>NW_027362830.1:5595000-6795000 GCF_046119375.1 Phyllobates terribilis
CAAGCAAGGGCATGTGTCATTGGCAGTGTATGTCACATGTCCTTGCCCTATAAGACCAAGCCATTTTCTCACTGCTACAGCTGCGTAGACGGCACCGCTGTTGCTGTGTGCGCTTTACCTTGTTAATTTCAAGCCAATTTTCGCACAAATCTACAGATAGCTTGGGAGTAGGGAATAGTTGTGATTGCAGTCCTTTTAAGGACTAGGTTACAGCATTTCCTACGACTTTTATCAGGCAGGTCTGTGCTCTTAAATAGATAGATTGTGGGAGTAAAGACTAATTGTAATTGCAGTCCTTTTCAGGACTAAGTTACATCAGTTCCTATCAGTTTTTGCCAGGCAGGTCTGTGCCAGTGCTGTGCAAGTTTATTTCACAGCATTTGGCTGAATCTAGCAAAGCTAATCCTTTTTGGCCTATTGCAGAGTGTGTTAGTCAGTGGAGTAGCCTATCTGTGTTGCAAGCTACACC
This sequence comes from Phyllobates terribilis, assembly GCF_046119375.1. Taxonomy (NCBI): domain Eukaryota; kingdom Metazoa; phylum Chordata; class Amphibia; order Anura; family Dendrobatidae; genus Phyllobates; species Phyllobates terribilis. Next base: position 5,595,470 of record NW_027362830.1, read on the forward strand.
ACCTGTGTATAGAATACCAATTTTTTTTATTGCACCTAGTGAAGTAAAATCTTTTGGGCATAGCATCATTCTATTAGTCCATCTATACTGACCTCCATCAGGTTGCAAATTGAATATAATTTTTTTCTGCATCTAGCTCTGAAAAAATATTTGGGCTTCTAGCAGTGTGTGGGACTTTCTCTATTAGTCCATCTATACTGACCTCCATCAGGTTGCAAATTGAATATAATTTTTTTCTGCATCTAACCCAGCCAATAGTTTTGGCCTAATACCACAGTTTGGCCACTCAGCTCTGCTCGGATCCCATCCATTGTTTTTTTGTGCAAACAACTCCAGAGTTGTGAATTAGTTAACCACCAAAATGAGTGGAAAAAGGCCTGCGGCTGGTGGAAAGGGGAATAGGCGTGTTGGGAAGGGGAAAAAAGGTTGTGTCCGTGGGGTAGGTGTTAAAGCAACAGTAACATCTGCAGAAGAAAGACCATCTTCCAGCCAAACTAAAATGTCTACTTCTTTTAGCGGACAATGTGATAAGATCCCTTTCTTAAGGCCACGCCAATCGCTACAAATTCCAGATGAGGCACAAAAACAGCAGGTGCTTCAACGGATATCAAGTGCTCCTTTAAGTGGGCTCTCCTCCACATCAACTTCAACATCACAAATACTCCAGTCCTCAAAGGTGTCACCCCAATCGCACTTGCTTCCTCACAGCTCCCAAATCTCCAGCTGCCCGTCTGAGTATGAGGTAGAACAGATGGTTGAGTCTGCAGAGCTGTTTACTCATACTATAGCCTGGGAATCAGAGGTCGACTCCAGCGCTTCTGTGAATCCAGACGAGGAAATGATCTGCACTGATGCCCAGAATCTTTATGAGTCGGATCCAGGACCAGACGCTGAAGGTTCTGACCATAATGTAGACCCTCATTCCCAAACTGTAAGTCCTGTTGGTGGAGACAATGAGGAAGACGATGATGAGACTCAAATACCTGATTGGAGCGACAACTTTAGTTTTTTGTCAGGGCAGGAACAGGTTGGCTCTGAGGACGACGGGTGTGATAACGCACAGGGTGATGATGATGAGGTTGGAGATCCCACTTACTGTCAACCCACAGTCAGCCAAGAGATGAGGTCAGCAGAGGAGGTGGAGGAGGATGCTAGTGACGACGAGGTCAGGTTGCGCCTTCCTGGACAGAGACGTAGCACTGGAAGCACGTCAACAACTGCATCCTCAAACACAACTCTGCCTCTCACCACAAGTCGTGGTGGCTCTTCAGGTCGCATGGGTGCTAAGCCTTGCATAGCCTGGGCATTTTTTCAGATCGATAAAGATGACCCAACTCGTGTTATCTGTAACATTTGTCAGCAAAAGCTAAGTAGAGGCCAAAAAATACATAGTTTGAGTACTTCATGCATGAACCGGCACATGGACATGAAGCATAAGTTGCAGTGGGAAGCTCACTGTGCTACAATGCGGCCTAGCCGGCCGGGCCAACCACCGTCTGCCATATCTTGTGCATCCGCGGCCTCTTCATCCTCTGTGACTGGGGGGACAGCAGTCACACCTGTTTTGGGGCACAGACCTGCCACCTCTTTACCCGCAACAGCCAGCGTGATTGGCAGGTCATCATTTTCTTTGGAAGTGGTAACACCAGCTGGTGTTCAGCGCTGTCCGACATCGATAGCACCACCTTTGGATCAAGGCAACCTAACATGTCCGCCTGCATCTTCCTCACAGACCGGCAGTTTGCACTGTCCAAGTCTTGCCGTCCCCACGAGTTGTGCGTCAATCCTCTTTATGTCAAAGTTCCTCCACTGCTTCTGCCTCCTCAACCTCCTCTCGGTCCTCCACCTGCACCCAAAGCCTGTCTGGTCATGCCACAAGCTTTCTAACTGTGCAGAAGGGATCCTGCACACCTCCTTACTATGCTGGCAGTAGGGCTCAACGTCATCAGGCGGTTTTTACTTTGAAATGTCTGGGAAATGTGAGTCACACAGCTGAGGAGTTGTGGTCAGCTCTGGAGAACTAATTTCATGAATGGTTGTCTCCACTGGACCTGAAACCAGGGAAGGCCGTGTGCGACAATGTTGCAAACCTGGGTGCGGCCCTTCGCCGGGGCAATGTCACACACGTGCCTTGTATGGCTCACGTGTTGAACCTGGTTGTCCAGCAATTTTTAGCCCACTATCCCGGACTAGATGGCCTTCTGCAGAGGGCACGGTCGCTGTGTGCTCACTTCCGCCGTTCGCATCCCGCAGCTCAGCGACTTACATCTCTAATTGTTGGGCCTGCCACTTCACCGGCTAAAATGCGATGTGCCTACCCGGTGGAATTCAACTCTGCACTTGTTGCAGCGACTGTGGCAGCACCGACAAGCCCTGGTGCAATACGTTCTGACGTATAGCCTGGGACAACGAGATCCAGAGGTGGGGCAAATCACGCTGGAGGAGTGGTCTCAGATCAGGGACCTATGCACCCTTCTGCACAGTTTTAAAAATGGCGACGAAGATGTTTAGTGCTGACGATGCCATTATCAGCATGACTATTCCGGTGATTTACATGCTGGAGCGCATGTTAAACAGAATTCGGAGTCAGGTGGTGGCACAAGAGGAGGTGGAGAAAGTAGAGGAGGAGGAGTTGTATGCGGAAGGGCTAACATCTGCAAGGTCCAGACGGTCGGCAGCACCAAGGCGGCAGGCATGTGAGAGTGGGGGAGATGGTTTTACCAGGGCGCATGGTAGCAGCCAAACTAGTGAGGAAGGTGCAGGAGCCCAGGAAGAAGTGGAGGACGAACTGATGCAAGACTCATCAGATGAGGGAGACCTTGATCACATTTCTGTTGTGCGAGGTTGGGGGGAGAGGACAGAGGAAGGAAGCATGATTGTTACCTTGCCACCAACACAACAGGGACTTGGTGCTCCTGGATGCGCAACACACATGAGTGCCTTCTTGCTGCACTACCTGCAACATGACCCTCGAATTGTGAGAATTAGAAATAATCCTGACTACTGGGTTGCCACACTGTTAGATCCCCGGTACAAAAGTAAATTTGCAGAAATTATTCCTGCCATAGAAAGGGATGCACGCATGCAGGAGTATCAGCAGAGACTGTTGCAGAATCTTACATGTGCTTTTCCACAAAACACCAGTGGTGCACGTAGTGAATCTCACAGTTCCAATTTGCCAACCATGGGACCATCAAGTGTTCAGAACTCAAACCGTAACAGAACCACAGTATCTGCTGGTAACATCAATTTTGCGGAATCATTCCACCACTTTTTTAGCCCACCCTTTGCAAGGCCACAGGAGACAAGAAGTCTGACACATAGTCAACGCCTAGAGACGATGGTACAGGAGTATCTCCAAGTAAACATTGAAGCCATGACTGTGTCACTGGACCCTTGTTCTTTTTGGGCTTCCAATCTGGATAAATGGCTGGAGCTAGCCACTTACGCCTTGGAGATCTTGTCATGCCCCGCAGCCAGCGTTCTGTCTGAACGTGTGTTCAGCGCTGCTGGTGGTGTGCTGACAGATAAGTGCACGCGGCTCTCCACTGATAATGTAGACAGACTCACGTTCATAAAGATGAACAAATCATGGATCCGAAATGACTTTTCTACCCCTGTGTCATCCTGGGGAGAGTAAAAGCTTGATGATTGGTTAAAATCACCTCACCAACCGTTTTAAGCTTTCAAATTACTAATCATGTTTATCTGTATCTTGGCTGGAAAATAATTTGGGCTTTGTAGCAGTGTGCAGCACTGATTCTATTAGGCCATCTATACTAAACTCCACCAGATTTAAAATTAATAATAATTTTTAGCTGCATCTAGCCCGGAAAATTATTTTGGGGCTCCGAGATGCGCAAGACACATAAGTGCCTTCTTGCTGCACTACTTGCAACATGACCCTCATATTGTCAGAATTCGAAGTAATCATGACTACTGGGTTGCCACACTCTTAGATCCCCCAAACTTTTCGATCAACCTTTTCATTTTAATAAAGACCAAAAAAATGGTCATTTTTGAAATTATAAGCATTAGCAGGTTATTAGAAACTGAAATCAAACAGTTTTCAACTCAAAACTTTATTCTAGGTGATGTTACATTTTCACATAGGACCCCTTGTTCGAAAGGAGCTTCTGAACTCTCTCGTCCATTGAATTTGTCAGGTTTTGGATGGTTTCTGCTTCAATTGTTTTACATGAGGACAGAATACCCTCCCAGAGCTGTTGCTTAGATGTGAACTGCCTCCTGCCATCATAGACACTCCTTTTGATGATGCTCCAGAGGTTCTGAATGGGGTAGAGGTCAGGGGAGCATGGGGGTCACACCATAAGTTTGTCCCCTTTTATGCCCATATCAGCCAGAGATGCAGATGTTTTATGTGTAGCATGAGATGGTGCATTATCATGCATAAAAATGATCTTGCTGTGGAATACACGGTTCTTCTTCTTGAACCATGGCAGGAAGTGCTGTTTGAGAAAATCCACATACATTATGGAGTTCATCGTTACCCCTTCTGGGATCCTAAAGGGGCCGACAATCTCTCTCCCCATGATTCCAGCCCAAAACATTACTCCACCTCCTCCTTGTTGGCGCTGTAGCCGTGTTTGCGTGGGGTGTCCATCAACCAGCCATCCTCCACTCCATCCATCTGGACCATCGAGCGCTGCACGGCACTCATCCGTGAACAAAACAGTTTTGAAATCAGTCGGGGGACGTTGGAGGCACCAGCAGCTTCAAAAACTTGTCTGCTGCTATGACAAGGCTTTTTTGCCGCTGCTCTTTTACACTGACGTAATTGCCTGTAGAAAAGAGTCCTCAATTTGCCCTTATCAGCACGCACACGTGTGTACTGTGAATCAGCTACATACTTCTTGATTGCCAAGACACTTCATCCTGATCATCGCACAATGTTGATTGTAGTCATGCCTTGACCTAAACACTCCACAATTTGTTGCTTCTCAGCAGCCGACACATCCTTTTTCTTTCACATTTTGGCAGAAAATGTAGGCTGCTTAATAATGTGAGACAGCCTTCTTAAGTAGTCTTGCCTTTCATTGGACACACCTGCCAAACTAATTAGCACAGGTGTCTGCAATTGCTTACAGTGATATAAAGAGCCCTGACACACATCACCATCAATGAGTTTAACTGACAAACAAACAAATTCTTCCCTTATCACTCCTAAACACTTTTTGCATAATAATTTGGAACACAGTGTACATGTGCTTTTCCACAAAACACCAGTGGTTCACGTAGTGAATCTTACAATTCTAACTTGCCAACCGTGGTCTGTATGGAGTTGTTCAATAAAGGGCCCAAAATTAAGATAACATAGATGGGAGAGGTCTCTATGAATAGGAATTCCTAAGTATTTGATACCCTGTGAGGGCCAGGCAAAGGGAAAGTTGGACTGGATGGAATCCTGTATGGATTTGGGGAGGGAGACATCGAGGGCCTCAGACTTCGCTGCATTGATTTTAAAATTTGACCATGTAACAAAGTGATCTATTTCAGCCATAACAGCATGGATGGATATATGTGATTGAGTGATATATACTAGGACATCATTAGCAAATAGAGAGCACTTGTACTCGGTGCCTCCCACCTCAATCCACCTAATATTGGGGTTATGGCGAATTGATGAGAGCAGGTGCTCCGTCACTAGGATGTATAAGAGAGGGGACAGAGGACATCCCTGCCTTGTCCCATTGGTGATTGTGAAAGGTGATGAAAATGTTCTGATGCACCCCCTGGGCCTTGGGACACCCGGAGCCGGACCCTTTTTGGTGGATGCTGGTGGTTGTAGTCTCCGTGGCGGCGACCCGGTTCCGTGGCTCAGGGCGGTCAAACCAGTGGCGGAACTATTTTTGTGGTTTTGATGTTTAAATGTCCGACTACACCACCCGTGGATTGCGGTCAGAGTGAACCGCCGCTGCAGGGCAGACCGCTGAGGCTGGTGTTGTGGGTGCAGCAGAGCGTAGCATAACTCCCCACGGGAGGAGTATAGCCTCAGGGCAGTGTATGCGGAGGATGGGGGTGATGGTGCAGGGCAGCAGCAGTAACGACACGGAGTCAGTGATGCAGTCCAGGGCCTTTACTCACAGTTCTTATTATCTAGACCACGTCTGCAGGTAACGGCTGCCCACGTCGTACTGTGCTCACCAGGTGAGGGGCTCAGACAACTCCCAGATAACTTTGGAGCGCTTCACAGGACCCCCTTTGTGTGTCCTTTGTCTGGCCTTTCTTACCAACCCTTCTGTCCGGCTGCCTCGGGCCTCCTCTTGGTAAACTTGGCGCCAGTTTCCCTGACCCTATGTGGTGCCTTCCTAGCGGGTGTAGCGAGGGGCTGCGCCACATAAAATGTCACAGCCTCCGGTTTCTAGCTGAGGGTCCTTTCCTGCCTCCACTAGTTTCGGGGACCGGTCTCCCCCTTTGGCCTGACCCCTCCACGCAGGTGGATTCGGGCGTGCGGTGGCGACTCGCCCGTCCGCACCCCTGGGATCCCTTCGTTCCTGGAGCCTTCTCCGCTCCTCTTCCTTCCTTCTCCCTCTTCCAGGCCTGGGCCTCTGTTACTAGGCCCGCCTCCGGAGCAGAGCTCATGCAGAGCCCCTGCTCCCTGCCACTTCTGCTCAGACTTCTCTGCACTGAACTAAGATGGTGCCCACCTTTTATACTCCCTTCTCAATGCACCCAGGAACTGCTTCCTCCCTGCTCCTGCACTACAGGGTTCCCCTTCCTCAGTGTTCCCTCCCCCCACTCCAGCCAGGGACAGGGACTGTCGTGCCCATCTCAGGGGCATATTGGTTGCCCTGCCCCACGGCAATGTGGTGTAATGCATGCAGGTGTTGGGTCCTGATCCACACTCCATCCTTACCTGAGAGTGAGATATCACACCTCTGGGTGAGGTGCAATACCTCTGTAGCAACCGAGCCCTCAGGGTGCTACAGTTCCATTTATCTTCAGCCTAGGTGACGTATTGCGATACAGGGCCGTGATTTTGGCTATAAAAGGGTCCCCTAGACCCCTACCCCAAGCTTTTTAAGAGAATCATATATGGCGTGCCAGGAGACTCTATGGAATGCTTTCTCAGCATCCAACGAGAGTATCTAATTACAAATTTTTAACTGCATCTAGCCCAGGAAATACTTTGTGCCTAGTAGCAGTGTCTGCTAGTCAGCGGATTATCCCGGCTGTTAAGCAAGCTACACCACCTGTAGTTTGGACACTTAATTTTTTCAAAGGAAATGCTTCGGGACCACGGGATACTCAGTGAAGAGCATCAGGAGGCACCCCAAGGCATAGGGGCTGGGACTGGCAGTAGGATGCCTTGTGGTGGACAGCCGAGCTCGATCCTTATAAAAGCTTTTTAACTGCAGCAGCTTTAGTGGACGCTACTGGAGCGGAATTACGCGGATGCTGGCATGAGACTTGCCCTCCAATAGATCCTTGTAAATGGATTTAAAGTGTATTCATTCAAATTAGAGAGACAATTTAAATTAAAAAGCTTAGAGCTGCCTCCACCACAGGGGGGCTCGCTCGACCCACCAGCGGACAGGCACCAGTATTGGGAGAGGGGGGCTGGCCGTCAGGGTTCACCGCGGCTCTGGCACAAATCCGGCGACACGGAGGTGGCACGGGCAGGAGCGGACTGAACGTGTCGGCTTCTCACTTTTTGGATTTTAGAAGGGCATGACATGCCTATATCTGTGTCTCCCCCTCCTTTTACTCCTCCACCTCTTTTCTTTTCGCATGACTATATGTACTTGTCACTTTTCCATGTGTTAGTTGTGTCTTCTGAGCAGTTTGTCAGCTTTTGGACACCTTTGAAGGTGTTTTCTATGTGTTTCTATGTGTTTTTGTTTGCCTGCCATTGGTTTTAACGGTGTTCGAAGGTGTTCGACGAACAGTTCAACGAACAGTTCGGCGAACACACGGGTGTTCGACGAACCGAACTCGAACACTACGGGGGTGGCTCAACACTACTAGTGACAGGTATTTCTTATTGCTAAAACTGAGATTTTTTCAGGTTAAATATTTTTTTAAACAACTCTCCTCAGTGCGATCATACACCATACAAGCCTCTGATTGCTCAGGTGATGCACTGTACTACTGTGGTGCCGTGTATTATCTCTGCCAGTCAGTGTAATACTAACGGCCCCATACACATGAGATAAGTGTTGGCTGAACGGTCATTTGGCAGACTGCTATCTCTCCAGACTCCCCCATACTCAAATATTACAGCTTTCCTGTGGTCTGTATGAGAGAGTCGACTCCTCTAGCGGACGATTATCTACAGGAAAAACAAATGGATTAGCCTCTGAAATTCAGGATGACAGATCCTTCTCTGCTCTGACATCATTTGTCGGGAGGCCCCCAAATACTTTATATAGTCAATCAAACCCCCTGAATCAGTGTTTTCATGCAACTTTAGTCTAATGTGTATGGGAGCGTTAAAATGTAACTTATTGGGTGCTGCCTCTGGCCCGGCCAAATAGACTTTCATACATTGCAGGCCCAGACACCATTAATAGGCATTTAGGTATCAAAGTAACTAGGCAGCCCCATACTATCAAATACTTGGGGGAGGAGGGACATACGGCCGAACTCTGTCACACCTTCTTAGATGCCATATTTGCTTTTGACAGCAGCAAGTGGTTCAACCTCCAGGGTTTTGTTGCAGCCGCACCTGTGATATCCCTGCGGTGTACATCTATGTTCTGGTGCCCAAAAGAGTTGTTTTTTTTAAAAAACAAATTAACTTGTTAAAAAATAACAAAATGTGTCTTGTGCTTTTTCATGTTTTTTTCTTTTTACAAGAATTGTTGGTGCCAATTTTCTTTTGAAACATTTTAATCTCTGCTTTTTTTCTTGTAATATTGGAAAGCCTAAAGCCAAAAATAAACTCCATAAAACATTGTACATGGAGGCCTTGGTATCAAATAATTTCTGTCTGCGATGTTTGTGCAAACAAAAATGCTTTTATAAAAGCCTCAACCTTCTGTGTGTGAATCAGGCATGAGATCTAACGTGATAGAAGATTACACTCCGGGGAAGACGGGAAACATTCATACAGACTGCTAGTGGTGATGATGTAGTCAGTGACAGACTCTGGCCAAATATGTTTCTAGAACAGTAGTAGAAGATTAAGATATCATCCTCATCATGAAGTAGTTTTTTGTCATGTCACGTGTAATGAATATCTCCTGCAGTATTGCTAATGCCGATTCCAATGTTGGTAAAGGAGATGAGAATTAGCGTCATGGAAGATGAGTCTATGAGAAATGTATTCAGCTGGAGACTCTGAGGAAGAAAGAAGAAAACTAAACACTGTAAAATAATAAATCTCCTCATATGTTTCCCCTTATTATCTCCAGTAATTGTATTATTACACAGGATTTTTATGATGTTACATCTGCTCATCTTCTCATTCAGATCCCTACAATATTGGATCCTCTCAGTGAAGATCTTCTATATAAGAGAATTTTCCTAATTGATCCATAAAAGATGGATCTGGACAGAGATAAGATGGCGGAGAGGATATTACACCTCACCCTAGAGATCCTCTTCCGGCTTACTGGAGAGGTGAGAGATTCTGATGACGTCACATTACATCATTCTTATCTATGGGAATAACAGATGGACAGAACTGGAGAGGTGAGGACTCTGGAAATGTCTGTAGTGAGATTTATTAATGTGTCTCTCCATAACCAGGATTACACAGTAATGAAGAAGACCTCTAGTGAGCGCTGTCAGGACCCTGCGTCTGAGGGATGGGGAAGACCCAAGAGCCTAATCACGGGGTCTCCACCTTTTCCAGTGATGCATGAAGACATCAATGACCAGAAGATCCTAGAACTCGCCTATAAGATGATTGAGCTGCTGACTGGAGAGGTGACACTGCTGGGAATGCTGGGACATTATACAGTAACGTTATGGAGGGATCGAGGGGGTGACGGTATCATTGTATGTGTCAGGTTCCTATAAGGTGTCAGGATGTCGCTGTCTATTTCTCCATGGAGGAGTGGGAGTATTTAGAAGGACACAAAGATCTGTACAAAGACATCATGATGGAGGTTCCCCAGCCCCTCACATCACCAGGTAATAGGACTAAATACACACGGCCTATAATTATCTGTATGTAAAGAATGAATTCAGTCCCAATATGTGTTTCCTCCAGATCTATCCAGTAAGAGGACAACACCAGAGAGATGTCCCCGTCTTCTTCTTCCACAGGACTGTAAACAAGAAGATCCCAATGTTCCTCAGGATCATCAGGTAGATGGAGAGAAGATGTCCTGAGATCTCCCCTATGATGTGTAGACGGCTGTGAAGGTCTTGTGCTCAGTCTTGTTTTATCCACCATTAATATGTTTTATACTTGTGTAATGAGAACGTTGGACATGGCAGGATTAGAGCTGATCATAGATGTGACTTCTCCATCTGTCTGTGACTTTTATAATATTTGTTTCAGGGTGAAGATCTGAGCCATATTAATACTACGGAGACATATGTGGGGGGTGATGAGCGGTGTAAGGAGGAGATTCCTACATATGACTCCCCAGGTGAGTAGTAACCACTAAATGCAAAGAAGTCACAGATTCTTCTCAGTCACCGGCTGTGGCTGCTTTATCGGTGGTGTTGTCCGGCCATATCACATTCGTGTGATCACCATTTTGCCTCTAGACCACAACCTTCTTCTCCACCCAAAACTGTTCAAATGAATTTGGGCATTGAACACCCCTTTTCTAGAGAACTTGCAACCTGGAGGATCCACCTACCCCCTGTGATTAGTAGACGCTGACCGTTACCTCCCCACATCTGTAAACTACAAAGCCAAATGACAGCGTACGTAGAAAGTGCTGACAAGTGAGAAAATCACTTGAAGAAAAATATTCTGATGGGCCTGTAAGAGAAAGTAGAGGGTGATGATGCTGTTGGCTTCCTAGGACCCTGATATCTTATTGGATGAATCTACCTTCTCTCCCTTCTGTGCGGCTGAATGTGCTCATATGGTCCCTACAAGACCAGGTCCAGTCTTTCTGGCCAAACTTCACTTTTATGATTGCAAATATTAAATGTGCAGTGAGGGCCAAGTGTGAATTTCTGTACAATAACAACGGAGTTTCCCTTTATCCTGACTTTTTAATTTCTTTTAAAACTGAATAACTTCAAGCAGGATTGGGATAAACTACATAAATAACATTACACCTGTGCCATGATATATCTCTAAGCTGTGCGTGGCTGATGGCTGTAATATACATCTATTCACGCCTGCAGGAGATGTGGTGGCATGGCTCGAGCCCTGGTTTCATGGATTCACTCCGCGTCATAAATTCCATTACATTTTCAATCCTAAGGAATTCAGATTCCTGCACAATCTCTCCTGAAATGGGGGCACTAATACTTTCTGTACTCTTCTGGTCAGGACTCATCATACCTCCAATGGTCCACCATAAATGAGCACAACTCCAGTTTAGTGTTGGATTTCTCCATTCATACATACATTGGTGTTGGGAATGTAACATATATTTTTATTGTTGTATATTTTTTTACATGTTCATTCTGTATGATAGTTTATTTGGGGTTGGATCGGCTGGCCTCACCTATGTGAGTCTTTAACTACCTAGTAGTTACAGTTACAGACTAAATGTTTTTTTTACTGAAGAAGACTGTTCAGCTTGATCGTTTCAGTCGGTGTTATTATCTGTAGTCACAGTTTTGCCCATTACCCTTTATTCTTCCTTACGGATCTTGACTTACACAGATACTCCTAGGCTTGGGCCATAGTGTTACTTGCTGTTCTGTGGAGTGAGATGGGAAGAAGAATAGTCAGGTAGCCGGGCCAGAACCAGGAGGGCAGAGAAAGTACAAAATCAGAATACGCAAAAATAGTCAGTAAACGGGCCGAGGTCATAACAGGAACCAAATACACAAGCCGGGAGCTGAGCACAGAGGACTGAACCAGAGGAGAACAAGGCTGGATCTGGCAGCTTCCGGCAATATGCTTCCAGCTTTAGTAGGGTGCGGTGCTTTCCATATGGCTGAAGCAGGGAGCAGATTACTCCAGCTGGACAGCACACACCCATACCGCCAGACTGGATGGTACTACTGGTTCCATGCAAACTAATCTAAGTGGCTGGACAGAGCCTGCGCCGCCCAGAACTTTTGGTCCCGACGTCTTCTCAATCACCAGCGCCGCCTGCAGAATAAATAGGACAGCACCTGGTGACAGAAGCAGACGTCGCCGGAGCAGATCCCAGAGGATATGGGACACACCACACCATACAAAATGTCAGAAAATCACAGCAGTAGAAATTCTCATATATTGACTCCATTTTGAAAATTATGACCCTCAATGAATTAATCTTAATAAGTTGTCACCACTTTGACTCCACAGTCACTTTCCGAAAATTAGCACACGGTAGATGTTTCAAAGTGAAAATTACAAATATGCCATTTTATTGCCCAACACATAGTGTCCAGATTGTGCTCCGGGAGACACACACTGTAAATGAAGAGGGTTCTTCTCACCATAGTAATGCCAAATACATGGATGATAAATGTGGTTTGGACGCACTGCAAGGCTCAGAAGAGAGGGGGAGATCTGACTGTGGGAGAGCGGATGTTGCTGGATTGGTTTATAGAAACAAAGTTGCTTTTCAAGAGCCTTTGAGCCACTAATAATGTGAAAATCTCTGTTTTTCCACTGACAGATGATGGACCTGAGTGGGGACTTGTTTTTTGTGAGATGAGTAGAAGTTTTTATTGGTGTTAGTTTCACCTACATAACATTGTTTGATGGCTTTTTATTCCATATTTTGGAGACTGAATGAACAAACAGTTGAACATCACGCTCCACTGGCTCATCCTATGAGGTTTTCTATTAGACTGTGAACTGTCATTGTCTTGGTAAATAATTCAATATATTTACAGAACTTACCCTTTTTACGGACAGTTTAAGCAGAAATGTTAAAAAATATAAATTTCAAGAATATTTTATTCAAAAATAATTATTGGTTTTATTCTTGGCAGATGACTGTACCAGGAGATCAGACGGACAGCTGACATCTTCAGTTTTTAAATCAGATGATCTTGAGATCCCAGAGGATACAATTGAAGTGAATGTCATTACTCCAGATTTACCATCATCCCTTCACAGCAAAGATCTGTCGTCTGATCCTATGAAACAGGTCCTGTCTTCTGATTCATTACTGACTACTAAGGAAAATCAAAGTCACAAAATAAGCATTAAAAAAAAAACTGCTCCTAAAGCAAAGAAGCCATTTTCTTGTTCAGAATGTGGAAAATGTTTTACAGAGAAATCAAGGTTTATCAGACATCAGAGAACTCACACAGGGGAGAAGCCTTTTTCATGCTCAGAATGTGGGAAATGTTTTAACCGGAAAGCGCATCTTGATAACCACCAGAAAACCCACACAGGAGAGAAGCCATTTTCTTGTTCAGAATGTGGAAAATGTTTTACATTGAAACCAAGTTTTATCAGACATCAGAGAACTCACACAGGGGAGAAGCCTTTTTCCTGTTCAGAATGTGGGAAATGTTTTAACCGTAAAGCGCATCTTGATAACCACCAGAGAACCCACACAGGGGAGAAGCCTTTTTCCTGTTCAGAATGTGGGAAATGTTTTAACCAGAAATTAGATTTGGTCTATCACCAGAGAACTCACACAGGGGAGAGGCCTTTTTCCTGTTCAGAATGTGGGAAATGTTTTATCCAGAAATCAGATTTGCTTAAGCACCAGAGAACTCATACAGGGGAGAAGCCTTTTTCCTGTTCAGAATGTGGAAAATGTTTTAAACAGAAATTTGATTTGGTCAATCACCAGAGAGCTCACACAGGGGATAGGCCTTTTTCCTGTTCAGAATGTGGAAAATGTTTTAACTATAAATCAGATTTGCTTAAGCACCAGAGAACTCATACAGGGGAGAAGCCTTTTTCCTGTTCAGAATGTGGAAAATGTTTTAAACAGAAATTTGATTTGGTCAATCACCAGAGAACTCACACAGGGGAGAAACCTTTTTCCTGTTCAGAATGTGGAAAATGTTTTAACCAGAAATCAGGTTTGGTTACGCATCAGAGAACTCACACAGGGGAGAAACCTTTTTCCTGTTCAGAATGTGGGAAATGTTTTAAACAGAAATCAGATTTGGGTAAGCACCAGAGAACTCACACAGGGGAGAAACCTTTTTCCTGTTCAGAATGTGGAAAATGTTTTAACCGTAAAGCGATTCTTGATAGCCACCAGAGAACCCACACAGGGGAGAAGCCTTTTTCATGTTCAGAATGTGGGAAATGTTTTAACCAGAAATCATATTTTGTTATTCACCAGAGAACCCACACAGGGGAGAAGCCTTTTTCCTGTTCAGAATGTGGAAAATGTTTTGTGAAGAAATCCTCACTTCTTAGTCACCAAAGTACTCACACAGACGAGAAGCCATTTTCATGTTCAGAATGTGGAAAATGTTTTAAACAGAAATCAGATTTGGGTAAGCACCAGAGAACTCACACAGGGGAGAAGCCTTTTTCCTGTTCAGAATGTGGGAAATGTTTTGTGAAGAAATCCTCACTTCTTAGTCACCAAAGTACTCACACAGGCGAGAAGCCTTTTTCATGTTCTTAATGTGGGAAATGTTTTACACAGAAATCAACTCTTAATAAACTTCAGAGAAGTCACACGGGAGAAGCCTATTTAAATTCTAACCGAAAATTGTATCTTCTTAAAGGGGTTTTCCACTTCTCTTGGTACAACGACTTCTCATTCCTCATGTTTGGCCTTGTTAAAATAAAAACACTCATACGCACCTCCTGTTGTGGCGCCGTTCCATTGGTGTCACAACTCGCGTTTCTGGGGCTCACATAAGGTTATTACATCACACAATCCTGCTCCCAATCAACGCCGCCTTCGGACGTATTGAAAATCAACAGGAAAGACATGGCCTGGACATAGAAATGAGAGCACTCTCTTCAGACCGTGTTCCTGGGGGAATTATAAGCAATTTCCGGCCTTAAACATGACGTCCGATATGGGAAAGAAAGACGAGATCGGAGGTTAATCTGAGGTCCTCCACCTCGGTCAGCATATCTGATATGCAGTGGTTCTTATCGAAAGTCTTATCATCCTGCTCTGGAGCCATTACTGCCTCATCTCAGCTTGGAAAAAGAAGCAGTATTAACCCTCATGATGCCAGACAGCCCAAGCCTGTAAGTCCTGCACCAACTTCTCTCTTAATGTAGGCCTCACAAGAAAACATCTCCACAAATCTCCCTGTATTCTCACCAAATCCCACATACTGAGCAGTGCTTGCTGCACAGAAAAATATACTCCCCCAGCCACAGGGGATTTTAATATGGGGAAAGCCATAATTGATTTGTATTTCATATTCCGTCTATCCCTACTAAACAAGAGATAGAGCAATATATACAAAGGCTGAAGACCACGTACAAAACTGAAATAGTTCCCTCACTTCTAGCCTATCACAGCTTACTGACAAGGTACAGAGATAAGAGGATGATGTCCTACAAGTTGTGGCCATCAAAATGCTCAGAAACAAACACTGGATCTTCACAGCCAGCAAATAAACAGTCTCTTTAATATCATTGATGACCAAGAAAATCACAATAATATCCTGAAATCATCAATGCACAAGCGATTATGCCAACACTATAGACATTATTCAATAATATTCTTGGTGACCCTATTGATAAGGAGCTGGAGATCGACAGGGCGCACTGTACATTAGGCAATCATGGCCCAGATCCTGAGCGTCCAAGGGACATTATCGGTCACATACATTATTTTCAATGTGAAAGAGGCCGTTGTGAGGAAAGCAGGGGAGTTGGGTCCTGGTGATTTCAATGGAAAACGCATACAATTGCTCACAGATCTATCCTGAATGGCACTTGCTTAAAGAAGGGTATTGACACCACTACTTGATGCTCTCTAGGAAAATGGTCTGATGTACTCCTGTGGTACCCTTTCCAGCTGCAGGTCCGAAAAAAATTGAACATTTTATATTTTGAAAGATCAAAGCGACATGAGACCATTCTGTGATGTCCTGGACATTACCAGAATCCATATATCTGCCTGGCCACCTTCTCCACCATTGCCACAGAGTTTCAGCACCTCACAGAAGGCTTTCAATGGATCAGGAATTTGATGGTGATGCACCCAGATGGGAAAGGAACCTGCCAATCATATGAGCTCTTGTTTTCCCTGATGAGAGAGACAGTTTGCTGATGCTTACTTATTTCTTTCAGAATATAATAAGATATATCTAAATAGAGTTTTAGGTGCCACTCTTCCACTATACAGAACGTCTCAGTTCATATCTTAGAACGACATTTAAGCTGAGTTCACATTATATTACTGTAATATCAAGCTGTATTACTTTGCTCGCTATATATTCTATGGTTCCCCCTAATAGGAACTCCAGGACTGAAGGTTTGACTTACGCCTGTAAAGACAACCCCCAGTTAAGGACTTGCATTGGGATCTGCTTGTTTCGCTAGTTCCTGGTGTTCGATATATTCATAATCTATACCTCATGGCCACTGAGAGGTAGACATTACTATCTACCATCTACACCTCCTCTTTGCTCTTGGTCTTTCTCTCCTCCTCCTTTTTTTTCATATAATATGACACAACGCAGAACTCGTTCATTGAATGTCAGAGGACTTAATGTTCGAGAGAAAGGAGCTCAAGTGTTTTATCATATGAATAAACAACACGTTCATTTTCTCTTTCTTCAGGAGACCCACTTTAGAGGCGATCATATACTGTACCTCAGATTACTAACAGATATTATTCATCTTGGCATCACAGTACAAATGCTGTTTTGAAGTCTAAGGTGCGGAGTATAGGCCGACACAGATCACTGCCGCATACCATTGTAGAAACACTGTCTGACACGGAGAGGATGTATGTGTTTAAGATTTCGATCTATTCCAACATTTTGACTTTGGCAAACTTATATCTCCCTAATTGTGACTTAATTAAGACATGATATCAATACTTAAACAAACTAAAACATTTTCTGTAGGACCTTATCATCATTGAAGGTGACTTTCATTTTGTCTTGGATCCTTCTTTAGAGGCATTCCTGGGCTGGAGTCACCAATCTAAATCACCCAAAAGCTTTGCTAAACGTGCTCCGGCCTTTCCAACTGGTCGATGTATGGAAGATACAACATCCAGATGTAAAGGATTATACACATTATTCTCCTTTACACAATATGCATAGCCGTAGAGACTTTTCATTAAATTGCCATCACTTGCTTACATGGCAACCTACATCTCTGATAGGGACTGCTATATGGTCAGATCATGCTCCTGTATATTGTTATCTGACTATACCTGACTCCACCAAGGCTTCAAATGTGGAAACTTAAATGATAATCTGCTGAAAGACTCACTCTGTGTCTCAGACCTTCTTGAGACTATAGACTCCTTCACAAATATGAGCATGATGAAACTGCCTTACCATTTCAATGGGAAGCTCTCAAATGCGTCCTCAGAGGGATACTAATAAAACAGATCCAGGCTTAAAAGAGAAAGCCGCTAAAGTCTACCATTTGCTTGAGCGGATTGATCTCCTTGACAAACAACATAAATGATCTGCTTCCCTCCAGACATACGCAGACCTGCTTAACGCTAGAAAGCAGCTAAGGTGGTTTCAGGGATGGGTACTCGCAAATATTGTGGAATTTCAGGGCACCTACTTATGGAAGAAACCAAGCGGAAGCTTCCATTCTCCATACTAGATATGGGGCCTCCTGGAGAAAATGACCTAAAAGGTCTTAAGCTAAAGTTAATATATAAGGTGTGGGATAGGGGTAAAAATATTCTGGGGATTGAAAGGTACACAAACTATACTCCTTTATGGCACAACTATAACTTACCTTAGCTACAGAAACTAAATAATGTTAGTGAGTGTGTGGATAGGGGTATATGTTCGGTATCACAACTCTTAAGGAATGGATTATTCAAGGGCTTTGAACAAATAAAGGCAGATTTTAGCCTTTCACATAGGGTGCTTTATCAGTATCTGCAAATACGTCATGCATATAACACACAACTAGAATAAACGCCATACTGATTGATAGACATCACCCGATAGATACCATTGCTACAGCGGTGGATACAAAATGTCTAATATCCCTTATTTATAGGCAGTTACTTGCCCTACATTTGGGTAAATATCCTTTGATCGTTAAGACAAAATGGGAAGAGGATGTGGGTCCTTTATCTGAGGAAACTTGGATTTGACACCGAATCTTTCATTGTCAGAGTCACAAAGATTGTCCCAAATTCTTCTCATTCATAGGGTATATAGATCCCCAAGTATTTTATTTAAAATTTTAATACAAACGGATGACACATGCCCTAGATGTGGTCAAAATGATGCCCACCTGATACATATGATGTGGGAATATTGGCGACTACTGTAATGTGGTGATCGCTCTTGTACTATCTGTATCTGGGATACAACTTCAGTTGGAACCTAAAATCTGTATCCTAGGACTCCTGGGAGAGGACGTAGACCAGACTCCCATATGGCAATAGCTAGCTCCAGAATATTATTCCAAGCCAGATAGTTGTTGGCACTACATTGGATAGACAATTCTCCCCCAACGATAACAGAACTAAAATCCAGGATACATAGCACTATGCTTGGAAAGGGAGCTTATATATGAAGAAACGCTGTCAAGAAATCCATACACATATGGAACAATGGTTTATTACCCCCGGTATGGCTTCAGAAAACCTTCTCAGAAATACTATACTGGACCGTTTGTCCATTTCCTTACAGTAACCCAGGAATTTATATCATTTTACCCAAGGTGTCAGCGAATAATAATTGTCTCAGTCCTTATAATTGTCCCTTCTTAGATATATTCTTTTTCTTTTGTTGTCCCAATAGGGAAAAAAATAAGCAGTCAGGAATATTTCAGATATTTATGTACAAATGTAAAATTACTATTCCAAAACCTTGTACTATAGAGCGATATTGGGATTTATATCATTGTAAACCGGTTGTTGTATTGTTACTGGTTTTTCTTTCTTTTTATTGTTTTTCTCACAATGTTTGAATAAGAAAAACAAAATGTTGGTAATTCTTTGTTTTGTTCAATAAAAACGGTCTGATTGGAAAAAGAAAGGAGCGAAGGTCATTAATAGATGAAACGTGTATAAAATACCAAGATCGCATGTGAAGATACTCGTATGAATTCACAGGTAAATGTGGCCGCTCATTGACAAGGAGGTTACATCCACACATGCAAAGGACATACGTATCCAGAATAAAAGGGGCACCCGGCTATAGATTCATAACCCCACTGACATAGAGGAAGCATTTCATTGCTGTTATAGCTCACTATATAATATTTATGCACAATACCACAACATGCCACTGTTACGCTCACGCCCGGACAGACTGGCGTGAGCATGATTAGTGATCCCACTGTACCATGAACCGAGGAGTGCCTGGAGGGGTGTAACTAAGTATCAACCCGATCCGACCAAGGTCGCACGGCGGCTAACGCCTCCATGAACCAGGGAGGAACCAAGCAGAGGGACCAGGGGCTACTCCAGGTCAGACCCCGGTCACAGCTGTTGACCCACACCACGGAATGCAGGAACAGGCAGGTAAGACTGGCGTACAGACAGGTCGTTATTGGCAGGCACGGCTGGTATGCAGACAGGTGGGTGCTGGCAAGCACAGCTGGTATGCAGACAGGTGGGTGCTGGCAAGCACAGCTGGTATGCAGACAGGTGTTGCTGGCAAGCACAGCTGGTATGCAGACAGGTGGTTACTAGCAGATAGGAGCGCAGGCTGGATAGGGTCCAGTACAGACTGGGAGACAGGAACAGAGCTGCAGATGTGGTAGACAAGTAGAGTAGAGAGGAACCGCCGGAGCGGTGAGCTAGGCAGAGCAGAGCGGAACCGCTGGAGTTGTGAGCAAGGCAGAGCGGGAAGGAACCGCCGGAGCGGTGAGCAAGGCAGAGCAGGAAAGAACCGCCGGAGCGGTGAGCAAGGCAGAGCAGAGAGGAACCGCCAGAGCAGTGAGCAAGGCAGAGCAGAGAGGAACCACCGGAGCGGTGAGCAAGGCAGAGCAGGAAGGAACCGCCGGAGCGGTGAGCAAGGCAGAGCAGGAAGGAACCGCCGGAGCGGTGAGCAAGGCAGAGCAGGAAGGGACCGCCGGAGCAGTGAGCAAGGCAGAGCAGGAAGGAACCGCCGGAGCAGTGAGCAAGGCAGAGCAGGAGGGAACCACCGGAGCAGTGAGCAAGGCAGAGCAGGAAGGACAGGGCTCTGTTCACACTGAACAGACTGGAAGGGACAAGCAAAACCAGATGCACACAAGGTACTTGCAATGAAGTAGCGAGTGGACTCTAAACTCACAAACAGAAGTACAGAGACAACGAGTAGGAGTTAGGTGCAGGTTCAGACACTGCAGGAAAAGGGAGGGTACGAACATAGAGATGAAACAAGTAACAGGCTAAGAGACAGTTCAGACAGGAACTGCTACTGCAACGAGATACAGGAACGGGTCTGGGTATACAGCCCCCAGAGATGGCGGAGATGGACTAGAAGTAACAGGTCTGGGAATGCAGCCCCCAGAGATGGCGGACACAGACTAGAAGACACAGGTAAGAGGACAGGACCTGGCAATACAGTTGCAAGAACAAACTGAGTGAAGGTGTTGCACAAGCACCTCCTTCTGGGTGGAGGGGGTTTAAATATCCAGTGACTGACAGCAATAGGCTGGAGACGCATTAGGGGTGTGCCCACAGCAGCTATAAGAATCAGGAAGTAACTGGGCCGCCGCCCTAAGCAGACAGTCAAGAGGAATGCACACAGCATGAACTGGAACACGGCTTGCAGGCTGGACTGAAGGGTAAGATTGCAGTCTTGCATGGTGGGAGGTGGTGCACCATGCAAGCAAAAATTGACAAATATATTATGGACACTGCCCTACTTTCCTTACAGCCCCCCGAGCAGGAGGTACTAGACAAAGCTTTCATTGAGCAACAGCTATGAGAGGCCATTAAATCATTCCCTATTGGGAAGAGCCCTGGGCCAGGTGGATTCAATAATAGATTTTATAAGATGTTTGCACCTCTGTTATTACCATTTTTAGCAAAAGTGTTCAATAATATCTCAGAAGACTCCCCCTTTGCCCCCCAATCACTTGAGGCTCATATAATGGTTATATCAAAGCCTGGAAAAGAACCAAATACCTGCCCTTATATTTATCCAATATCATTAATTAATGTAAATTAATGTACACGTCAAAATATTCTCTAAAATAATTGCAACACAGCTCTCCCACTATCTACCCTCAATTGTTAGCAACGATCAGGTTGGCTTTGTTAAGGCTAGAGAAGCTCATGATAATACAAATAAAACATTGTTAATTTCCCATGCAAAAAGCCAGGGGATCCCAATGTGCCATGTTTCTGTTGACGCCATTAAAGCATTCGACACAGTGCATTGGACTTTCTTGAAGAGCGCCCTACCACAAACTGGGTTTGGTTATTTCTTGTTATCTAAAATTCTATTTTTATACACTGACCCTAAAGTGATAGTTGGGGTAAACAGCCTTCTATCTTTCTATCGGACACATTTTCTATTAAAAATGGGACGAGGCAAGGTTGTCCCTTATGTTCCTCTGATGGAACATTTAGTGGTAGCATTACATACAAATCCAGATATTAGTGGAGTTACTATAGGCTCACATCACTATAAACCAGCTCTATATTCAGATGACCTGTTGCTCTATGTTTCAAACCCAATGATCTCATTTTCCTCTATAATAACGGATGGCTGGCTGTAGAGGACATCATTTTATATCAGGGACTGTGGAGGACATTATACTGGGAGCTGTGGGGGACATTATACTGGGAGCTGTGGGGGACATTATACTGGGAGCTGTAGGGGGACATTATACCTGTGCTGTGGGATACAGTTTGGAGAGAGCAGTATGAGGGCATAGTGTGAAAAGAGACACAGAATGGATATTGAGAGAGGGCAGTGTGAAATGGCACAATATGGAGAGAGGTTAGCATGGTGGGGGGCAGTCTGGAGATATAGAGAGTGTAAGGGAAAACTAGAGAGGAGACAGCCATGGTATAGGCCATGGTTGATAAGGGCGGATGGTGTAGCGGTTATAGCTGATAATGGCCGACAATGTGGTGGGTATAGCTCATTAAGGCGGACAGTGTGGAGGCCTTATAGTATAGGAGGATTATTTAGGTCATTGGGAAAACTAGAGAGGAGACAGCCATGGTGTAGGCCATGGTTCATAAGGGCGTATGGTGTGGCGGTTATGGCCGATAATGGCAGACAATCGGATCAGACTCCTAATTCCATGTTTGACAACTTAAGGAAACTTAAAAAAAATCATGATTTATGAAATGAAAACATGGTGGGACAAAACAACATTATGGAAGTATATTGATCAAGATATGGTCCCTAGAGGACTGCGGATCAAAAAACTTCTGACAACCATTTATTCCCAGCAATTTGTGGAGCAATGGAACCATTTACTTACTACATGTTCTCTAAATCTCATGTGTCTTATTGTTAATAATGAGGAGTAAAAATTAATTGCTGTTCAATCATAAATTAATGATATTAAACTAACATTGGAGCCATATAAATCTAACACAGAACATGGAGAATTTATAAGTAAAACACAACAAACGATCACCAAATTGGAAGACAGCATTATGTCTATGAAGAAAAATAAATTCCAGCACGATAATAATGACTATACACTTAACCAGGTGTATGAATGGGGTAGATGGAGTGGAACACTACACCCCCCCAAATCAATATTAATACCCCATTCATACCACAAATCTTCCTCCAAATCCCATGTTCCAGCTCCTCTGAATTTGATTCCTCTGACAATACTTTCCAGGACTCTGACTCCAACGATTCCTATCATAACCCTTCTTAGGCCGCAGTCACACTCGCGTCTTATTTTAATGCAGGAGTCGGATGAGTGTCACGCTATTTTTCTTTCAATTGCTCTGTGAGTGTAGTGTGTTGTGCGGTCTTTTTCACATATGAGCGTATGCGATGCGAATGGCATCCGTCTGCCTTGTAATTTTCATCATGTATTTTCACTAAGATACCTAAGAAATCCTTGTGTAGAACCCTATAAAAAGCCTCGTTTCCATGTCCCATACTGTGAGCACATATATCATGTTGGGATATTCCCCCATAATACCGCTGTAGCCTGGTTTTGAAGTATTTTTTGGCAACAACATCCCCCCGCTATTCCCCGGCCTCTCCCCTCTGTCAATCCCTTCACTGGCTCCCCATTGCCCAGAGACTCCAGTTCAAAACGCTAACCAAGGCATACAAAGCCATCCAGAACCTGTCTCCTCCATATAACTGTGACCTAGTCTCCCGATACATACCTGCACGCAACCTCCGATCCTCATAAGATCTCCTTCTCTACTCCCCTCTTATCTCCTCCTCCCACAATCACATACAAGATTTCTCCCGTTCTTCCCCCCTACTCTGGAACTCTCTACCCCAACACATCAGACTCTCGCCTACCATGGAAGCCTTCAAAAGAAACCTGAAGACCTACCTCTTCCGACAAGAATACAACCTGCAGTAACCACCGCTCCACCACATTACTGCATGACCTCCTCTACCCCCACCTACTGTATCCTCACCCATCCCTTGTAGACTGTGAGCCCTCGCGGGCAGGGTCCTCGCTCCTCCTGTACCAGTCGCTGACTCGTTTTGTTAAGATTATGTAAATGTTTTTGCTATGTATATCCCTATCACATGTAAAGCGCCATGGAATAAATGGCGCTATAATAATTAATAATAATAATAATAATTCAACCTGATAGAGAGCGCATCCTTTTCCACTGGGTCTTATCTTGACGCTATGGCGAGCCCTACCCAACTGTAGCTGATCCGAGGAGGCGGCGTCCATACTGGATCCATCCACTTCTGACAAAAAGGGCCACAAAAGGTAAGTTTAGTAGACTGTATTATGAGCTACGCTTGCATCCTCAAAAGTTTTAATGACTATTGTCGGATGAGCGTATCCACATTTGACCATCTTTTGGAGGTGCTGAGGTCAGGAATATCATACCAGAATACCTCAATGCGGAGAAGTACTTATTCTTATTCCCCCGTGTTTGTCTACTAAAGACAACAAGGTAGACAAACACGGGGGAAAGTAGCTTAGCGTTAGTTGACTTCAGAGAAATAACTCCAAGCGTCCTCCTAGCACCACAGCACACGATAGCAGTCTGAGAGCTCCAAGCATTCACAAGGAGTCATGTGAATATCACAGGCAACTTCCTACTGAAAGTGAAACTATTTAAACACCCAGACCAGGGTGTCAATTAGCAGGAAGGAGGTAGCAGCTGGGTCCTAGAGTGAAACAGTTAAGAAGGTGTCTGTAATGCTAAACGAAGGGATCTCCTGCAACCACCTGCAGGACGACTGTCTGTCACATCTGATACACCCGTGACACTATGTGGCCTTGCTTTTCAATAGTGGATGGAAAAGTCTGTGTGTGTGTTACCAAGTGTAGAGACTATAGCTTAATTGTATGCTTGTGTTATTTTGTAAAAATATAATGTTTGCCTTATTATGGTCAATGTTTAACTCCTTTCTGACCCAGGGCGTATTAGTACGTATCTGTGCCCTAGGCCTTATGGGCCTGATACGCATCTCGGGGGGGTGTCGCTGCCCCCCCCGCACCCACGATCGCTGTGATTGGCTGTTCAATTCTGAACAGCCAATCACAGCATTTCTCACTGTTTACGGCAATCAGATTTCTGGAAACAGTGATGTGCAGCCTAGGATCGGTGCTCCTAAGAGCACCGATTCTAGGCTGTTGCCTAGTAACCCCAGCCCTCTCCCCAAACTGCTATGATCGGTGCGATCGCCGATCACATCGATCGCACCGATCATTGCGGGACCGCGCGGTAACAGGGCGGTCACGGGGCGGTGACCGGCTTGTGACCTGCCTGTCACCGCCCCATGACCCCCTGTGATGTCATAGAAGCCCCCAGCCAGCTCTGATTGGAGCGATCGATGATGACATCGATCGCTCCAATCAGAGTACCTGAACACAGGTGACAGGGCGGTCACAGGGCGGTGACCGGCTTGTGATCTGTCTGTCACCTGCCTGTGACCCCCTGTGGTGCGTGCCCAGGCCCCAGCCATCTTTGATTGGTGCGATCGATGTCATCATCGATCGCACCAATCAGAGTACCTGACCGGGAGGTGACCGGGTGGTGACCGGCCTGTGACCTGCCTGTCACCACCCTATCACCCCCCCTGTGACCGCCCTGCAGATCCTCACACTTGGTGAGGATTTCTATAGAGCGGTCACACTACTGATCTCTCTGTGCTGGGCCTTGTAGTGCCACAGAATCTTCTGAGACACTACAAGGCTTTTCTCCTACCTGCTCCAGTCGCTGCTGCTGCTCCGGCGTCCTGCTGCGGTCTCCAGGGTCCTGGATCTCCTGCTCCGGCGTCCTGCTGCTGTCTCCAGGGTCCTGGGTCTCCAGCTCCTTATCCTGCTGCTGCGGATCCTGCTCCAGAGCCTCTTCCAGAACCTGCTGCTGATCCTGCTGCTGAAAGAAGAACAGAGAAGACTTTGGTAAGTCCATCTCTGTTCTCCCCTCATCCACCCCTCTCCCCCCTCCTCCTCTCCCCCCCTCCTTTTACCCCCAATCCTCCTCCCCCCAGTTTGTTTTTTTTCGTGCGTCCTGCAGCGGCCGAGCGCTGACCAGTGACGTCACTGATCAACGTCCGTGCTCGCTGCTTTCCAGGACTTTTTTTTGTCCCTGTCAATTCTCCCCCCTCCCCACTTTGGACCACCTCCGTGTGTGCATCAAGCAGCCGCCGAGAGTTGATCGGTGACACAAAACACCGATCAGCAATCGTGCTCGCTACTTTACCCTTTTTTTTTCAACTAACCTTTTTTCTTCTCTAGAGGGCGGTCGCGTTGTCTGATTGTGCATCGTGCTGGGCCTTGCGGTACCACAGAAGCCTGTGACACCACAATCGACACTCCTGCTCCAGAAGACATCGTACAGAAGACATTTGAAAGATGACATCTTACAGAAGACATCTGAAAGACGACAACTGTAAGTAGGATTTTTTGATCCGTCCTCATCCACCCCAATCCCCCTCTCTCCCCTCTCCTCCTTCCCCCCTTCCCATTCCCCTTTCTCCCACCAAGTGCTGATCATTACTTGATCAGTACTTGATCGCTTGACTTTTATCCATTTTTTTTTCTTTGCTTTCTGCAGCGGCCGAGCGCTGATCAGTGACCACAGATCTCTGATCCGCACTCGTGCTCGCTGTTTGCACCACCTACAGTAGTTCCTTTTTTTCTCTTTTTTTTCAGAAAAAAAAGTTCACAACAAGCACACTGACACACATACACTCTAAATAAAGTACTGACACACACGCACCACATACACAAGAAAAAAAAATGGCCGGCTCATCCCAAACTCGCTATTCAGCGGAGGAGGCATACGCTATTCTTGCCTCCGACACTGAGACTGACAGCGAGGGCGAGGATCCCACACTTCTTTACTTTTCCGACGCCTCATCATCCTCCTCTTCTTCCTCCTCCTCCTCTTTCTCCTCAGGTGCTGCTGGACCGCCCCACAGTCGTCGCAGGAGAGAAGATGATCCAGCGCCCCCCACTGCTGACCCCATGTGGACCTCGCCCCCCGATAATTATGAGCCGCTGATTCCTGATTTTGTGGCGCTATCAGGAATCAAGTTTGACACCACCGGCCTCACAGAAATAGACTTTTTCAAAGTCTTTTTCTCTGATGATTTTATAAACGTCATGGTGGGCCACACTAATTTATACGCTCATCAATTTTTGGAACAAAACCCCTCTTCATCATTTTCTAACTGGTCTGTAGACGCAGAAGAAATGATGAAGTTTTGGGGCCTGGTCCTTCATATGGGGATCCTGAAGAAACCAGAGGTTCGGCAATACTGGAGTATTGACGTTTTGTATAACACTCCAGTGTTCCGAATGGCCATGACCCAGAGACGCTTTGAGGCCATCCACAAATTCTTGCATTACCAAGATAATGCAAGGTGTCCTGCACGCGATGACCCGAACTTTGATCGTCTTTTCAAAGTTCGGCCGGTCATCGAGCACTTCAACAACAAGTTTGCTGAAGTGTATGTGCCCCAAAGGGACATCTGCGTTGATGAGTCCCTAGTTCATTTTAAGGGCTTGTATTCCGGCATTACCTGCCCAGTAAGAGGGTCAGGTACGGGATCAAGCTGTATAAACTTTGTGAGAGTACCTCAGGGTACACTCACAAGTTTAGAGTTTATGAAGGGAAGGACTCCCGGATTGAACCCTCTGAATGCCCCCCTGTTCTGGGAGTGAGTGGGAAAATTGTGTGGGACTTGGTGCACCCACTGCTGGATAAAGGTTATCACCTGTACGTGGATAACTTTTATACAAGTATCCCGCTCTTCAAGTCCCTCTCTGTGCGACGTACCGCAGCTTGCGGTACTGTCCGCAAAAATCAGAGAGGCCTCCCAAAGACGCTAATTGGGCAGCTGCTCAGAAGGGGTGAGAGCAGAGCCCAATGTAGCGACCACCTGTTGGTGGTCAAGTACAAGGACAAGAGGGATGTCCTTCTCTTGACCACCATACATGGTGATGGCAGCACCCTCAGCACTGTACGAGGTTCCACTACACAGGTCACCAAACCAGACTGTGTAGTGGGGTACAACAAGTACATGGGGGGAGTTGATCTCTCTGATCAAGTCCTCCAGCCATACAGTTCTTTGAGAAAGGCCAAGGTATGGTATAAAAAGCTGGCAGTGCACCTTGTACAGATGGCAATGCACAACGCTTTCCTTCGGTCACAATGTGCAGGCCAGACTTCTGCGTCGTATCTTCACTTTCAGGAGACAGTTATCAAGGCCCTGATATTTGGCAGTGGTGACGGAGCGGGCCCCACTACTTCTGGAACTGAAGGATCTCGAATTGTACTGAGCCAGCGTTTCCCAGGGCAGATCCCTCACAGCGGAAAAAAAGGTAAGTCACAAAAGAGGTGCCGAGTGTGTTACCGAAGGGGAATACGCAAGGACACCATTTACGAATGTGACTCCTGCCCCGACAAACCTGGCCTGTGTATGAAAGACTGCTTCAAAAGGTACCATACTTTCATGGACTATTAAATTAATTTCTGACGTATGACAACCTGACGAACACTACACAGCTGACGTAGTGTTCGTCAGGTTGTCATACATCAGTTGTGTAGTGTTTGAAGTGAAAAACGCAGCACAACTGGACCAGGGTGCACGAGCAGGATCCAAAACTGTAGAATTAATAGTAAAACCTCGGCACACCAATAATTAGAAATTTTTTCTGATTTATTTTAGCAGTCCACATCATACGTTTCGGTCCACAAGTTGGACCTTCATCAGTGTACCACTTGCTAAAGAATGGAAGAGAGGAGGAAGGAGTGGGAGGCGCAGTGTCCCTGGCAGGGAATCCTTAGGCGCCGATAGGAGTGGTGTAAATGCCTTGGATGCGCGGTATCCACCGCTGATAGCCGGTGGGGCTCTCCAAACGCGACATGGGGTCCGCTGTGAATTCCAGCAAGTTTTGCATTGATAACATCAAATGGCGCTCCTTCCCTTCCGAGCCCTGCCGTGCGCCCAAACAATGGCTTTCCCCCACATATGAGGTATCAGCGTACTCAGGAGAAATTGCACAACAACTTTTGGGGTCCAATTTTTTCTAGTACCCTTGTGAAAATAAAAAATTGGGGTCTAAAATAAAATTTTAGTGAAAAAAAGTTAAATGCTCATTTTTTCCCTTCATGTTCAATTAACTGGTGTGAAGTACGTGAAGGGTTAATAAACTTCTTGAATGTGGTTTTGAGCACCTTGAGGGGTGAAGTTTTTATAATGGTGTCACTTTTGGGCATTTTCTGTCATAAAGACCTCTCAAAGTGACTTCAAGTGTGATATGGTACCTTAAAAAAAATGGTTTTGTAAATTTTGTTGTAAAAATGAGAAATCGCTGGTCAACCTTTAACCCTTATAGCTCCCTACCAAAAAAAAAATTTTTGTTCCAAAATTGTACTGATGTAAAGTAGACATGTGGGAAATGTTATTTATTAACTATTTTGTGTGACATATCTCTCTGATTTAAGGGCATAAAAATTTAAATTTTGAAAATTGCAAAATTTTCTAAATTTTCGCCAAATTTCCTTTTTTTTTCACAAATAAACGCAAGTGATATCGAAGAAATTTTACCACAATCATGAAGTACAATATGTCACGAAGAAACAATCTCAGAATCAGGGGGATCCGTTGAAGCGTTCCAGAGTAATTACCTCATAAAGTGACAGTGGTCAGAATTGTAAAAATTGGCCTGGTCATTAACGTGCAAACCATCCTCGGGGGTAAAGGGGTTAAGAATGTCTAATATAGTATCAATAAGAGTTTTTTTTTATCGATTAATTAATTATGGATATATTTTAAGCATTATTATTAGATATTGATTATGTTAAAATATTCTCCTCCACTATCTCATTATGCATTGTTACATCTATCCAATAGGTTTCTATCTACTGATGTATCATTTGTGGCCCTTCATTTGGAATTCCTCCTGGGCAAGTCAACAATTTCAGGAATTGTCAATCACCAGAGGTAAGTTGTCAATTATTTGCTGTCTCGTGCTCGCAGAATGGTTGAGTGTGCCTTTGTCATCCTGTGCGCTGAATGGCGTGTGCTCCAGTCTGTCCTCTAACTTAGCGAACAGAATGTGAATGGCGGGATCAAGGCATGTGTGCTGTTGCACAACTTTACCCGCATGCATGAGTGTCGTTATGGTCCAGGTCCTGAAGATGTCCAGGATGTGCCCAATCCCTTCCTTTATCCATTTGTGCCGACTACATGACGACAGTCTTCTGTCATTAAGGTTCGGGGTCTTTTTGCCTCCTGTTTCTTAACTAAATAGGATGAGACGTCATGGCAGAATCCCCTAGTTATTGTTCCTTGAATTAATAATGTGTTTATGTTTTTTTGTTTTTAACTTTCCTTGTGCAATAATGTGTCAAACATCCAACATATGGGTTTCTTTGCTCCCTTTACTAGCAACATGTATTTTTTATTTTCTTAAAATGAAAAACATGGCTTTTTTTGTTAACAAAAACTTCAATAAAATATATATATACAAATAAGTGCATACATATTTTGTCATATGTACACCTTTTTTATTTTTAGAATCCAAACAATCTGGCATAAAGAAATAAAACATTCAGAATTATAACATCGTAATCCTAACATTACAAATTATGATAGGTGAAGGCCTTCTGTTGGGAGGCAGAAACGTTTCCAGACAAAGATGCTGGTGCTGTGGAAATCGTTTGGGCCATGAATTGAGGGCTATATGACCCTGAAGGGAAAGGACGTCTGTGTGTGTGTGGCTCTTGGGGGTGATGGTATTGCCCTCCATGAGCATAATAATATTCTCCTCCAGTAGGCCCATGCCTGGACCATTGTAGTGTCCTATCACTAACAAAGGATCCAGCCATTGGAGCTCCTGGATCAACCCACTCCTCTTTCCTTTGCCCACTCATGTGCTCTGACTGAATGGGTGGTTGTCGATCCACAGGGGATGTTGGTTGGGAAGTAGGGAGCTGAGGCGTGATGGGTTTTGTGATGAACCCTCATAGTCCTCATCTGCCGAGTGCAGACGGTTTCTGTCTGACCGATGGCAGTTTTACAGACAGTCAAACACCTCATGAAGATTATTAGGTCACATGCAAGCATCCAAAATAATGTGGAAGGCATTCCTGGCAGGCAGCTGCACAGATGTGTCGATATCGCTCAGATACCATGCCTAGGCTCCACGTAAACGCCTCCTCCCCATCATAATTCGCCGTGCGGGCAAGATAATCTAATACCCCACTATCTACCTCGTGCCTAGTGGTGATAATGGGGAGCTCCCTCCTACGTCTAACTCTTCGTGGGATGGGAGCAGCAACAGGGGAGTTGTCAAGTCGAAGGGTTGGGCTGCTGCTCCGGCGTCCTTCCACTTCCTCTGAGGCTGGTGCAGTTGATGGTGCTGACGCAGATGTTGCTGCGGAATCCGATGACTGCCCTGCTGCTGGTCCTGCACCTCAGCAGAATCGGCCACGGGATCCAACAGGGCGTCATCTGACTCCGAGGCCATCTCCCTGTCCTGTAAGTTGGATTCAGTTCTGCAAGTGACAAAAAGGATGTGATGTTGGGTAAAATTAGATAACTTAATATGTTTCTAATCATTAACAATGATTAGACAAGCCATAACGTATGGACATAGGTCTATAATGGGGGCCAGGACATTGAGCTAGTCCATATAAATATAGGGATGCTTTCTGGACGCTGCAGACCCATTATTAGCACGCTCCATTGTATACGTTTCCTGACAGCTGTGCCAGCGTCGGGTGATATCATTCACTGTTATAAGAGGAACCAGAAATGAACACAAATGATACCTTTACCATTATTAGCCAATATCTTGACATTCCAATAAGGAGAACACATGAAGCCTCCATAAATATAAATACAACCTTTAATATACAAAATACACTCGAAAAGTGCGCGTGTGGCTGTACAAATATTAAGTCATTACGTAGTGCTGACGTACATGTACAATCAAGAAAAAAGTAAAGCCGATCAGCTGTGTGGTTCATGAATGGAGAACGGGAGAACATTCTGAGCAAAACATGAGGAATGGCTAAAGAAATCGTGTAATCCAGCTCCAAGTAAAAACATGCGTTTAATTAGTCCATGTTGAAACTGACATCCATGAGGAAAGGGTGGGGGGTAGGTGGACAGTGCTACGCGTTTCGAATGATCTGTCGTCCTTTGTCACAGCTTCTGGAACAGTGTGTTAGTGCATCTTAAATTCCATTGATAATTACAGACCGGTGTGCTGATTTAATCACACGTGTCCACAGACCATAATCAGCATGGATTTCGTGACGGTGTGTCGGCGCATCCTGAATACTCTCAGAAATTGCAGACCGGTGAAATAATTAGCTCATATTATCAAAGAATGAACCGACATCGCTGCCAGAAGAAAACGCAAACACAATTATACAGTGGCACATAGACAAAAAGTGCAAATACAAAAAGTGAAAAACAAATATACAATAGGCAATTTAAAAATAGGAATGAGTATAAAAAAACATCCAAAACCCAACTAGGAGACACATAGAGACAAGACGGGAAATGCATGTGTCTCTGGATTATTTAGTAATGATCATCACTAGTGATAGGTGAGCACTAAAATGCTCGGGTGCTCGTTGCTCGGGTCGAGCACATTGGAATACTCGGGAGCTCGACCTGAGCAACGAGCCCAATGTAAGTTTATGGGAAACTCAAGCATTTTTCAGGCAGCTACCCCCGGCAGTCTGCAGAGGGCCTAAAAATTGCCCAAATCGATGGGAACAGTTTTCAAATGACATGAGAACTGCATGGGGAAGACCCCTGGAACCATTTCTGACTCCCAGGTTACTGCTGTCAACAACGTCGTCAGAGGTATTACGCCACTTTTACGGACTCACAATAAAACATACAAAAACAAAACCAAAATGGATTTTCCTGGGCAACATGTTAGGGAACATCCTTTCCAGGGTAATGACTTGTATATAAGGCAAAATAAATAGCCAAAACCAAAAAGACTCCTCCACACCTAGGGCTATGTTCACACGTAGCGTTTTTGATGCGTTTTTCCACTTTTGCACTGCTTCAAACCAAGACAAATGCATTCACCGGGAAATGTCATTTTAACATTTTACAACCTTATCTGGCCATGTGGTGTGTGACACATCATCAGACACATGTATACAGTGCTGAAAAGACATGGGAACAGCATGAGGAAGACCTCTGGAAGCATCTCTGACTCCCAGGTCACTGCCTAAAAGTGTGCCCATCATAAGTGATCCTTGACGCATGCGAAGATGCCTCCCGCCATGCACCTGTCGTTGCAGACTTGCAACAATCACCGTTGTCCCAGTGAAGCGTTCAGTTGTCCCTACCCCACTCCTTGGAATGCAAGCGCAAATATGCAGCCAGCCACCCACCCACCCACAGGCTGCAATACTATACTGCCAAATTTTTGACAGCTGCTTGCACTTGAAATGTGGCCTTTTAGACTCGTGGAGGCAGAAGCTGTCCACAATCTTATGGCGGCGGCGACCGGGTATTCATACATGGTCCCCAGTTGCCACTATTTGTCCCGGTGTCGTATCCGCCTTCCACAAGCACGGGTCCTACAACATTACCCGTGCCCTCCCCAATGAACTTACTGGGAAGGACCGCCTAACCACAAACACGTGGTCAAGTAAATGTGGCCAGGGACAGTACGGAGCCAGTCCACAGCTTTTTTTGATGAGAGTTGTATTTCACCACCGCCATATTCTTTAGCTTGGTGAAAGGACTTGGGAAACCATATCTACTCCAGCTGTCATTTCTCCCAGGAAGTCCTCTAAAGCTGCTTTCACTTGAAATGTGGCCTTTTAGACTCGTGGAGGCGGAAGCTTTTCACAACCTCATGCCGGCGGCATCCGGGTGTCCATACTTGATCCCCAGCCGCCACGATTTCTCCCGGTATCGTCTCCGCCTTCCACAAGCACGGGTCCCACAACATTACCCGTGCCCTCCCCAGTGCACTTACTGGGAAGGACCGCCTAACCACAAACACATGGACAGGTGAATGTGGCCAGGGATGGTACGGAGCCAGTCCACATTAAAAATGCAGCCATAGAGTGTCCGGGAACCTTCCCACACACTTTCCTTAGCCAGGGCCACTTCTCAGCAGGGTTGGACGGACCCACCGGAGAATCCTCGGGTGGGCCCAGGCTTCTCCATCAGGAGAGTTCATGATAGGCGCAAACTTTGCAGCTGCTATGAGGCTCTTCAGCGGGGGAGAAAGG
Organism: Phyllobates terribilis; assembly: GCF_046119375.1. Taxonomy (NCBI): domain Eukaryota; kingdom Metazoa; phylum Chordata; class Amphibia; order Anura; family Dendrobatidae; genus Phyllobates; species Phyllobates terribilis. The sequence continues at coordinate 5,629,471 of NW_027362830.1, forward strand.
TGGGCCCTCAGAATCAAATCCTCTGGTGGGCCCAATGTTTTTCAGTCTGACACTGCTTCTCAGTGAGAGTTGTATTTCACCACAGCCATATTCTTTAGCTTGGTGAAAGGACTGGCATAGAGGGAAACCGTATCTAGTCTGGGTGTCATTTCTCCCAGGAAGTCCTCTAATGCAGCTTGTTGCAGAAGCAATAGCAATCCGTCCAACATCAGCTCGCACTTGTCGATGGTGCTTCGACACACAAACATCTTTCTTTGCGCATTTAATTTCTTGAATACAGAGTTGGACAATGGCCTGATCTGTAATGTGTTTTGAGAAATAAAATGCATAAGCACGTCCAATCCACATTAAAAAATCAGCCATAGAGTGTCCGGGAACCTTCCCACACACTTTTCTTAGCCAGGGCTGCTTCTCGGCAGGGTTGGACGGGCCCACCAGAGAACCGGAGACTCCTCCGGTGGGCCCTGGCTTCTTCAGGAGAGTTCTTAGTGCCGAGGTGAGGCCATGATGATGATAGAGGCCACCATCTGCTTAGTTTTCTGTTACTTGGAATGCAAGCGCAAGTATGCAGCCAGCCACCCACCCACAGGCCGCAAAACTAAACTGCCAGATTTCTGGGCAGCTGCTTGCACTTGAAATGTGGCCTTTTAGGCTCGTGGAGGTGTAAGTTGTCCACAACCTCATGGCGGCAGCCGGGTGTCCATACTCGGTCCCCAGCTGCCACTATTTCTCCCGGTATTGTTTCCGTCTTCTATAAGCGCGGGACCCTGAACACTACTGCTGGTACTTTTCTGTGGGAATCTGCTTGCCTCCTACTAGCCTGGAATATTTCCAGTAAACTATGGTACAACGCCATGGTATTAGCACTGTCCCCAGTGCTAGTAGCGAAGCCATCCCCAATTTCCTTCTCAGGAATTTTATTTGGTAGACTGAGTGGCTGCCCAAATACATTAGTTTCTCACAAAGGAGCTGAAGATAGAGTGGCAGTAGGTGCAAGTTTCTCCAGCCTGTTGGATATCAGAGGGTGAACGGCAGCACATTGGATCAGTGGTTAGCACTGAAGCCTTGTCGCGCTGGGATCCTGGATTCAAATTCCATCAAGAGCAACATCTGCAAGGATTTTGTATGTTTTCCCCATGTTTGCATGGGTTTCCACCTCAGTAAAAAAGCAGCCATAGAGTGTCTGGGAACCTTCCCACACACTTTTCTTAGCCAGGACTACTTCTCGGCAGGGAGAATCCTCTGGTGTGCCCTGGCTTCTACATAAGGAGAGTTCATGATAGCGCTAACTTTGCAGCTGCTATGGGGCTCTTGAGCGGGGGAGAAAGGTGAGCCCCCAGAATCAAATCCTCTGGTGGGCCCAATGTTTTTCAATCTGAAACAGCTTCGCAGTGGGAGTTTTATTTCACCACAGCCATATTCTTTAGCTCGGTGAAAGGACTGGCATAGAGGGAAACCGTATCTACTCCGGCTGTCATTTCTCCGTCACCAGGTGCCGCCCATTGTCACATACGACCATGCTTGGCTGTATGTTCAGCGGTGAAAGCCACAGATCAGGCGGCTGTGATGCAGCTTTCAACAACTCTACAGCGCTGGGCGGTTTGTCACCTAAGCATTAAGCATGTTATCTTCAGCACAGCCTGTTGCCGCTTGGCCAAGGCAGTGCTGCAGTGCTTTCAGCTTGTGACTGATGTGGTCATTTCAGAGATGGAAGAAGAGGTGCAGGAGCTGAACAATGTGATTACATTGAGGTTACATTGCCGACTCTGTTTTTTATACTAAAGAAAGATCCTACTGTTTTGTTTTTTTTTTACGTTATTTTTTAAGACAAATACATTCAACGGGAAATGTCATTTTAACATTATACAGTACAACCTTATCTGGCAATGTGGTGTGTGACACATCATCAGACACATCCTGTTTCATTTATGATGGGGGGACTCTGAAAGTCACAAAGCCTATTTTTATAGGGCCATCAGCCGGCTATGCTTTGTTGTTCCCATTACTAAAGAGTGAGTCTCCTATATTGTTATTGCGTATGCAGTGACTGCAAGGGCTGCCAAAAATTCGGACTCAACCCAATACCCCTTTGAAGAGACATAGAGGAGGGTCTCAGTAAAAAAAAATGTTCCCATTATAAAGGAGCGGGTCTCCTATAGTGGTAATGCCCATGCTGTGAATGAAAGGGCTGCCAAAATTTGGGAAAAACTCCACTAACAATTTAAATACACACATAGCAGGGCCACAGTAACGAGTACAACATGTTCCCATTAGAAAGGAGAGGGTCTGCTATACAGTTATAGGGTATGTAGTGAGTCCAACGGCTGACAGAATTTAGGAAAAACCCCACTAACAATTTAAAGACACATAGAGCAGGGCCACAGTAACGAGTACGACATGTTCCCATTAGAAAGGAGAGGGTCTGCTATACAGTTATAGGGTATGCAGTGAGTCCAACGGCTGACAAAATTTAGGAAAAAACCCCACTAACATTTTAAAGACCCATAGAACAGGGCCACAGTAACGACAAATTCCCATTAGAAAAGAGAGGGTCTCCCATACTGTTTGCCTATGCAGTGAAGCAACGGCTGCCAAAAATTTGGAGGAACTCCAATGCCCCTTGGAAGAGACGTAGAGGGCCTCATGAAAAAATGTTCCCATTATTAGGAAGTGGGTCTCCCATAGTGTTGGCCTATGCATTGAATGCAAGGGCTGCCAAAAATTCGGAGGCACTCCAATGCCCCTTGGAAGAGACGTAGAGGGCCTCATGAAAAAATGTTCCCAGTATTATGAAGAGGGTCTCCCATAGTTTTGGCCTATGCAGTGAATGCAATGACTAAAAAAAAAAATTGGGAGGCACTCCAATGCCCCTTGGAAGAGACATAGATGGCCTCATAAAAAAAGTCTCCTATACTTGTAATGCCCATGGACTAAGTGTATGGGCTGACAAATATTTACCCCTGGGGGTTATATATGAACATACTGTATAAAAAATTTTTTTTACGGCCATCATAAACACCCTTTAAAAAAATGATGTGGGTGCTGCATCACGGACCACGGTCACCCTGGTGATATGGTGGTGGAGGATGAGGAGAAGGAGGAGGAGAAGAGCAAATAGCCAAAATCAGGAAGTGTATACCCATGTGTGGGTGTGAAAAGGTGCATGAGAATACACCTCCCAAAAAAAGACACTGGATTTGAGTTTATGTTATGTTGCGATCATTCGGTGGTGTTGAGAAGTCTGGCCCAATCCAGCCCTTGTTCATTTTATAAGAGTCAGCCAGTCAGCATTTTCAGTTGACAGGCGGATGCGCTTATCAGTTATAATTCCCCCAGCGGCACTAAAACCCGCTCTGATAAAACGCTGGCGGCAGGGCAGGCCAGGACCTCCAAGGCATAGAGAGCCAGTTCATTCCACGTATCCAGCTTAGATACCCAATAATTATAAGGCACACAGGAATCACGGAGGGTGTTGGTATGGTCAGCAAGGTACTCCCTCAGCATCTTCTCAAACTTTGCACTCCTTGTGAGAGTACCCCGCGTCTCAGGACCTGTGCGATGGGAGGGTCTGAGAAAATTCTCCCAGAACTTTGACAGTGTTCCCCTGCCTCTGCTGAATTGGAGTTGTGTCTCTCTCGCCTGTAGTCCTTGGTTGTCCAACGAACTGTGACCTCTGCCGCCAGCGTTTTCAGATGGGAATTTTTTTAATATTTCCGCAACAAGGGCCTTCTGGTACTGCCCCATTTTTGTAGACCTGTACGCCTCAGGAATAAGAGATATAATGTTCTCCTTGTAGCGGGGGTCTACAAGTGTCACCAACCAGTAATGACTGTCACCCAAAATTTTGAGAACACGAGGGTCTTGGGAAAGGCAGCGTAACATAAACTCAGCCAAGCGTGCCAGACTGCTAACAGGCAAGACTTCCGTGATGGTATGACAGTTGTGTAGGTAGTACCGTCTATAGCGCATGAAACTAGATCCTGTTCTTCCTCCTCCTCCTCCTCTTCCTCATTGTCACCCAATCCATGTTGGGATGAGATGAGGATGGGCTGTGTGTAATCACCTGTATGCAGGGGTGGATGAAGAGTAGCATGGGCCCCGGGCAGTTTAGAAGGCGCGGGCCCCCCCCCACCACACACCTGATGTATCACATGTCACATGATCCCCTGTGATAGATCATGTGATAGTGAAATTAATTTGGCACAATATTAATTATAATAATTTTTTTTTAGGCTGTGTGCCCACTATGCGTTTTTTAAGTGTTTCCGCAGCGGCAAATCCGTTGCAGAAACACTTAAAAAACGCTTGGTAGAAGGTCTGCCATGTTCCCCAAAGATAATCCGCATGTGCTGTGCACATGCTGCAGAAATTTCGGCTGCGGATTATCATTGCAGAAAAATCCGCAGCATTACCAATTATTTTGCGGAAGCGCTGCGTTTTTGCCGCCATTGACTTGCATTGGAACGCATGGAATCCGCATCACTGCATCTGTACATGCAGAATCCATGCGTTTCTATGTGCGGATGGTACCCGGGTGTGGAGGATAGGAGACTCTCCTCCAGACCCGGGTACCATAGAACCTGTAAAAAAAGAATAAAATAAAAAATAAATATTATACTTACCTTCTAATGGCCCCCGGTGTCTTTATCCGATGCGTCCTGGCTTGCCGGCAGCTCGCGGTATACTAAAGGACCTGTGGTGACGTCATTTAGTCATGTGACGGGTCATTTAGTCATGTGACGGGTCACTTGACTGCTGACGTCGGCAGGCCATCAGAAGGTAAGTATATATTTATTTTTTATTTTTACCATTCTTTGACTGTCACACTATATAAATCCATGCCGTTTGGATGTATTTATATAGTGTGACCAAGTTGTCAAGCACTTTTCCAAGTGATGCTAAAATCGCTTGGAAAGCGCTTGTCAACCCGCATGCGGAAATGCATGTGAAGAAAGCTTCACTTCTGCATGTCCCTGGCAGGAAAAACGCATGTACAATCCGCATGTACAATCCGCATGTACAATCCGCATGTACAATCCGCATGCGTTTTTTCTGCCAGGGAGATGCAGAAACGCTCAAAAAAAATCCGGAGCATTTCTGCATCGTGGGCACATAGCCTTACATTAATTGTATGGCTTAATATTGAGCACAAGTAGCCATCTATACACAGCAGGAGGCCGCACGGTGCCATCTATACACAGCAGGAGGCCGCACGTAGCCATCTATATACAGCAGGAGGCTGCATGTAGCCATCTATACACAGCAGGAGGCCGCACGGCGCCATCTATACACAGCAGGAGGCCGCACATAGCCATGTATACACAGCAGGAGGCCACACGTAGCCATCTATACACAGCAGGAGGCCACACGTAGCCATCTATACACAGCAGGAGGCCACACGGCTCCATCTATACACAGCAGGAGGCCGCACGTAGCCATCTATACACAGGAGGAGGCCACACGTAGCCATCTATATACAGCAGGAGGCAGCACGGCACCATCTATACACAGCAGGAGGCCGCACGGCTCCATCTATACACAGCGGGAGGCCGCACGGCGCCATCTATACACAGCGGGAGGCCGCACGCACACACACAAACATATACAGACATATACATACACGCATAAACACATTTGAAACACAAAAATACATATAAACAGACATCACACAATGATATCTGCCTGCACACACACACACACACACACAATCACTCACACACACACAATCACTCACACACACACACACACACACACTCACTCACACACACACACGCACTCACCATCCCCCGGCTCGGCTCCAGTCCTCCAGCTCCTCTCCGGTGAAGCAGTGCAGCGCGCACTGCGTGACGTCACACTAGCAGACACGGCCACACACAGGGCCGTGTCTCCTAGCAGTGACGCAGCCGGGCCAGCACACAGGGAAGTTAACAGGTGCAGTGCTGGCCCGGCCGAAGAAGAAGTAGCGGCCGTGCGCTGCTGCTGGGGGAGCGGTCCGGGGCCCCCCGCCTCTGACTGCCGGTATGTGCCGCGGTGCCGCACATATTATAATGAGGGCAATCTGGCCATGGACCCCCCCGGAGCCCCGGGCCCCCTGGAGCCCCGGGCTGTAGCCCAAATTGCCCTCATTATAATCCTCCTATGGATGGCACATATGTCTGACATCCATGTCCACTCCTGAGGTCTTATGTGTGGAGTCTGAACTGAATACAGATGGCCTTGTTGATGCTGGTACTCAACAACTACCCTCTTCTGCTCACAAATCCTTCCCAACATCTGCAGTGTAGAGTTCCAACACGTGAGGAGATCACACACCAGTCTGTGAGCCGGAATCTGCAAATGCTGCTGAAAAACGGCAAGGGCGGCGGAAGCTGTAGATGACTTTCTAAAATGGGCACACAGGCGGCGTACTTTAACAAGCAGATCCGGCAGCATGGGTAGGATTTGCGAAATCGCTGAATCACGAGGTTAAACACATGGGCCAGGCATGGTATGTGTGTGAGCTCGCCTCACCTCAGAGCCACCACCAGGTTTCCACCATTGTCAGACACGACCATGCCTGGTTGTAGGTTCAGCGGTGTGAGCCACAGATCTGCCTGCTCTTTCAGAGCTGTCCACAACTCTTCAGCATTGTGCGATTTGTCACCTAAGCATATTAGCTTCAACACAGCCTGTTACCGCTTGGCCGAGGCAGTGCTGCAGTGCTTCCAGCTTGTGACAGATGTGATCATTTCGAAGATGGAGGCTGAAGAGGAGGCTGAGGAGGATGAGGTGCAGGAGCTGTAGATTGTGGGGGCAACCCTGATTGACCTAGGGCCTGCGATCCTTGGCGTCAGGAGGACGTGTTCAGTCCCAAGGTCCGACTGGGTCCCGGCTTCCACTATGTTAACCCAGTGTGCCGTCAGCGAGATGTACCGTCCCTGCCCACAAGCACTTGTCCACGTGTCCGTGGTTAGGTGGACTTTCCTGGTAACTGCATTGTTGAGGGCACAGCTAATGTTTTGGGACACGTGCTTGTGTAATGTGAAGACGGCACACCGGGAGAAATAGTGGCGGCTGGGGACCAAGTACCGGCCACCGCCATCAGGTTGCGGAATACTTCCGTCTCCATGAGCCTACAAGGCAACATTTCGAGCACAAGCAGTCGCGAAATGTGTGAATTTAGTAGTGTGGCCAGTAGGGCATTGGCTGCGTATTTGCGCTTGCGTTCCAAGGACTGGGGTATGGACAACTGAACGCTGCGCTGGGACAAGGACATGGACATGCTTCCTCATGCTGCTACTTGAGTGTGCAATGACAGGTGCAGGGCAGGAGGCATCTTCGCATGCACCATGGACAGGGGATTGGCTTGCATGCACAACAGTGGAAGAAGCAGTGGTACCACCCGCAGACACTGTTCCTGGACCCTGTGGTTCGGCACACAAAGTCGGGTGCTTTGCTGCCATGTGCCTGATCAGGCTGGTCATTTTGCCACCTCTGCTGATTCTGGCCTGGCAGGTGGTGCAAAAGGCATTTTTGGGGTTATCGGCAGAGTCTTTAAAAAACAACCAGACTCGGAAAGACCCAACAGCTGTACTGGCAACTTCCTTTGTGTTGGTGTTACGGGGAACGGTTGCCAACATTCTGTCTGCGGCCACCACACTGCTTCTTCCTGCCTGTTGGGGTGCTCTGCCTCCCACCCCCTGTGTGCTGCTCTCCTCGCTCTGCATGTCCTCCTGCCAGGTTGGGTCAGTTACTATATCATCCACCATCTCATCTTCCACTTCCGCACCCTGGTCCTCCTCCTGACTTTCTGGCATTTGTGTCTCATCATTGTCCACCTCTTGTGACACTTTCCCCCCATCGCCTTCGTGTGACCGTGGCTGCTCAAATATTTGGGCATTGCTACATGCGATCTCCTCTTGTCCCACTTCAAGTGGACCAGGCGAGAGGCCCAAATCTATAAATGGAAAAGTTATAGCTCTTTGGAGTGTCCAAGTGTGGGATCAGTTGTCTCTGGGCACTCTGCATGGTGGGAGAAAGGACGTTTAGGGTGAGGAATATGCGGTCCAGACTCACGGCTACTGAGACTTGACCGTGTGGAAGATGTGGTGGTGGTGGTGGCTAAGTGACTGGAAGCATTATCTGCTATCCAACCAATAACCTTTTCACACTGCTCTGTGTTCAATAGTGGTGTTCTGCTGTCCCCTATTAATTGGGACAGGAAGGTTGAGCGAGAAGATGTGGGTGTTTGTTGTGGCACAATTTCAGCTTGCCATTGGCCTCGGCCTCTGCATGCACCATCACCATCACGTCCATTTTAAATGGAAGACAATATCTTCCACATTCACTACAAATGACTGAATTTGGAGCAAACTTCTATGTGATCCGTGTGACGGACAAACCACAGTTTTAAATAGCTGTATTTTTAGCGCTGTAGTATGGAAAGGACCTGGCTGTATTCTGCAGTGCCAACAAGCAAATTGCGCAGAACAACGGTGTTCTCTGGATTGCTTTTTTTAAGCAAATAATAAGGATTAAGATCCAAAAAAAATTATTCCTGGCCCCTGAGACCTGGGCCTATTTCTAGAAATATCTAACAGCAGCAGCAGACAGAACTGGAGCCTATTGTGCTATGTGCACTGCAGTCTGCTATATACACTGCCTGCCTATATACACTGCCTGCCTGATATCTCTGCAGATGGATTAGTCCTCAGAAGGACTGTTTGTTGAGATGGATATGTGTCTCTAATATAGTTTGGTACACCTACACTAACTAGAAACAAGCAAATCTCTCCCTAGCTCAGCAGCAGCTCTCCCTACACTGTCTGATTCCGGAGTGATTGCGAGGAGATGGCAGCGCCAGGTCTGATATAGACCTGATGACGCTGTACGGACAGCCAATCACTGTAATGCCACAACCAAAATAAAATGAAGAAATCCCAGCACTCACGTGTATTCGATCAGTTCATTTATTCCACATGTAGGAAAACTACAACAGGACGTTTCAGCCCCTCACAGGCTTTTTTCAATTTTGGATAATAAAAAAACTTTCACACATATATAGAGGAATTCAAAGGAAATGACATCATAAAAAAAATTTTTTACAAAGAAATATACAAAAACCACAACAGAATATAGCACAAAATACAACATGTACAAAATAATAATAAAGTATCATGAAAAACAAGTAATATCTCCATACTGATGCAAAAACAAAAATCCAAATATCCCATTTTAAATAATCCAATCCACCTAATTAAAATGTATGAGTGAACCATCCACAAATTACTACAAATGGTATAATTTTATAGAATATTTTTATACATCACTAATTATAGTTTTTATATATAAAAACTGTCTTTCCATTTTTTTATATTTTTTATTATTATTTTTATTAATTTTATAATTTTTATTATTAATTTTATAATACTCACTCTATATAATTACAGTCATATGAAAAAGTTTGGGCACCCCTATTAATCTTAAGCTTAATGTTCTATAAAAATTGGTGTTTTTGCAACAGCTATTTCAGTTTGATATATGTAATAACTGTTGGACACAGTAATGTTTCTGCCTTGAAATGAGGTTCATTGTACTAACAGAAAATGTGCAATCTGCATTCAAACAAAATTTGACAGGTGCATAAGTATGGGCACCTCACCAGAAAAGTGACATTAATAGTTAGTAGATCCTCCTTTTGCAAAAATAACAGCCTCTAGTCGCTTCCTGTAGCTTTTAATGAGTTCCTGGATCCTGGATGAAGGTATTTTTGACCATTCCTCTTTACAAAACAATTCCAGTTCAGTTAAGTTTGATGGTCGCCGAGCATGGACAGCCCTCTTCAAATGATCCCACAGATGTTCAATGATATTCAGGTCTGGGGACTGGGATGGCCATTCCAGAACATTGTAGTTGTTCCTCTGCATGAATGCCTGAGTAGATTTGGAGCGGTGTTTTGGATCATTGTCTTGCTGAAAGATCCATCCACTTTGTAACTTCATATTTATCACTGATTCTTGAACACTATTGTCAAGAATCTGCTGATACTGAGTGGAATCCATGCGTCCCTCAACTTTAACAAGATTCCCAGTGCCAGCATTGACCACACAGCCCCAAAGCATGATGGAACCTCCACAAATTTTACTGTGGGTAGCAAGTGTTTTTCTTGGAATGCTGTGTTTTTTTGCCACCATGCATAACGCCTTTTTGTATGACCAAATAACTCAATCTTGATTTCATCAGTCCACAGGACCTTCTTCCAAAAATAAATTGGCTTCTCCAAATGTGCTTTTGCATACCTCAGCCAACTCTGTTTGTGGCGTGCTTGCAGAAACGGCTTCTTTCGCATCACTCTCCCATACAGCTTCTCCTTGTGCAAAGTGCCTTGTATAGTTGACCGATGCACAGTGACACCATCTGCAGCAAGTTGATGCAGCAGCTCTCTGGAGGTGGTCTGAGGATTGTCCTTGACTGATCTCACCATTCTTCTTCTCTGCCTTTCTGATGTTTTTCTTGGCCTGCCACTTCTGGCCTTAACAAGAACTGTCCCTGTGTTCTTCCATTTCCTTACTATGTTCCTCACAGTGGAAACTGACAGGTTAAATCTCTGAGACAGCTTTTTGTATGCTTCCCCTGAACAACTATGTTGAATAATCTTTGTTTTCAGATCATTTGACAGTTGTTTTGAGGAGCACATGATGCCACTCTTCAGAGGAGATTCAAACAGGAGATCAACTTGCAAGTGGCCACTTTAAGTAGCTTTTCTCATGATTGCATACACCTGGCTATAAAGTTCAAAGCTCCATGAGGTTACAAAACCAAAAAAAGTGCTTTAGTAAGTCAGTAAAAAGTAGGTAGGAGTATTTAAAACAAGAAAATGATAAGGGTGCCCATACTTATGCACCTTTCAAATTTTGTTTGAATGCAGATTGCACATTTTCTGTTAGTACAATAAACCTCATTTCAAGGCAGAAACATTACTGTGTCCAACAGTTATTACATATATCAAACTGAAATAGCTGTTGCAAAAACACCAATTTTTATAAAACATTTAGCTTAAGATTAATAGGGGTGCCCAAACTTTTTCATATGACTGTAATAGCCCCAACATATTGACTCCAATCGTTAAAATACTACCAATATTTAAATCATGTCATATATAATGTGATATCCCAACTGCAACATCGCAAAATAAAAAATATAAAAAAATGGAAAGACAGTTTTTATATATAAAAACTATAATTAGTGATGTATAAAAATATTCTATAAAATTATACCATTTGTAGTAATTTGTGGATGGTTCACTCATACATTTTAATTAGGTGGATTGGATTATTTAAAATGGGATATTTGGATTTTTGTTTTTGCATCAGTATGGAGATATTACTTGTTTTTCATGATACTTTATTATTATTTTGTACATGTTGTATTTTGTGTTATATTCTGTTGTGGTTTTTGTATATTTCTTTGTATTTTTTTGTAAAAACTTTTTATGATGTCATTTCCTTTGAATTCCTCTATATATGTGTGAAAGTTTTTTTGTTATCCACAATTGAAAAAAGTCTGTGAGGGGCTGAAACGTCTTGTTGTAGTTTTCCTACATGTGGCATAAATGAACTGATCGAATACACGTGAGTGCCGGGATTTCTTCATTTTACTTGTAATCTCTCCACGTGTACCACTATTACTAACGAGGACTACGGAGTGCCGACTATTTCTTTGTATTTGTATTGCTTGGAGTACGTGCACACGTTGGATCTATATGGCCGCAGTGAGTAAAGCCTTTAATGATGAGGAAGCTACAAGGATTATTTCACAATCTACAATGTCTACAGACTTTTTAAAGATACCTGCAAGTGGGTTCAGAAAACGAGACTTTGAAAAGGAGTCTAAGAGATTAATCTCATATGAACTTCATGCTGCTACTTTAACAGAGTATTATCGCGAAAAACGGATCCCACGTGGATTGAGAGCACATTTACGCCCCACACTTTTTTGTAATGACCCAGTCTTTTGTGACGAATTTGAGCATCTTATTAATAAATGTTCTTTGGATTTGATTCTTTTAACTATTGAGAGATTACAGAAAGCTATTATTGAATTGAAGAGTGAAATACAAAATGTTGAAATACAGCTCATCTCCTGTATGAAACCGGATGAATTGAATGCTTTGAAGGACTCTACAAATATTATTCTGGAGAGTTTTCGTAAGGAACTGCAAGATAAAAAGCGACGAAAGTTCACCAGAGACACTGAGGATTATTTATCCAACAGAGTTTATAGGTGGCGTGACCCGAGATCTGGCTTTGAAAGAGGATCTAAATCTTTTTCTCGGACTGGCTATTATTCCTCAGACTCTGGGAGTGACACTTCCAGCTCCTGGAATCAACAGCGCATTCCTTTTTTTCCGAAGAGGGAGAGGACGCTATCCCATAAGAAAACGCGGAGAGGGGGCTGCCACCACAGGAGAAACTACACCTTCAATGATCACCAGGTCTCAGGTATTGAAGAATCATTGATTATAAACATTTCGTCTAAAACTATATCACAGAAGCAGATACAGACCTTGCAAAAAGGTTTATCCTTCGGTATATTGACTGATCTAAATGGTTTTCAATTGGACATTGATTTAAATCGTTTTTATAGAAATCTAAGGTTGAAATCACATTTTTCTAATGTTCCATCGTCCTTGCCAGTGATGACTTCAGGTGATGGAGATGATCCTTTGAAGTTATTTGATTTGGGTCTTAGAAACAGAAGTAATTTTGTACCCCCAAAGATATACCACCCGATAGAAACGTATATTGATTTTGTCAGAAGGGATGTGAGTAGTTTACTTAACCAAGTGCAGTGAGGAGATTTTGAGATTTATGGTAATCTAACATTTGAAGAGAGGGAAGCTCTGAAACAATTGCAAGGGGACAAACAGATCGAAATTAAACCTGCCGACAAGGGGGGATCAATTGTCATAATGGATCGTGATAAATATATTTGTGAGATTCAAAGACAATTGACCGATATTGAAACATATATGCCTTTGAAAAAGAATCCATTATCTGAAATACAAATTAAGATTAAAAATGTGGTTGACAAACATAGATCCAGGGGCATTATTGATGCTAAGTTGGTTGAATATTTGATTAAGGTGAACCCTATTACCCCTGTGATCTATGTGTTGCCTAAGGTCCATAAGACTTTAATTGACCCCCCCCGGCAGGCCAATAGTGGCTTCATCAGAATCTGTGTTGAGCCCTTTGTCGATTGTTTTAGAACAAATTTTGACTCCCTTTACTAAAAAAAGTAAATCCTTCTTACTTGATACAGGTGATTTTTTTCAAAAGATTAAAAATATTGATGACATCTCTAAAAATGCCATTATTGCCACTATTGATGTGGTCAGTTTATATACTTCCATTGAACACCAGAAGGGGTTAAATGCAGTTAATTGGACATTGGAGGAATTTCAAGTCCCTGAAGCACGGCGAGAGTTTATATTTGATCTACTTGAAATTGTTCTATATGAGAATTATTTTTTATTTCAAGATGTTTTTTTATAAACAAAAAAGGGGATCAGCGATGGGTGCTAATGTGGCCCCCCATATGCAAACCTATATATGACATTTTTTGGAAGAAAAATTTGTCTGCTGTCATGAACTATTTAAAACCCATGCTAAAATTTGGTTAAGATTTATAGATGATATTTTTTGCATATGGGAGGGGCCACATGAAACACTCAGAGTTCCAGAATTATTTAAATGGTATATGGCTAGAATTAAAATTTACTTTATCATGCGATGGTCAACGCATGAATTTTCTAGATACAATGATTATTAAGACTGGCACTGGACGTGTAGATATTGATCTATATAAAAAAACCACAGATAGAAACAGTTTTTTACATTTTAAAAGTGCCCACCCGTATTCTATGAAACAAGCGATTCCTAAATCACAATTTTTAAGAGTAAAAAGGATTGTTACAGATCCTGTAATTTATGAACAGAGCATGAAAGAAATGAGGAACAATTTTCAACACCGTGGTTATCCCAAACATGTTCTGGATCAGGCAGAGAAAGAGATATGGAATTGGACAGGGTTAAAAGAGATGACAATATGTCCCGGATACCTTTTGTTAGACAACATCACCCGATTAATGTTAAAGTTGATAAAATCATTAAAAAACATTGGCATATTTTGAAGGAAGCTTTTCCAAATGTGAATGAGTTTCAAACACTTCCCAGAATTTGTAACAAAAAGGTTCCCAATATCAGGGATAAATTAGTACGTGCTGATGTAGGCAGTGATTTATTGATCCCCAGACAGACATTCCTTAGTACAAAAAACAGAGGCACGCATCCCTGCTTGGGATGTGCGCAATGTAACAACGTTATTAGAGGAGAATATTTTTGCCATCCCCATACTGGGAAGAGATTTAATATAAAAGGTTTTTTCACTTGTAAATCTACCAATGTCTTCTATTTAATTAAGTGCCCCTGTGGTTCTATTTATATAGGCGAGACTACACAGGCTGTCGGTGTACGCATTAACAAGCATAAATCTACTATTAGATGCTGCGATGTCACACTCCCGCTGCCATTACATTTCAAAGAAAGAAAACACTCTGTGGCACAATTAAAATACCAAGTAATTGAGGAAATTCAAACACCTAGAAGAGGCGGAAGCCTCAAAAAACTTCTTTTGAAGAGAGAGGCATATTGGATCTTTACACTTAATAGTTTATTTGCTAATGGTCTGAACAGGGACTATAATGTAAGTCAAATTTTCTAAAATTTCTATTCTTTTTCCTCCTTTTTAGACTATTCAAAATCAATGAACATTTTTTCTAGATATTACAATATTGGATGAGGTCAATGAAAAAGCGATCTGCAGATATGGCTATATTCTGCAGTAGTGTAACATATTATTTGGGGTATGAAATTATGTGTTTCTGAGACTTTTTATTTTTTATTACCTTGAGCTAATTTATCCTTACAATAGGATCAATGGCAGGAATGATCATAGACATGATTTGATAGAAATATCATAGATGGTGATGTTATCAGTGCGATATGATTTTACATGGAATGATTTTGTTATTGGTGCCATTCTACAAGATCAGTTTTTTCATATATTGAATTTAGAGAACATTATAGGGTTAATAAAAAAAAATTCAGCTAGATGTAGGTGTTTGCAAAAAATTCTTCATGAAACAATCGTGATACGATTGTACATGATATGATTTGATTATTGGTATTATGAAAAGGCGATCTGTGGATATGGCTATATTCTGCAGTAGTGTGATATATTATTTGGGGTATGAAGTTATATGTTTTTGAGATTTTTTACTTTCTATCATCTTGAGTTAATTTATCCTTACAATAGGACCAATAGTAGAATGATTATTAACATGATTTGATAGAAATATTATGGATGGTGATATTATAATTGTGATATGATTCTATATAGAAAGATTTTGTTATTGGTGCCTATACATAGAGATCAGTCTTTTTATATATTGAATCCAGAGAGCATTATAAGGTGAATAATAAAAAATTCTTCAGCAAGATATGACGTTTATATAAGAAATTCTTCATGCAACAATCGTGGTCTGCGATGTTGCAGTTGGGATATAATTATATATGACATGATTTTATTATTGTACTGTTTTAAAGATTAGTGTCAATATGTTGGGGCACCACTACTTGAACAGATGTCTCTCCATGCAACATTGTTACTGACCTACCAGCCATACAGGCACACTTGAGAGGCTAATAGGAAGCTGATCAATGGTGATCATAATAGTCATTTCTTACATTTAGATTGCATCTAAATATATGGCACATACAGTACAGACCAAAAGTTTGGACACACTTTCTCTTTTAAAGATTTTTCTGTATTTTCTTGACGAAAATTGTACATTCACACTGAAGGCATCAAAACTATGAATTAACACATGTGGAATTATATACTTAACAAAAAAGTGTGAAACAACTGAAAATATGTCTTATATTCTAGGTTCTTCAGAGTAGCCCCCTTTTGCTTTGATGACTGCTTTGCACACTCTTGGCATTCTCTTGATGAGCTTCAAGAGGTAGTCACCGGAAATGGTCTTCACCTCACAGGTGTGCCCTGTCAGGTTTAATATGTGGGATTTCTTGTGTGCGGCGTGCGTCCCTGCTTCTAGCTGCCCCCCCCCTGCCCCACGGTGGGTACGCCCATGGGTGCTGCCATATTGAAGTCAGGATTTTGTGGGTCAATAACTGCTTAGAATTCACCACAGCAGTGGTCCAATATACACCCTTTGGATGTATGATAATTGAATCAACAAGCTTTTAATATTTTAATCTTATTAATAAAAGTAAAATTTTATTCACGCACCTTTTCTCTTAATACCCCTCCTTGTTTCTAATAGTTATATAATCGGTGGTGACCACCTGTGTGAATATTGTCCACTGTTTGAATCAGAAATTTACATAACTTGAAAACAATGAGAGACAGGTGCACCCTTGTCTTGTACTTCTGTGCAACAAAAATCGATTACCATAGAGCCATTCGCTCTTATTTTGGTCTTTGAGTCCGAATAAAGCATTTGCACCCATTATATAAATTTGTCCATCTGCCGGAATGTAGCTCACAAATATTGCCATTCTACACTGTCAAAGGCCTTAGCTGCGTCTAAAGATAGGATCCCCCTTTGACCAATATTATCAGCCCTTGCTTGTATATTAATATAAAGCCTTCTGAGATTGATCGTGGTGGACATATCAGGCATAAACTCAGACTAATCAGGGTGTATTATTGAGATTACTTTTGAGAGTCTGTTAGCAAGAAGTTTGACGTCTACTGTTAAAAGAAAGATGAGTCTATAGGATGCCAGCAAGCTGGGGTCTTTGCCTTGTTTAGGTGTGAAGCCCAGCTGTGCTTGGCATCACAGATCCTAGAAGGGTGTATTGAAAGATTCCTCCACAAGAGGCCCCCATAACCATTCACACATCTCCACCTTCCACCTCAGACCACTAGAGGGAGCTCCTTAGGGAGATATATAAGGGAAGGTGGAGCCAGGTAGCAGTCAGTCTATTATGGTTTAGCAGTGAGTCCAGTGCAGTCTGAGACGAGTTACCTCAGAGGACAAAAGCCTGTTCCAGCTCCTGCATTCTATCCAGCAGTGGAGCTTATCCAGATCAAGACTCAGGTGTAGCTCAGTGAGGTGAGCTGTAGGTGTGCTGGCGCCATAAGATCGGTGAACCGCGGCACGCTGCCGTTTGTGTGAGTGGCCTATTGAGGGCTCGAGTAGGCCGAAGGCAAAGGAGTAGAGAGTTAGTACATAGGGGGCAGAGGAGCTTAACTAGCTCACCCCAGAAGGAGAATCAGTTACCGGACACCGGGTCCGAAGCTTGCCGGGATCTCCACGACCCAGTAAGATAAACCGGAATCCCTGGAGAACTACAGGTCCCAGGATCGCTAAAGTGCTGATACGTACCAGAGCCAGGAGACACATAGGCCCCGTAAGTCGGGAGCGTGCACTCCAAGAGAAGGCCCTACCACAAGGTCAGCCAGCGCAGGACAGAGACAAAGTTAGGCCTAGCTCCAGGCAGGTCAGAAACTTATTATGCAGAAGCCAGAACCAGGAGGCCCAAAACCTGCTCATTGGGGAAGATCCGGACATACACCCTTCACCCTACAGTGCACCGGGGAGTGCCTGAAATCCCACCAGTAAAAGGTACTGAAGTGACTATCGTGTCCGTCCCTGTTCTTGCTCTGGCCCGGCGTAGTCTTCTTGTCCTGCATCCGCGTTCCTATACTGCCCTGAGGCCCAGCTCTACCTGTGGAGAGCTATACCATCAAGCTGCCTTATCATCAGCCTCAGTGGACTGCGCAGCGCTGGTGATCCTCACCAGAAACCACTGGTGGCGTCACAAACTCTTTCTTTTATAAACTTTACAAATATCAACCCCTTTTTAGGAGAGACCCCAGGGTACGGGCCCGGGAGCCGACCACCGCGACATCCCTAAAGGCCAAAGGCCCGGGTACCGAGTTATCCCCACTTCCCCTGGGTGCTACATCTCTCTAATTGGCGTCACGAACAGGATTGCGTGCCCGCTGCAACGACGCCGTGTTTCGCCCATTGCCACCGGGTACTGTGTGCCTTTATTTTGAACTGTGTACGTAAAGTTGTGGTGAAGATAGCTTCCATTGTTGGGCCGTTGAGCGAGAAGAAGGGCGTAACCGCGGGAAAATAAGGGGCGTACCTGCAAAAGAGCGCGAAGTCCCGGACACGCCCCACGCCTCGACGTCAAAGCAGGAAGCGCCAGGTCCTGTACGCAGCGTCGCTGAACGTCCTGACGTAGGACGCAAGCGACGCAAGGTCCTGAAGACAACCGTCACCTGCAGAGCTGCGGCCTACCGGAAGAAAAACCAGAAGGTAGGCCACGGTTAACTAGGGGGGCGCTAAGATGTCCGTCGAGCAGCAGAACGCCGACCTACCTGTCAACGTCCCTGAAATTCAGCCCGCGCCTGATAACGGACAGGCGGAAGCCGCCGCTCCGCCAGCAGCGCCTGTAACACCTGTGATTCCTATGACTTTACCGTACATTCCTGGAGCAAAGTGGCTCCCCCAGAACAACGGCAAACCAGATACCCTGTCTGGATTTAAGCGGAAGATATGTGGTATTTTGGACATGTACTCTATGACCGGCAAACAAAGAGCCGCCGTTGTATTAGGACAGCTGACCGGTGCTGCGGAGTGGGATGTGGAAACATGGTCGGCCGCAGACCGGGAGACAGTGTCCGCAATATTCCAAAAACTACAGACTGTATTTGAGGACCTTACTGAGGCGGACCTCCGGATGAGGTTCTACAGCTGCTCCCAACAACCAGAGGACAATGTTCGGGACTACGCCTGGCGTCTCCAAGGGGCCCTGCGGGCTCTGAACCAGGTTAGTCCGACCAGCTTTGAGAATGAGAACCGAATGCTGAAGGAACAGTTTGTCCGGGGACTGAGGTCTCCAGAGGAGAGCAGGACTGTGCGTTGGTGGTCCCTGGATCATCCAGATGCCACCTTTGACAATCTCAAGGACATGGCCATAAAAGGACTGCAGCCCCTGGAAACAAATGCCATCCAATGTTACCAGGGTGGGGCTACCCCAGAGCCTGCAACACCCACCTTTTCCCCAGTGACTGCTGAAGCTAAGGTTCCAGCAACGTCCCCTAAAGAACTGGACAGTCTGCGCTCTGAGGTGCGTCAGTTGAGCAAAACCCTGACCACAGTGCTGAGTGCTCTGCAGCTGTGGACGGAGCCTGAGGAAGGAGGGAAGATCCTGCTAGCCGACAGTCCTGAGGATGTCCCCTGGATGCGGAGGAGGAGGAGGCCAACACCGCCCTCGCCGAGGACCAGTGACCAACGCCGTCCACCAAGGGAACCAATCTGCTACCGATGCCGTAAGACCGGACATATCGCCCTGAATTGTCCTTTAAACGAGAAAACCCTGGGTCCGAGGGCCGCCACCCAGCAGTAAACTCACCAGGCCCATCAGACTGGTACAACAGGTTCGTCGGAGGAAGACCTTTCCTGTCCATTGTGGTGGACGGGATCCCGAAGCATGCCCTGCTGGACACAGGATCTCAGGTAACCATCATGCCTGAAGTACTCTACAAGAGGTACTGGTCCATGGACGATCTGCATCCGCCAGCTCCAAATTTGTCTGTATATGCATCAAATGGACTCCCCCTTAACCTACTCGGGGTTAAGAATGTGACTGTAAAGGTGGGGAGAGTGGAGCTGAAGGACCAGGGACTAATTGTAGTGGAGACTAACCCTGATGACAGCAACCCATATATGGTACTAGGCACTAATGTTGTTGGTAACTGTTTGGGAGAGGTTGTGTTCTTGCTCCAACAGATCGCTGACACTGCCAGACCGAGACAGAGGAGGGCGCTGCAGAGAGAGATTTGCGTCCTGATGTATCAACAGCAAGTACAGTTAACAGATGGTGAAATCGGTAACGTGATTGTAACAGACCCAATACCCATTGTCGTCCCCCCAATGAGTGAAATGCTCATCTGGTGTAGAGCTGCCATAGGTCTTAGAGGACAGAGCTACCAGGCGGTAGTAGAACCCCTTTGCTCTGAGCACAGACCCACGCTCTTAACCGCCAGGGGGGTGGTAGATGTACGTAATGGGAGGGTGCCTGTCCGTCTTCTTAACCTAGGGGAAGATTAGGTTAAACTGCCACGTTATGCCACTGTTGCTAAATTACATGCTGTCAATAATAACTGTATCCATGAGGCGGAGTCCTTAACTTCACCAGAAGAAGTGGAGGATGATGACCTTGCAACCCAGGTGGAGGATTGGTGTCAGCAGCTCCATGTTGGGACAGACACCACTCCTGCCCATCAGACACAGGGTGTACACCGGGTGGTTCAAGAATACTCACAGGTGTTCAGTAAACATCCACTAGACTTCGGGAGGGTTAAGGGGGTTCAACATCATATCCCCACAGGCAACCATTCCCCAATTAAAGAACGTTATAGGCCTATACCCCCAGCTCACTACCAGAAGGCAAAAGAAATGCTGCATGACATGAGGAAGGCGGGAGTGATTAGGGATAGTTGTAGTCCCTGGGCGGCTCCCCTAGTGCTGGTTAGGAAAAAAGACGGGAGCATGAGAATGTGTTTAGATTACCGTCAAGTGAATCGCATTACACATAAGGATGCATACCCTTTGCCACGCATAGAGGAGTCCCTAGCTGCCTTAAAGTCTGCAAATTACTTTTCTACCCTTGACCTCACTAGTGGTTACTGGCAGGTCGCTGTGGCTGAGGAGGATCGGGAGAAGATGGCCTTCACTACCCCGATGGGACTCTGCGAGTTCAATAGCATGCCGTTTGGACTCTGCAATGCCCCCGGAACGTTCCAAAGATTGATGGAGTGCTGCCTGGGACACCGCAATTTTGAGACTGTGTTACTTTACCTGGACAATGTAATTGTGTACTCCAGAACGTACGAGGACCACTTGAAGCACCTGGCAGAGGTATTTGAATCACTGTCCCGGTACGGGATGAAGTTGAAGCCCTCAAAGTGCCACCTGCTCAAGAAGAAGGTACAGTACCTGGGACACATTGTCAGTCCGGAGGGGGTAGCACCAGACCCGGAGAAAGTCACAGCCATCCAGAAGTGGCCGGAGCCAAAGAACCTCAAGGATGTGCGTCAGTTCTTGGGACTAATAGGATACTACCGGAGGTTCGTAAAGGACTACACTAAGAAGGCAGCTCCTCTGCAAGACCTCCTGGTAGGGCAGTCCCCCAAAGGCAAAAACCCTCCATTCCATTGGGGTAAAGAACAGGCTGAATCATTTCAAGAGATGAAGGAGATCCTGACAGGTGATGAGATCCTAGCCTACCCTGACTACAGCCAACCGTTCCTGCTGTATACAGATGCCAGCAATGAAGGCCTGGGCGCTGTCTTAAGTCAGAAGCAGAATGGGCAAGAGAAAGTCATCGCGTACGCAAGCAGGAAGCTCCGTCCGACTGAGAGGAACCCAGAGAACTATAGCAGCTTCAAGTTGGAGTTCCTGGCCTTGGTCTGGGCCATCACTGAAAGGTTCAAGCACTATCTGGCTTCCAGCAAGTTCACTGCCTTTACTGATAACAACCCCTTGACCCATCTTGAAACAGCTAAGTTGGGGGCTCTGGAACAGAGATGGATGGCTCGGCTGTCAAACTACCAATTTACAATTAAATACCGGGCGGGCCGCAAGAACGCCAACGCCGATGCCCTGTCTAGGATGCCTCACCAGTCAGACACGGAGGAAGAAGTGGATGACCTGGAAGAGATAGAGCTACCTGCCTTTCATCGGAATGGAATAATCCATGAGCAGAGAGTCTCCAGAAAGCAGCGTGGAAAGACGTTAAACCCCCTTCCTCACCACAGCTGGAAAGAGACCCAGGACAGCGACCCGGTTGTTAGCCACATTAAACAGCTGATAACCCAAGAAGGTGCCTCCAATAAAGGGAAGATTGTTCATGTACTGCTTACGTTTACTATTGTTACTGTTATAAAATGTACTTCAGCTCGGGAGTGCTGAGCTTAACTAGGGGGGAATGTGAAGCCCAGCTGTGCTTGGCATCACAGATCCTAGAAGGGTGTATTGAAGGATTCCTCCACAAGAGGCCCCCATAACCATTCACACATCTCCACCTTCCACCTCAGACCACTAGAGGGAGCTCCTTAGGGAGATATATAAGGGAAGGCGGAGCCAGGCAGCAGTTAGTCTAAGTCTGTCAGAGTCTGGTTAGCAGTGAGTCTAGTGCAGTCTGAGACGTGTTACCTCAGAGGACAAAAGCCTGTTCCAGCTCCTGCATTCTACCCTGCAGTGGAGCTTATCCAGTTCTAGACTCGGTTGCAGCTCAGTGAGGTGAGATGTAGGTGTGCCGGCGCCATAAGATCGGTGAACCACGGCACGCTGCCGTTTGTGTGAGTGGCCTATTGAGGGCTCGAGTAGGCTGAAGGCAAAGGAGTAGAGAGTTAGTACATAGGGGGCAGAGGAGCTTAACTAGCTCACCCCAGAAGGAGAATCAGTTACCGGACACCGGGTCCGAAGCTTGCCGGGATCTCCACGACCCAGTAAGATAAACCGGAATCCCTGGAGAACTACAGGTCCCAGGATCACTAAAGTGCTGATACGTACCAGAGCCAGGAGACACATAGGCCCCGTAAGTCGGGAGCGTGCACTCCAAGAGAAGGCCCTACCACAAGGTCAGCCAGCGCAGGACAGAGACAAAGTTAGGCCTAGCTCCAGGCAGGTCAGAAACTTACTACGCAGAGGCAAGAAACAGGAGGCCCAAAACCTGCTCATTGGGGAGGATCCTGACATACACCCTACACCCTACACCGCTCCGGGGAGTGCCTGAAATTCCACCAGTAAAAGGTACTGAAGTGACTATCATGTCCGTCCCTGTTCTTGCTCTGGCCCGGCGTAGTCTCCTTGTCCTGCATCCCTGGTCCTATACTGCCCTGAGGCCCAGCTCTACCTGTGGAGAGCTATACCATCAAGCTGCCTTATCATCAGCCTCAGTGGACTGCACAGCGCTGGTGATCCTCACCAGAAACCACAGGTGGCGTCACAAACTCTTTCTTTTATAAACTTTACAAATATCAACCCCTTTTTAGGAGAGACCCCAGGGTACGGGCCCGGGAGCCGACCACCGCGACATCCCTAAAGGCCAAAGGCCCGGGTACCGAGTTATCCCCACTTCCCCTGGGTGCTACATCTCTAATACTGTAATTATGGCTTCATGCATGGATGTGGCAATGATCCTCCTTCGAATTGTATACCTCCAATAACACTAGTAGTAATACTTCCTTATATCTCTTATATACTTCCACTGGAAGACCGTCCATTCCCGGTGCTTTATCGTTGGCCATTGAGCTCAGTGCCCATTCTAACTCTTCTATATCAAGTAGTTCATCTAATAAATTTTGAGAGTCTAAGGAAAGGAGCGGGAGCTGAACCTTATCTAGGAAGGTCTGGGTCTGTTCTTCTGAGGGTTGAACCTGAGAAGTATACAGCTTTGCATAGTATTCCTCCAACACTTTCAGTATGTCCACTGTGGACTGTACACATTACCCTCCCTAGTCTCCAGACTGGATATAAAGGCCGAGTCCCTCTGGGCAGCAGCTATCACAGATATAAGTGACCTGCTTTTCCCCTTCTTCACATTATTGCACCTTGTGAAGCAGCTTCTTCCTTCCTGCAGCTGCAATGTTCCCTGATTCAGCAGGTCCTGAGCTGCTTTCTGTTTTGCGCAGCCGGCGTTGGATCTGTAATCATCGCACTCTCTGCATCTCCCAATTCCTGAAACACCAATCGACCCTGCTGCTTAGTATGGGATTTACCTGCTGAGATTTCTGTTATAAATATTCCTTTAAGGTCGGCCTCCATGGCTTCCCATACATATAAAAAATAAGTTGTATTTTTATTAATCACAAGATATTCCTTTATATCCCCTTCAATTTTCCCCTTAAGATCTATAACTTGCAGCCAAAAGGGTTTTAATTTCCCTGTGGGTCTGTTCTGCATTGGGGGATTAAGCTTAGGGAGACACAGAGGAGAATGATGGGATAGCGCTCTGGGCAGGAGCTGGAGTCAGATATAAGACCCTGCATCATTCATTTCCAAGAGCCAAATCCATTCTCCACAATAAGGAGAATGTGGACGGAGAGCAGGAGTATTGGTATACATTAGGATGACGGCCTCTCCAAAGAGCAATTATGACTGTCTCCTTAAGTGACCAAAAGGGGCACAATTGCATATTACCCTCTTAGCTTTATGTCTCCCTCTATCCCAGTGAGAGTCCGGTATATTATTGAAGTCCCCTATTATAATATAGGGGGGTGTGCGAGAAGCCGGAAATAATGGTGAGAATTATATGTATGATTCTCCTGGAATATGGTGGTGACATGTAGATAGATTATTAATAGAGATTTAGTAATAACTTACAGAACAAATACACGTACTGACCCTCCGCATCTATTATCACTTTAAGATGCTCACATTGGGAGTGTCTTAAAGGGAAGGAGCCACGATTTTTTAATTTTGTATTAATAATTATTGATTATATAATCAATTATTTTTAATACAAAATTAAATGTACCAATTTATTAGTTTTTTTTATTGATACATTTTTATTTCAGCCACTGGGGGCTGCCATTTTAATTTGGTGGGGGTGTAAGTGTCTGAGCAGGACAGTAACACACACAGGAAGATGGGGTCCATACACGCCGGGAGGAGGATGATGGGGGCCATGCACACCTAGAGGAGGATGATGGGGGCCATGCACGCCGGGAGGAAGAGGATGGAGGCCATACATGCTGGGAGGAGTATGGGGGCCATGCATGCCGGGAGGATGATGATGGGGGTCATGCACACAGGTAGGAGGAAAATGGAGGCCATACACGAAGGGAGCAGGATTGGGGTCATACACGCCGGGAGGAGGATGGGGGCCATACACACAGGTAGGAGGAAAATGGAGGCCATACACGCAGGGAGCAGGATTGGGGTCATACACGCCGGGAGGAGGATGGGGGCCATACACACAGGGAGGAGAAGGATGGGGGCCATACACGCAGGTAGGAGGAGAATGGGGGCCATACACGCCGGTAGGAGGAGGATGGGGACCATACACACAGGAGGAGAATGGGGGCCATACACACAGGGAGGCGGAGGATGGGGACCATACACGCCGGGAGGAGGAGGATGGGGACCATACACGCTGGGAGGAGGAGGATGGGGACCATACACGCCGGGAGGAGGAGGATGGGGACCATACACGCAGGAGGAGAATGGGGGCCATACACACATGGAGGAGGAGGATGGGAGCCATACACACATGGAGGATGATGGTGGCCATACACACAGGGAGGTGGATGATGGGGTCATACACACCAGGATGCACTTTATGGGACACATTCTACTGTGGGGCACTATATGACAACATTACACTGTGGAGCAATATGTGAGGCACATTATAGTATGCTGCACTGTATGGAGCCATTATAGTGTAGCGCACTAACAGGGGTGGATTAAGAGTAGCAACGGCCCCGGGCAGTTTAGAAGGCGCGGGCCCCCCCCCACCTTATTTATCACGTGACATGTCACATGATCCCCTGTGATAGATCATGTGATAGTTCACGTGAAATTAATTTGGCACAATATTAATTGTGCTGCCCCATCTGAGAGCAGCACAATATTGGGGAAGATACCTTGATTCCAGCGATGTGTCACTTTTTCAGCTGCTTGTTGTCATTTTGAGAAAATCACTGTTTTATCTGCTGCAGATCTAGCAGCTCTCTGAATGCTGCGCTCTGTATAGCCCCGCCCACACCACTGATTGGCAGCTTTCTGCCCATGCTCAGTGTACACAGAAATCTACTGATCAGTGATGGGGGTGGGGTCCTACAGAACTTACTAGTCATCTAGTGATAATTACCTTCTGACAAATCAATGATTTTATCAAAACAACACTATGCAGCCCAGTAAGTGACACATTACTGGAATCAGTGCCTCTAACCCTACATTATGCTGCTCTCAGATTAGGTGGCAAAAACCTGATGACAGATTCCCTTTAAAGGAGCTGTAAAGACAAAAAAGTTTGTATTAAAAAAAATACAAGCCATTTGTGAAATTAACTTTTTTTCATTGTTAATTCACATTAGACTGTATCTTCAACACTTTTGTCAGCAGGTCTTATTACAGACTCTGAATAGGGCAGCTCTCTCCCTCTCCCTCAGCAGAAAGTCACAGCATGGTTAAAAAATGGGATCTTTTATGATTTTCTCATAATAAATAAAAAAGGACATGCAAGTCCTCCAAACTATTTTCCGTTTCTCTATAGGGGAGGTCCTAAATCTTTCTTGTTCTTTAGTTGATCACATGTCAAAAAGGCAAAGCATTTACTATGAACTCGCCTAAAAAAATATACACTTGGAGAATAATATCATCATCTGCATGTAAATATTCCTTGATTCTAAGGGCTCGCTCACACTGTCATATAACACGGCCGAATGCTATGTGATGTTTTATCGGATAGGACTCGGCCCTATGTTATACTATGGGACAGTGCAGATCTGCAATTATTGGCATGAGAAAATAATATCATTCGATATTCGGACCATGTGCACCCATACAAGTCTACGGGAGCACGTAAAACATTGGACTGCACTCAGATGTCATCCAAGTGCAGTCCGATGAACACTCACAGAGACTATGGAGAAGATGGAGAAAGTAAGTTCTCCATCTTCTCCATATCTGTGCTGCGAGAGAATCGGATCACACTCAGTTGAAGCTCTGACAGAGTTTGAGCCGAGTGTCATTAGCATAATTGGCCCTATTCTCTTGCATGAGAGAATATATGGCTTAGTGAGTGGACCCTAAAACTGAATAGTAGTGACGGACAGGCACCTCACAAGCGGGATCCATGTAGCTCTCAGATGTCATGTAGGTAGGGCTTCATTCCATGGGGTAGGGCTTAATTTCAAGGTATATAAAAAAAAATGGACTTCAAATAAAAATTAAATGAACACAAAAAGCACTAATTGAATTATTTTTTTCGTATTTATGTTTGCAGCCCCTTTAAAAACCCTTTGAGGACCAAGGCACATATATGTCCCATAGTTTTAAACTGGAAAAAAATTTTGATTGAATAAAATTTAAGGTCCTCGAAGGTTTAAGTAGGTCATAAATTCATATGAATACTTGCTCATACAATTGCACATGCCAAAAGATGAAGAAGAACAGAATCAAAAATATGACATTAAGTGGAGCACTTACAGGTATTCAAGGTGAAAGAGACCAGCAAAGGCATCGTCTCGAATGACAGTAAATGAGTTAGAATTCAGCAAGCTGAAAATGAAGACAGCAGGTTAGAAGCGAACCAGACTTTATGGTGCTCAGAATTAGTCAAGCAGAATTTATTGACTGCTCTTGCAAAGCACTGAGACTCCC
Organism: Phyllobates terribilis; assembly: GCF_046119375.1. Classification (NCBI taxonomy): domain Eukaryota; kingdom Metazoa; phylum Chordata; class Amphibia; order Anura; family Dendrobatidae; genus Phyllobates; species Phyllobates terribilis. The sequence continues at coordinate 5,656,946 of NW_027362830.1, forward strand.
GCTGTGTATAGATGGCTACGTGCGGCCTCCCGCTGTGTATAGATGGCTACGTGCGGCCTCCTGCTTTGTATAGATGGCGCCGTGCGGCCTCCTGCTTTGTATAGATGGCACCGTATAGATGGCTACGTGCGGCCTCCTGCTGCGTATACGTGCATAGATGGCTACGTGCGGCGTCCTGCTGAGTTTAGATGCCGCACGGCGCCCCCCCCAGAGACAGCAGGAGGCCGCACGGTGCCATCTATACACAGCAGGAGGCCGCACGGCGCCATCTATACACAACAGGAGGCCGCACGGCGCCATCTATACACAGCAGGAGGCCGCACGGCGCCATCTATACACAGCAGGAGGCCGCACGGCGCCATCTATACACAGCAGGAGGCCGCACGGCGCCATCTATACACAGCAGGAGGCCGCACGGAGCCATCTATAAAAAGCAGGGGACCGCACGGCGCCATCTATACACAGCAGGGGGCCGCACGGCACCATCTATACACAGCAGGGGGCCGCACGGCGCCATCTATACACAGCAGGAGGCCGCATGTAGCCATCTATACACGGCAGGGGGCCGCATGGCGCCATCTATAAAAAGCAGGGGACCGCACGGCGCCATCTATAAAAAGCAGGGGACCGCACGGCACCATCTATACACAGCAGGGGGCCGCACGGCACCATCTATACACAGCAGGGGTCCGCACGGCACCATCTATACACAGCAGGGGGCCGCACGGCACCATCTATACACAGCAGGGGGCCGCACGGCACCATCTATACACAGCAGGGGGCCGCACGGCACCATCTATACACAGCAGGGGGCCGCACGGCACCATCTATACACAGCAGGAGGCCGCACGGCGCCATCTATACACGGCAGGAGGCCGCACGGCGCCATCTATAAAAAGCAGGGGACCGCACGGCGCCATCTATACACAGCAGGGGGCCGCACGGCACCATCTATACACAGCAGGGGGCCGCACGGCGCCATCTATACACAGCAGGAGGCTGCATGTAGCCATCTATACACAGAAGGGGGCCGCACGGCGCCATCTATAAAAAGCAGGGGGCCGCACGGCGCCATCTATACACAGCAGGGGGCCGCACGGCGCCATCTATAAACAGCAGGTGGCCGCACGGCGCCATCTATAAACAGCAGGGGGCCGCACGGCGCCATCTATACACAGCAGGGGCCGCACGGCACCATCTATACACAGCAGGGGGCCGCGCGGCGCCATCTATACACAGCAGGGGGCCGCGCGGCGACATCTATACACAGCAGGGAGCCGCACGGCGCCATCTATACACAGCGGGAGGCCGCACGTAGCCATCTATACATAGTGACTGCTGAGCACTATATACAGTGACTGCTGAGCACTATACACAGTGACTGATGAGCACTATATACAGTGACTGATGAGCACTATATACAGTGACTGATGAGCACTATATACAGTGACTGATGAGCACTATACACAGTGACTGATGAGCAGTATATACAGTGACTGCTGAGCACTATACACAGTGACTGATGAGCACTATATACAGTGACTGATGAGCAGTATATACAGTGGCTGATGAGCACTATATACAGTGACTGATGAGCACTATATACAGTGACTGATGAGCACTATACACAGTGACTGATGAGCACTATATACAGTGACTGATGAGCACTATATACAGTGACTGATGAGCACTATACACAGGGAATGCTGAGCACTATATATAGTGACTGATTAGCACTATATACAGTGACTGATGAGCACTATATACAGTGACTGATGAACAGTATACACAGTGACTGATGAGCACTATACACAGTGACTGATGAGCACTATATACAGTGACTGATGAGCACTATACACAGTGACTGATGAGCACTATATACAGTGACTGATGAGCACTATATACAGTGACTGATTAGACCTATATACAGTGACTGATGAGCACTATATATAGTGACTGATGAGCACTATACAGAGTGACTGATGAGCAATATACACAGTGACTGATGAGCAGTATATACAGTGACTGATGAGCACTATATACAGTGACTGATGAGCACTATATACAGTGACTGCTGAGCATTATATACAGTGAATGATGAGCATTATATACAGTGACTGGTGAGCACTATATACAGTGACTGATGAGCAGTATACACAGTGACTGATGAGCAGTATATACAGTGACTGATGAGCACTATATACAGTGACTGATCAGCACTATATATAGTGACTGATGAGCACTATACACAGTGACTGATGAGCACTATATACAGTGACTGATGAGCATTATATACAGTGACTGGTGAGCACTATATACAGTGACTGATGGGCACTATATACAGTGACTGATGGGCACTATACACAGTGACTGATGGGCACTATACACAGTGACTGATGAGCAGTATATACAGTGACTGCTGAGCACTATACACAGTGACTGATGAGCACTATATACAGTGACTGATGAGCAGTATATACAGTGGCTGATGAGCACTATACACAGTGACTGATGAGCACTATATACAGTGACTGGTGAGCACTATATACAGTGACTGATGAGCACTATATACAGTGACTGATGAGCACTATATACAGTGACTGGTGAGCACTATATACAGTGACTGATTAGCACTATATACAGTGACTGATGAGCACTATACACAGTGACTGATGAGCAGTATACACAGTGACTGATGAGCACTACAGTGACTGATGAGCGCTATATACAGTGACTGATGAGCACTATATACAGTGACTGATGAGCACTATATACAGTGACTGATGAGCACTATATACAGTGACTGGTGAGCACTATATACAGTGACTGATGAGCATTATATACAGTGACTGGTGAGCACTATATACAGTGACTGATGGGCACTATATACAGTGACTGATGGGCACTATACACAGTGACTGATGGGCACTATACACAGTGACTGATGAGCAGTATATACAGTGACTGATGAGCACTATATACAGTGACTGATGAGCAGTATATACAGTGACTGATGAGCACTATATACAGTGACTGGTGCGCACTATATACAGTGACTGATGAGCATTATATACAGTGACTGGTGAGCACTATATACAGTGACTGATGAGCACTATATACATTGACTGATGAGCACTATATACAGTGACTGATGAGCACTATACACAGTGATTTATGAGCACTATATACAGTGACTGATGAACACTATATACAGTGACTGATGAGCAGTATTTACAGTGACTGGTGAGCACTATATACAGTGACTGATGAGCAGTATACACAGTGACTGATGAGCACTATATACAGTGACTGATGAGCACTATATACAGTGACTGATGAGCACTATATACAGTGACTGGTGAGCACTATATACAGTGACTGATGAGCACTATATACAGTGACTGGTGAGCACTATATACAGTGACTGATGGGCACTATATACAGAGACTGATGAGCACTATACACAGTGACTGATGAGCAGTATATACAGTGACTGATGAGCACTATATACAGTGACTGATGAGCAGTATATACAGTGACTGATGAGCACTATATACAGTGACTGATGAGCACTATATACAGTGACTGGTGAGCACTATATACAGTGACTGATGAGCACTATATACATTGACTGATGAGCACTATATACAGTGACTGATGAGCACTATACACAGAGATTTGTGAGCACTATATACAGTGACTGATGAACACTATATACAGTGACTGATGAGCAGTATTTACAGTGACTGGTGAGCACTATATACAGTGACTGATGAACACTATATACAGTGACTGATGAGCACTATATACAGTGACTGATGAGCACTATATACAGTGACTGATGAGCACTATACACTGTGACTGATGAGCACTATATACAGTGACTGATGAGCACTATACACAGTGACTGATGAGCAGTATATACAGTGACTGATGAGCACTATATATAGTGACTGATGAGAACTATATACAGTGACTGATGAGCAGTATATACAGTGACTGATGAGCACTATACACTGTGACTGATGAGCACTATATACAGTGACTGATGAGCACTATACACTGTGACTGATGAGCACTATATACAGTGACTGATGAGCACTATACACAGTGACTGATGAGCAGTATATACAGTGACTGATGAGCACTATATATAGTGACTGATGAGAACTATATACAGTGACTGATGAGCAGTATATACAGTGACTGATGAGCACTATATACAGTGACTGGTGAGCACTATATACAGTGACTGGTGAGCACTATATACAGTGACTGATGGGCACTATACACAGTGACTGATGAGCAGTATACACAGTGACTGATGAGCACTACAGTGACTGATGAGCAGTATATACAGTGACTGATGAGCACTATATACAGTGACTGATGAGCACTATATACAGTGACTGATGAGCACTATATACAGTGACTGATGAGCACTATATACAGTGACTGGTGAGCACTATATACAGTGACTGATGAGCATTATATACAGTGACTGGTGAGCACTATATACAGTGACTGATGAGCAGTATTTACAGTGACTGGTGAGCACTATATACAGTGACTGATGAGCAGTATACACAGTGACTGATGAGCACTATATACAGTGACTGATGAGCACTATATACAGTGACTGATGAGCACTATATACAGTGACTGGTGAGCACTATATACAGTGACTGATGAATATTATATACAGTGACTGGTGAGCACTATATACAGTGACTGATGGGCACTATATACAGAGACTGATGAGCACTATACACAGTGACTGATGAGCAGTATATACAGTGACTGATGAGCACTATATACAGTGACTGATGAGCAGTATATACAGTGACTGATGAGCACTATATACAGTGACTGATGAGCACTATATACAGTGACTGGTGAGCACTATATACAGTGACTGATGAGAACTATATACATTGACTGATGAGCACTATATACAGAGATTTATGAGCACTATATACAGTGACTGATGAACACTATATACAGTGACTGATGAGCAGTATTTACAGTGACTGGTGAGCACTATATACAGTCACTGATGAACACTATATACAGTGACTGATGAGCACTATATACAGTGACTGGTGAGCACTATATACAGTGACTGATGAGCACTATATACAGTGACTGATGAGCACTATACACTGTGACTGATGAGCACTATATACAGTGACTGATGAGCACTATACACAGTGACTGATGAGCAGTATATACAGTGACTGATGAGCACTATATATAGTGACTGATGAGAACTATATACAGTGACTGATGAGCAGTATATACAGTGACTGATGAGCACTATATACAGTGACTGGTGAGCACTATATACAGTGACTGGTGAGCACTATATACAGTGACTGATGGGCACTATACACAGTGACTGATGAGCAGTATATACAGTGACTGATGAGCACTATATACAGTGACTGGTGAGCACTATATATAGTGACTGGTGAGCACTATATACAGTGACTGATGAGCACTATATACAGTGACTGATGAGCACTATATACAGTGACTGATGAGCACTATATACAGTGACTGATGAGCACTATACACAGTGACTGATGAGCAGTATACACAGTGACTGATGAGCACTATACACAGTGACTGATGAGCACTATACACTGTGACTGATGAGCACTATGCACAGTGACTGATGAGCACTATGCAGAGTGACTGATGAGCACTATACACAGTGACTGATGAGCACTATACACAGTGACTGATGAGCACTATATACAGTGACTGATGAGCACTATACACAGTGACTGATGAGCACTATACACAGTGACTGATGAGCACTATACACAGTGACTGATTAGCACTATATACAGTGACTGATGAGCAATATACACAGTGACTGATTAGCACTATATACAGTGACTGATTAGCACTATATACAGTGACTGATGAGCAATATACACAGTGACTGATGAACACTATATACAGTGACTGATTAGCACTATACACAGTGACTGATGAGCGCTATACACAGTGACTGATGAGCGCTATACACAGTGACTGATGAGCGCTATATACAGTGACAGATGAGCAATATACACAGTGACTGATGAGCAGTATATACAGTGACTGATGAGCACTATATACAGTGACTGATGAGCAGTATATACAGTGACTGATGAGCACTATATACAGTGACTGATTAGCACTATATACAGTGACTGATTAGCACTATATACAGTGACTGATGAGCAATATACACAGTGACTGATGAACACTATATACAGTGACTGATTAGCGCTATACACAGTGACTGATGAGCGCTATACACAGTGACTGATGAGCGCTATACACAGTGACTGATGAGCGCTATATACAGTGACAGATGAGCAATATACACAGTGACTGATGAGCACTATATACAGCGACTGATGAGCACTATATACAGTGACTGATGAGCAGTATACACAGTGACTGATGAGCACTATACACAGTGACTGATGAGCAGTATATACAGTGACTGATGAGCACTATATACAGTGACTGATGAGCACTATACACAGGGAATGCTGAGCACTATATATAGTGACTGATGAGCACTATATACAGTGACTGATTAGACCTATATACAGTGACTGATGAGCACTATATACAGTGACTGATGAGCACTATACACAGTGACTGATGATCAATATACACAGTGACTGATGAGCAGTATATACAGTGACTGATGAGCACTATATACAGTGACTGATGAGCACTATATACAGTGACTGCTGAGCACTATATATAGTGACTGATGAGCATTATATACAGTGACTGATGAGCAGTATATACAGTGACTGATGAGCACTATATACAGTGACTGATGAGCACTATATACAGTGACTGATGAGCACTATATACAGTGACTGATGAGCACTATACACAGGGAATGCTGAGCACTATATATAGTGACTGATCAGCACTATATACAGTGACTGATTAGCACTATATACAGTGACTGATGAGCACTATACACAGTGACTGATGAGCAGTATATACAGTGACTGATGAGCAGTATACACAGTGACTGATGAGCACTATGCACAGTGACTGATGAGCACTATACACAGTGACTGATGAGCACTATATACAGTGACTGATGAGCACTATATACAGTGACTGATGAGCGCTATACACAGTGACTGATGAGCGCTATACACAGTGACTGATGAGCGCTATATACAGTGACAGATGAGCAATATACACAGTGACTGATGAGCACTATATACAGTGACTGATGAGCACTATATACAGTGACTGATGAGCAGTATACACAGTGACTGATGAGCACTATATATAGTGACTGATGAGCACTATACACAGTGACTGATGAGCACTATATACAGTGACTGATGAGCAGTATACACAGTGACTGATGAGCACTATATACAGTGACTGATGAGCACTATATACAGTGACTGATGAGCACTATATACAGTGACTGATGAGCACTATACACAGGGAATGCTGAGCACTATATATAGTGACTGATCAGCACTATATACAGTGACTGATTAGCACTATATACAGTGACTGATGAGCAGTATACACAGTGACTGATGAGCAGTATATACAGTGACTGATGAGCACTATATACAGTGACTGATGAGCACTATATACAGTGACTGATGAGCACTATATATAGTGACTGATGAGCACTATACACAGTGACTGATGAGCACTATACACAGTGACTGATGAGCACTATATACAGTGACTGATGAGCAGTATACACAGTGACTGATGAGCACTATATACAGTGACTGATGAGCACTATATACAGTGACTGATGAGCACTATACACAGTGACTGATGAGCACTATATACAGTGATTGATGAGCACTATATACAGTGATTGATGAGCACTATATACAGTGACTGATGAGCACTATATATAGTGACTGATGAGCATTTTATATACAGTGACTGATGAGCAGTATATACAGTGACTGATGAGCACTATATACAGTGACTGATGAGCACTATATACAGTGACTGATGAGCACTATATACAGTGACTGATGAGCACTATACACAGGGAATGCTGAGCACTATATATAGTGACTGATCAGCACTATATACAGTGACTGATTAGCACTATATACAGTGACTGATGAGCACTATACACAGTGACTGATGAGCAGTATATACAGTGACTGATGAGCAGTATACACAGTGACTGATGAGCACTATATACAGTGACTGATGAGCACTATATACAGTGACTGATGAGCACTATATACAGTGACTGATGAGCACTATACACAGGGAATGCTGAGCACTATATATAGTGACTGATCAGCACTATATACAGTGACTGATTAGCACTATATACAGTGACTGATGAGCACTATACACAGTGACTGATGAGCAGTATATACAGTGACTGATGAGCAGTACACACAGTGACTGATGAGCACTATACACAGTGACTGATGAGCAGTATATACAGTGACTGATGAGCACTATATACAGTCACTGGTGAGCACTATATACAGTGACTGATGGGCACTATATACATTGACTGATGAGCACTATATACAGTGACTGATGAGCACTATACACAGTGATTCATGAGCACTATATACAGTGACTGATGAGCAGTATATACAGTGACTGATGGGCACTATACACAGTGACTGATGAGCAGTATATACAGTGACTGATGAGCACTATATACAGTGACTGATGAGCAGTATATACAGTGACTGATGGGCACTATACACAGTGATTGATGAGCAGTATATACAGTGACTGATGAGCACTATATACAGTGACTGATGAGCAGTATATACAGTGACTGATGAGCACTATATACAGTGACTGATGAGCACTATATACAGTGACTGGTGAGCACTATATACAGTGACTGATGAGCATTATATACAGTGACTGGTGAGCACTATATACAGTGACTGATGAGCACTATATACATTGACTGATGAGCACTATATACAGTGACTGATGAGCAGTATATACAGTGACTGATGAGCACTATATACAGTGACTGATGAGCACTATACACAGTGATTTATGAGCACTATATACAGTGACTGATGAACACTATATACAGTGACTGATGAGCAGTATTTACAGTGACTGGTGAGCACTATATACAGTGACTGATGAGCAGTATACACAGTGACTGATGAGCACTATATACAGTGACTGATGAGCACTATATACAGTGACTGGTGAGCACTATATACAGTGACTGATGAGCATTATATACAGTGACTGGTGAGCACTATATACAGTGACTGATGGGCACTATATACAGAGACTGATGAGCACTATACACAGTGACTGATGAGCAGTATATACAGTGACTGATGAGCACTATATACAGTGACTGATGAGCAGTATATACAGTGACTGATGAGCACTATATACAGTGACTGATGAGCACTATATACAGTCACTGGTCAGCACTATATACAGTGACTGATGAGCACTATATACATTGACTGATGAGCACTATATACAGTGACTGATGAGCACTATACACAGTGATTTATGAGCACTATATACAGTGACTGATGAACACTATATACAGTGACTGATGAGCAGTATTTACAGTGACTGGTGAGCACTATATACAGTGACTGATGAACACTATATACAGTGACTGATGAGCACTATATACAGTGACTGGTGATCACTATATACAGTGACTGATGAGCACTATATACAGTGACTGATGAGCACTATACACTGTGACTGATGAGCAGTATATACAGTGACTGATGAGCACTATATATAGTGACTGATGAGAACTATATACAGTGACTGATGAGCAGTATATACAGTGACTGATGAGCACGATATACAGTGACTGGTGAGCACTATATACAGTGACTGGTGAGCACTATATACAGTGACTGATGGGCACTATACACAGTGACTGATGAGCAGTATATACATTGACTGGTGAGCACTATATACAGTGACTGGTGAGCACTATATACAGTGACTGATAAGCACTATATACAGTGACTGATGAGCAGTATATACAGTGACTGATGGGCACTATACACAGTGACTGATAAGCAGTATATACAGTGACTGATGAGCACTATACACAGTGACTGATAAGCAGTATATACAGTGACTGATGAGCACTATATACAGTGACTGATGAGCAGTATATACAGTGACTGATGGGCACTATACACAGTGACTGATGAGCAGTATATACAGTGACTGATGAGCACTATATACAGTGACTGATGAGCAGTATATACAGTGACTGATGAGCACTATATACAGTGACTGATGAGCACTATATACAGTGACTGGTGAGCACTATATACAGTGACTGATGAGCATTATATACAGTGACTGGTGAGCACTATATACAGTGACTGATGAGCACTATATACATTGACTGATGAGCACTATATACAGTGACTGATGAGCAGTATATACAGTGACTGATGAGCACTATATACAGTGACTGATGAGCACTATACACAGTGATTTATGAGCACTATATACAGTGACTGATGAACACTATATACAGTGACTGATGAGCAGTATTTACAGTGACTGGTGAGCACTATATACAGTGACTGATGAGCAGTATACACAGTGACTGATGAGCACTATATACAGTGACTGATGAGCACTATATACAGTGACTGATGAGCACTATATACAGTGACTGGTGAGCACTATATACAGTGACTGGTGAGCACTATATACAGTGACTGATGAGCATTATATACAGTGACTGGTGAGCAATATATACAGTGACTGATGGGCACTATATACAGAGACTGATGAGCAGTATACACAGTGACTGATGAGCAGTATATACAGTGACTGATGAGCACTATATACAGTGACTGATGAGCAGTATATACAGTGACTGATGAGCACTATATACAGTGACTGATGAGCACTATATACAGTCACTGTTCAGCACTATATACAGTGACTGATGAGCACTATATACATTGACTGATGAGCACTATATACAGTGACTGATGAGCACTATACACAGTGATTTATGAGCACTATATACAGTGACTGATGAACACTATATACAGTGACTGATGAGCAGTATTTACAGTGACTGATGAGCAGTATTTACAGTGACTGGTGAGCACTATATACAGTGACTGATGAGCACTATATACAGTGACTGGTGATCACTATATACAGTGACTGATGAGCACTATATACAGTGACTGATGAGCACTATATACAGTGACTGATGAGCACTATATACAGTGACTGATGAGCACTATACACAGTGACTGATGAGCAGTATATACAGTGACTGATGAGCACTATATATAGTGACTGATGAGAACTATATACAGTGACTGATGAGCAGTATATACAGTGACTGATGAGCACTATATACAGTGACTGGTGAGCACTATATACAGTGACTGGTGAGCACTATATACAGTGACTGATGGGCACTATACACAGTGACTGATGAGCAGTATATACAGTGACTGGTGAGCACTATATACAGTGACTGGTGAGCACTATATACAGTGACTGATAAGCACTATATACAGTGACTGATAAGCACTATATACAGTGACTGATGAGCACTATATACAGTGACTGATGAGCACTATACACAGTGACTGATGAGCAGTATACACAGTGGCTGATGAGCACTATACACTGTGACTGATGAGCACTATGCACAGTGACTGATGAGCACTATACACAGTGACTGATGAGCACTATACACAGTGACTGATGAGCACTATATACAGTGACTGATGAGCACCATACACAGTGACTGATGAGCACTATACACAGTGACTGATGAGCACTATATACAGTGACTGATGAGCAATATACACAGTGACTGATGAGCGCTATATACAGTGACTGATGAGCGCTATACACAGTGACTGATGAGCGCTATATACAATGACTGATGAGCGCTATATACAGTGACTGATGAGCGCTATATACAATGACTGATGAGCGCTATATACAGTGACTGATGAGCGCTATATACAGTGACTGATGAGCGCTATACACAGTGACTGATGAGCAATTTATACAGTGACTGTTGAGGACTATATACAGTGACTGATGAGCACTATTCACAGTGACTGATGAGCACTATATACAGTGACTGATGAGCACTATAAACAGTGACTGATGAGCACTATACACAGTGACTGATGAGCACCATATACAGTGACTGATGAGCAGTATATACAGTGACTGATGGGCACTATACACAGTGACTGATGAGCACTATATACAGTGACTGATGACCAGTATGTACAGTGACTGATGAGCGCTATTCACAGTGACTGATGAGCGCTATACACAGTGAGTGATGAGCACTATACACAGTGACTGATGTGCACTATATACAGTGACTGATGAGCAGGATACACAGTGACTGATGAGCACTATACACAGTGACTGATGAGCACTATATACAGTGACTGATGGGCACTATATACAGTGACTGATGAGCACTATATACAGTGACTGATGAGCAATTTATACAGTGACTGTTGAGGACTATATACAGTGACTGATGAGCACTATTCACAGTGACTGATAAGCACTATATACAGTGACTGATGAGCACTATAAACAGTGACTGATGAGCACTATACACAGTGACTGATGAGCACTATACACAGTGACTGATGAGCACTATATACAGTGACTGATGACCAGTATGTACAGTGACTGATGAGCGCTATATAATGTGACTGATGAGCGCTATTCACAGTGACTGATGAGTGCTATACACAGTGAGTGATGAGCACTATACACAGTGACTGATGAGCACTATATACAGTGACTGATGAGCAGTATATACAGTGACTGATGAGCACTATACACAGTGACTGATGAGCACTATACACAGTGACTGATGAGCACTATACACAGTGACTGATGAGCACTATATATAGTGACTGATGAGCACTATACACAGTGACTGATGAGCACTATATACAGTGACTGATGAGCAGTATACACAGTGACTGATGAGCACTATATACAGTGACTGATGAGCACTATATACAGTGACTGATGAGCACTATACACAGTGACTGATGAGCACTATATACAGTGATTGATGAGCACTATATACAGTGATTGATGAGCACTATATACAGTGACTGATGAGCACTATATATAGTGACTGATGAGCATTATATACAGTGACTGATGAGCAGTATATACAGTGACTGATGAGCACTATATACAGTGACTGATGAGCACTATATACAGTGACTGATGAGCACTATATACAGTGACTGATGAGCACTATACACAGGGAATGCTGAGCACTATATATAGTGACTGATCAGCACTATATACAGTGACTGATTAGCACTATATACAGTGACTGATGAGCACTATACACAGTGACTGATGAGCAGTATATACAGTGACTGATTAGCACTATATACAGTGACTGATGAGCACTATACACAGTGACTGATGAGCAGTATATACAGTGACTGATGAGCACTATACACAGTGACTGATGAGCACTATACACAGTGACTGATGAGCAGTATATACAGTGACTGATGAGCACTATATACAGTGACTGGTGAGCACTATATACAGTGACTGATGAGCATTATATACAGTCACTGGTGAGCACTATATACAGTGACTGATGGGCACTATATACATTGACTGATGAGCACTATATACAGTGACTGATGAGCACTATACACAGTGATTCATGAGCACTATATACAGTGACTGATGAGCAGTATATACAGTGACTGATGGGCACTATACACAGTGACTGATGAGCAGTATATACAGTGACTGATGAGCACTATATACAGTGACTGATGAGCAGTATATACAGTGACTGATGGGCACTATACACAGTGACTGATGAGCAGTATATACAGTGACTGATGAGCACTATATACAGTGACTGATGAGCAGTATATACAGTGACTGATGAGCACTATATACAGTGACTGATGAGCACTATATACAGTGACTGATGAGCACTATATACAGTGACTGGTGAGCACTATATACAGTGACTGATGAGCATTATATACAGTGACTGGTGAGCACTATATACAGTGACTGATGAGCACTATATACATTGATGAGCACTATATACAGTGACTGATGAGCAGTATATACAGTGACTGATGAGCACTATATACAGTGACTGATGAGCACTATACACAGTGATTTATGAGCACTATATACAGTGACTGATGAACACTATATACAGTGACTGATGAGCAGTATTTACAGTGACTGGTGAGCACTATATACAGTGACTGATGAGCAGTATACACAGTGACTGATGAGCACTATATACAGTGACTGATGAGCACTATATACAGTGACTGATGAGCACTATATACAGTGACTGGTGAGCACTATATACAGTGACTGATGAGCATTATATACAGTGACTGGTGAGCACTATATACAGTGACTGATGGGCACTATATACAGAGACTGATGAGCACTATACACAGTGACTGATGAGCAGTATATACAGTGACTGATGAGCACTATATACAGTGACTGATGAGCAGTATATACAGTGACTGATGAGCACTATATACAGTGACTGATGAGCACTATATACAGTCACTGGTCAGCACTATATACAGTGACTGATGAGCACTATATACATTGACTGATGAGCACTATATACAGTGACTGATGAGCACTATACACAGTGATTTATGAGCACTATATACAGTGACTGATGAACACTATATACAGTGACTGATGAGCAGTATTTACAGTGACTGGTGAGCACTATATACAGTGACTGATGAACACTATATACAGTGACTGATGAGCACTATATACAGTGACTGGTGATCACTATATACAGTGACTGATGAGCACTATATACAGTGACTGATGAGCACTATACACTGACTGATGAGCAGTATATACAGTGACTGATGAGCACTATATATAGTGACTGATGAGAACTATATACAGTGACTGATGAGCAGTATATACAGTGACTGATGAGCACGATATACAGTGACTGGTGAGCACTATATACAGTGACTGGTGAGCACTATATACAGTGACTGATGGGCACTATACACAGTGACTGATGAGCAGTATATACATTGACTGGTGAGCACTATATACAGTGACTGGTGAGCACTATATACAGTGACTGATAAGCACTATATACAGTGACTGATGAGCAGTATATACAGTGACTGATGGGCACTATACACAGTGACTGATAAGCAGTATATACAGTGACTGATGAGCACTATACACAGTGACTGATGAGCACTATACACAGTGATTTATGAGCACTATATACAGTGACTGATGAACACTATATACAGTGACTGATGAGCAGTATTTACAGTGACTGGTGAGCACTATATACAGTGACTGATGAGCAGTATACACAGTGACTGATGAGCACTATATACAGTGACTGATGAGCACTATATACAGTGACTGATGAGCACTATATACAGTGACTGGTGAGCACTATATACAGTGACTGATGAGCATTATATACAGTGACTGGTGAGCACTATATACAGTGACTGATGGGCACTATATACAGAGACTGATGAGCACTATACACAGTGACTGATGAGCAGTATATACAGTGACTGATGAGCACTATATACAGTGACTGATGAGCAGTATATACAGTGACTGATGAGCACTATATACAGTGACTGATGAGCACTATATACAGTCACTGGTCAGCACTATATACAGTGACTGATGAGCACTATATACATTGACTGATGAGCACTATATACAGTGACTGATGAGCACTATACACAGTGATTTATGAGCACTATATACAGTGACTGATGAACACTATATACAGTGACTGATGAGCAGTATTTACAGTGACTGATGAGCAGTATTTACAGTGACTGGTGAGCACTATATACAGTGACTGATGAACACTATATACAGTGACTGATGAGCACTATATACAGTGACTGGTGATCACTATATACAGTGACTGATGAGCACTATATACAGTGACTGATGAGCACTATATACAGTGACTGATGAGCACTATACACAGTGACTGATGAGCAGTATATACAGTGACTGATGAGCACTATATATAGTGACTGATGAGAACTATATACAGTGACTGATGAGCAGTATATACAGTGACTGATGAGCACTATATACAGTGACTGGTGAGCACTATATACAGTGACTGTTGAGCACTATATACAGTGACTGATGGGCACTATACACAGTGACTGATGAGCAGTATATACAGTGACTGGTGAGCACTATATACAGTGACTGGTGAGCACTATATACAGTGACTGATAAGCACTATATACAGTGACTGATAAGCACTATATACAGTGACTGATGAGCACTATATACAGTGACTGATGAGCACTATACACAGTGACTGATGAGCAGTATACACAGTGGCTGATGAGCACTATACACTGTGACTGATGAGCACTATGCACAGTGACTGATGAGCACTATACACAGTGACTGATGAGCACTATACACAGTGACTGATGAGCACTATATACAGTGACTGATGAGCACCATACACAGTGACTGATGAGCACTATACACAGTGACTGATGAGCACTATATACAGTGACTGATGAGCAATATACACAGTGACTGATGAGCGCTATATACAGTGACTGATGAGCGCTATACACAGTGACTGATGAGCGCTATATACAATGACTGATGAGCGCTATATACAGTGACTGATGAGCGCTATATACAATGACTGATGAGCGCTATATACAGTGACTGATGAGCGCTATATACAGTGACTGATGAGCGCTATACACAGTGACTGATGAGCGCTATATACAGTGACTGATGAGCGCTATATACAGTGACTGATGAGCGCTATATACAGTGACTGATGAGCGCTATATACAGTGACTGATGAGCGCTATATACAATGACTGATGTGCGCTATATACAGTGACTGATGAGCAGGATACACAGTGACTTATGAGCACTATATACAGTGACTGATGAGCACTATATACAGTGACTGATGAGCAATTTATACAGTGACTGTTGAGGACTATATACAGTGACTGATGAGCACTATTCACAGTGACTGATGAGCACTATATACAGTGACTGATGAGCACTATAAACAGTGACTGATGAGCACTATACACAGTGACTGATGAGCACCATATACAGTGACTGATGAGCAGTATATACAGTGACTGATGAGCACTATACACAGTGACTGATGAGCACTATATACAGTGACTGATGACCAGTATGTACAGTGACTGATGAGCGCTATTCACAGTGACTGATGAGCGCTATACACAGTGAGTGATGAGCACTATACACAGTGACTGATGTGCACTATATACAGTGACTGATGAGCAGGATACACAGTGACTGATGAGCACTATACACAGTAACTGATGAGCACTATATACAGTGACTGATGGGCACTATATACAGTGACTGATGAGCACTATATACAGTGACTGATGAGCAATTTATACAGTGACTGTTGAGGACTATATACAGTGACTGATGAGCACTATTCACAGTGACTGATAAGCACTATATACAGTGACTGATGAGCACTATAAACAGTGACTGATGAGCACTATACACAGTGACTGATGAGCACTATACACAGTGACTGATGAGCACTATATACAGTGACTGATGACCAGTATGTACAGTGACTGATGAGCGCTATATAATGTGACTGATGAGCGCTATTCACAGTGACTGATGAGTGCTATACACAGTGAGTGATGAGCACTATACACAGTGACTGATGAGCACTATATACAGTGACTGATGAGCAGTATATACAGTGACTGATGAGCACTATACACAGTGACTGATGAGCACTATACACAGTGACTGATGAGCACTATACACAGTGACTGATGAGCAGTATATACAGTGAGTGATGAGCAGTATATACAGTGAGTGATGAGCAGTATATACAGTGACTGATGAGCACTATGCACAGTGACTGATGAGCACTATACACAGTGACTGATGAGCACTATATACAGTGACTGATGAGCAGTATATACAGTGACTGATGAGCAGTATATACAGTGACTGATGAGCACTATATACAGTGACTGATGAGCACTATACACAGTGACTGATGAGCACTATACACAGTGACTGATGAGCAGTATATACAGTGACTGATGAGCAGTATACACAGCGACTGATGAGCACTATACGCAGCGACTGATGAGCACTATATACAGCGACTGATGAGCACTATACACAGCCACTAATGAGCACTATATACAGCGACTGATGAGCACTATACACAGCGACTGATGAACACTATACACAGTGATGGATGAGCACTATATACAGCGACTGATGAGCACTATATACAGCGACTGATGAGCACTATACACAGCGACTGATGAGCACTATATACAGTGACTGATGAGCACTATATACAGTGACTGATGAGCAGTATATACAGTGACTGATGAGCACTATATACAGTGACTGATGAGCATTATATACAGTGACTGATGAGCACTATATACAGTGACTGATGAGCACTATACACAGTGACTGATGAGCACTATATACAGTGACTGATGAGCACTATATACAGTGACTGATGAGCACTATACACAGTGACTGATGAGCACTATATACAGTGACTGATGAGCACTATACACAGTGACTGATGAGCACTATATACAGTGACTGATGAGCACTATATACAGTGACTGATGAGCACTATATACAGTAACTGATGAGCAGTATATACAGTGACTGATGAGCACTATACACAGTGACTGATGAGCACTATACACAGTGACTGATGAGCAGTATATACAGTGAGTGATGAGCAGTATATACAGTGACTGATGAGCACTATGCACAGTGACTGATGAGCACTATACACAGTGACTGATGAGCACTATATACAGTGACTGATGAGCAGTATATACAGTGAGTGATGAGCAGTATATACAGTGACTGATGAGCACTATACGCAGCGACTGATGAGCACTATATACAGTGACTGATGAACACTATACACAGTGACTGATGAGCACTATATACAGTGACTGATGAGCACTATACACAGCGACTGATGAGCACTATATACAGCGACTGATGAGCACTATATAGAGTGACTGATGAGCACTATATACAGTGACTGATGAGCAGTATATACAGTGACTGATGAGCAGTATATACAGTGACTGATGAGCACTATATACAGTGACTGATGAGCACTATATACAGTGACTGATGAGCAGTATATACAGTGAATGATGAGCAGTATATACAGTGACTGATGAGCACTATATACAGTGACTGATGAGCACTATACACAGTGACTGATGAGCACTATATACAGTGACTGATGAGCACTATATACAGTGACTGATGAGCACTATACACAGTGACTGATGAGCACTATATACAGTGACTGATGAGCACTATACACAGTGACTGATGAGCACTATATACAGTGACTGATGAGCACTATACACAGTGACTGATGAGCACTATATACAGTGACTGATGAGCAGTATATAGTGACTGATGAGCACTATATACAGTGACTGATGAGTACTATATAGTGACTGATGAGCACTATATACAGTGACTGATGAGCAGTATATACAGTGACTGATGAGCACTATACACAGTGACTGATGAGCACTATACACAGTGACTGATGAGCAGTATATACAGTGAGTGATGAGCAGTATATACAGTGACTGATGAGCACTATACACAGTGACTGATGAGCACTATACACAGTGACTGATGAGCACTATATACAGTGACTGATGAGCAGTATATATGACGCGCCCCCTGGGCCTGTGCTGCTGCTGCTGTGCAGGGGGAATACCCAGAGCCGGATCGCTGGGGGTTGTAGTTCTCCGTGGCGGTGACCCGGTCCGTGCCCAGGGTGGTCAAACCAGTGGCAGTCTACTTGTATTGTAATAAGTGTCCGACTACGCCACCCGTGGATTGCGGTCAGTGGGGACCGCCGCTGCGCTGCAGACCGCTGAGGCTGATGTTGTTTGCGCAGCTGAGTATGGGATGACTCCCCACGGGAGAAGTATTGCCTCAGGGCAGCTAATGTGGAAGATGATGGGAGTGATGGTGTGAGGGTCCCAGTGTTAATGGTGCAGGAGCGGCAAGGAACCACAGAGACGTGAGGTGCAGTTCAGGGTCTTTACTGATGGTACAAGGCAGACCCTCCCGGGAGTACTGGCTAGTATAAGGGGCCTGGTCAGTCTGCGAGCAAGCAGGAGTTCCCCTGGCCAGGTGGAGTTGTAGGCCTCCCCGTTTATCTGCACTCTTCCTGGCTACCTTGCTGTCAGCGGTTACAAGTAGCCCACGTCCCTGAGTATACCGTGTGGTGCTCACCCGTATGGCTGGTGACTTGGGGCCTTCTGTTAGCCTCCGCTCCTGGATGGCGGTGCTGGTCCCTTCTTTGTGACTGAGCCTCCGGGCTTCTATGGCCAGAGGACCTGGAATCCCCTGCCGGCTGGTTTCTGCTGCTGGGTGTATATCAGTCCCCACAGCCTCGGACTCCTGTGTCCGGCTTTAGTATCTTCGTCCAGGGCGAACTCTGCTCAGCTCCAGCCCCTGGACTTCTGCTACTGCTCCTACAGAGCTCCTAGTTCTTCCTTTCCCTCTCCAGGCTCTGACTCTGTCTGCAGCTTCACTCTGACTGCTCTAATCCCGCCCCAGACCCAGTTTAAAAGGGCAGATTCCTCCCCTCCCAGGTCTGGGCGGACCGTGTTGCATGTTTAGGGATCCTGACCAGAGAAACCTCCCACTTGCTCTCAGACATAATATCTCTATTACTGTGGCAACCAGACCCCTGGGGTGTCACATTCCCCCCTAGTAAATTTTAGTACTCCGGGACTAAACACATTTTTAAAGAAACATAAGTACAAGGTATAACAATAACAAGACAACATATTTACAAGAAGCTTTAGTCTGTAGAGGTCACGGCGTGTCCGCAACCGGGTGTCCATATCACCCAAGGTGAAGTTTTAAGGGAAGTAGGGGACCTGTCCAAAGCAAACCCCTTGCGTTGTCCTTGGGCGTGGCTGCAAGGCTGGAGCTAGCTACTTTGGGCCGCAAGTAGGCCACGCCAGACAGGTTTTCTCTTCCGCGGCCGTCTTCACAAGAGGCACCAAGGTGCAACTATCTACAAAACTGTTCCGGTTATCCAGCGTCCATAACCTGTTAGTCCAAATAAATCTGCAGGGTAACTGAGAAACATAATTAGTAACAGGCAACAAACATAAACCATAAACAGTTAACAGTTAAATTCACAGTGCATTAGTTTAGATTCTCCAGCGAGCGGGCATCTGACCTCTAGTGACTCTAGTGGACCTACGGAGCTCACTAACTGGTTCTGCACTACAGGGTGTAGGAGGTGTTATGGGCAAGCTGGGCAGCTTTCTGCGCACTCTTTGGCTCACTAGGGGCACGGCAGGCTCACTACTAGCAGAGGGTTGATCCTCCTGTACTGCTGGTGTGGACTCTTCTGCCTCTTGGGCCGGCTGCTCTTCCAGCTCTACCGGTTCCTCTGTAGGCACTTGCGGGGCTGGCTGGAGAAAGGTGAGGACGGGTAGCACGACAGCGCCGTTTACTTGTGTCCAAGACCGGGGGAAGTCTCCGAGTACGGTTCTGATCATTTCTTCCCTTTCCTCTGTGGGTTGAGGGTTTTCTTGATCTTCTTCAGGGCTTTGCAGCTGCTCGGGACACTTCTTCAGGTGGTCTCTGGAGACAATGGCTGTGGTTTCTCCTCCATCCTTACTGATTACGCAGATTTTTGGGTTCTCATGGCTTGATGGCAGTATGGTGTACGGGTCCTTCTCCCACTGGTCGTCCAACTTGTGGAGCCGCCTCTTCCTCTTCAAGACCTGCTCTCCAGGTACCAGGGGAACAGCGGGAGCATACTGGTTATAAGCCTTCTCTTGCCTTTCTCTAGCTTGAGACAGACTTCGCTCGACGCTTTCCTGTACTTTCCGATACTGCTGCTGCCGTTCTGTATCCCAGTCTGCCTCTGGCGAGGTGTCCTCAGGCGTCAGGACTCCCATATCCAGGTCAATAGGCAGCTTACCAGGTTTTGCTCTCATTAGGTAAGCCGGGGTACAGTTGGTGAAACCTACAGGGATGTGGTTATACAGGTCCACCAGATCGGGCAGTTTCTCAGGCCACAGACTGCGTTCTTCCAGGGGCAATGTTTTTAGCAGATCTATGACCACCTGGTTCATCTTCTCGCAGAGTCCGTTGGTTTGAGGGTGATAGGGCGTTGTTCTTATCTTCTTGCAGCCATACAGGTTGCAGAACTCCTGGAAGACCTCCGCTTCAAAGGCTGGTCCTTGGTCTGTCAGCACTTGGTCCGGGTACCCATGTGGACTGCAGAAGTGCTGCTGGAAGGCTCTAGCTGCTGTTTGAGCCGTTAAGTCCTTGACCGGGACCACCACCAGGAACCGGGAGTAATGATCCACGATTGTGAGGGCGTAGACATACTCAGATCTGCTTGGAGCCAGTTTCACATGGTCCAGGGCTACCAGTTCCAGTGGCTGTCTGGTGATGATGGGCTGCAGGGGAGTCTTCTGGCTGGCACGGTCTTTTCTTCTCAGGTGGCACGGGCCACAGTCTCTGCACCACCTCTCGATGGCTCCTCTCATGCCTACCCAGTAGAACCGATCACGCAACAAGAACTCCAACTTCTTCCATCCGAAATGCCCTGCTCCGTTGTGGTATGCCTCCAGAACCATAGCCGCGTCTCGTCTTGGGACCACTACCTGCCAGGTCAACTCATGTGTTCGAGAGTTAACCATTCTCCGGCACAGCTTCTCCCTGTAGAGGAACAGCTTACTTTTCTCCGTCCACAGTTGCTTGGTCTCCTCTGGAGCATCTGGGTCAAGACGGGCATCGGCCTGGGTCAGCATTTCCTTCACCAAATCAACTGCGGGATCACTGTCTTGCGTCTCCGCCCAGTTGTAGTGGGGCAAGGGATTGAACGTCACGGAGCGCCTGTCCTTCACACTGTGGGAATACAGGGTAATCCCATGACGGTGGAACGCAGGGAGCTCAACTTCTTCCAGATCTTCTGGATCTTCCCCTACGTCCGGTAAGTTCGGCATTCTAGACAGGGCATCCGCGTTGGCATTTAAGCGTCCTGCCCGGTATTTGATGGTGAATTCAAAATTGGACAGGCGGGCCATCCATCTCTGTTCCAGGGCACCGAGCCTTGCAGTGTCCAGGTGTGTCAACGGGTTGTTATCCGTGTACACAGTGAATTTGGAGGAGGCAAGGTAATGCTTGAAACGTTCGGTCACTGCCCACACTACTGCCAGGAACTCCAGCTTGAATGAGCTATAATTCTCAGGGTTCCTCTCCGTGGGCCGTAGCTTTCGGCTGGCGTAAGCGATTACCCGTTCTTTCCCTGGCTGGATCTGGGACAGTACGGCTCCTAGCCCGATGTTGCTTGCGTCCGTGTGGAGGATAAAGGGCTGGCTGTAGTCTGGATATGCCAGGATTTCATCCCCCGTGAGGGCCATCTTCAGCTGGCAAAAGGACTCCTCTTCCAGCTTTTCCCACCTGAAGGGCGGCTTCTGGTTTTTGGCTTTCCGAGATTGACCTATCAGGAGGTCCTGCATAGGGGCTGCCATTTTGGTGAAACCGGGAATGAATCTTCGGTAGTAGTCTACCAACCCGAGGAACTGCCGCACTTCCTTTATGCTGGAGGGTCTTGGCCAGTCCTTAATTACGGTGATCTTATCAGGGTCGGGAGCCACTCCGTCAGCACTCACCACGTGTCCCGGGTACTGCACCTTTGGTTTCAGGAGGTGACACTTGGAGGGTTTCACCTTTAGGCCGTAGTTTGCCAGAGCTTCAAACACTTCTGCCAGGTGTTTCAGGTGGTCCTCGTAGGTCTTGGAATAGACGATGACATCGTCCAGGTATAACAGGACCGTCTCGAAGTTCCGATGTCCCAAACAGCATCCCATCAACCGTTGGAAGGTTCCTGGTGCGTTGCAGAGCCCGAACGGCATACAGTTAAATTCACTGAGACCCATCGGGGTGGTGAATGCGGTCTTCTCCCGGTCCGCCTCTGCTACAGGAACCTGCCAGTACCCGCTAGTGAGATCCAAAGTAGAGAAGAAGTTAGCAGATTTTAATGCAGCTAAGGACTCTTCTATCCTTGGTAACGGGTACGCATCTTTGTGTGTGATACGGTTGACCTTCCTGTAGTCTACACACATTCTCATGGTGTTGTCTTTCTTTTTCACTAAGACTAGTGGAGCTGCCCAGGGGCTACAGCTGTCCCTGATTACCCCAGCCTCCTTCATGTCTCTAAGCATCCCCTTGGCGTGTTGGTAGTGTGCCGGGGGTACGGGTCGGTATCTCTCCTTTATGGGAGGATGGTCTCCCGTGGGGATGTGGTGTTCTACCCCCTTTACTCGCCCGAAGTCTAGCGGGTGTTTACTAAACACTCTCTCGTACTCTAGAACCACCCGATAGACTCCCTGTTTCTGGTGTGAGGGAGTGGAGTCAGTACCCAAATGCAGTTGCTGACACCAGTCCTCCATTGGTTTCTTAGAGCCGTTACCTTCCTCTGGTTGAGATGGAGGCAAGGGTTCCACGGCCTGTACAGAATTCTGGTTTATGGTGAACAATTTGGCTAGCGTGGCATACCGGGGCAGGTGTACTTCTCTCCCCCCAATATTTATGATGCGAACGGGCACCCTCCCATGGCGTACATCGACCACCCCCCGTGCTGTCAAAATGGTGGGCCTACTGTCTGAGTAGACGGGTTCTACCATTGCTTGGTAGTCTCTACCTCTCAGACCAATAGCTGCCCGGCACCAAATCATCATCTCACTTTTTGGGGGGCATGGCAATAGGGAACGGGTCACACATTCTCACGCTACCTATCTCACCACCAGATAGTTCCACCTGTTGCCGCTTCATCAGTGCCCGGATCTCTTTTAGGAGCACACGCTGCTGGCCGGAACTGGCGTTCTTGGCAACCTGCTGTAAAATGAGAATCACCTCTGCAAGACAATTTTCAATCACAGTTCCCAAGGTTATTCTAGGGTGACTCTCATGATGGTCTATGTCCACTATAATCAGTCCTTGTGCCGCCAGTTCGACTTTACCGATCTTAATGGTCACCTCTTTGAATCCCACCTGCGGCACGGGCTGACCATTGCTGGCGATGATACTCAGGTCGTCATCTGGGTAGCGGGTTATGTCCGAGTCATTCCAGTACTGCTTGAAGAGCACGTACGGGATGGTGGTGACCTGTGACCCGGTGTCTAGTAGGGCACTCATAGGAATGCCATCCAGTACCACAGGCAAGATTGGACGTCCCCCTACGTATTTATCACGCCAGTTTGATGGGCCTGATGGTCTTATGCCTGGGGGTTGGCCCTCTACCCCAGGTTGTGCCCGTTTAAATGACAGTACCTTGCCACATGTCCGGGTTGAATGCAGCGGCGGCAGATGGGTCGTCCGTCCTCGTTGTATCTGTCGCTGGGTCTTCCTCTGGCCGGTGGGGTCCTCCTCAGTCGGCGCCACGGGACGTCCTCCGGTCCGGATACCAGCTGGATCTTTCCTGGAGAAGAGACCTGTAAAGACTGCACAGTTCTGGTTAGCGCGGCAACGCTCTTAGTCAGCTCTTGGACCTGATGGTGCAGGTCTGTAGCCGGGTCACTGTTTAAAGCCTGCGCATCAGCTCCCACAGGCCCTGCAGACAAGGGCGCCGTCTCCTGGTGGTAAGTGATAGCAGGGCGCCTGTGGGTCACAGCGCCACCTGGTGCCGGTTCTCGGAGCACCCGGATGGCTCTGTCCTTGAACTGTGCAAAGTCCAGGTCAGGGTCCTGTAAGGCCATTGCCCGCAACTGGGTTCGGTGGGCATTGCACAGTAGACCCTCAATAAATTGTTCAGTCAACAGCTTATCTTCATTTCCCACGCTGTCAGGGTCTGCCTGCTTAATGGCTTTCAGGGCCTCTTGTAGGTTTAGAGCATAGTCTCTTATACTCTCATGTGCCCGTTGTTTGCACCCATAAAATCTTAGTTTTATTTCGGCTGAGGTGCGGGTGTCAAATGTGTCTTTCAGCCGGGTTAGTATGTCTCTGACAGTCCTCTTCCTCCCAGGTGGCCAGGACTTTACCTCCCTTTGGGCTGCCCCGATTAATTGGGCCACCAGGATGCTCACTTTTTGCTCTTCTGTGAGGGGGTACACCTGGAAGAGGCTATCCAGTCTTTCTCTAAAGTCATTTAGGGTATGTGACTCCCCTGAGTACTGGGGTAGCCAGGCTGCCCCCGGGATATAGGGCATGGTGAATGGCATGACTGTTGCAGCGGTTGCGCTGGTGGTGGCTGTGGCAGTGGAGCTCCCCTCGGTGTCCGGCATCCTCCTCCCCCCTAGTGGACCGTGGCCTACCTTGCGATGCTCTTCTTCCGTAGGCCGCGGCTCCACAGTCGATCGTCGGGGTTGAGGACCTGGCGTCGCGCTCCGATGACGTCAGCGTCGCTCTTCCTCTCTTCCAGGACCTTGCGCAGCGTCAGAGCGTGGGGCGGAGCGTGAGGCGGAGCTTCGGATCTCGCGCGCTTTCGGCATCCACGCCCCTCTTCTTCCCTTGCGGCGTCCTGAAGATGGCGTCCGAAGGCGGGAAGCAGCTGCGGATGGCGGGAAGAAGGCAGAAGACAGCGGGAAACGGTCCAAGATGGCGTCTGATGGCGGGAATCTTCACCATAGGTAAGTATAAAAAGTCTCTTTTTCAGGCACGCAGTACCCGGTGGTTGCGGGCACGAAATCCTGCCGACTACGCCAAAGTTGACGCGCCCCCTGGGCCTGTGCTGCTGCTGCTGTGCAGGGGGAATACCCGGAGCTGGATCGCTGGGGGTTGTAGTTCTCCGTGGCGGTGACCCGGTCCGTGCCCAGGGTGGTCAAACCAGTGGCAGTCTATTTGCATTGTAATAAGTGTCCGACTACGCCACCCGTGGATTGCGGTCAGTGGGGACCGCCGCTGCGCTGCAGACCGCTGAGGCTGATGTTGTTTGCGCAGCTGAGTATGGGATGACTCCCCACGGGAGAAGTATTGCCTCAGGGCAGCTAATGTGGAAGATGATGGGAGTGATGGTGTGAGGGTCCCAGTGCTAATGGTGCAGGAGCGGCAAGGAACCACAGAGACGTGAGGTGCAGTTCAGGGTCTTTACTGATGGTACAAGGCAGACCCTCCCGGGAGTACTGGCTAGTATAAGGGGCCTGGTCAGTCTGCGAGCAAGCAGGAGTTCCCCTGGCCAGGTGGAGTTGTAGGCCTCCCCGTTAATCTGCACTCTTCCTGGCTACCTTGCTGTCAGCGGTTACAAGTAGCCCACGTCCCTGAGTATACCGTGTGGTGCTCACCCGTATGGCTGGTGACTTGGGGCCTTCTGTTAGCCTCCGCTCCTGGATGGCGGTGCTGGTCCCTTCTTTCTGACTGAGCCTCCGGGCTTCTATGGCCAGAGGACCTGGAATCCCCTGCCGGCTGGTTTCTGCTGCTGGGTGTATATCAGTCCCCACAGCCTCGGACTCCTGTGTCCGGCTTTAGTATCTTCGTCCAGGGCGAACTCTGCTCAGCTCCAGCCCCTGGACTTCTGCTACTGCTCCTACAGAGCTCCTAGTTCTTCCTTTCCCTCTCCAGGCTCTGACTGCTCTAATCCCGCCCCAGACCCAGTTTAAAAGGGCAGATTCCTCCCCTCCCAGGTCTGGGCGGACCGTGTTGCATGTTTAGGGATCCTGACCAGAGAAACCTCCCACTTGCTCTCAGACATAATATCTCTATTACTGTGGCAACCAGACCCCTGGGGTGTCACATATACAGTGACTGATGAGCACTATATACAGTGAGTGATGAGCACTATATACAGTGACTGATGAGCAGTATATACAGTGACTGATGAGCAGTATATACAGTGACTGATGAGCACTATATACAGTGACTGATGAGCAGTATATACAGAGAGTGATGAGCAGTATATACAGCGACTGATGAGCACTATATACAGCGACTGATGAGCACTATACACAGCGACTGATGAGCACTATATACAGTGACTGATGAGCAGTATATACAGTGACTGATGAGCACTATATACAGTGACTGATGAGCACTATATACAGTGACTGATGAGCACTATATACAGTGACTGATGAGCACTATATACAGTGACTGATGAGCACTATATACAGTGACTGATGAGCACTATATACAGTGACTGATGAGCACTATATACAGTGAGTGATGAGCACTATATACAGTGACTGATGAGCAGTATATACAGTGACTGATGAGCAGTATATACAGTGACAGATGAACTATACACAGTGACTGATGAGCACTATATACAGTGACTGATGAGCACTATATACAGTGACTGATGAGCACTATACACAGTGACTGATGAGCACTATACACAGTGACTGATGAGCACTATACACAGTGACTGATGAGCACTATACACAGTGACTGATGAGCACTATACACAGTGACTGATGAGCACTATACACAGTGACTGATGAGCACTATATACAGTGACTGATGAGCACTATATACAGTGACTGATGAGCACTATATACAGTGACTGATGAGCACTATATACAGTGGCTGATGAGCAGTATATACAGTGACTGATGAGCACTATATACAGTGACTGATGAGCAGTATATACAGTGACTGATGAGCACTGTATACAGTGACTGATGAGCACTATATATATAGTGACTGATGAGCACTATACACAGTGACTGATGAGCACTATACACAGTGACTGATGAGCAGTATATACAGTGACTGATGAGCACTATACACAGTGACTGATGAGCAGTATATACAGTGACTGATGAGCACTATATACAGTGAGTGACGAGCACTATATACAGTGACTGATGAGCAGTATATACAGTGACTGATGAGCAGTATATACAGTGACTGATGAGCAGTATACACAGTGACTGATGAGCACTATATACAGTGACTGATGAGCAGTATATACAGTGACTGATGAGGACTATATACAGTGACTGATGAGCACTATATACAGTGACTGATGAGCAGTATATACAGTGACTGATGAGCACTATATACAGTGACTGATGAGCAGTATATACAGTGACTGATGAGGACTATATACAGTGACTGATGAGCACTATATACAGTGACTGATGAGCAGTATATACAGTGACTGATGAGCACTATATACAGTGGCTGATGAGCAGTATATACAGTGACTGATGAGCACTATATACAGTGACTGATGAGCAGTATATACAGTGACTGATGAGCACTGTATACAGTGACTGATGAGCACTGTATACAGTGACTGATGAGCACTGTATACAGTGACTGATGAGCACTATACACAGTGACTGATGAGCACTATATACAGTGACTGCTGAGCACTATATACAGTGACTGCTGAGCACTATATACAGTGACTGATGAGCACTATATACAGTGACTGCTGAGCACTATATACAGTGACTGATGAGCACTATATACAGTGACTGATGAGCACTATACACAGTAACTGATGAGCACTATACAGTGACTGATGAGCACTATACACAGTGACTGATGAGCACTATATACAGTGACTGATGAGCACTATATACAGTGACTGATGAGCACTATACACAGTGACTGATGAGCAGTATATACAGTGACTGATGAGCACTATACACAGTGACTGATGAGCACTATATACAGTGACTGATGAGCACTATATACAGTGACTGATGAGCACTATATACAGTGACTGATGAGCAGTATACACAGTGACTGCTGAGCACTATATACAGTGACTGCTGAGCACTATATACAGTGACTGCTGAGCACTATATACAGTGACTGATGAGCACTATATACAGTGACTGATGAGCACTATATACAGTGACTGCTGAGCACTATATACAGTGACTGCTGAGCACTATATACAGTGACTGCTGAGCACTATATACAGTGACTGCTGAGCACTATATACAGTGACTGCTGAGCAACATATACAGTGACTGCTGAGCACTATATACAGTGACTGATGAGCAGTATATACAGTGACTGATGAGCACTATATACAGTGACTGATGAGCACTATATACAGTGACTGATGACCACTATATACAGTGACTGATGACCACTATATACAGTGACTGATGACCACTATATACAGTGACTGATGACCACTATATACAGTGACTGATGAGCAGTATATACAGTGACTGATGAGCACTATATACAGTGACTGATGAGCAGTATATACAGTGACTGATGAGCAGTATATACAGTGACTGATGAGCACTCTATACAGTGACTGATGAGCACTATATACAGTGACTGATGAGCACTATACACAGTGACTGATGAGCACTATATACAGTGACTGATGAGCACTATATACAGTGACTGATGAGCACTATATACAGTGACTGATGAGCACTAAATACAGTGACTGATGAGCACTATATACAGTGACTGATGAGCACTATATACAGTGACTGATGAGCACTATATACAGTGAGTGATGAGCAGTATATACAGTGAGTGATGAGCAGTATATACAGTGAGTGATGAGCAGTATATACAGTGACTGATGAGCAGTATATACAGTGACTGATGAGCAGTATATACAGTGACAGATGAACTATACACAGTGACTGATGAGCACTATATACAGTGACTGATGAGCACTATATACAGTGACTGATGAGCAGTATATACAATGACTGATGAGCACTATACACAGTGACTGATGAGCACTATACACAGTGACTGATGAGCACTATACACAGTGACTGATGAGCACTATACACAGTGACTGATGAGCACTATATACAGTGACTGATGAGCAGTATATACAGTGACTGATGAGCAGTATATACAGTGACTGATGAGCAGTATATACAGTGACTGATGAGCACTATATACAGTGACTGATGAGCAGTATATACAGAGAGTGATGAGCAGTATATACAGCGACTGATGAGCACTATATACAGCGACTGATGAGCACTATACACAGCGACTGATGAGCACTATACACAGTGACTGATGAGCACTATATACAGTGACTGATGAGCAGTATATACAGTGACTGATGAGCACTGTATACAGTGACTGATGAGCACTATATACAGTGACTGATGAGCACTATATACAGTGACTGATGAGCACTATATACAGTGAGTGATGAGCACTATATACAGTGACTGATGAGCAGTATATACAGTGACTGATGAGCAGTATATACAGTGACAGATGAACTATACACAGTGACTGATGAGCACTATATACAGTGACTGATGAGCACTATATACAGTGACTGATGAGCACTATATACAGTGACTGATGAGCACTATACACAGTGACTGATGAGCACTATATACAGTGACTGATGAGCACTATACACAGTGACTGATGAGCACTATACACAGTGACTGATGAGCACTATATACAGTGACTGATGAGCACTATATACAGTGACTGATGAGCACTATATACAGTGGCTGATGAGCAGTATATACAGTGACTGATGAGCACTATATACAGTGGCTGATGAGCAGTATATACAGTGACTGATGAGCACTATATACAGTGACTGATGAGCAGTATATACAGTGACTGATGAGCACTGTATACAGTGACTGATGAGCACTATATATATAGTGACTGATGAGCACTATACACAGTGACTGATGAGCACTATACACAGTGACTGATGAGCAGTATATACAGTGACTGATGAGCACTATACACAGTGACTGATGAGCAGTATATACAGTGACTGATGAGCACTATATACAGTGAGTGACGAGCACTATATACAGTGACTGATGAGCAGTATATACAGTGACTGATGAGCAGTATATACAGTGACTGATGAGCACTATACACAGTGACTGATGAGCACTATATACAGTGACTGATGAGCAGTATATACAGTGACTGATGAGGACTATATACAGTGACTGATGAGCACTATATACAGTGACTGATGAGCAGTATATACAGTGACTGATGAGCAGTATATACAGTGACTGATGAGCAGTATATACAGTGACTGATGAGCACTATATACAGTGACTGATGAGCAGTATATACAGTGACTGATGAGCAGTATATACAGTGACTGATGAGCACTATATACAGTGGCTGATGAGCAGTATATACAGTGACTGATGAGCACTATATACAGTGACTGATGAGCAGTATATACAGTGACTGATGAGCACTGTATACAGTGACTGATGAGCACTGTATACAGTGACTGATGAGCACTGTATACAGTGACTGATGAGCACTATACACAGTGACTGATGAGCACTATATACAGTGACTGATGAGCACTATATACAGTGACTGATGAGCACTATATACAGTGACTGATGAGCACTATATACAGTGACTGATGAGCACTATATACAGTGACTGATGAGCACTATATACAGTGACTGATGAGCACTATACACAGTAACTGATGAGCACTATACAGTGACTGATGAGCACTATACAGTGACTGATGAGCACTATACACAGTGACTGATGAGCACTATATACAGTGACTGATGAGCACTATACACAGTGACTGATGAGCAGTATATACAGTGACTGATGAGCACTATACACAGTGACTGATGAGCACTATATACAGTGACTGATGAGCACTATATACAGTGACTGATGAGCACTATATACAGTGACTGATGAGCAGTATACACAGTGACTGCTGAGCACTATATACAGTGACTGCTGAGCACTATATACAGTGACTGCTGAGCACTATATACAGTGACTGATGAGCACTATATACAGTGACTGATGAGCACTATATACAGTGACTGCTGAGCACTATATACAGTGACTGATGAGCACTATATACAGTGACTGATGAGCACTATATACAGTGACTGCTGAGCACTATATACAGTGACTGCTGAGCAACATATACAGTGACTGCTGAGCAACATATACAGTGACTGCTGAGCACTATATACAGTGACTGATGAGCAGTATATACAGTGACTGATGAGCACTATATACAGTGACTGATGAGCACTATATACAGTGACTGATGAGCACTATATACAGTGACTGATGAGCACTATATACAGTGACTGATGAGCACTATACACAGTAACTGATGAGCACTATACAGTGACTGATGAGCACTATACAGTGACTGATGAGCACTATACACAGTGACTGATGAGCACTATATACAGTGACTGATGAGCACTATACACAGTGACTGATGAGCAGTATATACAGTGACTGATGAGCACTATACACAGTGACTGATGAGCACTATATACAGTGACTGATGAGCACTATATACAGTGACTGATGAGCACTATATACAGTGACTGATGAGCAGTATACACAGTGACTGCTGAGCACTATATACAGTGACTGCTGAGCACTATATACAGTGACTGCTGAGCACTATATACAGTGACTGCTGAGCACTATATACAGTGACTGATGAGCACTATATACAGTGACTGCTGAGCACTATATACAGTGACTGATGAGCACTATATACAGTGACTGATGAGCACTATATACAGTGACTGCTGAGCACTATATACAGTGACTGCTGAGCAACATATACAGTGACTGCTGAGCAACATATACAGTGACTGCTGAGCACTATATACAGTGACTGATGAGCAGTATATACAGTGACTGATGAGCACTATATACAGTGACTGATGAGCACTATATACAGTGACTGATGAGCACTATATACAGTGACTGATGAGCACTATATACAGTGACTGATGAGCAGTATATACAGTGACTGATGAGCACTATATACAGTGGCTGATGAGCAGTATATACAGTGACTAATGAGCACTATATACAGTGACTGATGAGCACTATATACAGCGACTGATGAGCAGTATATACAGTGACTGATGAGCACTATATACAGTGACTGATGAGCACTATATACAGTGACTGATGAGCACTATATACAGTGACTGATGAGCACTATATACAGTGACTGATGAGCAGTATATACAGTGACTGATGAGCAGTATATACAGTGGCTGATGAGCAGTATATACAGTGACTGATGAGCAGTATATACAGTGACTGATGACCACTATATACAGTGACTGATGAGCAGTATATACAGTGACTGATGAGCAGTATATACAGTGACTGATGAGCACTATATACAGTGACTGATGAGCAGTATATACAGTGACTGATGAGCACTCTATACAGTGACTGATGAGCACTATATACAGTGACTGATGAGCACTATACACAGTGACTGATGAGCACTATATACAGTGACTGATGAGCACTATATACAGTGACTGATGAGCAGTATACACAGTGACTGATGAGCACTAAATACAGTGACTGATGAGCACTATATACAGTGACTGATGAGCACTATATACAGTGACTGATGAGCACTATATACAGTGAGTGATGAGCACTATATACAGTGAGTGATGAGCAGTATATACAGTGACTGATGAGCAGTATATACAGTGACAGATGAACTATACACAGTGACTGATGAGCACTATATACAGTGACTGATGAGCACTATATACAGTGACTGATGAGCAGTATATACAGTGACTGATGAGCACTATACACAGTGACTGATGAGCACTATACACAGTGACTGATGAGCACTATACACAGTGACTGATGAGCACTATATACAGTGACTGATGAGCACTATACACAGTGACTGATGAGCACTATACACAGTGACTGATGAGCACTATATACAGTGACTGATGAGCACTATATACAGTGACTGATGAGCACTATATACAGTGACTGATGAGCAGTATATACAGTGACTGATGAGCACTATATACAGTGGCTGATGAGCAGTATATACAGTGACTGATGAGCAGTATATACAGTGACTGATGAGCACTATATACAGTGACTGATGAGCAGTATATACAGTGACTGATGAGCACTGTATACAGTGACTGATGAGCACTATATATATAGTGACTGATGAGCACTATACACAGTGACTGATGAGCACTATATACAGTGAGTAATGAGCACTATATACAGTGACTGATGAGCAGTATATACAGTGACTGATGAGCACTATATACAGTGACTGATGAGCAGTATATACAGTGACTGATGAGCACTATACACAGTGACTGATGAGCAGTATATACAGTGACTGATGAGCAGTATATACAGTGACTGATGACCACTATATACAGTGACTGATGAGCAGTATATACAGTGACTGATGAGCACTATATACAGTGACTGATGAGCACTATATACAGTGACTGATGAGCACTATATACAGTGACTGATGAGCACTATATACAGTGACTGATGAGCACTATATACAGTGACTGATGAGCACTATATACAGTGAGTGACGAGCACTATATACAGTGACTGATGAGCAGTATATACAGTGACTGATGAGCACTATATACAGTGACTGATGAGCACTATATACAGTGACTGATGAGCACTATATACAGTGACTGATGAGCACTATATACAGTGACTGATGAGCACTATATACAGTGACTGATGAGCACTATATACAGTGACTGATGAGCACTATATACAGTGACTGATGAGCACTATATACAGTGACTGATGAGCACTATATACAGTGACTGATGAGCACTATATACAGTGACTGATGAGCACTGTATACAGTGACTGATGAGCACTATACACAGTGACTGATGAGCACTATATACAGTGACTGATGAGCACTATACACAGTGACTGATGAGCAGTATATACAGTGACTGATGAGCACTATACACAGTGACTGATGAGCAGTATATACAGTGACTGATGAGCACTATATACAGTGACTGATGAGCACTATATACAGTGAGTGACGAGCACTATATACAGTGACTGATGAGCACTATATACAGTGACTGATGAGCAGTATATACAGTGACTGATGAGCACTATACACAGTGACTGATGAGCACTATATACAGTGACTGATGAGCAGTATATACAGTGACTGATGAGGACTATATACAGTGACTGATGAGCACTATATACAGTGACTGATGAGCAGTATATACAGTGACTGATGAGCACTATATACAGTGACTGATGAGCAGTATATACAGTGACTGATGAGGACTATATACAGTGACTGATGAGCACTATATACAGTGACTGATGAGCAGTATATACAGTGACTGATGAGCACTATATACAGTGGCTGATGAGCAGTATATACAGTGACTAATGAGCACTATATACAGTGACTGATGAGCAGTATATACAGTGACTGATGAGCACTGTATACAGTGACTGATGAGCACTATACACAGTGACTGATGAGCACTATATACAGTGACTGATGAGCAGTATATACAGTGACTGATGAGCACTATATACAGTGACTGATGAGCACTATATACAGTGACTGCTGAGCACTATATACAGTGACTGATGAGCACTATATACAGTGACTGATGAGCACTATACACAGTGACTGATGAGCACTATACACAGTGACTGCTGAGCACTATACACAGTGACTGCTGAGCACTATACACAGTGACTGCTGAGCACTATATACAGTGACTGATGAGCACTATATACAGTGACTGATGAGCACTATACACAGTGACTGATGAGCAGTATATACAGTGACTGATGAGCACTATACACAGTGACTGATGAGCACTATATACAGTGACTGATGAGCACTATATACAGTGACTGATGAGCACTATATACAGTGACTGATGAGCAGTATACACAGTGACTGCTGAGCACTATATACAGTGACTGCTGAGCACTATATACAGTGACTGATGAGCACTATATACAGTGACTGATGAGCACTATATACAGTGACTGATGAGCAGTATATACAGTGACTGATGAGCACTATATACAGTGACTGATGAGCACTATATACAGTGACTGCTGAGCACTATATACAGTGACTGATGAGCACTATATACAGTGACTGATGAGCACTATATACAGTGACTGATGAGCACTAAATACAGTGACTGCTGAGCAACATATACAGTGACTGCTGAGCACTATATACAGTGACTGATGAGCAGTATATACAGTGACTGATGAGCACTATATACAGTGGCTGATGAGCAGTATATACAGTGGCTGATGAGCACTATATACAGTGACTGATGAGCAGTATATACAGTGACTGATGAGCAGTGTATACAGTGACTGATGAGCACTATATACAGTGACTGATGAGCACTATATACAGTGACTGATGAGCACTATATACAGTGAGTGATGAGCACTATATACAGTGAATGATGAGCAGTATATACAGTGACTGATGAGCACTATATACAGCGACTGATGAGCAGTATATACAGCGACTGATGAGCACTATACACAGTGACTGATGAGCAGTATATACAGTGACTGATGAGCACTATATACAGTGACTGATGAGCAGTATATACAGCGACTGATGAGCACTATATACAGTGACTGATGAGCAGTATATACAGTGACTGATGAGCACTATATACAGTGACTGATGAGCAGTATATACAGTGACTGATGAGCGCTATATACAGTGACTGATGAGCAGTATATACAGTGACTGATGAGCGCTATATACAGTGACTGATGAGCGCTATACACAGTGACTGATGAGCAGTATATACAGTGACTGATGAGCAGTATATACAGTGACTGATGAGCACTATATACAGTGACTGATGAGCACTATATACAGTGACTGATGAGCACTATACACAGTGACTGATGAGCACTATATACAGTGACTGATGAGCAGTATATACAGTGACTGATGAGCACTATATACAGTGACTGATGAGCAGTATATACAGTGACTGATGAGCGCTATATACAGTGACTGATGAGCAGTATATACAGTGACTGATGAGCGCTATATACAGTGACTGATGACCAGTATATACAGTGACTGATGAGCACTATATACAGTGACTGATGAGCACTATACACAGTGACTGATGAGCACTATATACAGTGACTGATGAGCACTATTTACAGTGACTGATGAGCACTATTTACAGTGACTGATGAGCACTATATACAGTGACTGATGAGCAGTATATACAGTGACTGATGAGCGCTATATACAGTGACTGATGAGCAGTATATACAGTGACTGATGAGCGCTATATACAGTGACTGATGAGCACTATATACAGTGACTGATGAGCACTATACACAGTGACTGATGAGCACTATATACAGTGACTGATGAGCACTATTTACAGTGACTGATGAGCACTATATACAGTGACTGATGAGCAGTATATACAGTGACTGATGAGCACTATATACAGTGAATGATGAGCACTATATACAGTGACTGATGAGCACTATATACAGTGACTGATGAGCAGTATATACAGTGACTGATGAGCACTATATACAGTGAATGATGAGCAGTATATACAGTGACTGATGAGCAGTATATACAGTGACTGATGAGCAGTATATACAGTGACTGATGAGCAGTATATACAGTGACTGATGAGCACTATATACAGTGACTGATGAGCAGTATATACAGTGAATGATGAGCAGTATATACAGTGACTGATGAGCACTATATACAGTGACTGATGAGCACTATATACAGTGACTGATGAGCGCTATATACAGTGACTGATGAGCAGTATATACAGTGACTGATGAGCAGTATATACAGTGACTGATGAGCAGTATATACAGTGACTGATGAGCGCTATATACAGTGACTGATGAGCAGTATACACAGTGACTGATGAGCACTATATACAGTGACTGATGAGCACTATACACAGTGACTGATGAGCACTATATACAGTGACTGATGAGCACTATATACAGTGACTGATGAGCACTATACACAGTGACTGATGAGCACTATATACAGTGACTGATGAGCACTATATACAGTGACTGATGAGCAGTATACACAGTGACTGATGAGCAGTATATACAGTGACTGATGAGCACTATACACAGTGACTGATGAGCACTATATACAGTGACTGATGAGCACTATATACAGTGACTGATGAGCACTATACACAGTGACTGATGAGCACTATACACAGTGACTGATGAGCACTATATGCAGTGACTGATGAGCAGTATATACAGTGACTGATGAGCACTATATACAGTGACTGATGAGCACTATACACAGTGACTGATGAGCACTATATACAGTGACTGATGAGCACTATATGCAGTGACTGATGAGCACTATATACAGTGACTGATGAGCACTATATAGTGACTGATGAGCACTATATACAGTGACTGATGAGCACTATATACAGTGACTGATGAGCAGTATATACAGTGACTGATGAGCAGTATATACAGTGACTGATGAGCGCTATATACAGTGACTGATGAGCAGTATACACAGTGACTGATGAGCACTATATACAGTGACTGATGAGCACTATACACAGTGACTGATGAGCACTATATACAGTGACTGATGAGCACTATATACAGTGACTGATGAGCACTATACACAGTGACTGATGAGCACTATATACAGTGACTGATGAGCACTATATACAGTGACTGATGAGCAGTATACACAGTGACTGATGAGCAGTATATACAGTGACTGATGAGCACTATACACAGTGACTGATGAGCACTATATACAGTGACTGATGAGCACTATATACAGTGACTGATGAGCACTATACACAGTGACTGATGAGCACTATACACAGTGACTGATGAGCACTATATGCAGTGACTGATGAGCAGTATATACAGTGACTGATGAGCACTATATACAGTGACTGATGAGCACTATACACAGTGACTGATGAGCACTATATACAGTGACTGATGAGCACTATATGCAGTGACTGATGAGCACTATATACAGTGACTGATGAGCACTATATAGTGACTGATGAGCACTATATACAGTGACTGATGAGCACTATATACAGTGACTGATGAGCAGTATATACAGTGACTGATGAGCAGTATATACAGTGACTGATGAGCACTATACACAGTGACTGATGAGCACTATATACAGTGACTGATGAGCAGTATATACAGTGACTGATGAGCACTATACACAGTGACTGATGAGCACTATATACAGTGACTGATGAGCACTATATACAGTGACTGATGAGCAGTATATACAGTGACTGATGAGTACTATATACAGTGACTGATGAGCAGTATATACAGTGACTGATGAGCACTATACAGTGACTGATGAGCAGTATATACAGTGACTGATGAGCAGTATATACTGTGACTGATGAGCGCTATATACAGTGACTGATGAGCAGTATATACAGTGACTGATGTGCACTATACACAGTGACTGATGAGCACTATATACAGTGACTGATGAGCACTATATACAGTGACTGATGAGCACTATATACAGTGACTGATGAGCACTATACACAGTGACTGATGAGTACTATACACAGTGACTGATGAGCAGTATATACAGTGACTGATGAGCACTATATACAGTGACTGATGAGCAGTATATACAGTGACTGATGAGCGCTATATACAGTGACTGATGAGCACTATATACAGTGACTGATGAGCAGTATATACAGTGACTGATGAGCAGTATATACAGTGACTGATGAGCACTATACACAGTGACTGATGAGCACTATATACAGTGACTGATGAGCACTATATACAGTGACTGATGAGTACTATATACAGTGACTGATGAGCAGTATATACAGTGACTGATGAGCAGTATATACAGTGACTGATGAGCACTATACAGTGACTGATGAGCAGTATATACAGTGACTGATGAGTGCTATATACAGTGACTGATGAGTAGTATATACAGTGACTGATGAGCACTATACACAGTGACTGATGAGCACTATATACAGTGACTGATGAGCACTATATACAGTGACTGATGAGCACTATACACAGTGACTGATGAGCACTATATACAGTGACTGATGAGCACTATATGCAGTGACTGATGAGCAGTATATACAGTGACTGATGAGCACTATATACAGTGACTGATGAGCACTATACACAGTGACTGATGAGCACTATATGCAGTGACTGATGAGCACTATATGCAGTGACTGATGAGCACTATATACAGTGACTGATGAGCACTATATAGTGACTGATGAGCACTATATACAGTGACTGATGAGCACTATATACAGTGACTGATGAGCAGTATATACAGTGACTGATGAGCAGTATATACAGTGACTGATGAGCACTATACACAGTGACTGATGAGCAGTATATACAGTGACTGATGAGCAGTATACATAGTGACTGATGAGCAGTATATACAGTGACTGATGAGCACTATACACAGTGACTGATGAGCACTATATACAGTGACTGATGAGCACTATATACAGTGACTGATGAGCAGTATACACAGTGACTGATGAGCAGTATATACAGTGACTGATGAGCAGTATACACAGTGACTGATGAGCAGTATATACAGTGACTGATGAGCACTATTTAAAGTGACTGATGAGCAGTATATACAGTGACTGATGAGCAGTATATACAGTGACTGATGAGCAGTATATACAGTGACTGATGAGCAGTATATACAGTGACTGATGAGCGCTATATACAGTGACTGATGAGCAGTATATACAGTGACTGATGAGCACTATATACAGTGACTGATGAGCACTATTTACAGTGACTGATGAGCACTATATACAGTGACTGATGAGCAGTATATACAGTGACTGATGAGCAGTATATACAGTGAATGATGAGCACTATATACAGTGACTGATGAGCAGTATATACAGTGACTGATGAGCGCTATATACAGTGACTGATGAGCAGTATATACAGTGACTGATGAGCACTATATACAGTGAATGATGAGCAGTATATACAGTGACTGATGAGCAGTATATACAGTGACTGATGAGCACTATATACAGTGACTGATGAGCAGTATATACAGTGAATGATGAGCAGTATATACAGTGACTGATGAGCAGTATATACAGTGACTGATGAGCACTATATACAGTTACTGATGAGCAGTATATACAGTGAATGATGAGCAGTATATACAGTGACTGATGAGCACTATATACAGTGACTGATGACACTATATACAGTGACTGATGAGCAGTATATACAGTGACTGATGAGCGCTATATACAGTGACTGATGAGCAGTATATACAGTGACTGATGAGCAGTATATACAGTGACTGATGAGCGCTATATACAGTGACTGATGAGCAGTATACACAGTGACTGATGAGCACTATATACAGTGACTGATGAGCACTATACACAGTGACTGATGAGCACTATATACAGTGACTGATGAGCAGTATACACAGTGACTGATGAGCACTATATACAGTGACTGATGAGCAGTATATACAGTGACTGATGAGCACTATACACAGTGACTGATGAGCACTATATACAGTGACTGATGAGTACTATATACAGTGACTGATGAGTACTATATACAGTGACTGATGAGCAGTATATACAGTGACTGATGAGCACTATACAGTGACTGATGAGCAGTATATACAGTGACTGATGAGCAGTATATACTGTGACTGATGAGCGCTATATACAGTGACTGATGAGCAGTATATACAGTGACTGATGAGCACTATACACAGTGACTGATGAGCACTATATACAGTGACTGATGAGCACTATATACAGTGACTGATGAGCACTATATACAGTGACTGATGAGCACTATATACAGTGACTGATGAGTACTATACACAGTGACTGATGAGCAGTATACACAGTGACTGATGAGCAGTATATACAGTGACTGATGAGCACTATATACAGTGACTGATGAGCACTATATACAGTGACTGATGAGCAGTATACACAGTGACTGATGAGCACTATATACAGTGACTGATGAGCAGTATATACAGTGACTGATGAGCACTATACACAGTGACTGATGAGCACTATATACAGTGACTGATGAGCACTATATACAGTGACTGATGAGCAGTATATACAGTGACTGATGAGTACTATATACAGTGACTGATGAGCAGTATATACAGTGACTGATGAGCACTATACACAGTGACTGATGAGCACTATATACAGTGACTGATGAGCACTATATACAGTGACTGATGAGCACTATACACAGTGACTGATGAGCACTATATACAGTGACTGATGAGCACTATATGCAGTGACTGATGAGCAGTATATACAGTGACTGATGAGCACTATATACAGTGACTGATGAGCACTATACACAGTGACTGATGAGCACTATATACAGTGACTGATGAGCACTATATGCAGTGACTGATGAGCACTATATACAGTGACTGATGAGCACTATATAGTGACTGATGAGCACTATATACAGTGACTGATGAGCACTATATACAGTGAGTGATGAGCAGTATATACAGTGACTGATGAGCAGTATATACAGTGACTGATGAGCACTATACACAGTGACTGATGAGCAGTATACACAGTGACTGATGAGCAGTATACATAGTGACTGATGAGCAGTATATACAGTGACTGATGAGCACTATACACAGTGACTGATGAGCACTATATACAGTGACTGATGAGCACTATATACAGTGACTGATGAGCAGTATACACAGTGACTGATGAGCAGTATATACAGTGACTGATGAGCAGTATACACAGTGACTGATGAGCAGTATATACAGTGACTGATGAGCACTATTTAAAGTGACTGATGAGCAGTATATACAGTGACTGATGAGCAGTATATACAGTGACTGATGAGCAGTATATACAGTGACTGATGAGCGCTATATACAGTGACTGATGAGCAGTATATACAGTGACTGATGAGCACTATATACAGTGACTGATGAGCACTATATACAGTGACTGATGAGCACTATTTACAGTGACTGATGAGCACTATATACAGTGACTGATGAGCAGTATATACAGTGACTGATGAGCAGTATATACAGTGACTGATGAGCAGTATATACAGTGAATGATGAGCACTATATACAGTGACTGATGAGCAGTATATACAGTGACTGATGAGCGCTATATACAGTGACTGATGAGCAGTATATACAGTGACTGATGAGCACTATATACAGTGAATGATGAGCAGTATATACAGTGACTGATGAGCAGTATATACAGTGATTGATGAGCACTATATACAGTGACTGATGAGCAGTATATACAGTGAATGATGAGCAGTATATACAGTGACTGATGAGCAGTATATACAGTGACTGATGAGCACTATATACAGTTACTGATGAGCAGTATATACAGTGAATGATGAGCAGTATATACAGTGACTGATGAGCACTATTTACAGTGACTGATGAGCACTATATACAGTGACTGATGAGCAGTATATACAGTGACTGATGAGCGCTATATACAGTGACTGATGAGCAGTATATACAGTGACTGATGAGCAGTATATACAGTGACTGATGAGCAGTATACACAGTGACTGATGAGCACTATATACAGTGACTGATGAGCACTATACACAGTGACTGATGAGCACTAT
Source organism: Phyllobates terribilis (assembly GCF_046119375.1). Lineage (NCBI taxonomy): Eukaryota > Metazoa > Chordata > Amphibia > Anura > Dendrobatidae > Phyllobates > Phyllobates terribilis. Next base: position 5,701,559 of record NW_027362830.1, read on the forward strand.
ATACAGTGACTGATGAGCAGTATACACAGTGACTGATGAGCACTATATACAGTGACTGATGAGCAGTATATACAGTGACTGATGAGCACTATACACAGTGACTGATGAGCACTATATACAGTGACTGATGAGCACTATATACAGTGACTGATGAGCACTATATACAGTGACTGATGAGTACTATATACAGTGACTGATGAGTACTATATACAGTGACTGATGAGCAGTATATACAGTGACTGATGAGCACTATACAGTGACTGATGAGCAGTATATACAGTGACTGATGAGCAGTATATACTGTGACTGATGAGCGCTATATACAGTGACTGATGAGCAGTATATACAGTGACTGATGAGCAGTATATACAGTGACTGATGAGCACTATACACAGTGACTGATGAGCACTATATACAGTGACTGATGAGCACTATATACAGTGACTCATGAGCACTATATACAGTGACTGATGAGTACTATACACAGTGACTGATGAGCAGTATACACAGTGACTGATGAGCAGTATATACAGTGACTGATGAGCACTATATACAGTGACTGATGAGCAGTATATACAGTGACTGATGAGCAGTATACACAGTGACTGATGAGCACTATATACAGTGACTGATGAGCAGTATATACAGTGACTGATGAGCACTATACACAGTGACTGATGAGCACTATATACAGTGACTGATGAGCACTATATACAGTGACTGATGAGCAGTATATACAGTGACTGATGAGTACTATATACAGTGACTGATGAGTACTATATACAGTGACTGATGAGCAGTATATACAGTGACTGATGAGCACTATACAGTGACTGATGAGCAGTATATACAGTGACTGATGAGCAGTATATACTGTGACTGATGAGCGCTATATACAGTGACTGATGAGCACTATACACAGTGACTGATGAGCACTATACACAGTGACTGATGAGCACTATATACAGTGACTGATGAGCACTATATACAGTGACTGATGAGCACTATATACAGTGACTGATGAGCACTATATACAGTGACTGATGAGTACTATACACAGTGACTGATGAGCAGTATACACAGTGACTGATGAGCAGTATATACAGTGACTGATGAGCACTATATACAGTGACTGATGAGCAGTATATACAGTGACTGATGAGCGCTATATACAGTGACTGATGAGCACTATATACAGTGACTGATGAGCAGTATATACAGTGACTGATGAGCACTATATACAGTGACTGATGAGCACTATACACAGTGACTGATGAGCACTATATACAGTGACTGATGAGCAGTATACACAGTGACTGATGAGCAGTATACACAGTGACTGATGAGCAGTATACACAGTGACTGATGAGCAGTATATACAGTGACTGATGAGCAGTATACACAGTGACTGATGAGCAGTATATACAGTGACTGATGAGCAGTATATACAGTGACTGATGAGCACTATATACAGTGACTGATAAGCACTATACACAGTGACTGATGAGCACTATATACAGTGACTGATAAGCACTATACACAGTGACTGATGAGCACTATATACAGTGACTGATGAGCACTATATACAGTGACGGATGAGCAGTATATACAGTGACTGATGAGCAGTATATACAGTGACGGATGAGCACTATATACAGTGACTGATGAGCAGTATATACAGTGACTGATGAGCACTATATACAGTGACTGATGAGTACTATATACAGTGACTGATGAGCAGTATATACAGTGACTGATGAGCAGTATATACAGTGACTGATGAGCACTATACAGTGACTGATGAGCAGTATATACAGTGACTGATGAGTGCTATATACAGTGACTGATAAGCAGTATATACAGTGACTGATGAGCACTATACACAGTGACTGATGAGCACTATATACAGTGACTGATGAGCACTATATACAGTGACTGATGAGCACTATACACAGTGACTGATGAGCACTATATACAGTGACTGATGAGCAGTATATACAGTGACTGATGAGCACTATATACAGTGACTGATGAGCACTATACACAGTGACTGATGAGCACTATATACAGTGACTGATGAGCACTATATGCAGTGACTGATGAGCACTATATACAGTGACTGATGAGCACTATATAGTGACTGATGAGCACTATATACAGTGACTGATGAGCACTATATACAGTGACTGATGAGCAGTATATACAGTGACTGATGAGCAGTATATACAGTGACTGATGAGCACTATACACAGTGACTGATGAGCAGTATATACAGTGACTGATGAGCAGTATACACAGTGACTGATGAGCAGTATATACAGTGACTGATGAGCACTATACACAGTGACTGATGAGCACTATATACAGTGACTGATGAGCACTATATACAGTGACTGATGAGCAGTATACACAGTGACTGATGAGCAGTATATACAGTGACTGATGAGCAGTATACACAGTGACTGATGAGCAGTATATACAGTGACTGATGAGCAGTATACACAGTGACTGATGAGCAGTATATACAGTGACGGATGAGCAGTATATACAGTGACTGATGAGCAGTATATACAGTGACTGATGAGCAGTATATACAGTGACTGATGAGCACTATATACAGTGACTGATAAGCACTATACACAGTGACTGATGAGCACTATATACAGTGACTGATAAGCACTATACACAGTGACTGATGAGCACTATATACAGTGACTGATGAGCAGTATACACAGTGACTGATGAGCAGTATATACAGTGACGGATGAGCAGTATATACAGTGACTGATGAGCAGTATATACAGTGACGGATGAGCAGTATATACAGTGACTGATGAGCAGTATATACAGTGACTGATGAGCAGTATATACAGTGACTGATGAGCAGTATATACAGTGACTGATGAGCACTATATACAGTGACTGATGAGCAGTATATACAGTGACTGATGAGCAGTATATACAGTGACTGATGAGCAGTATACACAGTGACTGATTAGCAGTATACACAGTGACTGATGAGCACTATATACAGTGACTGATGAGCAGTATATACAGTGACTGATGAGCACTATACACAGTGACTGATGAGCACTATATACAGTTACTGATGAGCACTATATACAGTGACTGATGAGCACTATACACAGTGACTGATGAGCAGTATATACAGTGACTGATGAGCACTATATACAGTGACTGATGAGCACTATATACAGTGACTGATGAGCACTATACACAGTGACTGATGAGCACTATATACAGTGACTGATGAGCACTATATACAGTGACTGATGAGCAGTATATACAGTGACTGATGAGTAGTATATACAGTGACTGATGAGCAGTATATACAGTGACTGATGAGCAGTATATACAGAGGCTTATGGTCAGTATTTCGGCAGCTATTACATTAGATCCCTCCCCCTTGCTCACCAGCAGTATTTGCTCGGTAGAAGCAGTACCTCATAAGCTCCGCCCCTTTAGAACGTAGCTGGCCGCCCGCGCTGTGACGTCACAATCGACTCCTAGCTGATATAATCAGAATCTACGCGCATTAGCTGTCAAACCGCGGAGGAGGCAGAAGCGCGAGGTCCTGTCCGAGGGAGGAGGAGCCACAACCCGACAGCCGGCGGAGGAGCAGCAGGGAACATGCTGGCAATTAGAGGTACAGAAGCGATTATTCATACAGAGGCTCCATCTTGTGGACACAGTGAGTTATGGCAGCTTCCTGATACCAGGTATCCAGCGATCTAATATCTGAAGGACGGAATTAAATGAGTGGGGAGACGTATAACAACCGTGGAAAAACTGTGGACTATAGCAACTAAGTGCAAACTCCACTCATAATGCTATAGAATATGAACGCAGTGCTGTGATTGGCTGCTTTCAACAGCAACTAAGTGTCAATCAGAGGGTGTGATAAATCCTCAGATCTGGGTGTGTAGAGGATCATGGGTAGAGATAGATGTAATTGTGTCTCTACATGTCTATATAAATGCCTGTGTATGTATACTTGGATGCAGGCATACCTGGACAGATATATATGTGTATATAAGGACGTTTATTAATGGGAGTAAATGTATATAGACATTATTTCTGTGTGTTTGTATGTACATATATTTTATGCGTTCATTCACACAATATACATATGTATATACACATTTACAGACCCACATCTATATCTACAGTATATATAACACATATACTGCACACACCTACTGAAAACGTGTGTGTATGTACAGTGTATGCGTTATATAGGGAAAGATCCAATAATAATAATAATAATAATAATGTTTCTCTCTGCAGCGCTTTACTATTCTAGAGGCGACTTGTACAGAGAATAAAGACAGAATAAAGATAACTCAGATATCTATGAGGAAATAGGGGCGACCCCAGGGGTGGATGATAGAATGTGCTCCTGTAAATGTGTATATATAGATGGAGATCTGTAGAAATGAATGTACATATAGATGCATCTGTGTGTATATCTATAGACTGTGTGTGATGTGGATATAGATGTATTTTTCTCTGTATTTCCTTGCATTTGATTGCATAATGATGATATTGTTTGGTTACAGTTTGGGGATATTTTGCCGCTGTATATTAGTATTATGTGAGATTTTGCTATGTACTAATATTACATTTCTGTGTAGCATCATTCTTAATCTATATACAATATCCTTCTTGGGCTCAGTGGAAGAGCCAACAACCCAAATACATATTCAAAGCACAGTTCACACCTGCATTTGGAATTACGCTGTACTCTTTCGTTTAAGAACAGGACACACAGAATACAGGACATGTAATTAGCATGTGGCAGACACAGACGGGGCCACATGGACCATATTATATTCTATAATGGGGTCAGTCACTTTTCTATTAGGGTGTCCATCATTTTACCAGAGAATACAGTGCAGCATGCTCTGCTATTTCTTACAGTTAAAGGGAATCTGTCAGCACGTTCTTTATATCTTTTGTGTATTATGAGGTTCTGCAGCAGCTGAGGTGTGTATTATGAGGTTCTGCAGTAGCTGAGGTGTGTATTATGAGGCTCTGCAGTAGCTGAGGTGTGTATTATGAGGTTCTGCAGTAGCTGAGGTGTGTATTATGAGGTTCTGCAGTAGTTGAGGTGTGTATTATGAGGTTATGCAGTAGCTGAGGTGTGTATTATGAGGTTCTGCAGTAGCCGAGGTGCGTATTATGAGGTTCTGCAGTAGCCGAGGTGTGTATTATGAGGTTCTGCAGTAGCTGAGGTGTGTATTATGAGGTTCTACAGCAGCTGAGGGGTGTATTATGAGGTTCTACAGCAGCTGAGGGGTGTATTATGAGGTTCTGCAGCAGCTGAGGTGTGTATTATGAGGTTCTGCAGTAGCGGAGGTGTGTATTATGAGGTTCTGCAGTAGCTGAGGTGTGTATTATGAGGTTCTGCAGTAGCTGAGGTGTGTATTATGAGGTTCTACAGCAGCTGAGGGGTGTATTATGAGGTTCTGCAGCAGCTGAGGTGTGTATTATGAGGTTCTGCAGTAGCTGAGGTGTGTATTATGAGGTACCTTTTGATGGTAAGAAGATAAATAGTGTCCATTGATGCGATATGGGAAGAACACATTCATCAATGGTTGAAAAGAATATTAATGCAATACACAAAAATTGTACTGTGGTGCAAAACATATAGACAAGGTGGAAACCACCTATTTAACACCTCATAAAGAATGGCCATTTCTTCAGGAAGAACAAGTCTTTTAAGATGTTTTCACCTTCTCTAAAGCTGGAATACCATGATAAGACAATGGAAGAATGTCTCATCATTGGATAAAAAGGACGATGTCGCAATCTGCAACTGTTGAACTTTAGAAAAACAATTAGTAAGTACTGTAGAACACCTATTTGCAGATCTAGCCTTTATAGAGTGACCATCTCCTCAGCAAGATCAAGTTCTCCAAAGGTGCCTTAATTTTCTTTTTGGTTTTAACAATGTAGTTATTCTGCCTACTGAAACGTTAGATTTTCTGCAGCATTAGGTGCTTTGTAACCTATATATTTGGAAATATTGGTGGTATTCATCAATTCTGGAGATGGAATGGCCAGCTGAAGGGGTTGGAGGAGGCTGGATTTTTTAACAACATATGTGCGGGTCCTGAAGAACAACATACATGTTGGTAAATTATTTTTGAGTGGCCTGATGGTGCAAAATATTTACACGCTTGTTTTTAACAACGTAGTTATTCTGCCTACTGAAACTTTAGATTTTCTGCAGCATTACGTGCTTATTAGCATGGGTTCGTGTCCTGCAGAACAACATACATGTTGATAAATTATTTTTCAGTGGCCTGATGGTGCAGAATATTTACATGCTTGTCAATTGGTGAGATGGCAACTCTCTTTCCTTTACTATTCATGTTGTGCCCCAAATATTTCATACAATGTGGGATAGAATGGTACCGTTTGATGGCAAGAAGTTAAATAGTGTCCATTTCTGCAATATGGGAAGAAAGCACCGATCAATGGATGAAAAGAATAGTAATGCAATACACAAAAATTGGACTGTGGTAAAAAACATTTAGAGAAAGTGGAAACCACCTATTTAACACCTCATAAAGAGTGGCCATTTCTTCAGGAAGAACAAGTCTTTTAAGGTGTTTTCAACTTCTCCAAAGCTGGAATACCATGATAAGACAATGGAAGAATGTCTCATCATTGGATAAAAGGGACGATGGCACAATCTGCAGCTGTTGAACTTTAGAAAAAGAATTAGTAAGTACTGTAGAACACCTATTTGCAGATCAATCAATACCATGATGACGCGAGACTGACCACAACATTCAAAATAGATTATAGACCGATTCATCGAAGCATTAACACTAGTTGTGGATTTATTAAACACAGTAGTTATGCTGAACTGAGGACCGATTGATTCTAATATTTACACTACATGGTGGACTGACTGACCACAACATTTACAGTAGACTGTGGACTAACTGACTACAGCTTTTACAATAAACTGTGGAAAGACTAACCAGTCATTATCACTGAGATAAGTAATTTTGGCCCTAGTGTGTTATTGGTGTGTATAGCATGTAGCAGGAACATATTATCATATAGGTTGTCTTTTTACTGGTGACTGAATCCCAAAGAGATATTAGAACGTGAAATTTTTGTTTGTGGACTCCAAGAAGAGAATCAGAGGAATCACATAACAGGTAATTAATTCTCGTATTAATTACTGATAATCGTTGGTCTAGGCTTAAGTTCTAGACTGGCGGAGGTGTAATAACACCTACCTTCCTGATACATGACAATATACTGTATGTGTTTTTTCAAATGTACATCTTCTATACACAACTCCTAGTATAACACCACCATATCTCAGGTACAGAGATAAGGAACATTTCTTCTCATTATCCTCTGTCTTTTATTTCATAACCCACCTGATCTGAGCGGTGTCACAATCAATACCATGATTACGCGAGACTGACCACAGCATTCACACTAGACCAGGGACTGACAGAACACAGCATTTGCACTAGGTGTGCATTGACTGAGCACAGTAGTTATACAATACTCTGGAATGACTGACCACAACATTTACAATAGACTGTGCACCGACTGACCATTGTATTTACAATAGGTGGGGACCGACCGAGCACAGTAATAATACCATACTGTGGACTGACTGTCTATATCATTTGCACTAGTCTGTGGTCTAACTGACCACAACATTCACAATAGATGATAGATCGGCTCATCCCAGCATTAACACTAGTTGTGGACTTATTAACCCCAGTATTTTTGTTGAACTAAGGACTGATTGATTCTAATATTTACACTACACTGTGGATTGATTGACCACAACATTTACAGTAGACTGTGGACTGACTGACTACAGCTTTTACAATAAACTGTGGAAAGACTAACCACAGTCATTATCCCTGAGATAAGTAATTTTGGCCCTAGTGTGTTATTGGTGTGTATAGCATGTAGCAGGAACATATTATCATATAGGTTGTCTTTTTACAGGTGACTAAATCCCAATGAGATATTAGAATGTGAAATTTTTGTTTGTGGACTCCAAGAAGAGAATCAGAGGAATCACATAACAGATAATTAATTCTCGTATTAATTGCTGATAATCGTTGGTCTAGGCTTAAGTTCTAGACTGGCGTAGGGGTAATAACACCCACCTTCCTGATACATGACAATATACCGTATGTGTTTTTCAAATGTATATCTTCTATACACAACTCCTAGTATAACACCATCATATCTCAGGTACAGAGATAAGGAACAGTTCTTCTCATTATCGTCTGTCTTTTATTTCATAACACCCCTGATCTGAGTGGTGACACAATCAATACCATGATTACGCGAGACTGACCACAGCATTCACCCTAGACCAGGGACTGACAGAACACAGCATTTACACTAGGTGTGCATTGACTGAGCACAGTAGTTATACAATACTCTGGAATGACTGACCACGACATTTACAATAGACTGTGCACCGACTGAGCATTGTATTTACACTAGGTGGGGACCGACCGAGCACAGTAATAATACCATACTGTGGACTGACTGTCTATATCATTTGCACTAGTCTGTGGTCTAACTGACCACAACATTCACAATAGATTATAGACCGGCTCATCCCAGCATTAACACTAGTTGTGGACTTATTAACCCCAGTATTTTTGTTGAATTAAGGACTGATTGATTCTAATATTTCCACTACACTGTGGATTGATTGACCACAACATTTACAGTAGACTGTGGACTGACTGACTACAGCTTTTACAATAAACTGTGGAAAGACTAACCACAGTCATTATCCCTGAGATAAGTAATTTTGGCCCTAGTGTTATTGGTGTGTATAGCATGTAGCAGGAACATATTATCATATAAGTTGTCTTTTTACAGGTGACTGAATCCCAATGAGATATTAGAATGTGAAATTTTTGTTTGTGGATTCCAAGAAGAGAATCAGAGGAATCACATAACAGGTAATTAATTCTCATATTAATTACTGATAATCGTTGGTCTAGGCTTAAGTTCTAGACTGGCGGAGGTGTAATAACACCCACCTTCCTGATACATGACAATATACCGTATGTGTTTTTTCAAATGTACATCTTCTATACACAACTCCTAGTATAACACCACCATATCTCAGGTACAGAGATAAGGATCATTTCTTCTCATTATCCTCTGTCTTTTATTTCATAACCCACCTGATCTGAGCGGTGACACAATACCATGATTACGCGACACTCACCACAGCATTCACCCTAGACCAGGGACTGACAGAACACAGCATTTACACTAGGTGTGCATTGACTGAGCACAGTAGTTATACAATACTCTGGAATGACTGACCACAACATTTACAATAGACTGTGCACCGACTGACCATTGTATTTACACTAGGTCGGGACCGACCGAGCACAGTAATAATACCATACTGTGGACTGACTGTCTATATCATTTGCACTAGTCTGTGGTCTAACTGACCACAACATTCACAATAGATTATAGACCGGCTCATCCCAGCATTAACACTAGTTGTGGACTTATTAACCCCAGTATTTTTGTTCAACTAAGGACCGATTGATTCTAATATTTCCACTACACTGTGGATTGATTGACCACAACATTTACAGTAGACTGTGGACTGACTGACTACAGCTTTTACAATAAACTGTGGAAAGACTAAGCACAGTCATTATCCCTGAGATAAGTAATTTTGGCCCTAGTGTGTTATTGGTGTGTATAGCATGTAGCAGGAACATATTATCATATAGGTTGTCTTTTTACAGGTGACTGAATCCCAATGAGATATTAGAATGTGAAATTTTTGTTTGTGGACTCCAAGAAGAGAATCAGAGGAATCACATAACAGGTAATTAATTCTCGTATTAATTACTGATAATCGTTGGTCTAGGCTTAAGTTCTAGACTGGCGGAGGTGTAATAACACCCACCTTCCTGATACATGACAATATACTGTATGTGTTTTTCAAATGTATATCTTCTATACACAACTCCTAGTATAACACCACCATATCTCAGGTACAGAGATAAGGAACAGTTCTTCTCATTATCCTCTGTCTTTTATTTCATAACACCCCTGATCTGAGTGGTGACACAATCAATACCATGATTACGCGAGAGTGACCACAGCATTCACCCTAGACCAGGGACTGACAGAACACAGCATTTACACTAGGTGTGCATAGACTGTTAGAACCTTGCTCTTAGGTTTTTTCCTTTGCTGGTCACATGACCTTGTTGGCCTATTTAATCCTGCTCCGCCCTTCTGGCTTTGCTGGACTTCATTGTATAACTACTTTCTAGCTAGCCTGTGCTCTGTATCTAACTCTGTTAGTTTGCTTGGTCTACGGACCTCAGTGTTCTATATATTTTGTTTGTTTGTCTGTCTGCTACTATTTCTGTTAGGAGGTGTCCCATTTTCCTCCCAGTCCTTAGTACTTGTAGGGATTCCTTCCCCACATCTATAGGTCTCCGTACAGACTAGCTTAGGACTTTAGCAGGTCTGATCGCAGGATCAGGTCCCCTGTTACATCGTAGGGATAAAGCTGAGTTCTATCGTAGGGACAGATCTCCTCTCTTTCCTTAGCTCTGGTAGCAGAACATAACAGTAAGTCCAGCCTGCAAATTCTCTAAGGAAAGATTTTTCTGTTCCATCATGGTGTCGGTTCAGGATTTGGCTCATCGCCTGCAGGGACTCTCTCTGGAGGTGGCCGAGCTCCGTCAGCACGTGAGTAACTGTCCTGGAGCACATTTCTTGGAGCCTAAGGTATGTTTGCCGGATTTATTTTTTGGTGAACACCGAGAATTTTTTTCATTTAAAAATGCTTGCTTATTGTATTTTCGTTTGAGACCCAAGTCCTCTGGGGATGAATCCCAGCGCATAGGGTTCATAATGTCACTTTTGCGCAAAGAGCCTCAGGAGTGGGCCTTTTCTTTGCAACCTAGTGATACATGCTTCAGATCAGTGGATAGTTTTTTTTCTGCTTTGGGGCTATTATATGATGATCCTGACCGTGTCGCATCAGCTGAGACTAAGTTAAGACGTTTGAGACAGGGATCAGGTAATGTGGAAAAATATTGTACTCATTTCCGTCGATGGTCTACTCAAACAGGGTGGAACGATTCTGCTCTGAAAAGTCTATTTCTTGCTGGGCTCAATGAAAGGGTTAAAGACCTGCTAATTGCTTATCCTACACCTGAAGATTTGCAACAGGCTATGCAATTAGCTATACGGGTGGATAGGAGACTGCGTGCAAGGGTTAATGAGAGCAAATCCTCTGCTATGTCAGTTTCTGGTTATGAGAATGTGTGTACTAACAGTGGTGAACCGATGGAGATTGGATCGGTGGCACCTCGCTCTCAAGAAAAAGACCGTAGATTTTTTGAAGGTTTGTGTTTCTATTGCGGAAAATCTGGTCATTTGATTAAAGGCTGTGAGCTTCGTATGAAGAAAGAAAAAAAAATGGTCAGTCATGCCCGTATTGCCTGTTTAAATTCCAAGGGTGTATTTTTAGCTGCTTCCACGATTGCTCAGGAAAAATTAATGGAATTTCGGGTGTTTGTCGATTGTGGGTCTACTCTGAATGTAATTGATGGGGGATTCTTGGAAAGACTCAATTTAAAACCCGAACCTTTATCATCCCCCATTGCTGTGGTTTCTGTGGATGGTTCCCCTTTGAAGAATATTACTCTCAAGGTCTGTGAATTTCCTCTCACTATTAATGGTGTTCACCATGAGAAATTGGATTTGGTAGTTTTGAATAACTTGCCTTCTCCAGTAATATTGGGATTGCCCTGGTTAAAATTTCACAATCCTGTACTGGATTGGTCTACCAGTGAAATTAAATCCTGGAGCCATAAATGTTATGACAAGTGTTGTAACGGGCGTATTGCAGCTTTGGATAGGGGAGAATTGCCTGTTCCTATTCAGGATTTTTGGAGAGTTTTTTCTGAGAAGGAATCGCAGGTTTTGCCTCCCCATAGAGACTATGATTGTTCTATTGAATTTGTCCCTGGAGCGACTCTTCCTAAAAGTCGTTTATTTAACCTTACTATTCCTGAGAGGAAGGCTTTGGAGGAATACATACAGACAAGTTTGGCCGCCGGTCACATTAGGCCTTCTAAGTCTCCTGTGGCGGTTGGATTTTTTTTTGTAAAAAAAAAGGACGGCGGTTTACGTCCTTGTCTGGATTTTCGTGAGATTAACAAAATTACTGTACGCAATCCTTATCCACTGCCATTGATTCCTGATTTATTTAACCAGTTAATGGGGGCCAAGTGGTTCTCTAAAATTGACCTTAAGGGGGCATACAATCTGTTGCGCATGAAGGAGGGTGACGAATGGAAGACTGCTTTTAACACTCCTGTGGGTCATTTTGAGAATCTGGTTATGCCTTTTGGTCTTACTAATGCTCCTGCATTTTTTCAGAATCTTATTAATGACATCCTTAGACCTTTGATCGGCAAAAATGTGGTTGTGTATTTGGATGACATTTTGATTTATTCGCCGGATCTGGAGTCTCATTGGCGGAGCGTACGTGAGGTATTACAGTTGTTAATGGACAATTCGCTTTTTGCTAAGCTGGAGAAATGTGAGTTCGCTGTACAGAGAATTAGTTTTTTGGGTTACATTATCTCCAGCGAAGGTATTGAGATGGACCCGGTTAAAGTTCAAGCTGTACAGGAATGGCCTAGGCCTATTGGTTTGAAATCGATACAGAGGTTTTTAGGTTTTGCCAATTATTACAGAAAATTCATAAAAATTTTTTCTAGTATTGTCAAACCTCTGACCGATCTCACCAGGAAAGGTGCTGATGCGGTTCAGTGGTCTTCTGAGGCTATTGAAGCTTTTGTGTATCTCAAGGAGAGGTTCACCTCTGCTCCCATCCTTATGCAGCCTGATGTGACTAAGCCGTTTTTGGTTGAGGTGGATGCTTCCTCTGTGGGGGTTGGCGCAGTATTGTCTCAGGATAACGGGGATGGATTACATCCCTGTGCCTTTTTTTCAAAAAAATTTTCGGAGACTGAACTGAATTACGATATTGGTAATCGGGAATTATTGGCTATTAAACTCGCATTTGAACACTGGCGCCACTTCTTGGAAGGTGCGGAATTTCCCGTTCAGGTTCTTACGGATCATAAAAATCTGATATATCTTGATGCTGCCAAGCGCCTGAATGCCCGTCAGGCTAGGTGGGCACTGTTTTTCTCGCGGTTTAATTTCTCCGTTACTTACATCCCTGGTACTAAGAATGTTAAGCCGGATGCCTTGTCTCGCAGTTTTTCTCCCATAGTCGGTGCTGAGAAAGAGGAGAACATTTTACAAGAAGGTGTTGTGATAGCTGCTTTGGACTCCGTTTTGGAAGATGAGATTCTTAAAGCACAGGAGAATGCCCCATCTAACACTCCTCATGGGAGGTTGTTTGTGCCTGGGACCTTTAGGAGAGATTTGTTTGTTGAGTGTCGCGAATCTCGGTTGGCAGGTCATCCCGGAATCTCTGAGACCAAGAGACTGGTGGGTCGCAGTTTTTGGTGGCCTGGATGGCAGAAGGAAGTCATTAAGTGGGTGCGTCAATGTACTATATGTGCTAGATCTAAGTCCTCACATACTCCTGCTGCGGGGTTGCTTTGTCCTTTGGAGGTTCCCAGTGCTCCTTGGACACATTTGGCTATGGACTTTATAACTGACCTTCCCCCCTCTGAGGGTTTTACTGTCATCTGGGTGGTCGTGGACCGTTTTAGCAAGATGTGTCACTTGGTTCCCTTCGTCAAACTGCCCTGCGCTAAAACTCTCGCTAAGGCCTTTGTCAAGGAAATTGTCAGACTTCATGGCGTTCCTACTGACATTGTTTCTGATAGGGGTCCTCAGTTCGTGGCTCGTTTTTGGCGTGCCTTTTGTGACAGGTTGGGAGTTCATTTATCGTTCTCGTCCGGATATCATCCTGAATCTAATGGCCAGACAGAAAGGAAAAACCAGGATGTTGAGCAGTTCTTGCGTTGTTTTGTGGCAGACAATCAAGAGGGGTGGTCTGAGTTTCTGCCACTTGCTGAATTTGCTCTGAACAATCATACATCTTCTTCTGCTGGTTGTTCGCCTTTTTTTTGTTGTTCTGGGAGACATCCGTCGTTTGGGTCGTTCTCCAAGTTGGGATCTGCCGTGCCTGAGGAGGAGAATTTTTCCGGTGATTTGGAGAGAGTTTGGACGGATGTGCGTGGTAATCTTCAGGAGGCCAACAGAAAATCTAAAGACTACTTTGATAGGAAACGACAGGAGGTTTTGTTCGCTGTTGGTGACATGGTTTGGTTGTCCTCTAGGAATCTGCGGTTGAGGATTCCCTCTAAGAAATTGGGTCCCAAGTTTGTAGGGCCCTTTAAGGTGCTTCAGGTTGTCAACCAATCTGCTGTTAGGTTGGAGGTTCCTACCTCCTGGAGAATTAATCCGGTATTTCATGTCTCTCTGTTAAAAAAAGCTGTTGTGTCGGATGGTGACGCCTCTGCCTCTGTTCCTCCGGTGGTGGAGGACGGGGAATATGAAATTTCTCGCATCCTTAACTCTAGACAGTATAGAGGTAGTTTGCAGTATCTTGTGGCCTGGAAAGGTTTCGGACCCGAGGATAACTCTTGGGTGAGGTCAGATGATGTTTCCGCGTCCAGACTTATCAGAGCGTTTCACAGGAGATTTCCTGATAAGCCTGGTCCTAGGGGATCCGGAGGATCCTCTTAGAAGGGCGGGTACTGTTAGAACCTTGCTCTTAGGTTTTTTCCTTTGCTGGTCACATGACCTTGTTGGCCTATTTAATCCTGCTCCGCCCTTCTGGCTTTGCTGGACTTCATTGTATAACTACTTTCTAGCTAGCCTGTGCTCTGTATCTAACTCTGTTAGTTTGCTTGGTCTACGGACCTCAGTGTTCTATATATTTTGTTTGTTTGTCTGTCTGCTACTATTTCTGTTAGGAGGTGTCCCATTTTCCTCCCAGTCCTTAGTACTTGTAGGGATTCCTTCCCCACATCTATAGGTCTCCGTACAGACTAGCTTAGGACTTTAGCAGGTCTGATCGCAGGATCAGGTCCCCTGTTACATCGTAGGGATAAAGCTGAGTTCTATCGTAGGGACAGATCTCCTCTCTTTCCTTAGCTCTGGTAGCAGAACATAACATAGACTGGGCACAGAAGTTATACAATACTCTGGAATCACTGACCACAACATTTACAATAGACTGTGCACCGACTGACCATTGTATTTACACTAGGTGGGGACCGACCGAGCACAGTAATAATACCATACTGTGGACTGACTGTCTATATCATTTGCACTAGTCTGTGGTCTAACTGACCACAACATTCACAATAGATTATAGACCGGCTCATCCCAGCATTAACACTAGTTGTGGACTTATTAACCCCAGTATTTTTGTTGAACTAAGGACCGATTGATTCTAATATTTACACTACACTGTGGATTGATTAACCACAACATTTACAGTAGACTGTGGACTGACTGACTACAGCTTTTACAATAAACTGTAGAAAGACTAACCACAGTCATTATCCCTGAGATAAGTAATTTTGGCCCTAGTGTGTTATTGGTGTGTATAGCATGTAGCAGGAACATATTATCATATAGGTTGTCTTTTTACAGGTGACTGAATCCCAATGAGATATTAGAATGTGAAATTTTTGTTTGTGGACTCCAAGAAGAGAATCAGAGGAATCACATAACAGGTAATTAATTCTCGTATTAATTACTGATAATCGTTGGTCTAGGCTTAAGTTCTAGACTGGCGGAGGTGTAATAACACCCACCTTCCTGATACATGACAATATACCGTATGTGTTTTTTCAAATGTACATCTTCTATACACAACTCCTAGTATAACACCACCATATCTCAGGTACAGAGATAAGGATCATTTCTTCTCATTATCCTCTGTCTTTTATTTCATAACCCACCTGATCTGAGCGGTGACTCAATCAATACCATGATTAAGCGACACTCACCACAGCATTCACCCTAGACCAGGGACTGACAGAACACAGCATTTACACTAGGTGTGCATTGACTGAGCACAGTAGTTATACAATACTCTGGAATGACTGACCACAACATTTACAATAGACTGTGCACCGACTGACCATTGTATTTACACTAGGTGGGGACCGACCGAGCACAGTAATAATACCATACTGTGGACTGACTGTCTATATCATTTGCACTAGTCTGTGGTCTAACTGACCACAACATTCACAATAGATTATAGACCGGCTCATCCCAGCATTAACACTAGTTGTGGACTTATTAACCCCAGTATTTTTGTTGAACTAAGGACCGATTGATTCTAATATTTACACTACACTGTGGATTGATTAACCACAACATTTACAGTAGACTGTGGACTGACTGACTACAGCTTTTACAATAAACTGTAGAAAGACTAACCACAGTCATTATCCCTGAGATAAGTAATTTTGGCCCTAGTGTGTTATTGGTGTGTATAGCATGTAGCAGGAACATATTATCATATAGGTTGTCTTTTTACAGGTGACTGAATCCCAATGAGATATTAGAATATGAAATTTTTGTTTGTGGACTCCAAGAAGAGAATCAGAGGAATCACATAACAGGTAATTAATTCTCGTATTAATTACTGATAATCGTTGGTCTAGGCTTAAGTTCTAGACTGGCGGAGGTGTAATAACACCCACCTTCCTGATACATGACAATATACCGTATGTGTTTTTTCAAATGTACATCTTCTATACACAACTCCTAGTATAACACCACCATATCTCAGGTACAGAGATAAGGATCATTTCTTCTCATTATCCTCTGTCTTTTATTTCATAACCCACCTGATCTGAGCGGTGACTCAATCAATACCATGATTACGCGACACTCACCACAGCATTCACCCTAGACCAGGGACTGACAGAACACAGCATTTACACTAGGTGTGCATTGACTGAGCACAGTAGTTATACAATACTCTGGAATGACTGACCACAACATTTACAATAGACTGTGCACCGACTGACCATAGTATTTACACTAGGTGGGAACTGACCGAGCACAGTAATAATACCATACTGTGGACTGACTGTCTATATGATTGGCATTAGTCTGTGGACTAATTGACCACAACATTTAAAATAGATTATAGACTGGCTCATCCCAGCATTAACACTAGTTGTGGACTTATTAACCACAGTATTTATGCTGATCTAAGGACCGATTGATTCTAATATTACACTACACTGTGGACTGACTGACCACAACATTTACAGGAGACTGTGGACTGACTGACTACAGCTTTTACAATAAACTGTGGAAAGACTAACCACAGTCATTATCCCTGAGATAAGTAATTTTGGCCCTAGTGTGTTATTGGTGTGTATAGCATGTAGCAGGAACATATTATCATATAGGTTGTCTTTCTACTGGTGACTGAATCCCAATGAGATATTAGAATGTGAAATTTTTGTTTGTGGACTCCAAGAAGAGAATCAGAGGAATCACATAACAGGTAATTAATTCTCGTATTAATTACTGATAATCGTTGGTCTAGGCTTAAGTTCTAGACTGGCGGAGGTGTAATAACACCCACCTTCCTGATACATGACAATATACTGTATGTGTTTTTCAAATGTATATCTGCTATACACAACTCCTAGTATAAAACCACCATATCTCAGGTACAAAGATAAGGAACAGTTTTTCTCATTATCCTCTGTCTTTTATTTCATAACACCCCTGATCTGAGTGGTGACACAATCAATACCATGATTACGCGAGAGTGACCACAGCATTCACCCTAGACCAGGGACTGACAGAACACAGCATTTATACTAGGTGTGCATTGACTGAGCACAGTAGTTATACAATACTCTGGAATGACTGACCACAACATTTACAATAGACTGTGCACCGACTGACCATTGTATTTACACTAGGTGGGGACCGACCGAGCACAGTAATAATACCATACTGTGGACTGACTGTCTATATCATTTGCACTAGTCTGTGGTCTAACTGACCACAACATTCACAATAGATTATAGACCGGCTCATCCCAGCATTAACACTAGTTGTGGACTTATTAACCCCAGTATTTTTGTTGAGCTAAGGACCGATTGATTCTAATATTTACACTACACTGTGGATTGATTGACCACAACATTTACAGTAGACTGTGGACTGACTGACTACAGCTTTTACAATAAACTGTGGAAAGACTAACCACAGTCATTATCCCTGAGATAAGTAATTTTGGCCCTAGTGTGTTATTGGTGTGTATAGCATGTAGCAGGAACATATTATCATATAGGTTGTCTTTTTACAGGTGACTGAATCCCAATGAGATATTAGAATGTGAAATTTTTGTTTGTGGACTCCAAGAAGAGAATCCTAGAAATCACATAACAGGTAATTAATTCTCGTATTAATTACTGATAATCGTTGGTCTAGGCTTAAGTTCTAGACTGGCGGAGGTGTAATAACACACACCTTCTTGATACATGACAATATACTGTATGTGTTTTTTCAAATGTACATCTTCTATACACAACTCCTAGTATAACACCACCATATCTCAGGTACAGAGATAAGGATCATTTCTTCTCATTATCCTCTGTCTTTTATTTCATAACCCACCTGATCTGAGCGGTGACACAATCAATACCATGATTACGCGACACTCACCACAGCATTCACCCTAGACCAGGGAATGATAGAATACAGCATTTACACAAGGTGTGCATTGACTGAGCACAGTAGTAATACAATACTCTGGAATGACTGACCACAACATTTACAATAGACTGTGCAATGACTGACCACAGTATTTACAATAGGTGGGGACCGACCGAGCACAGTAATAATACCATACTGTGGACTGACTGTCTATATCATTTGCATTAGTCTGTGGAATAATTGACCACAACATTTAAAATAGATTATAGACCGTCTCATCCCAGCATTAACACTAGTTGTGGACTTATTAACCACAGTATTTATGCTGATCTAAGGACCGATTGATTCTAATATTTACACTACACTGTGGACTGACTGACCACAACATTTACAGTAGACTGTGGAATGACTGACTACAGCTTTTACAATAAACTGTGGAAAGACTAACCACAGTCATTATCCCTGAGGTAAGTAATTTTGGCCCTAGTGTGTTATTGGTGTGTATAGCATGTAGCAGGAACATATTATCATATAGGTTGTCTTTTTACAGGTGACTGAATCCCAATGAGATATTAGAATGTGAAATTTTTGTTTGTGGACTCCAAGAAGAGAATCAGAGGAATCACATAACAGGTAATTAATTCTCGTATTAATTACTGATAATCGTTGGTCTAGGCTTAAGTTCTAGACTGGCAGAGGTGTAATAACACCCACCTTCCTGATACATGACAATATACTGTATGTGTTTTTTCAAATGTACATCTTCTATACACAACTCCTAGTATAACACCACCATATCTCAGGTACAGAGATAAGGATCATTTCTTCTCATTATCCTCTGTCTTTTATTTCATAACCCACCTGATCTGAGCGGTGACACAATCAATACCATGATGACGTGACACTCACCACAGCATTCACCCTAGACCAGGGACTGACAGAACACAGCATTTACACTAGGTGTGCATTGACTGAGCACAGTAGTTATACAATACTCTGGAATGACTGACCACAACATTTACAATAGACTGTGCACCGACTGACCATAGTAAGTACACTAGGTGAGGCCTGACCGAGCACAGTAATAATACCATACTGTGGACTGACTGTCTATATCATTTGCACTAACCTGTGGTCTAACTGACCACAACATTCACAATAGATTATAGACCGGCTCACCCCGCATTAACACTAGTTTTGGACTTATTAACCCCAGTATTTTTGTTGAACTAAGGTCCGATTGATTCTAATATTTACACTACACTGTGGATTGATTGACCACAACATTTACAGTAGACTGTGGACTGACTGACTACAGCTTTTGCAATAAACTGTGGAAAGACTAACCACAGTCATTATCCCTGAGATAAGTAATTTTGGCCCTAGTGTGTTATTGGTATGTATAGCATGTAGCAGGAACATATTATCATATAGGTTGTCTTTTTACAGGTGACTGAATCCCAATGAGATATTAGAATGTGAAATTTTTGTTTGTGGACTCCAAGAAGACAATCAGAGGAATCACATAACAGGTAATTAATTCTCGTATTAATTACTGATAATCGTTGGTCTAGGCTTAAGTTCTAGACTGGCGGAGGTGTAATAACACCCACCTTCCTGATACATGACAATATACTGTATGTGTTTTTTCAAATGTATATCTTCTATACACAACTCCTAGTGTAACACCACCATAACTCAGGTACAGAGATAAGGATCATTTCTTCTCATTATCTTCTGTCTTTTATTTCATAACACCCCTGATCTGAGCGGTGACACAAACAATACCATGATTACGCGAGACTGACCACAGCATTCACCCTAGACCAGGGACTGACAGAACACAGCATTTACACTAGGTGTGCACTGACTGAGCACAGTAGTTATACAATACTCTGGAATGACTGACCACAACATTTACAATAGACTGTGCACCGACTGACCATTGTATTTACACTAGGTGGGGACCGACCGAGCACAGTAATAATACCATACTGTGGACTGACTGTCTATATCATTTGCACTAATCTGTGGTCTAACTGACCACAACATTCACAATAGATTATAGACCGGCTCATCCCAGCATTAACACTAGTTGTGGACTTATTAACCCCAGTATTTTTGTTGAACTAAGGTCCGATTGATTCTAATATTTACACTACACTGTGGATTGATTGACCACAACATTTACAGTAGACTGTGGACTGACTGACTACAGCTTTTACAATAAACTGTGGAAAGACTAACCACAGTCATTATCCCTGAGATAAGTAATTTTGGCCCTATGTGTTATTGGTGTGTATAGCATGTAGCAGGAACATATTATCATATAGTTTGTCTTTTTACAGGTGACTGAATCCCAATGAGATATTAGAATGTGACATTTTTGTTTATGGACTCCAAGAAGAGAATCAGAGGAATCACATAACAGGTAATTAATTCTCGTATTAATTACTGATAATCGTTGGTCTAGGCTTAAGTTCTAGACTGGCGGAGGTGTAATAACACCCACCTTCCTGATACATGACAATATACTGTATGTGTTTTTTCAAATGTACATCTTCTATACACAACTCCTAGTATAACACCACCATATCTCAGGTACAGAGATAAGGATCATTTCTTCTCATTATCCTCTGTCTTTTATTTCATAACCCACCTGATCTGAGCGGTGACACAATCAATACCATGATTATGCGACACTCACCACAGCATTCACCCTAGACCAGGGACTGACAGAACACAGCATTTACACTAGGTGTGCATTGACTGAGCACAGTAGTTATACAATACTCTGGAATGACTGACCACAACATTTACAATAGACTGTGCACCGACTGACCATTGTATTTACACTAGGTGGGGACCAACCGAGCACAGTAATAATACCATACTGTAGACTGACTGTCTATATCATTTGCACTAGTCTGAGGTTTAACTGACCACAACATTCACAATAGATTATAGACCGGCTCATCCCAGCATTAACACTAGTTGTGGACTTATTAACCCCAGTATTTTTGTTGAACTAAGGACCGATTGATTCTAATATTTACACTACACTGTGGATTGATTGACCACAACATTTACAGTAGACTGTGGACTGACTGACTACAGCTTTTACAATAAACTGTGGAAAGACTAACCACAGTCATTATCCCTGAGATAAGTAATTTTGGCCCTAGTGTGTTATTGGTGTGTATAGCATGTGGCAGGAAAAAAGCATAGACATATTGTCCATACAGGCTTACAGCCCAAGAGTGGCATATCCAGTGGTAGCGTAGCGTAGTTTCCCATAATACGAAGGTGACCTTGTCGTGGTTGATGGGCACACATAAATTGGCCAAATTATGCGCAAAAAACCTTCATTTTTCAAAGTAACATTAGTCTAGATACAATATTTCTTATATTTTCATGTATGGAGTGCCGAAGTTCTTTTTGCAATTGAGATTACTCTTTTCTTCAGAGCACCCGAATAGACCAGTGAGCGACCCCTCTCTTTTTTCTATTAATCATTTTTGGGATCCCGCTCCTGGAGCATTGCAGCAGGTACGTGTTCACACTATTAGAAGTTTGACAGCCTTTTTTCTAACCATGTGTCCCTCCCATTCAGTCACAGGTTGTTTTAACTAGCTCTACCAGCCCATACATTGTAGGTTAAAAGCCCAAGTATAGACATATTGTCCATAAAGGCTTACAGCCCAAGAGTGGCATATCCAGTGGTAGCGTAGCGTAGTTTCCCATCATACGAAGGTGACCTTGTCGTGGTTGATGGGCACACATAAATTGGCCAAATTATGCGCAAAAAACCTTCATTTTTCAAAGTGACATTAGTCTAGATACAATATTTCTTATATTTGGAGTGCCGAAGTTCTTTTTGCAATTAGCATGTAGCAGGAACATATTATCATATAGGTTGTCTTTTTACAGGTGACTGAATCCCAATGAGATATTAGAATGTGAAATTTTTGTTTGTGGACTCCAAGAAGAGAATCAGAGGAATCACATAATAGGTAATTAATTCTCGTATTAATCACTGATAATCGTTGGTCTAGGCTTAATTTCTAGACTGGCGGAGGTGTAATAACACCCACCTTCCTGATACATGACAATATACTGTATGTGTTTTTTCAAATGTACATCTTCTATACACAACTCCTAGTATAACACCACCATATCTCAGGTACAGAGATAAGGATCATTTCTTCTCATTATCCTCTGTCTTTTATTTCATAACTCACCTGATCTGAGCGGTGACACAATCAATGCCATCATTACGTGACACTCACCACAGCATTCACCCTAGACCAGGGACTGACAGAACGCAGCATTTACACTAGGTGTGCATTGACTGAGCACAGTAGTTATACAATACTCTGGAATGACTGACCACAACATTTACAATAGACTGTGCACCGACTGACCATTGTATTTACACTAGGTGGGGACCGACCGAGCACAGTAATAATACCATACTGTGGACTGATTGTATATATCATTTGCACTAGTCTGAGGTCTAACTGACCACAACATTCACAATAGATTATAGACCGGCTCATCCCAGCATTAACACTAGTTGTGGACTTATTAACCCCAGTATTTTTGTTGAACTAAGGACCGATTGATTCTAATATTTACACTACACTGTGGATTGATTGACCACAACATTTACAGTGGACTGTGGACTGACTGACTACAGCTTTTACAATAAACTGTGGAAAGACTAACCACAGTCATTATCCCTGAGATACATGATTTTGGTCCTAGTGTGTTATTGGTGTGTATAGCATGTAGCAGGAACATATTATCATATAGGTTGTCTTTTTACAGGTGACTGAATCCCAATGAGATATTAGAATGTGACATTTTTGTTTGTGGACTCCAAGAAGAGAATCAGAGGAATCACTTAACAGGTAATTAATTCTCGTATTAATTACTGATAATCGTTGGTCTAGGCTTAAGTTCTATACTGGCGGAGGGGTAATAACACCCACCTTCCTGATACATGACAATATACTGTATGTGTTTTTCAAATGTATATCTTCTATACACAACTCCTAGTATAACACCACCATATCTCAGGTACAGAGATAACGAACATTTCTTCTCATTATCCTCTGTCTTTTATTTCATAACCCACCTGATCTGAGTGGTGACACAATCAATACCATGATTACACGACACTCACCACAGCATTCACCCTAGACCTGGGACTGACAGAACACAGCATTTACACTAGGTGTGCATTGACTGAGCACAGTAGTTATACAATACTCTGGAATGACTGACCACAACATTTACAATAGACTGTGCACCGACTGACCATTGTATTTACACTAGGTGGGGACCGACCGAGCACAGTAATAATACCATACTGTGGACTGACTGTCTATATCATTTGCACTAGAAAAAAGAGAGGGGTCGCTCACTGGTCTATTCGGGTGCTCTGAAGAAAAGAGTAATCTCAATTGCAAAAAGAACTTCGGCACTCCATACATGAAAATATAAGAAATATTGTATCTAGACTAATGTCACTTTGAAAAATGAAGGTTTTTTGCGCATAATTTGGCCAATTTATGTGTGCCCATCAACCACGACAAGGTCACCTTCGTATGATGGGAAACTACGCTACGCTACCACTGGATATGCCACTCTTGGGCTGTAAGCCTGTATGGACAATATGTCTATGCTTGGGCTTTTAACCTATAATGTATGGGCTGGTAGAGCTAGTTAAAACCACCTGTGACTGAATGGGAGGGACACATGGTCAGAAAAAAGGCTGTCAAACTTCTAATAGTGTGAACACGTACCTGCTGCAATGCTCCAGGAGCGGGATCCCAAAAATGATTAATAGAAAAAAGAGAGGGGTCGCTCACTGGTCTATTCGGGTGCTCTGAAGAAAAGAGTAATCTCAATTGCAAAAGGAACTTCGGCACTCCATACATGAAAATATAAGAAATATTGTATCTAGACTAATGTCACTTTGAAAAATGAAGGTTTTTTGCGCATAATTTGGCCAATTTATGTGTGCCCATCAACCACGACAAGGTCACCTTCGTATGATGGGAAACTACGCTACGCTACCACTGGATATGCCACTCTTGGGCTGTAAGCCTGTATGGACAATATGTCTATGCTTGGGCTTTTAACCTACAATGTATGGGCTGGTAGAGCTAGTTAAAACCACCTGTGACTGAATGGGAAGGACACATGGTCAGAAAAAAGGCTGTCAAACTTCTAATAGTGTGAACACGTACCTGCTGCAATGCTCCAGGAGCGGGATCCCAAAAATGATTAATAGAAAAAAGAGAGGGGTCGCTCACTGGTCTATTCGGGTGCTCTGAAGAAAAGAGTAATCTCAATTGCAAAAAGAACTTCGGCACTCCATACATGAAAATATAAGAAATATTGTATCTAGACTAATGTCACTTTGAAAAATGAAGGTTTTTTGCGCATAATTTGGCCAATTTATGTGTGCCCATCAACCACGACAAGGTCACCTTCGTATGATGGGAAACTACGCTATGCTACCACTGGATATGCCACTCTTGGGCTGTAAGCCTGTATGGACAATATGTCTATGCTTGGGCTTTTAACCTACAATGTATGGGCTGGTAGAGCTAGTTAAAACCACCTGTGACTGAATGGGAGGGACACATGGTCAGA
This sequence comes from Phyllobates terribilis, assembly GCF_046119375.1. NCBI lineage: Eukaryota > Metazoa > Chordata > Amphibia > Anura > Dendrobatidae > Phyllobates > Phyllobates terribilis. Next base: position 5,726,954 of record NW_027362830.1, read on the forward strand.
AAAAAGGCTGTCAAACTTCTAATAGTGTGAACACGTACCTGCTGCAATGCTCCAGGAGCGGGATCCCAAAAATGAATAATAGAAAAAAGAGAGGGGTCGCTCACTGGTCTATTCGGGTGCTCTGAAGAAAAGAGTAATCTCAATTGCAAAAAGAACTTCGGCACTCCATACATGAAAATATAAGAAATATTGTATCTAGACTAATGTCACTTTGAAAATGAAGGTTTTTTGCGCATAATTTGGCCAATTTATGTGTGCCCATCAACCACGACAAGGTCACCTTCGTATGATGGGAAACTACGCTATGCTACCACTGGATATGCCACTCTTGGGCTGTAAGCCTGTATGGACAATATGTCTATGCTTGGGCTTTTAACCTACAATGTATGGCTGGTAGAGCTAGTTAAAACCACCTGTGACTGAATGGGAGGGACACATGGTCAGAATAAAGGCTGTCAAACTTCTAATAGTGTGAACACGTACCTGCTGCAATGCTCCAGGAGCGGGATCCCAAAAATGATTAATAGAAAAGAGAGAGGGGTCGCTCACTGGTCTATTCGGGTGCTCTGAAGAAAAGCATTTGCACTAGTCTGTGGTCTAACTGACCACAACATTCACAATAGATTATAGACCGGCTCATCCCAGCATTAACACTAGTTGTGGACTTATTAACCCCAGTATTTTTGTTGAACTAAGGACCGATTGATTCTAATATTTACACTACACTGTGGATTGATTGACCACAACATTTACAGTAGACTGTGGACTGACTGACTACAGCTTTTACAATAAACTGTGGAAAGACTAACCACAGTCATTATCCCTGAGATAAGTAATTTTGGCCCTAGTGTGTTATTGATGTGTATAGCATGTAACAGGAACATATTATCATATAGGTTGTCTTTTTACAGTTGACTGAATCCCAATGAGATATTAGAATGTGAAATTTTTGTTTGTGGACTCCAAGAAGAGAATCAGAGGAATCACATAACAGGTAATTAATTCTCGTATTAATTACTGATAATCGTTGGTCTAGGCTTAAGTTCTAGACTGGCGGAGGTGTAATAACACCCACCTTCCTGATACATGACAATATACTGTATGTGTTTTTTCAAATGTACATCTTCTATACACAACTCCTAGTATAACACCACCATATCTCAGGTACAGATATAAGGATCATTTCTTCTCATTATCCTCTGTCTTTTATTTCATAACCCACCTGATCTGAGCGGTGACACAATACCATGATTACGCGCGACTGACCACAGCATTCACCCTAGACCAGGGACTGACAGAACACAGCATTTACACTAGGTGTGCATTGACTGAGCACAGTAGTTATACAATACTCTGGAATGACTGACCACAACATTTACAATAGACTGTGCACCGACTGACCATTGTATTTACACTAGGTGGGGACCGACCGAGCACAGTAATAATACCATACTGTGGACTGAATGTCTATATCATTTGCACTAGTCTGTGGACTAATTGACCACAACATTTAAAATAGATTATAAACCGGCTCATCCCAGCATTAACACTAGTTGTGGACTTATTAACCCCAGTATTTATGCTGATCTAAGGACCGATTGATTCTAATATTTCCACTACACTGTGGATCGATTGACCATAATATTTACAGTAGACTGTGGACTGACTGACTACAGCTTTTACAATAAACTGTGGAAAGACTAACCACAGTCATTATCCCTGAGATAAGTAATTTTGGCCCTAGTGTTATTGGTGTGTATAGCATGTAGCAGGAACATATTATCATATAAGTTGTCTTTTTACAGGTGACTGAATCCCAATGAGATATTAGAATGTGAAATTTTTGTTTGTGGACTCCAAGAAGAGAATCAGAGGAATCACATAACAGGTAATTAATTCTCGTATTAATTACTGATAATCGTTGGTCTAGGCTTAAGTTCTAGACTGGCGGAGGTGTAATAACACCCACCTTCCTGATACATGACAATATACTGTATGTGTTTTTTCAAATGTACATCTTCTATACACAACTCCTAGTATAACACCACCATATCTCAGGTACAGAGATAAGGATCATTTCTTCTCATTATCCTCTGTCTTTTATTTCATAACCCACCTGATCTGAGCGGTGACACAATCAATACCATGATTACGCGACACTCACCACAGCATTCACCCTAGACCAGGGACTGACAGAACACAGCATTTACTCTAGGTGTGCATTGACTGAGCACAGTAGTTATACAATACTCTGGAATGACTGACCACAACATTTACAATAGACTGTGCACCGACTGACCATTGTATTTACACTAGGTCGGGACCGACCGAGCACAGTAATAATACCATACTGTGGACTGACTGTCTATATCATTTGCACTAGTCTGTGGTCTAACTGACCACAACATTCACAATAGATTATAGACCGGCTCATCCCAGCATTAACACTAGTTGTGGACTTATTAACCCCAGTATTTTTGTTGAACTAAGGACCGATTGATTCTAATATTTCCACTACACTGTGGATTGATTGACCACAACATTTACAGTAGACTGTGGACTGACTGACTACAGCTTTTACAATAAACTGTGGAAAGACTAAGCACAGTCATTATCCCTGAGATAAGTAATTTTGGCCCTAGTGTGTTATTGGTGTGTATAGCATGTAGCAGGAACATATTATCATATAGGTTGTCTTTTTACAGGTGACTGAATCCCAATGAGATATTAGAATGTGAAATTTTTGTTTGTGGACTCCAAGAAGAGAATCAGAGGAATCACATAACAGGTAATTAATTCTCGTATTAATTACTGATAATCGTTGGTCTAGGCTTAAGTTCTAGACTGGCGGAGGTGTAATAACACCCACCTTCCTGATACATGACAATATACTGTATGTGTTTTTCAAATGTATATCTTCTATACACAACTCCTAGTATAACACCACCATATCTCAGGTACAGAGATAAGGAACAGTTCTTCTCATTATCCTCTGTCTTTTATTTCATAACACCCCTGATCTGAGTGGTGACACAATCAATACCATGATTACGCGAGAGTGACCACAGCATTCACCCTAGACCAGGGACTGACAGAACACAGCATTTACACTAGGTGTGCATAGACTGTTAGAACCTTGCTCTTAGGTTTTTTCCTTTGCTGGTCACATGACCTTGTTGGCCTATTTAATCCTGCTCCGCCCTTCTGGCTTTGCTGGACTTCATTGTATAACTACTTTCTAGCTAGCCTGTGCTCTGTATCTAACTCTGTTAGTTTGCTTGGTCTACGGACCTCAGTGTTCTATATATTTTGTTTGTTTGTCTGTCTGCTACTATTTCTGTTAGGAGGTGTCCCATTTTCCTCCCAGTCCTTAGTACTTGTAGGGATTCCTTCCCCACATCTATAGGTCTCCGTACAGACTAGCTTAGGACTTTAGCAGGTCTGATCGCAGGATCAGGTCCCCTGTTACATCGTAGGGATAAAGCTGAGTTCTATCGTAGGGACAGATCTCCTCTCTTTCCTTAGCTCTGGTAGCAGAACATAACAGTAAGTCCAGCCTGCAAATTCTCTAAGGAAAGATTTTTCTGTTCCATCATGGTGTCGGTTCAGGATTTGGCTCATCGCCTGCAGGGACTCTCTCTGGAGGTGGCCGAGCTCCGTCAGCACGTGAGTAACTGTCCTGGAGCACATTTCTTGGAGCCTAAGGTATGTTTGCCGGATTTATTTTTTGGTGAACACCGAGAATTTTTTTCATTTAAAAATGCTTGCTTATTGTATTTTCGTTTGAGACCCAAGTCCTCTGGGGATGAATCCCAGCGCATAGGGTTCATAATGTCACTTTTGCGCAAAGAGCCTCAGGAGTGGGCCTTTTCTTTGCAACCTAGTGATACATGCTTCAGATCAGTGGATAGTTTTTTTTCTGCTTTGGGGCTATTATATGATGATTCTGACCGTGTCGCATCAGCTGAGACTAAGTTAAGACGTTTGAGACAGGGATCAGGTAATGTGGAAAAATATTGTACTCATTTCCGTCGATGGTCTACTCAAACAGGGTGGAACGATTCTGCTCTGAAAAGTCTATTTCTTGCTGGGCTCAATGAAAGGGTTAAAGACCTGCTAATTGCTTATCCTACACCTGAAGATTTGCAACAGGCTATGCAATTAGCTATACGGGTGGATAAGAGACTGCGTGCAAGGGTTAATGAGAGCAAATCCTCTGCTATGTCAGTTTCTGGTTATGACAATGTGTGTACTAACAGTGGTGAACCGATGGAGATTGGATCGGTGGCACCTCGCTCTCAAGTAAAAGACCGTAGATTTTTTGAAGGTTTGTGTTTCTATTGCGGAAAATCTGGTCATTTGATTAAAGGCTGTGAGCTTCGTATGAAGAAAGAAAAAAAAATGGTCAGTCATGCCCGTATTGCCTGTTTAAATTCCAAGGGTGTATTTTTAGCTGCTTCCACGATTGCTCAGGAAAAATTAATGGAATTTCGGGTGTTTGTCGATTGTGGGTCTACTCTGAATGTAATTGATGGGGGATTCTTGGAAAGACTCAATTTAAAACCCGAACCTTTATCATCCCCCATTGCTGTGGTTTCTGTGGATGGTTCCCCTTTGAAGAATATTACTCTCAAGGTCTGTGAATTTCCTCTCACTATTAATGGTGTTCACCATGAGAAATTGGATTTGGTAGTTTTGAATAACTTGCCTTCTCCAGTAATATTGGGATTGCCCTGGTTAAAATTTCACAATCCTGTACTGGATTGGTCTACCAGTGAAATTAAATCCTGGAGCCATAAATGTTATGACAAGTGTTGTAACGGGCGTATTGCAGCTTTGGATAGGGGAGAATTGCCTGTTCCTATTCAGGATATTTGGAGAGTTTTTTCTGAGAAGGAATCGCAGGTTTTGCCTCCCCATAGAGACTATGATTGTTCTATTGAATTTGTCCCTGGAGCGACTCTTCCTAAAAGTCGTTTATTTAACGTTACTATTCCTGAGAGGAAGGCTTTGGAGGAATACATACAGACAAGTTTGGCCTCCGGTCACATTAGGCCTTCTAAGTCTCCTGTGGCGGTTGGATTTTTTTTTGTAAAAAAAAAGGACGGCGGTTTACGTCCTTGTCTGGATTTTCGTGAGATTAACAAAATTACTGTACGCAATCCTTATCCACTGCCATTGATTCCTGATTTATTTAACCAGTTAATGGGGGCCAAGTGGTTCTCTAAAATTGACCTTAAGGGGGCATACAATCTGTTGCGCATGAAGGAGGGTGACGAATGGAAGACTGCTTTTAACACTCCTGTGGGTCATTTTGAGAATCTGGTTATGCCTTTTGGTCTTACTAATGCTCCTGCATTTTTTCAGAATCTTATTAATGACATCCTTAGACCTTTGATCGGCAAAAATGTGGTTGTGTATTTGGATGACATTTTGATTTATTCGCCGGATCTGGAGTCTCATTGGCGGAGCGTACGTGAGGTATTACAGTTGTTAATGGACAATTCGCTTTTTGCTAAGCTGGAGAAATGTGAGTTCGCTGTACAGAGAATTAGTTTTTTGGGTTACATTATCTCCAGCGAAGGTTTTGAGATGGACCCGGTTAAAGTTCAAGCTGTACAGGAATGGCCTAGGCCTATTGGTTTGAAATCGATACAGAGGTTTTTAGGTTTTGCCAATTATTACAGAAAATTCATAAAAAATTTTTCTAGTATTGTCAAACCTCTGACCGATCTCACCAGGAAAGGTGCTGACGCGGTTCAGTGGTCTTCTGAGGCTATTGAAGCTTTTGTGTATGTCAAGGAGAGGTTCACCTCTGCTCCCATCCTTATGCAGCCTGATGTGACTAAGCCGTTTTTGGTTGAGGTTGATGCTTCCTCTGTGGGGGTTGGCGCAGTATTGTCTCAGGATAACGGGGATGGATTACATCCCTGTGCCTTTTTTTCAAAAAAATTTTCGGAGACTGAACTGAATTACGATATTGGTAATCGGGAATTATTGGCTATTAAACTCGCATTTGAACACTGGCGCCACTTCTTGGAAGGTGCGGAATTTCCCGTTCAGGTTCTTACGGATCATAAAAATCTGATATATCTTGATGCTGCCAAGCGCCTGAATGCCCGTCAGGCTAGGTGGGCACTGTTTTTCTCGCGGTTTAATTTCTCCGTTACTTACATCCCTGGTACTAAGAATGTTAAGCCGGATGCCTTGTCTCGCAGTTTTTCTCCCATAGTCGGTGCTGAGAAAGAGGAGAACATTTTACAAGAAGGTGTTGTGATAGCTGCTTTGGACTCCGTTTTGGAAGATGAGATTCTTAAAGCACAGGAGAATGCCCCATCTAACACTCCTCATGGGAGGTTGTTTGTGCCTGGGACCTTTAGGAGAGATTTGTTTGTTGAGTGTCACGAATCTCGGTTGGCAGGTCATCCCGGAATCTCTGAGACCAAGAGACTGGTGGGTCGCAGTTTTTGGTGGCCTGGATGGCAGAAGGAAGTCATTAAGTGGGTGCGTCAATGTACTATATGTGCTAGATCTAAGTCCTCACATACTCCTGCTGCGGGGTTGCTTTGTCCTTTGGAGGTTCCCAGTGCTCCTTGGACACATTTGGCTATGGACTTTATAACTGACCTTCCCCCCTCTGAGGGTTTTACTGTCATCTGGGTGGTCGTGGACCGTTTTAGCAAGATGTGTCACTTGGTTCCCTTCGTCAAACTGCCCTGCGCTAAAACTCTCGCTAAGGCCTTTGTCAAGGAAATTGTCAGACTTCATGGCGTTCCTACTGACATTGTTTCTGATAGGGGTCCTCAGTTCGTGGCTCGTTTTTGGCGTGCCTTTTGTGACAGGTTGGGAGTTCATTTATCGTTCTCGTCCGGATATCATCCTGAATCTAATGGCCAGACAGAAAGGAAAAACCAGGATGTTGAGCAGTTCTTGCGTTGTTTTGTGGCAGACAATCAAGAGGGGTGGTCTGAGTTTCTGCCACTTGCTGAATTTGCTCTGAACAATCATACATCTTCTTCTGCTGGTTGTTCGCCTTTTTTTTGTTGTTCTGGGAGACATCCGTCGTTTGGGTCGTTCTCCAAGTTGGGATCTGCCGTGCCTGAGGAGGAGAATTTTTCCGGTGATTTGGAGAGAGTTTGGACGGATGTGCGTGGTAATCTTCAGGAGGCCAACAGAAAATCTAAAGACTACTTTGATAGGAAACGACAGGAGGTTTTGTTCGCTGTTGGTGACATGGTTTGGTTGTCCTCTAGGAATCTGCGGTTGAGGATTCCCTCTAAGAAATTGGGTCCCAAGTTTGTAGGGCCCTTTAAGGTGCTTCAGGTTGTCAACCAATCTGCTGTTAGGTTGGAGGTTCCTACCTCCTGGAGAATTAATCCGGTATTTCATGTCTCTCTGTTAAAAAAAGCTGTTGTGTCGGATGGTGACGCCTCTGCCTCTGTTCCTCCGGTGGTGGAGGACGGGGAATATGAAATTTCTCGCATCCTTAACTCTAGACGGTATAGAGGTAGTTTGCAGTATCTTGTGGCCTGGAAAGGTTTCGGACCCGAGGATAACTCTTGGGTGAGGTCAGATGATGTTTCCGCGTCCAGACTTATCAGAGCGTTTCACAGGAGATTTCCTGATAAGCCTGGTCCTAGGGGATCCGGAGGATCCTCTTAGAAGGGGGGGTACTGTTAGAACCTTGCTCTTAGGTTTTTTCCTTTGCTGGTCACATGACCTTGTTGGCCTATTTAATCCTGCTCCGCCCTTCTGGCTTTGCTGGACTTCATTGTATAACTACTTTCTAGCTAGCCTGTGCTCTGTATCTAACTCTGTTAGTTTGCTTGGTCTACGGACCTCAGTGTTCTATATATTTTGTTTGTTTGTCTGTCTGCTACTATTTCTGTTAGGAGGTGTCCCATTTTCCTCCCAGTCCTTAGTACTTGTAGGGATTCCTTCCCCACATCTATAGGTCTCCGTACAGACTAGCTTAGGACTTTAGCAGGTCTGATCGCAGGATCAGGTCCCCTGTTACATCGTAGGGATAAAGCTGAGTTCTATCGTAGGGACAGATCTCCTCTCTTTCCTTAGCTCTGGTAGCAGAACATAACATAGACTGGGCACAGAAGTTATACAATACTCTGGAATCACTGACCACAACATTTACAATAGACTGTGCACCGACTGACCATTGTATTTACACTAGGTGGGGACCGACCGAGCACAGTAATAATACCATACTGTGGACTGACTGTCTATATCATTTGCACTAGTCTGTGGTCTAACTGACCACAACATTCACAATAGATTATAGTCCGGCTCATCCCAGTATTAACACTAGTTGTGGACTTATTAACCCCAGTATTTTTGTTGAACTAAGGACCGATTGATTCTAATATTTCCACTACACTGTGGATTGATTGACCACAACATTTACAGTAGACTGTGGACTGACTGATTACAGCTTTTACAATAAACTGTGGAAAGACTAACCACAGTCATTATCCCTGAGATAAGTAATTTTGGCCCTAGTGTGTTATTGGTGTGTATAGCATGTAGCAGGAACATATTATCATATAGGTTGTCTTTTTACAGGTGACTGAATCCCAAAGATATTAGAATGTTAAATTTTTGTTTGTGGACTCCAAACAGAGAATCAGAGGAATCACATAACAGGTAATTAATTCTCGTATTAATTACTGATAATCGTTGGTCTAGGCTTAAGTTCTAGACTGGCGGAGGTGTAATAACACCCACCTTCCTGATACATGACAATATACTGTATGTGTTTTTTCAAATGTACATCTTCTATACACAACTCCTAGTATAACACCACCATATCTCAGGTACAGAGATAAGGATCATTTCTTCTCATTATCCTCTGTCTTTTATTTCATAACCCACCTGATCTGAGCGGTGACACAATCAATACCATGATTACACGAGAGTGACCACAGCATTCACCCTAGACCAGGGACTGACAGAACACAGCATTTACACTAGGTGTGCATTGACTGAGCACAGTAGTTATACAATACTCTGGAATCACTGACCACAACATTTACAATAGACTGTGCACCGACTGACCATTGTATTTACACTAGGTGGGGACCGACCGAGCACAGTAATAATACCATACTGTGGACTGACTGTCTATATCATTTGCACTAGTCTGTGGTCTAACTGACCACAACATTCACAATAGATTATAGACCGGCTCATCCCAGCATTAACACTAGTTGTGGACTTATTAACCCCAGTATTTTTGTTGAACTAAGGACCGATTGATTCTAATATTTACACTACACTGTGGATTGATTGACCACAACATTTACAGTAGACTGTGGACTGACTGACTACAGCTTTTACAATAAGCTGTGGAAAGACTAACCACAGTCATTATCCCTGAGATAAGTAATTTTGGCCCTAGTGTGTTATTGGTGTGTATAGCATGTAGCAGGAACATATTATCATATAGGTTGTCTTTTTACAGGTGACTGAATCCCAATGAGATATTAGAATGTGAAATTTTTGTTTGTGGACTCCAAGAAGAGAATCCTAGAAATCACATAACAGGTAATTAATTCTCGTATTAATTACTGATAATCGTTGGTCTAGGCTTAAGTTCTAGACTGGCGGAGGTGTAATAACACCCATCTTCCTGATACATGACAATATACTGTATGTGTTTTTTCAAATGTACATCTTCTATACACAACTCCTAGTATAACACCACCATAACTCAGGTACAGAGATAAGGATCATTTCTTCTCATTATCTTCTGTCTTTTATTTCATAACCCACCTGATCTGAGCGGTGACACAAACAATACCATGATTACGCGAGACTGACCACAGCATTCACCCTAGACCAGGGAATGATAGAACACAGCATTTACACAAGGTGTGCATTGACTGAGCACAGTAGTAATACAATACTCTGGAATGACTGACCACAACATTTACAATAGACTGTGCACCGACTGACCATAGTATTTACACTAGGTGGGAACTGACCGAGCACAGTAATAATACCATACTGTGGACTGACTGTCTATATGATTTGCATTAGTCTGTGGACTAATTGACCACAACATTTAAAATAGATTATAGACCGGCTCATCCCAGCATTAACACTAGTTGTGGACTTATTAACCACAGTATTTATGCTGATCTAATGACCGATTGATTCTAATATTTACACTACACTGTGGACTGACTGACCACAACATTTACAGGAGACTGTGGACTGACTGACTACAGCTTTTACAATAAACTGTGGAAAGACTAACCACAGTCATTATCCCTGAGATAAGTAATTTTGGCCCTAGTGTGTTATTGGTGTGTATAGCATGTAGCAGGAGCATATTATCATATAGTTTGTCTTTTTAGAGGTGACTGAATCCCAATGAGATATTAGAATGTGAATTTTTTGTTTGTGGACTCCAAGAAGAGAATCAGAGGAATCACATAACAGGTAATTAATTCTCGTATTAATTCCTGATAATCGTTGGTCTAGGCTTAAGTTCTAGACTGGCGGAGGTGTAATAACACCCACATTCCTGACACATGACAATATACTGTATGTGTTTTTTCAAATGTACATGTTCTATACACAACTCCTAGTATAACACCACCATATCTCAGGTACAGAGATAAGGATCATTTCTTCTCTTTATCCTCTGTCTTATTTCATAACCCACCTGATCTGAGCGGTGACACAATCAATACCATGATTAAGCGACACTCACCACAGCATTCACCCTAGACCAGGGACTGACAGAACACAGCATTTACACTAGGTGTGCATTGACTGAGCACAGTAGTTATACAATACTCTGGAATGACTGACCTCAACATTTACAATAGACTGTGCACCGACTGACCATTGTATTTACACTAGGTGGGGACCGACCGAGCACAGTAATAATACCATACTGTGGACTGACTGTCTATATCATTTGCACTAGTCTGTGGTCTAACTGACCACAACATTCACAATAGATTATAGACCTGCTCATCCCAGCATTAACACTAGTTGTGGACTTATTAACCCCAGTATTTTTGTTGAACTAAGGACCGATTGATTCTAATATTTACACTACACTGTGGATTGATTGACCACAACATTTACAGTAGACTGTGGACTGAGTGACTACAGCTTTTACAATAAACTGTGGAAAGACTAACCACAGTCATTATCCCTGAGATAAGTAATTTTGGCCCTAGTGTGTTATTGGTGTGTATAGCATGTAGCAGGAACATATTATCATATAGGTTGTCTTTTTACAGGTGACTGAATCCCAATGAGATATTAGAATGTGAAATTTTTGTTTGTGGACTCCAAGAAGAGAATCAGAGGAATCACATAACAGGTAATTAATTCTCGTATTAATTACTGATAATCGTTGGTCTAGGCTTAAGTTCTAGACTGGCGGAGGTGTAATAACACCCACCTTCCTGCTACATGACAATATACTGTATGTGTTTTTTCAAATGTACATCTTCTATACACAACTCCTAGTATAACACCACCATATCTCAGGTACAGATATAAGGATCATTTCTTCTCATTATCCTCTGTCTTTTATTTCATAACCCACCTGATCTGAGCGGTGACACAATCAATACCATGATTACGCGACACTCACCACAGCATTCACCCTAGACCAGGGACTGACAGAACACCGCATTTACACTAGGTGTGCATTGACTGAGCACAGTAGTTATACAATACTCTGGAATTACTGACCACAACATTTACAATAGACTGTGCACCGACTGACCATTGTATTTACACTAGGTGGGGACCGACCGAGCACAGTAATAATACCATACTGTGGACTGACTGTCTATATCATTTGCACTAGTCTGTGGTCTAACTGACCACAACATTCACAATAGATTATAGACCGGCTCATCCCAGCATTAACACTAGTTGTGGACTTATTAACCCCAGTATTTTTGTTGAACTAAGGACCGATTGATTCTAATATTTACACTACACTGTGGATTGATTGACCACAACATTTACAGTAGACTGTGGACTGACTGACTACAGCTTTTACAATAAACTGTGGAAAGACTAACCACAGTCATTATCCCTGAGATAAGTAATTTTGGCCCTAGTGTGTTATTGGTGTGTATAGCATGTAGCAGGAACATATTATCATATAGTTTGTCTTTTTACAGGTGACTGAATCCCAATGAGATATTAGAATGTGAAATTTTTGTTTGTGGACTCCAAGAAGAGAATCAGAGGAATCACATAACAGGTAATTAATTCTCGTATTAATTACTGATAATCGTTGGTCTAGGCTTAAGTTCTAGACTGGCGGAGGTGTAATAACACCCACCTTCCTGATACATGACAATATACTGTATGTGTTTTTTCAAATGTACATCTTCTATACACAACTCCTAGTATAACACCACCATATCTCAGGTACAGAGATAAGGATCATTTCTTCTCATTATCCTCTGTCTTTTATTTCATAACTAGTGTTGAGCCACCCCCGTAGTGTTCGGGTTCGGTTCGGTTCGTCGAACACCGGGATGTTCGAGGAACTGTTCGTCGAACTGTTCGTCGAACACCTTAGAACACCGTCGAACACCGTTAAAACCAATGGCAGGCAAACAAAAACACATAGAAACACATAGAAAACACCTGCAAAGGTGTCCAAAAGCTGACAAACTGCTCAGAAGACACTCTCTTTAAAAAAGCCGGCCGGCAAATTCAGCAGCGGCATACACCGGTACCCGACAATTTAGACAAGAAGGAATAGAGCATCACACATAGATTAGATAGATAGAAACATGTCAGTCACACATATAAGAAGCACAGTGACAGTGTTGGTTACTGCACTTGTCATTTAGTGTAAAGGATTTATTAAAAAAAATATTAGTGTTTTCATGCACCGTCTCTTTAAAAAAGCCGGCCGGCAATTCAGCATCTGTACCCGACAATTTAGAACAGAAAGAATAGAGCTTCACACATAGATTAGATAGATAGAAACATGTCAGTCACATATATAATAAGTACAGTGATAGTGTTGCTTACTGTACTTGTCATTTAGTGTAAAGGATTTATTTAAAAAAATAATAGTGTTTTCATGCACTGTCTCTTTAAAAAAGCCGGCCGGCAATTCAGCAGCGGTACCCGACAATTTAGAACAGAAAGATAGAGCAACACACATAGATTAGATAGATAGAAACATGTCAGTCACATATATATGAAGTACAGTGATAGTGTTGGTTACTGTACTTGTCATTTAGTATTAAAATAAAGGATTTATTATTAAAAAAATTGGCGTGGGGTTCCCCTTAATTTTAGGCTCTAGTGGAGGTTAAGCAGACGGCTGGGGCAGATGTTTGAAGCCTGGGAAGGGGGTAATACCCACGGAGCTTCCCAGGCTACTAATATCAGCCCCCAGCTGAATACATAGCCTTTACTAGCTATTAAAATGGGGGACCCCCCCAAAAAAATGACGTGGGGTCCCCCCTAATTTAATAGCTAGCAAAGGCTAGGCAGACAGCTGGGGGCTGATATTAATAGCCCAGGAAGGGAGCCATGAATATTGGCCCCCTCCCAGGCTAGAAACACCAGCCGTCAGCCGCCCCAGAAATGGCGCATTCATAGGATGCGCCAATTCTGGCACTTAGCCTCGCTCTTCCACGCTGCCCTGGTGCGGTGGCAGGGGGTAATAGGGTTGGGGTTGATGTCAGCTTATAATGCCAGCTGACATCAAGCCCAGGTTAGTAATGGAGAGGCGTCTATAAGACACCCCCATTACTAACCCCATAGTCAAAGTTAAAAAAAAACACAAACACCCAGAATAAAGTCCTTTAATTGAAATAAAGACACAATCCTTTATTGTTCTAAATTAAACCATACTTACCGTCACGCCCATTCCAGCTGAAGCCAACTTTCTCCTGCAATAAAAGAAAAATAATAAAGCAACCTCATCCTTACCTTTCCATGGTTCCCATGACAGCTTCAGCTCTGCTACATCGAGATGACAGGCTGGACCGCAGCAGAACGCTGCCATCCAGCCTGTCATCCCGCAGACACTGAGAAGCGCAGGCTTGCTTGCGCTGCTCAGCGTCTCTCTGTGACGACATCCAGATGAGCCGAGTTCATGTCCAATGAACTCGGCTCACCTCATGCACGTCACTGACAGCGTGGGAAAATTCTCACGCTGAAGCGCTGATTGCAGGAGAATTTTACCACGCTGTCAGTGACGTGCAGGAGGTGAGCTGAGTTCATTGGACATGAGCTCACCTCATGCACATCACTGACAGCGTATGAGAATTCTCCTGCACTCAGCACTTCAGCGTGAGAATTTTCCCACGCTGTCAGTGACGTGTATGAGGTGAGCCGAGTTCATTGGACATGACCTCGGCTCATCTGGATGCCGTCACAGCGAGACAGTGAGGAGCGCAAGCATGCCTGCGCTTCTCAGTGTCTGCGGGATGACAGACTGGATGGCAGCGTTCTGCTGCGGTCCAGCCTGTCATCTCGATGTAGCAGAGCTGAAGCTGTCGTGGGAACCATGGAAAGGTAAGGATGAGGTTGGTTTATTATTTTTCTTTTATTGCAGGAGATCGTTGGCTTCAGCTGGAATGGGTGTGATGGTAAGTATGGTTTAATTTAGAACAATAAAGAATTGTGTCTTTATTTCAATTAAAGGACTTTATTCTGGGTGTTGTGTTTTTTTTAAATACTTTACTAGAAATTCATGGCGGTCATGTCTAATACTGGCGTGACCCCATGAATTTTGGGCTTGGGGCCAGCTGATAATACCAAGCTGGCCCTAACCCCTTTATTACCCAGTGAGCCACCGCACCAGGGCCCTGGATGAGTTGGGTACAGCGCCAGAAGATGGCGCTTCTATGAACGCGCCATTTTCCGGGGTGGCTGCGGACTGCAATTTGTAGCGGGGGGGGGGGCCCAGAAAGCTTGGGCCTCCCTGCGCTGCAGATTCCAGCCCCCAGCTGCCTAGTTGTACCTGGCTGGACACAAAAATAGGGCGAAGCCCCACGTACTTTTTTTTTAATTATTTCATGAAATTCATGAAATGATTAAGAAAAAAAGGCCTTCCCTATATTGTTGTGTCCGGCCAGGTACAAATAGGCAGCTGGTGGTTGGGGGCAGCCCGTTCCTGCCTGCTGTACCTGGCTGGACACAAATATAGTGCGAAGCCCCACTTCAATTTTTTTAAATTATTTCAGGAAATTCATGAAATAATTTAAAAAAAATTGACGTGGGGCTTCGCGCTATATTTGTGTCCAGCCAGGTACAGCAGGCAGGAACGGGCTGCCCCCAACCACCAGCTGCCTATTTGTACCTGGCCGGACACAACAATATAGGGAAGCCCTTTTTTTCTTAATTATTTCATGAAATAATTTAAAGAAAATTGACGTGGGGCTTCGCCCTGTTTTTGTGTCCAGCCAGGTACAACTAGGCAGCTGGGGGCTGGAATCCGCAGCGCAGGGAGGCCCAAGCTTTCTGGGCCACCCCCGCTGCAAATTGCAGTCCGCAGCCACCCCGGAAAATGGCGCGTTCATAGAAGCGCCATCTTCTGGCGCTGTACCCAACTCATCCAGGGCCCTGATGCGGTGGCTCACTGGGTAATAAAGGGGTTAAGGCCAGCTTGGCATTATCAGCTGGCCCTAAGCCCGAAATTCATGGGGTCACGCCAATATTAGACATGACCACCATGAATTTCTAGTAAAGTATTTAAAAAAAACACAACACCCAGAAAAAAGTCCTTTAATTGAAATAAACACACAATTCTTTATTGTTCTAAATTAAACCATACTTACCATCACGCCCATTCCAGCTGAAGCCAACGATCTCCTGAAATAAAAGAAAAATAATAAAGCAACATCATCCTTACCTTTCCATGGTTCCCATGACAGCTTCAGCTCTGCTACATCGAGATGACAGGCTGGACCGCAGCAGAACGCTGCCATCCAGCCTGTCATCCCGCAGACACTGAGAAGCGCAGGCTTGCTTGCGCTCCACAGTGTCTCTCTGTGAGGGCATCCAGATGAGCCGAGTTAATGTCCAATGAACTCGGCTCACCTCATGCACGTCACTGACAGCGTGGGAAAATTCTCCTGCACTCAGCGCTTCAGCGTGGGAGAATTCTCACACTGAAGCGCTGAGTGCAGGAGAATTCTCCCACGCTGTCAGTGACGTGCAGGAGGTGAGCTGAGTTCATTGGACATGAGCTCACCTTATGCACGTCACTGACAGCGTGGGAGAATTCTCCTGCACTCACCGCTTCAGCGTGAGAATTTTCCCACGCTGTCAGTGACGTGCATGAGGTGAGCCGAGTTCATTGGACATGAACTCGGCTCATCTGGATGTCGTCACAGAGAGACGCTGAGCAGCGCAAGCAAGCCTGCGCTTCTCAGTGTCTGCGGGATGAGAGGCTGGATGGCAGCGTTCTGCTGCGGTCCAGCCTGTCATCTCGATGTAGCAGAGCTGAAGCTGTCGTGGGAACCATGGAAAGGTAAGGATGAGGTTGCTTTATTATTTTTCTTTTATTGCAGGAGATCGTTGGCTTCAGCTGGAATGGGCGTGACGGTAAGTATGGTTTAATTTAGAACAATAAAGGATTGTGTCTTTATTTCAATTAAAGGACTTTATTCTGGGTGTTTGTGTTTTTTTTAACTTTGACTATGGGGTTAGTAATGGGGGTGTCTTATAGACGCCTCTCCATTACTAACCTGGGCTTGATGTCAGCTGGCATTATAAGCTGACATCAACCCCAACCCTATTACCCCCTGCCACCGCACCAGGGCAGCGTGGAAGAGCGAGGCTAAGTGCCAGAGTTGGCGCATCCTATGAATGCGCCATTTCTGGGGCGGCTGACGGCTGGTGTTTCTAGCCTGGGAGGGGGCCAATATTCATGGCTCCCTTCCTGGGCTATTAATATCAGCCCCCAGCTGTCTGCCTAGCCTTTGCTAGCTATTAAATTAGGGGGGACCCCACGTCATTTTTTTTGGGGGGTCCCCCATTTTAATAGCTAGTAAAGGCTATGTATTCAGCTGGGGGCTGATATTAGTAGCCTGGGAAGCTCCGTGGGTATTACCCCCTTCCCAGGCTTCAAACATCTGCCCCAGCCGTCTGCTTAACCTCCGCTAGAGCCTAAAATTAAGGGGAACCCCACGCCAATTTTTTTAATAATAAATCCTTTGTTTTAATACTAAATGACAAGTACAGTAACCAACACTATCACTGTACTTCATATATATGTGACTGACATGTTTCTATCTATCTAATCTATGTGTGAAGCTCTATTCTGTCTGTTATAAATTGTCGGGTACCGCTGCTGAATTGCCGGCCGGCTTTTTTAAAGAGACGGTGCATGAAAACACTATTATTTTTTTTGATAAATCCTTTACGCTAAATGACAAGTACAGTAAGCAGCACTGTCACTGTACTTCGTATATATGTGACTGACATGTTTCTATCTATCTAATCTATGTGTGATTCTCTATTCTTTCTATTCTAAATTGTCGGGTACCGCTGCTGAATTGCCGGCCGGCTTTTTTAAAGAGACGGTGCATGAAAACACTATTATTTTTTTTGATAAATCCTTTACACTAAATGACAAGTACAGTAAGCAGCACTGTCACTGTACTTCGTATATATGTGGCTGACATGTTTCTATCTATCTAATCTATGTGTGAAGCTCTATTCTTTCGGTTCTAAATTGTCGGGTACAGGTGTATGCCGCTGCTGAATTGCCGGCTTTTCATGTTTCACTGTTGGCACTGTTCCCATCGATTTGGGCAATCACTGTAATGCCACAACCACCATGGCTGTGGCATTACAGTGAGTGGCAGACAATCCCTGCATGATTGGTGCTCTAAATAGCGCCAGACATGCAGGACACGCTTTTGGTGCACGAACAGTTATCGAACATAACCTCGAACAGCCGAATTTTTTGCAAATCGTTCGGGTTCGTCGAACAACTCGAACACCGCCCAAAACAGCTCGAATTTGAGATTGGCGAACAGTTCTAGTCGAACACCGCTCATCTCTATTCATAACCCACCTGATCTGAGCGGTGACACAATCAATACCATGATTACGCGACACTCACCACAGCATTCACCCTAGACCAGGGACTGACAGAACACAGCATTTACACTAAGTGTGCATTGACTGAGCACAGTAGTTATACAATACTCTGGAATGACTGACCACAACATTTACAATAGACTGTGCACCGACTGACCATTGTATTTACACTAGGTGGGGACCGACCGAGCACAGTAATAATACCATACTGTGGACTGACTGTCTATATCATTTGCACTAGTCTGTGGTCTAACTGACCACAACATTCACAATAGATTATAGACCGGCTCATCCCAGCATTAACACCAGTTGTGGACTTATTAACCTCAGTATTTTTGTTGAACTAAGGACCGATTGATTCTAATATTTACACTACACTGTGGATTGATTGACCACAACATTTACAGTAGACTGTGGACTGACTGACTACAGCTTTTACAATAAACTGTGGCAAGACTAACCACAGTCATTATCCCTGAGATAAGTAATTTTGGCCCTAGTGTGTTATTGATGTGTATAGCATGTAGCAGGAACATATTATCATATAGGTTGTCTTTTTACAGGTGACTGAATCCCAATGAGATATTAGAATGTGAAATTTTTGTTTGTGGACTCCAAGAAGAGAATCAGAGGAATCACATAACAGGTAATTAATTCTCGTATTAATTACTGATAATCGTTGGTCTAGGCTTAAGTTCTAGACTGGCGGAGGTGTAATAACACCCACCTTCCTGATACATGACAATATACTGTATGTGTTTTTTCAAATGTACATCTTCTATACACAACTCCTAGTATAACACCACCATATCTCAGGTACAGAGATAAGGATCATTTCTTCTCATTATCCTCTGTCTTTTATTTCATAACCCACCTGATCTGAGCGGTGACACAATCAATACCATGATTACGCGACACTCACCACAGCATTCACCCTAGACCAGGGACTGACAGAACACAGCATTTCCACTAGGTGTGCATTGACTGAGCACAGTAGTTATACAATACTCTGGAATGACTGACCACAACATTTACAATAGACTGTGCACCGACTGACCATTGTATTTACACTAGGTGGGGACCGACTGACCACAGTATTTACACTAGGTGGGGACCGACCGAGCACAGTAATAATACCATACTGTGGACTGACTGTCTATATCATTTGCACTAGTCTGTGGTCTAACTGACCACAACATTCACAATAGATTATAGACCGGCTCATCCCAGCATTAACACTAGTTGTGGACTTATTAACCCCAGTATTTTTGTTGAACTAAGGACCGATTGATGCTAATATTTACACTACACTGTGGATTGATTAACCACAACATTTACAGTAGACTGTGGACTGACTGACTACAGCTTTTACAATAAACTGTGGAAACACTAACCACAGTCATTATCCCTGAGATAAGTAATTTTGGCCCTAGTGTGTTATTGGTGTGTATAGCATGTAGCAGGAACATATTATCATATAGGTTGTCTTTTTACAGGTGACTGAATCCCAATGAGATATTAGAATGTGACATTTTTGTTTGTGGACTCCAAGAAGAGAATCAGAGGAATCACATAACAGGTAATTAATTCTCGTATTAATTACTGATAATCGTTGGTCTAGGCTTAAGTTCTAGACTGGCGGAGGTGTAATAACACCCACCTTCCTGATACATGACAATATACTGTATGTGTTTTTTCAAATGTACATCTTCTATACACAACTCCTAGTATAACACCACCATATCTCAGGTACAGAGATAAGGATCATTTCTTCTCATTATCCTCTGTCTTTTATTTCATAACCCACCTGATCTGAGCGGTGACACAATCAATACCATGATTACGCGACACTCACCACAGCATTCACCCTAGACCAGGGACTGACAGAACACAGCATTTACACTAGGTGTGCATTGACTGAGCACAGTAGTTATACAATACTCTGGAATGACTGACCACAACATTTACAATAGACTGTGCACCGACTGACCATTGTATTTACACTAGGTGGGGACCGACCGAGCACATTAATAATACCATACTGTGGACTGATTGTCTATATCATTTGCACTAGTCTGTGGTCTAACTGACCACAACATTCACAATAGATTATAGACCGGCTCATCCCAGCATTAACACTAGTTGTGGACTTATTAACCCCAGTATTTTTGTTGAACTAAGGACCGATTGATTCTAATATTTACACTACACTGTGGATTGATTAACCACAACATTTACAGTAGACTGTGGACTGACTGACTACAGCTTTTACAATAAACTGTGGAAAGACTAACCACAGTCATTATCCCTGAGATAAGTCATTTTGGCCCTAGTGTGTTATTGGTGTGTATAGCATGTAGCAGGAACATATTATCATATAGGTTGTCTTTTTACAGGTGACTGAATCCAAATGAGATATTACAATGTGAAGTTTTTGTTTGTGGACTCCAAGAAGAGAATCAGAGGAATCACATAACAGGTAATTAATTCTCGTATTAATTACTGATAATCGTTGGTCTAGGCTTAAGTTCTAGACTGGCGGAGGTGTAATAACACCCACCTTCCTGATACATGACAATATACTGTATGTGTTTTTTCAAATGTACATCTTCTATACACAACTCCTAGTATAACACCACCATATCTCAGGTACAGAGATAAGGATCATTTCTTCTCATTATCCTCTGTCTTTTATTTCATAACCCACCTGATCTGAGCGGTGACACAATCAATACCATGATTACGCGACACTCACCACAGCATTCACCCTAGACCAGGGACTGACAGAACACAGCATTTACACTAGGTGTGCATTGACTGAGCACAGTAGTTATACAATACTCTGGAATGACTGACCACAACATTTACAATAGACTGTGCACCGACTGACCATTGTATTTATAATAGGTGGGGACCGACCGAGCACAGTAATAATACCATACTGTGGACTGACTGTCTATATCATTTGCACTAGAAAAAAGAGAGGGGTCGCTCACTGGTCTATTCGGGTGCTCTGAAGAAAAGAGTAATCTCAATTGCAAAAAGAACTTCGGCACTCCATACATGAAAATATAAGAAATATTGTATCTAGACTAATGTCACTTTGAAAAATGAAGGTTTTTTGCGCATAATTTGGCCAATTTATGTGTGCCCATCAACCATGACAAGGTCACCTTCGTATGATGGGAAACTACGCCATGCTACCACTGGATATGCCACTCTTGGGCTGTAAGCCTGTATGGACAATATGTCTATGCTTGGGCTTTTAACCTACAATGTATGGGCTGGTAGAGCTAGTTAAAACCACCTGTGACTGAATGGGAGGGACACATGGTCAGAAAAAAGGCTGTCAAACTTCTAATAGTGTGAACACGTACCTGCTGCAATGCTCCAGGAGCGGGATCCCAAAGATGATTAATAGAAAAAAGAGAGGGGTCGCTCACTGGTCTATTCGGGTGCTCTGAAGAAAAGAGTAATCTCAATTGCAAAAAGAACTTCGGCACTCCATACATGAAAATATAAGAAATATTGTATCTAGACTAATGTCACTTTGAAAAATGAAGGTTTTTTGCGCATAATTTGGCCAATTTATGTGTGCCCATCAACCACGACAAGGTCACCTTCGTATGATGGGAAACTACGCTACGCTACCACTGGATATGCCACTCTTGGGCTGTAAGCCTGTATGGACAATATGTCTATGCTTGGGCTTTTAACCTACAATGTATGGCTGGTAGAGCTAGTTAAAACCACCTGTGACTGAATGGGAGGGACACATGGTCAGAAAAAAGGCTGTCAAACTTCTAATAGTGTGAACACGTACCTGCTGCAATGCTCCAGGAGCGGGATCCCAAAAATGATTAATAGAAAAAAGAGACGGGTCGCTCACTGGTCTATTCGGGTGCTCTGAAGAAAAGAGTAATCTCAATTGCAAAAAGAACTTCAGCACTCCATACATGAAAATATAAGAAATATTGTATCTAGACTAATGTCACTTTGAAAAATGAAGGTTTTTTGCGCATAATTTGGCCAATTTATGTGTGCCCATCAACCACGACAAGGTCACCTTCGTATGATGGGAAACTACGCTATGCTACCACTGGATATGCCACTCTTGGGCTGTAAGCCTGTATGGACAATATGTCTATGCTTGGGCTTTTAACCTACAATGTATGGGCTGGTAGAGCTAGTTAAAACCACCTGTGACTGAATGGGAGGGACACATGGTCAGATAAAAGGCTGTCAAACTTCTAATAGTGTGAACACGTACCTGCTGCAATGCTCCAGGAGCGGGATCCCAAAAATGATTAATAGAAAAAAGAGAGGGGTCGCTCACTGGTCTATTCGGGTGCTCTGAAGAAAAGAGTAATATCAATTGCAAAAAGAACTTCGGCACTCCATACATGAAAATATAAGAAATATTGTATCTAGACTAATGTCACTTTGAAAAATGAAGGTTTTTTGCGCATAATTTGGCCAATTTATGTGTGCCCATCAACCACGACAAGGTCACCTTCGTATGATGGGAAACTACGCTACGCTACCACTGGATATGCCACTCTTGGGCTGTAAGCCTGTATGGACAATATGTCTATGCTTGGGCTTTTAACCTACAATGTATGGGCTGGTAGAGCTAGTTAAAACCACCTGTGACTGAATGGGAGGGACACATGGTCAGAAAAAAGGCTGTCAAACTTCTAATAGTGTGAACACGTACCTGCTGCAATGCTCCAGGAGCGGGATCCCAAAAATGATTAATAGAAAAAAGAGAGGGGTCGCTCACTGGTCTATTCGGGTGCTCTGAAGAAAAGAGTAATCTCAATTGCAAAAAGAACTTCGGCACTCCATACATGAAAATATAAGAAATATTGTATCTAGACTAATGTCACTTTGAAAAATGAAGGTTTTTTGCGCATAATTTGGCCAATTTATGTGTGCCCATCAACCACGACAAGGTCACCTTCGTATGATGGGAAACTACGCTACGCTACCACTGGATATGCCACTCTTGGGCTGTAAGCCTGTATGGACAATATGTCTATGCTTGGGCTTTTAACCTACAATGTATGGGCTGGTAGAGCTAGTTAAAACCACCTGTGACTGAATGGGAGGGACACATGGTCAGAAAAAAGGCTGTCAAACTTCTAATAGTGTGAACACGTACCTGCTGCAATGCTCCAGGAGCGGGATCCCAAAAATGATTAATAGAAAAAAGAGAGGGGTCGCTCACTGGTCTATTCGGGTGCTCTGAAGAAAAGAGTAATCTCAATTGCAAAAAGAACTTCGGCACTCCATACATGAAAATATAAGAAATATTGTATCTAGACTAATGTCACTTTGAAAAATGAAGGTTTTTTGCGCATAATTTGGCCAATTTATGTGTGCCCATCAACCACGACAAGGTCACCTTCGTATGATGGGAAACTACGCTACGCTACCACTGGATATGCCACTCTTGGGCTGTAAGCCTGTATGGACAATATGTCTTTGCTTGGGCTTTTAACCTACAATGTATGGGCTGGTAGAGCTAGTTAAAACCACCTGTGACTGAATGGGAGGGACACATGGTCAGAAAAAAGGCTGTCAAACTTCTAATAGTGTGAACACGTACCTGCTGCAATGCTCCAGGAGCGGGATCCCAAAAATGATTAATAGAAAAAAGAGAGGAGTCGCTCACTGGTCTATTCGGGTGCTCTGAAGAAAAGCATTTGCACTAGTCTGTGGTCTAACTGACCACAACATTCACAATAGATTATAGACCGGCTCATCCCAGCATTAACACTAGTTGTGGACTTATTAACCCCAGTATTTTTGTTGAACTAAGGACCGATTGATTCTAATATTTACACTACACTGTGGATTGATTAACCACAACATTTACAGTAGACTGTGGACTGACTGACTACAGCTTTTACAATAAACTGTGGAAAGACTAACCACAGTCATTATCCCTGAGATAAGTAATTTTGGCCCTAGTGTGTTATTGGTGTGTATAGCATGTAGCAGGAACATATTATCATACCACAACATTTACAACAGACTGTGCACCGACTGACCATTGTATTTACACTAGGTGGGGACCGACCGAGCACAGTAATAATACCATACTGTGGACTGACTGTCTATATCATTTGCACTAGTCTGTGGTCTAACTGACCACAACATTCACAATAGATTATAGACCGGCTCATCCCAGCATTAACACTAGTTGTGGACTTATTAATAGAGATGAGCGTTGTTCTACTCGAACTGTTCGCCAATCTCAAATTCGAGCTGTTTTGGGCGGTGTTCGAGCCGTTCGGCGAACACGAACAATTTGAGAAAAATTTGGCTGTTCGAGGTTATGTTCGATAACTGTTCGTGCACCAAAATCATAACTGGATTTTTTCTCAGTAATGATGAAAATTAATGTTAATACGCAGTTTGAGTGTACAGCGGGGCGGGGGGAGGGGCAGGGGATGGATCTCTGCAGGAACAATGAAGCTCTCCATTTTTTTTTCTCTTTCCCGCATTTGCAGTGGGGAGGTGCAATCTGTCAGCCTATCAGCAGCGCACACACGGAGCGAAGTGCTTTTTTTCACACAAGCAAGGGCATGTGTGATTGGCAGTGTATGTCACATGTCCTTGCCCTATAAGACCAAGCCATTTTCCCCGTCGCCACCATTTTCTCACTGCTGCAGCTGCGTGTTAGACGGCACCGCTGTTGCTGTGTGCGCTATACCTTGTTAATTTCAAGCCCATTTTCGCACAAATATACAGATAGCTTGGGAGTAGGGAATAGTTGTGATTGCAGTCCTTTTAAGGACTAGGTTACAGCATTTCCTACGACTTTTATCAGGGAGGTCTGTGCTCTTAAATAGATAGGTTGTGGGAGTAAAGACTAATTGTAATTGGAGTCCTTTTCAGGACTAGGTTACATCAGTTCCTATCAGTTTTTGCCAGGCAGGTCTGTGCCAGTGCTGTGCAAGTTTTTTTCACAGCATTTGGCTGAATCTAGCAAAGCTAATCCTTTTTGGCCTATTGCAGAGTGTGTTAGTCAGTGGAGTAGCCTATCTGTGTTGCAAGATATAACACCTGTGTATAGAATACCAATTTTTTTACTGCACCTAGTGAAGTAAAATCTTTTGGGCATAGCATCATTCTATTAGTCCATCTATACTGACCTCCATCAGGTTGCAAACTGAATATAATTTTTTTCTGCATCTAGCTCTGAAAAAATAGTTGGGCTTCTAGCGGTGTGTGGGACTTGGTCTATTAGTCCATCTATACTGACCTCCATCAGGTTGCAAATTAAAAATAATTTTTTTCTGCATCTAGCTCTGAAAAAATATTTGGGCTTCTAGCAGTGTGTGGGACTTGGTCTATTAGTCCATCTATACTGACCTCCATCAGGTTGCAAATTAAAAATAATTTTTTTCTGCATTTAGCTCTGAAAAAATATTTGGGCTTCTAGCAGTGTGTGGGACTTGGTCTATTAGTCCATCTATACTGACCTCCATCAGGTTGCAAATTAAAAATAATTTTTTTCTGCATCTAGCTCTGAAAAAATATTTGGGCTTCTAGCAGTGTGTGGGACTTGGTCTATTAGTCCATCTATACTAACCTCCATCAGGTTGCAAATTAAAAATAATTTTTTTCTTCATTTAGCTCTGAAAAAATATTTGGGCTTCTAGCAGTGTGTGGGACTTGTTCTATTAGTCCTTCTATACTGACCTCCAGCAGGTTGCAAATTGAATATAATTTTTTTCTGCATCTAGCTCTGAAAAAATAGTTGGGCTTCTAGCGGTGTGTGGGACTTGGTCTATTAGTCCATCTATACTGACCTCCATCAGGTTGCAAATTCAAAATAATTTTTTTCTGCATCTAACCCAGCCAATAGTTTTGGCCTAATACCACAGTTTGGCCACTCAGCTCTGCTCGGTTACCATCCATTGTTTTTTTGTGCAAACAACTCCAGAGTTGTGAATTAGTTAACCACCAAAATGAGTGGAAAAAGGCCTGCTGCTGGTGGAAAGGGGAATAGGCGTGTTGGGAAGGGGAAAAAAGGTTGTGTCCGTGGGGTAGGTGTTAAAGCAACAGTAACATCTGCAGAAGAAAGACCATCTTCCAGCCAAACTAAAATGTCTACTTCTTTTAGCGGACAATGTGATAAGATCCCTTTCTTACGGCCACGCCAATCGCTACAAATTCCAGATGAGGCACAAAAACAGCAGGTGCTTCAACGGATATCAAGTGCTCCTTTAAGTGGGCTCTCCTCCACATCAACTTCAACATCACAAATACTCCAGTCCTCAAAGGTGTCACCCAAATCGCACTTGCTTCCTCACAGCTCCCAAATCTCCAGCTGCCCGTCTGAGTATGAGGTAGAACAGATGGTTGAGTCTGCAGAGCTGTTTACTCATACTATAGCCTGGGAATCAGAGGTCGACTCCAGCGCTTCTGTGAATCCAGACGAGGAAATGATCTGCACTGATGCCCAGAATCTTTATGAGTCGGATCCAGGACCAGACGCAGAAGGTTCTGACCATAATGTAGACCCTCATTCCCAAACTGTAACTCCTGTTGGTGGAGACAATGAGGAAGACGATGATAAGACTCAAATACCTGATTGGAGCGACAACTTTAGTTTTTTGTCAGGGCAGGAACAGGTTGGCTCTGAGGACGACGGGTGTGATAACGCACAGGGTGATGATGATGAGGTCGGAGATCCCACTTACTGTCAACCCACAGTCAGCCAAGAGATGAGGTCAGCAGAGGAGGTGGAGGAAGATGCTAGTGACGACGAGGTCAGGTTGCGCCTTCCTGGACAGAGACGTAGTACTGGAAGCACGTCAACAACTGCATCCTCAAACACAACTCTGCCTCTCACCACAAGTCGTGGTGGCTCTTCAGGTCGCATGGGTGCTAAGCCTTGCATAGCCTGGGCATTTTTTCAGATCGATAAAGATGACCCAACTCGTGTTATCTGTAACATTTGTCAGCAAAAGCTAAGTAGAGGCCAAAAAATACATAGTTTGAGTACTTCATGCATGAACCGGCACATGGACATGAAGCATAAGTTGCAGTGGGAAGCTCAGTGTGCTACAATGCGGCCTAGCCGGCCGGGCCAATCACCGTCTGCCATATCTTGTGCATCCGCGGCCTCTTCATCCTCTGTGACTGGGGGGACAGCAGTCACACCTGTTTTGGGGCGCAGACCTGCCACCTCTTTACCCGCAACAGCCAGCGTGATTGGCAGGTCATCATTTTCTTTGGAGGTGGTAACACCAGCTGGTGTTGAGCGCTGTCCGACATCGATAGCACCACCTTTGGATCAAGGCAACCTAACATGTCCACCTGCATCTTCCTCACAGACCGGCAGTTTGCCGGGGACACCCTTATCAACCCCGTCTAAGCACAATAGCCAGCCCTCGGTCCCTCAGATGTGGACAAGTAAAAGACCATTTCCTCCTAGCCATGAGAAAGCTAAGAGGTTGAATTTCACCATCTGCAAGCTCTTGGCTACAGAAATGCTGCCTTTCCGCCTGGTGGACACAGAGGATTTTCGAGACCTTATGTCCGTCGCAGTGCCCCAGTACCAGATGCCCAGTCGGCACTACTTCTCAAAGAAAGGTGTGCCTGCGCTCCACCAGCATGTCGCACACAACATCACCGCTTCTTTGAGAAACTCTGTGTGTGACAGGGTGCATTTCACCACAGACACTTGGACGAGTAGGCATGGACAGGGGCGTTACATGTCGCTGACTGGGCACTGGGTAACTATGGTGACAGCAGGACAAGGGGCTGCTGTCCAAGTCTTGCCGTCCCCACGAGTTGTGCGTCAATCCTCTTTATGTCAAAGTTCCTCCACTGCTTCTGCCTCCTCAACCTCCTCTCGGTCTTCCACCTGCACCCAAAGCCTGTCTGGTCATGCCACAAGCTTTCTAACTGCGCAGAAGGGATCCTGCACACCTCCTTACTATGCTGGCAGTAGGGCTCAACGTCATCAGGCGGTTTTTACATTGAAATGTCTGGGAAATGTGAGTCACACAGCTGAGGAGTTGTGGTCAGCTCTGGAGAACCAATTTCATGAATGGTTGTCTCCACTGGACCTGAAACCAGGGAAGGCCGTGTGCGACAATGCTGCAAACCTGGGTGCGGCCCTTCGCCGGGGCAATGTCACACACGTGCCTTGTATGGCTCACGTGTTGAACCTGGTTGTCCAGCAATTTTTAGCCCACTATCCCAGACTAGATGGCCTTCTGCAGAGGGCACGGTCGCTGTGTGCTCACTTCCGCCGTTCGCATCCCGCAGCTCAGCGACTTACATCTCTACAGAAGTCGTTGGGCCTGCCACTTCACCGGCTAAAATGCGATGTGCCTACCCGGTGGAATTCAACTCTGCACATGTTGCAGCGACTGTGGCAGCACCGACAAGCCCTGGTGCAATACGTTCTGACGTATAGCCTGGGCCAACGAGATTCAGAGGTGGGGCAAATCACGCTGGAGGAGTGGTCTCAGATCAGGGACCTATGCACCCTTCTGCACAGTTTTGAAATGGCGACGAAGATGTTTAGTGCTGACGGTGCCATTATCAGCATGACTATTCCGGTGATTTACATGCTGGAGCACATGTTAAACAGAATTCGGAGTCAGGTGGTGGCACAAGAGGAGGTGGAGGAAGTAGAGGAGGAGGAGTTGTATGCGGAAGGGCTAACATCTGCAAGGTCCAGACGGTCGGCAGCACCAAGGCGGCAGGCATGTGAGGGTGGGGGAGATGGTTTTACCAGGGCGCATGGTAGCAGCCAAACTAGTGAGGAAGGTGCAGGAGCCCAGGAAGAAGTGGAGGACGAACTGATGGAAGACTCATCAGATGAGGGAGACCTTGATCACATTTCTGTTGTGCGAGGTTGGGGGGAGAGGACAGAGGAAGGAAGCATGATTGTTACCTCGCCACCAACACAACAGGGACTTGGTGCTCCTGGATGCGCAACACACATGAGTGCCTTCTTGCTGCACTACCTGCAACATGACCCTCGAATTGTGAGAATTAGAAATAATCCTGACTACTGGGTTGCCACACTGTTAGATCCCCGGTACAAAAGTAAATTTGCAGAAATTATTCCTGCCATAGAAAGGGATGCACGCATGCAGGAGTATCAGCAGAGACTGTTGCAGAATCTTACATGTGCTTTTCCACAAAATACCAGTGGTGCACGTAGTGAATCTCACAGTTCCAACTTGCCAACCGTGGGACCGTCAAGTGTTCAGCACTCAAACCGTAACAGAACCACAGTATCTGCTGGTAACATCAATTTTGCGGAATCATTTCACCACTTTTTTAGCCCATCCTTTGCAAGGCCACAGGAGACAAGAAGTCTGACACATAGTCAACGCCTAGAAACGATGGTACAGGAGTATCTCCAAGTAAACATTGAAGCCACGACTGTGTCACTGGACCCTTGCTCTTTTTGGGCTTCCAATCTGGATAAATGGCCGGAGCTAGCCACTTACGCCTTGGAGATCTTGTCATGCCCCGCAGCCAGCGTTCTGTCTGAACGTGTGTTCAGCGCTGCTGGTGGTGTGCTGACAGATAAGCGCACGCGGCTCTCCACTGATAATGTAGACAGACTCACGTTCATAAAGATGAACAAATCATGGATCCGAAACGACTTTTCTACCCCTGTGTCATCCTGGGGAGAGTAAAAGCTTGATGATTGGTTAAAATCACCCTACCAACCGTTTTTAAGCTTTCAAATTACTAATCATGTTTATCTGTATCTTGACTGGAAAATAATTTGGGCTTTGTAGCAGTGTGCAGCACTGATCCTATTAGGCCATCTATACTAAAGCTTCACCAGATTTAAAATTAAAAATAATTTTTAGCTGCATCTAGCCCGGAAAATAATTTTGGGGCTCCGAGATGCGCAAGGCACATAAGTGCCTTCTTGCTGCACTACCTGCAGCATGACCCTCATATTGTCAGAATTCGAAGTAATCATGACTACTGGGTTGCCACACTCTTAGATCCCCCAAACTTTTCGATCAACCTTTTCATTTTAATAAAGACCAAAAAATGGTCATTTTTGAAATTATAAGCATTAGCAGGTTGTTAGAAACTGAAATCAAACAGTTTTCAACTCAAAACTTTATTCTAGGTGATGTTACATTTTCACATAGGACCCCTTGTTCGAAAGGAGCTTCTGAACTCTCTCGTCCATTGAATTTGTCAGGTTTTGGATGGTTTCTGCTTCAATTGTTTTGCATGAGGACAGAATACCCTCCCAGAGCTGTTGCTTAGATGTGAACTGCCTCCCGCCATCATAGACACTCCTTTTAATGATGCTCCAAAGGTTCTGAATGGGGTAGAGGTCAGGGGAGCATGGGGGTCACACCATAAGTTTGTCCCCTTTTATGCCCATATCAGCCAGAGATGCAGATGTTTTATGTGCAGCATGAGATGGTGCATTATCATGCAGAAAAATGATCTTGCTGTGAAATACACGGTTCTTCTTCTTGAACCATGGCAGGAAGTGCTGTTTGAGAAAATCCACATACATTATGGAGTTCATCTTTAGCGCCTTCAGGGATCCTAAAGGGGCCGACAATCTCTCTCCCCATGATTCCAGCCCAAAACATTACTCCACCTCCTCCTTGTTGGCGCTGTAGCCGTGTTTGCGTGGGGTGTCCATCAACCAGCCATCCTCCACTCCATCCATCTGGACCATCGAGCGCTGCACGGCACTCATCCGTGAACAAAACAGTTTTGAAATCAGTCTTCATGTAATGTTTGGCCCACTGGAGCCGTTTCTGCTTGTGTGAAGTGGATAGAGGAGGTCGACAGGATGGCGCATGCACAGCTGCAAACCTCTGAAGGACCCTGCATCTTGTTGTTTGGGGGACGTTGGAGGCACAAGCAGCTTCAAAAACTTGTCTGCTGCTATGACAAGGCTTTTTTGCCGCTGCTCTTTCAACCTGACGTAATTGCCTGTAGGAAAGAGTCCTCAATTTGCCCTTATCAGCACGCACACGTGTGTACTGTGAATCAGCTACATACTTCTTGATTGCCAAGACACTTCATCCTGATCATCGCACAATGTTGATTGTAGTCATGCCTTGACCTAAACACTCCACAATTTGTTGCTTCTCAGCAGCCGACACATCCTTTTTCTTTCCCATTTTGGCAGAAAATGTAGGCTGCTTAATAATGTGAGAGAGCCTTCTTAAGTAGTCTTGCCTTTCATTGGACACACCTGCCAAACTAATTAGCACAGGTGTCTGCAATTGCTTACAGTGATATAAAGAGCCCTGACACACATCACCATCAATGAGTTTAACTGACAAACAAACAAATTCTTCCCTTATCACTCCTAAACACTTTTTGTATAATAATTTGGAACACAGTGTACATGTGCTTTTCCACAAAACACCAGTGGTTCACGTAGTGAATCTTACAGTTCTACCTTGCCAACCGTGGTCTGTATGGAGTTGTTCAATAAAGGGCCCAAAATTAAGATAACATAGATGGGAGAGGTCTCTATGAATAGGAATTCCTAAGTATTTGATACCCTGTGAGGGCCAGGCAAAGGGAAAGTTGGACTGGATGGAATCCTATATGGATTTGGGGAGGGAGACATCGAGGGCCTCAAACTTCGCTGCATTGATTTTAAAATTTTACCATGTAACAAAGTGATCTATTTCAGCCATAACAGCATGGATGGATATATGTGATTGAGTGATATATACTAGGACATCATCAGCAAATAGAGAGCACTTGTACTCGGTGCCTCCCACCTCAATCCACCTAATATTGGGGTTATGGCGAATTGATGAGAGCAGGTGCTCCGTCACTAGGATGTATAAGAGAGGGGACAGAGGACATCACTGCCTTGTCCCATTGGTGATTGTGAAAGGTGATGAAAATGTTCTGACGCACCCCCTGGGCCTTGGGACACCCGGATCCGGACCCTTTTTGGTGGATGCTGGTGGTTGTAGTCTTCGTGGCGGCGACCCAGTTCCGTGGCTCAGGGCGGTCAAACCAGTGGCGGAACTATTTATGTGGTTTTCATGTTTAAATGTCCGACTACGCCACCCGTGGATTGCGGTCAGAGTGAACCGCCGCTACAGGGCAGACCACTGAGGCTGGTGTTGTGGGTGCAGCAGAGCGTAGCATAACTCCCCACGGGAGGAGTATAGCCTCAGGGCAGTGTATGCGGAGGATGGGGGTGATGGTGCAGGGCAGCAGCAGTAACGACACGGAGTCAGTGATGCAGTTCAGGGCCTTTACTCACAGTTCTTATTATCCAGACCACGTCTGCAGGTAACGGCTGCCCACGTCGTACTGTGCTCACCAGGTGAGGGGCTCAGACAACTCCCAGATAACTTTGGAGCACTTCACAGGACCCCCTTTGTGTGTCCTTTGTCTGGCCTTTCTTACCAACACTTCTGTCCGGCTGCCTCGGGCCTCCTCTTGGTAAACTTGGCGCCAGTTTCCCTGACCCTATGTGGTGCCTTCCTAGCGGGTGTAGCGAGGGGCTGCGCCACATAAAATGTCAGAGCCTCCGGTTTCTAGCTGAGGGTCGTTTCCTGCCTCCACTAGTTCGGGGACCGGTCTCCCCCTTTGGCCTGACCCCTCCACGCAGGTGGATTCGGGCGTGCGGTGGCGACTCGCCCGTCCGCACCCCTGGGATCCCTTCATTCCTCGTTCCTGGAGCCTTCTCCGCTCCTCTTCCTTCCTTCTCCCTCTTCCAGGCCTGGGCCTCTGTTACTAGGCCCGCCTCCGGAGCAGAGCTCATGCAGAGCCCCTGCTCCCTGCCACTTCTGCTCAGACTTCTCTGCACTGAACTAAGATGGTGCCCACCTTTTATACTCCCTTCTCAATGCACCCAGGAACTGCTTCCTCCCTGCTCCTGCACTACAGGGTTCCCCTTCCTCAGTGTTCCCTCCCCCCACTCCAGCCAGGGACAGGGACTGTCGTGCCCATCTCAGGGGCATATTGGTCGCCCTGCCCCACGGCAATGTGGTGTAATGCATGCAGGTGTCGGGTCCTGATCCACACTCCATCCTTACCCGAGCCCTCAGGGTGCTACAGTTCCATTTATCTTCAGCCTAGGTGACGTATTGCGATACAGGGCCGTGATTTTGGCTATAAAAGGGTCCCCTAGACCCCTACCCCAAGCTTTTTAAGAGAATCATATATGGCGTGCCAGGAGACTCTATGGAATGCTTTCTCAGCATCCAACGAGAGTATCTAATTACAAATTTTTAACTGCATCTAGCCCAGGAAATACTTTGTGCCTAGTAGCAGTGTCTGCTAGTGAGCGGATTATCCCGGCTGTTAAGCAAGCTACACCACCTGTAGTTTAGACACTTAATTTTTTCAAAGGAAATGCTTCGGGACCATGGGATACTTAGTGAAGAGCATCAGGAGGCACCCCAAGGCATAGGGGCTGGGACTGGCAGTAGGATGCCTTGCGGTGGACAGCCGAGCTCGATCCTTATAAAAGCTTTTTAACTGCAGCAGCTTTAGTGGACGCTACTGGAGCTGGAATTACCGCGGCTGCTGGCATGAGACTTGCCCTCCAATAGATCCTTGTAAATGGATTTAAAGTGTATTCATTCAAATTAGAGAGACAATTTAAATTAAAAAGCTTAGAGCTGCCTCCACCACAGGGGGGCTCGCTCGACCCACCAGCGGACAGGCACCAGTATTGGGAGAGGGGGGCTGGCCGTCAGGGTTCACCGCGGCTCTGGCACAAACCCGGCGACACGGAGGTGGCACGGGCAGGAGCGGACTGGCCGTGTCGGCTTCTCACTTTTTGGATTTTAGAAGGGCATGACATGCCTATATCTGTGTCTCCCCCTCCTTTTACTCCTCCACCTCTTTTATTTTCGCATGACTATATGTACTTGTCACTTTTCCATGTGTTAGTTATGTCTTCTGAGCAGTTTGTCAGCTTTTGGACACCTTTGAAGGTGTTTTCTATGTGTTTCTATGTGTTTTTGTTTGCCTGCCATTGGTTTTAACGGTGTTCGAAGGTGTTCGACGAACAGTTCGACGAACAGTTCGGCGAACACACGGGTGTTTGACTAACCGAACCGAACTCGAACACTACGGGGGTGGCTCAACACTACTTATTAACCCCAGTATTTTTGTTGAACTAAGGACCGATTGATTCTAATATTTACACTACACTGTGGATTGATTGACCACAACATTTACAGTAGACTGTGGACTGACTGACTACAGCTTTTACAATAAACTGTGGAAAGACTAACCACAGTCATTATCCCTGAGATAAGTAATTTTGGCCCTAGTGTGTTATTGGTGTGTATAGCATGTAGCAGGAACATATTATCATATAGGTTGTCTTTTTACAGGTGACTGAATCCCAATGAGATATTAGAATGTGAAATTTTTGTTTGTGGACTCCAAGAAGAGAATCAGAGGAATCACATAACAGGTAATTAATTCTCGTATTAATTACTGATAATCGTTGGTCTAGGCTTAAGTTCTAGACTGGCGGAGGTGTAATAACACCCACCTTCCTGATACATGACTATATACTGTATGTGTTTTTTCAAATGTACATCTTCTATACACAACTCCTAGTATAACACCACCATATCTCAGGTACAGAGATAAGGATCATTTCTTCTCATTATCCTCTGTCTTTTATTTCATAACCCACCTGATCTGAGCGGTGACACAATCAATACCATGATTACGCGACACTTACCACAGCATTCACCCTAGACCAGGGACTGACAGAACACAGCATTTACACTAGGTGTGCATTGACTGAGCACAGTAGTTATACAATACTCTGGAATGACTGACCACAACATTTACAATAGACTGTGCACCGACTGACCATTGTATTTATAATAGGTGGGGACCGACCGAGCACAGTAATAATACCATACTGTGGACTGACTGTCTATATCATTTGCACTAGAAAAAAGAGAGGGGTCGCTCACTGGTCTATTCGGGTGCTCTGAAGAAAAGAGTAATCTCAATTGCAAAAAGAACTTCGGCACTCCATACATGAAAATATAAGAAATATTGTATCTAGACTAATGTCACTTTGAAAAATGAAGGTTTTTTGCGCATAATTTGGCCAATTTATGTGTGCCCATCAACCACGACAAGGTCACCTTCGTATGATGGGAAACTACGCTACGCTACCACTGGATATGCCACTCTTGGGCTGTAAGCCTGTATGGACAATATGTCTATGCTTGGGCTTTTAACCTACAATGTATGGGCTGGTAGAGCTAGTTAAAACCACCTGTGACTGAATGGGAGGGACACATGGTCAGAAAAAAGGCTGTCAAACTTCTAATAGTGTGAACACGTACCTGCTGCAATGCTCCAGGAGCGGGATCCCAAAAATGATTAATAGAAAAAAGAGAGGGGTCGCTCACTGGTCTATTCGGGTGCTCTGAAGAAAAGAGTAATCTCAATTGCAAAAAGAACTTCGGCACTCCATACATGAAAATATAAGAAATATTGTATCTAGACTAATGTCACTTTGAAAAATGAAGGTTTTTTGCGCATAATTTGGCCAATTTATGTGTGCCCATCAACCACGACAAGGTCACCTTCGTATGATGGGAAACTACGCTACGCTACCACTGGATATGCCACTCTTGGGCTGTAAGCCTGTATGGACAATATGTCTATGCTTGGGCTTTTAACCTACAATGTATGGGCTGGTAGAGCTAGTTAAAACCACCTGTGACTGAATGGGAGGGACACATGGTCAGAAAAAAGGCTGTCAAACTTCTAATAGTGTGAACACGTACCTGCTGCAATGCTCCAGGAGCGGGATCCCAAAAATGATTAATAGAAAAAAGAGAGGGGTCGCTCACTGGTCTATTCGGGTGCTCTGAAGAAAAGAGTAATCTCAATTGCAAAAAGAACTTCGGCACTCCATACATGAAAATATAAGAAATATTGTATCTAGACTAATGTCACTTTGAAAAATGTAGGTTTTTTGCGCATAATTTGGCCAATTTATGTGTGCCCATCAACCATGACAAGGTCACCTTCGTATCATGGGAAACTACGCTACACTACCACTGGATATGCCACTCTTGGGCTGTAAGCCTGTATGGACAATATGTCTATGCTTGGGCTTTTAACCTACAATGTATGGGCTGGTAGAGCTAGTTAAAACCACCTGTGACTGAATGGGAGGGACACATGGTCAGAAAAAAGGCTGTCAAACTTCTAATAGTGTGAACACGTACCTGCTGCAATGCTCCAGGAGCGGGATCCCAAAAATGATTAATAGAAAAAAGAGAGGGGTCGCTCACTGGTCTATTCGGGTGCTCTGAAGAAAAGAGTAATCTCAATTGCAAAAAGAACTTCGGCTCTCCATACATGAAAATATAAGAAATATTGTATCTAGACTAATGTCACTTTGAAAAATGAAGGTTTTTTGCGCATAATTTGGCCAATTTATGTGTGCCCATCAACCACGACAAGGTCACCTTCGTATGATGGGAAACTACGCTATGCTACCACTGGATATGCCACTCTTGGGCTGTAAGCCTGTATGGACAATATGTCTATGCTTGGGCTTTTAACCTACAATGTATGGGCTGGTAGAGCTAGTTAAAACCACCTGTGACTGAATGGGAGGGACACATGGTCAGAAAAAAGGCTGTCAAACTTCTAATAGTGTGAACACGTACCTGCTGCAATGCTCCAGGAGCGGGATCCCAAAAATGATTAATAGAAAAAAGAGAGGGGTCTCTCACTGGTCTATTCGGGTGCTCTGAAGAAAAGAGTAATCTCAATTGCAAAAAGAACTTCGGCACTCCATACATGAAAATATAAGAAATATTGTATCTAGACTAATGTCACTTTGAAAATGAAGGTTTTTTGCGCATAATTTGGCCAATTTATGTGTGCCCATCAACCACGACAAGGTCACCTTCGTATGATGGGAAACTACGCTATGCTACCACTGGATATGCCACTCTTGGGCTGTAAGCCTGTATGGACAATATGTCTATGCTTGGGCTTTTAACCTACAATGTATGGGCTGGTAGAGCTAGTTAAAACCACCTGTGACTGAATGGGAGGGACACATGGTCAGAAAAAAGGCTGTCAAACTTCTAATAGTGAGAACACGTACCTGCTGCAATGCTCCAGGAGTGGGATCCCAAAAATGATTAATAGAAAAAAGAGAGGGGTCGCTCACTGGTCTATTCGGGTGCTCTGAAGAAAAGCATTTGCACTAGTCTGTGGTCTAACTGACCACAACATTCACAATAGATTATAGACCGGCTCATCCAAGCATTAACACTAGTTGTGGACTTATTAACCCCAGTATTTTTGTTGAACTAAGGACCGATTGATTCTAATATTTACACTACACTGTGGATTGATTGACCACAACATTTACAGTAGACTGTGGACTGACTGACTACAGCTTTTACAATAAACTGTGGAAAGACTAACCACAGTCATTATCCCTGAGATAAGTAATTTTGGCCCTAGTGTGTTATTGGTGTGTATAGCATGTAGCAGGAACATATTATCATATAGGTTGTCTTTTTACAGGTGACTGAATCCCAATGAGATATTAGAACGTGAAATTTTTGTTTGTGGACTCCAAGAAGAGAATCAGAGGAATCACATAACAGGTAATTAATTCTCGTATTAATTACTGATAATCGTTGGTCTAGGCTTAAGTTCTAGACTGGCGGAGGTGTAATAACACCCACCTTCCTGACACATGACAATATACTGTATGTGTTTTTTCAAATGTACATCTTCTGTACACAACTCCTAGTATAACACCACCATATCTCAGGTACAGAGATAAGGATCATTTCTTCTCATTATCCTCTGTCTTTTATTTCATAACCCACCTGATCTGAGCGGTGACACAATCAATACCATGATTACGCGACACTCACCACAGCATTCACCCTAGACCAGGGACTGACAGAACACAGCATTTACACTAGGTGTGCGTTGACTGAGCACAGTAGTTATACAATACTCTGGAATGACTGTCCACAACATTTACAATAGACTGTGCACCGACTGACCATTGTATTTACACTAGGTGGGGACCGACCGAGCACAGTAATAATACCATACTGTGGACGGACTGTCTATATCATTTGCACTAGTCTGTGGTCTAACTGACCACAACATTCACAATAGATTATAGACCGGCTCATCCCAGCATTAACACTAGTTGTGGACTTATTAACCCCAGTATTTTTGTTGAACTAAGGACCGATTGATTATAATATTTACACTACACTGTGGATTGATTGACCACAACATTTACAGTAGACTGTGGACTGACTGACTACAGCTTTTACAATAAACTGTGGAAAGACTAACCACAGTCATTATCCCTGAGATAAGTAATTTTGGCCCTAGTGTGTTATTGGTGTGTATAGCATGTAGCAGGAACATATTATCATATAGGTTGTCTTTTTACAGGTGACTGAATCCCAATGAGATATTAGAAAGTGAAATTTTTGTTTGTGGACTCCAAGAAGAGAATCAGAGGAATCACATAACAGGTAATTAATTCTTGTATTAATTACTGATAATCGTTGGTCTAGGCTTAAGTTCTAGACTGGCGGAGGTGTAATAACACCCACCTTCCTGATACATGACAATATACTGTATGTGTTTTTTCAAATGTACATCTTCTATACACAACTCCTAGTATAACACCACCATATCTCAGGTAAAGAGATAAGGATCTTTTCTTCTCATTATCCTCTGTCTTTTATTTCATAACCCACCTGATCTGAGCGGTGACACAATCAATACCATGATTACGCGACACTCACCACAGCATTCACCCTAGACCAGGGACTGACAGAACACAGCATTTACACTAGGTGTGCATTGACTGAGCACAGTAGTTATACAATACTCTGGAATTACTGACCACAACATTTACAATAGACTGTGCACCGACTGAACATTGTATTTACACTAGGTGGGGACCGACCGAGCACAGTAATAATACCATACTGTGGACTGTCTATATCATTTGCACTAGTCTGTGGTCTAACTGACCACAACATACACAATTGATTATAGACCGGCTCATCCCAGCATTAACACTAGTTGTGGACTTATTAACCCCAGTATTTTTGTTGAACTAAGGACCGATTGATTCTAATATTTCCACTACACTGTGGATTGATTGACCACAACATTTACAGTAGACTGTGGACTGACTGACTACAGCTTTTACAATAAACTGTGGAAAGACTAACCACAGTCATTATCCCTGAGATAAGTAATTTTGGCCCTAGTGTGTTATTGGTGTGTATAGCATGTAGCAGGAACATATTATCATATAGGTTGTCTTTTTACAGGTGACTGAATCCCAGTGAGATATTAGAACATGAAATTTTTGTTTGTGGACTCCAAGAAGAGAATCAGAGGAATCACATAACAGGTAATTAATTCTCGTATTAATTACTGATAATCGTTGGTCTAGGCTTAAGTTCTAGACTGGCGGAGGTGTAATAACACCCACCTTCCTGATACATGACAATATACTGTATGTGTTTTTTCAAATGTACATCTTCTAAACACAACTCCTAGTATAACACCACCATATCTCAGGTACAGAGATAAGGATCATTTCTTCTCATTATCCTCTGTCTTTTATTTCATAACCCACCTGATCTGAGCGGTGACACAATCAATACCATGATTACGCGACACTCACCACAGCATTCACCCTAGACAGGGACTGACAGAACACAGCATTTACACTAGGTGTGCATTGACTGAGCACAGTAGTTATACAATACTCTGGAATGACTGACCACAACATTTACAATAGACTGTGCACCGACTGACCATAGTATTTACACTAGGTGGGGACCGACCGAGCACAGTAATAATACCATACTGTGGACTGACTGTCTATATCATTTGCACTAGTCTGTGGTCTAACTGACCACAACATTCACAATAGATTATAGACCGGCTCATCCCAGCATTAACACTAGTTGTGGACTTATTAATAGAGATGAGCGTTGTTCTACTCGAACTGTTCGCCAATCTCAAATTCGAGCTGTTTTGGGCGGTGTTCGAGCCGTTCGGCGAACACGAACAATTTGAGAAAAATTCGGCTGTTCGAGGTTATGTTCGATAACTGTTCGTGCACCAAAATCATAACTGGATTTTTTCTCAGTAATGATGAAAATTAATGTTAATACGCAGTTTGAGTGTACAGCGGGGTGGGGGGAGGGGCAGGGGATGGATCTCTGCAGGAACAATGAAGATCTCCATTTTTTTTTCTCTTTCCCGCATTTACAGTGGGGAGGTGCAATCTGTCAGCCTATCAGCAGCGCACACACGGAGCGAAGTGCTTTTTTTCACACAAGCAAGGGCATGTGTGATTGGCAGTGTATGTCACATGTCCTTGCCCTATAAGACCAAGCCATTTTCCCCGTCGCCACCATTTTCTCACTGCTGCAGCTGCGTGTTAGACGGCACCGCTGTTGCTGTGTGCGCTATACCTTGTTAATTTCAAGCCAATTTTCGCACAAATATACAGATAGCTTGGGAGTAGGGAATAGTTGTGATTGCAGTCCTTTTAAGGACTAGGTTACAGCATTTCCTACGACTTTTATCAGGCAGGTCTGTGCTCTTAAATAGATAGGTTGTGGGAGTAAAGACTAATTGTAATTGGAGTCCTTTTCAGGACTAGGTTACATCAGTTCCTATCAGTTTTTGCCAGGCAGGTCTGTGCCAGTGCTGTGCAAGTTTTTTTCACAGCATTTGGCTGAATCTAGCAAAGCTAATCCTTTTTGGCCTATTGCAGAGTGTGTTAGTCAGTGGAGTAGCCTATCTGTGTTGCAAGATATACCACCTGTGTATAGAATACCAATTTTTTTACTGCACCTAGTGAAGTAAAATCTTTTGGGCATAGCATCATTCTATTAGTCCATCTATACTGACCTCCAGCAGGTTGCAAATTGAATATAATTTTTTTCTGCATCTAGCTCTGAAAAAATAGTTGGGCTTCTAGCGGTGTGTGGGACTTGGTCTATTAGTCCATCTATACTGACCTCCATCAGGTTGCAAATTAAAAATAATTTTTTTCTGCATCTAGCTCTGAAAAAATATTTGGGCTTCTAGCAGTGTGTGGGACTTGGTCTATTAGTCCATCTATACTGACCTCCATCAGGTTGCAAATTAAAAATAATTTTTTTCTGCATCTAGCTCTGAAAAAATATTTGGGCTTCTAGCAGTGTGTGGGACTTGGTCTATTAGTCCATCTATACTGACCTCCATCAGGTTGCAAATTAAAAATAATTTTTTTCTGCATCTAGCTCTGAAAAAATATTTGGGCTTCTAGCAGTGTGTGGGACTTGGTCTATTAGTCCATCTATACTGACCTCCATCAGGTTGCAAATTAAAAATAATTTTTTTCTTCATTTAGCTCTGAAAAAATATTTGGGCTTCTAGCAGTGTGTGGGACTTGTTCTATTAGTCCTTCTATACTGACCTCCAGCAGGTTGCAAATTGAATATAATTTTTTTCTGCATCTAGCTCTGAAAAAATAGTTGGGCTTCTAGCGGTGTGTGGGACTTGGTCTATTAGTCCATCTATACTGACCTCCATCAGGTTGCAAATTAAAAATAATTTTTTTCTGCATCTAGCTCTGAAAAAATATTTGGGCTTCTAGCAGTGTGTGGGACTTGTTCTATTAGTCCTTCTATACTGACCTCCAGCAGGTTGCAAATTGAATATAATTTTTTTCTGCATCTAGCTCTGAAAAAATAGTTGGGCTTCTAGCGGTGTGTGGGACTTGGTCTATTAGTCCATCTATACTGACCTCCATCAGGTTGCAAATTAAAAATAATTTTTTTCTGCATCTAGCTCTGAAAAAATATTTGGGCTTCTAGCGGTGTGTGGGACTTGGTCTATTAGTCCATCTATACTGACCTCCATCAGGTTGCAAATTAAAAATAATTTTTTTCTGCATCTAGCTCTGAAAAAATATTTGGGCTTCTAGCAGTGTGTGGGACTTGGTCTATTAGTCCATCTATACTGACCTCCATCAGGTTGCAAATTAAAAATAATTTTTTTCTGCATCTAGCTCTGAAAAAATATTTGGGCTTCTAGCGGTGTGTGGGACTTGGTCTATTAGTCCATCTATACTGACCTCCATCAGGTTGCAAATTAAAAATAATTTTTTTCTGCATCTAGCTCTGAAAAAATATTTGGGCTTCTAGCAGTGTGTGGGACTTGGTCTATTAGTCCATCTATACTGACCTCCATCAGGTTGCAAATTAAAAATATTTTTTTTCTTCATTTAGCTCTGAAAAAATATTTGGGCTTCTAGCAGTGTGTGGGACTTGTTCTATTAGTCCTTCTATACTGACCTCCAGCAGGTTGCAAATTGAATATAATTTTTTTCTGCATCTAGCTCTGAAAAAATATTTGGGCTTCTAGCAGTGTGTGGGACTTGGTCTATTAGTCCATCTATACTGACCTCCATCAGGTTGCAAATTAAAAATAATTTTTTTCTGCATCTAGCTCTGAAAAAATATTTGGGCTTCTAGCGGTGTGTGGGACTTGGTCTATTAGTCCATCTATACTGACCTCCATCAGGTTGCAAATTAAAAATAATTTTTTTCTGCATCTAGCTCTGAAAAAATATTTGGGCTTCTAGCAGTGTGTGGGACTTGGTCTATTAGTCCATCTATACTGACCTCCATCAGGTTGCAAATTAAAAATAATTTTTTTCTTCATTTAGCTCTGAAAAAATATTTGGGCTTCTAGCAGTGTGTGGGACTTGTTCTATTAGTCCTTCTATACTGACCTCCAGCAGGTTGCAAATTGAATATAATTTTTTTCTGCATCTAGCTCTGAAAAAATAGTTGGGCTTCTAGCGGTGTGTGGGACTTGGTCTATTAGTCCATCTATACTGACCTCCATCAGGTTGCAAATTAAAAATAATTTTTTTCTGCATCTAGCTCTGAAAAAATATTTGGGCTTCTAGCAGTGTATGGGACTTGTTCTATTAGTCCTTCTATACTGACCTCCAGCAGGTTGCAAATTCAATATAATTTTTTTCTGCATCTAGCTCTGAAAAAATAGTTGGGCTACTAGCGGTGTGTGGGACTTGGTCTATTAGTCCATCTATACTGACCTCCATCAGGTTGCAAATTCAAAATAATTTTTTTCTGCATCTAACCCAGCCAATAGTTTTGGCCTAATACCACAGTTTGGCCACTCAGCTCTGCTCGGTTACCATCCATTGTTTTTTTGTGCAAACAACTCCAGAGTTGTGAATTAGTTAACCACCAAAATGAGTGGAAAAAGGCCTGCTGCTGGTGGAAAGGGGAATAGGCGTGTTGGGAAGGGGAAAAAAGGTTGTGTCCGTGGGGTAGGTGTTAAAGCAACAGTAACATCTGCAGAAGAAAGACCATCTTCCAGCCAAACTAAAATGTCTACTTCTTTTAGCGGACAATGTGATAAGATCCCTTTCTTACGGCCACGCCAATCGCTACAAATTCCAGATGAGGCACAAAAACAGCAGGTGCTTCAACGGATATCAAGTGCTCCTTTAAGTGGGCTCTCCTCCACATCAACTTCAACATCACAAATACTCCAGTCCTCAAAGGTGTCACCCAAATCGCACTTGCTTCCTCACAGCTCCCAAATCTCCAGCTGCCCGTCTGAGTATGAGGTAGAACAGATGGTTGAGTCTGCAGAGCTGTTTACTCATACTATAGCCTGGGAATCAGAGGTCGACTCCAGCGGTGGGAAGCTCAGTGTGCTACAATGCGGCCTAGCCGGCCGGGCCAATCACCGTCTGCCATATCTTGTGCATCCGCGGCCTCTTCATCCTCTGTGACTGGGGGGACAGCAGTCACACCTGTTTTGGGGCGCAGACCTGCCACCTCTTTACCCGCAACAGCCAGCGTGATTGGCAGGTCATCATTTTCTTTGGAGGTGGTAACACCAGCTGGTGTTGAGCGCTGTCCGACATCGATAGCACCACCTTTGGATCAAGGCAACCTAACATGTCCGCCTGCATCTTCCTCACAGACCGGCAGTTTGCCGGGGACACCCTTATCAACCCCGTCTAAGCACAATAGCCAGCCCTCGGTCCCTCAGATGTGGACAAGTAAAAGACCATTTCCTCCTAGCCATGAGAAAGCTAAGAGGTTGAATTTCACCATCTGCAAGCTCTTGGCTACAGAAATGCTGCCTTTCCGCCTGGTGGACACAGAGGATTTTCGAGACCTTATGTCCGTCGCAGTGCCCCAGTACCAGATGCCCAGTCGGCACTACTTCTCAAAGAAAGGTGTGCCTGCGCTCCACCAGCATGTCGCACACAACATCACCGCTTCTTTGAGAAACTCTGTGTGTGACAGGGTGCATTTCACCACAGACACTTGGACGAGTAGGCATGGACAGGGGCGTTACATGTCGCTGACTGGGCACTGGGTAACTATGGTGACAGCAGGACAAGGGGCTGCTGTCCAAGTCTTGCCGTCCCCACGAGTTGTGCGTCAATCCTCTTTATGTCAAAGTTCCTCCACTGCTTCTGCCTCCTCAACCTCCT
Source organism: Phyllobates terribilis (assembly GCF_046119375.1). NCBI lineage: Eukaryota > Metazoa > Chordata > Amphibia > Anura > Dendrobatidae > Phyllobates > Phyllobates terribilis. The sequence goes on from NW_027362830.1 coordinate 5,771,604, forward strand.
CTCGGTCTTCCACCTGCACCCAAAGCCTGTCTGGTCATGCCACAAGCTTTCTAACTGCGCAGAAGGGATCCTGCACACCTCCTTACTATGCTGGCAGTAGGGCTCAACGTCATCAGGCGGTTTTTACATTGAAATGTCTGGGAAATGTGAGTCACACAGCTGAGGAGTTGTGGTCAGCTCTGGAGAACCAATTTCATGAATGGTTGTCTCCACTGGACCTGAAACCAGGGAAGACCGTGTGCGACAATGCTGCAAACCTGGGTGCGGCCCTTCGCCGGGGCAATGTCACACACGTGCCTTGTATGGCTCACGTGTTGAACCTGGTTGTCCAGCAATTTTTAGCCCACTATCCCAGACTAGATGGCCTTCTGCAGAGGGCACGGTCGCTGTGTGCTCACTTCCGCCGTTCGCATCCCGCAGCTCAGCGACTTACATCTCTACAGAAGTCGTTGGGCCTGCCACTTCACCGGCTAAAATGCGATGTGCCTACCCGGTGGAATTCAACTCTGCACATGTTGCAGCGACTGTGGCAGCACCGACAAGCCCTGGTGCAATACGTTCTGACGTATAGCCTGGGCCAACGAGATTCAGAGGTGGGGCAAATCACGCTGGAGGAGTGGTCTCAGATCAGGGACCTATGCACCCTTCTGCACAGTTTTGAAATGGCGACGAAGATGTTTAGTGCTGATGATGCCATTATCAGCATGACTATTCCGGTGATTTACATGCTGGAGCACATGTTAAACAGAATTCGGAGTCAGGTGGTGGCACAAGAGGAGGTGGAGGAAGTAGAGGAGGAGGAGTTGTATGCGGAAGGGCTAACATCTGCAAGGTCCAGACGGTCGGCAGCACCAAGGCGGCAGGCATGTGAGGGTGGGGGAGATGGTTTTACCAGGGCGCATGGTAGCAGCCAAACTAGTGAGGAAGGTGCAGGAGCCCAGGAAGAAGTGGAGGACGAACTGATGGAAGACTCATCAGATGAGGGAGACCTTGATCACATTTCTGTTGTGCGAGGTTGGGGGGAGAGGACAGAGGAAGGAAGCATGATTGTTACCTCGCCACCAACACAACAGGGACTTGGTGCTCCTGGATGCGCAACACACATGAGTGCCTTCTTGCTGCACTACCTGCAACATGACCCTCGAATTGTGAGAATTAGAAATAATCCTGACTACTGGGTTGCCACACTGTTAGATCCCCGGTACAAAAGTAAATTTGCAGAAATTATTCCTGCCATAGAAAGGGATGCACGCATGCAGGAGTATCAGCAGAGACTGTTGCAGAATCTTACATGTGCTTTTCCACAAAATACCAGTGGTGCACGTAGTGAATCTCACAGTTCCAACTTGCCAACCGTGGGACCGTCAAGTGTTCAGCACTCAAACCGTAACAGAACCACAGTATCTGCTGGTAACATCAATTTTGCGGAATCATTTCACCACTTTTTTAGCCCATCCTTTGCAAGGCCACAGGAGACAAGAAGTCTGACACATAGTCAACGCCTAGAAACGATGGTACAGGAGTATCTCCAAGTAAACATTGAAGCGACGACTGTGTCACTGGACCCTTGCTCTTTTTGGGCTTCCAATCTGGATAAATGGCCGGAGCTAGCCACTTACGCCTTGGAGATCTTGTCATGCCCCGCAGCCAGCGTTCTGTCTGAACGTATGTTCAGCGCTGCTGGTGGTGTGCTGACAGATAAGCGCACGCGGCTCTCCACTGATAATGTAGACAGACTCACGTTCATAAAGATGAACAAATCATGGATCCGAAACGACTTTTCTACCCCTGTGTCATCCTGGGGAGAGTAAAAGCTTGATGATTGGTTAAAATCACCCTACCAACCGTTTTAAGCTTTCAAATTACTAATCATGTTTATCTGTATCTTGACTGGAAAATAATTTGGGCTTTGTAGCAGTGTGCAGCACTGATCCTATTAGGCCATCTATACTAAAGCTTCACCAGATTTAAAATTAAAAATAATTTTTAGCTGCATCTAGCCCGGAAAATAATTTTGGGGCTCCGAGATGCGCAAGGCACATAAGTGCCTTCTTGCTGCACTACCTGCAGCATGACCCTCATATTGTCAGAATTCGAAGTAATCATGACTACTGGGTTGCCACACTCTTAGATCCCCCAAACTTTTCGATCAACCTTTTCATTTTAATAAAGACCAAAAAAATGGTCATTTTTGAAATTATAAGCATTAGCAGGTTGTTAGAAACTGAAATCAAACAGTTTTCAACTCAAAACTTTATTCTAGGTGATGTTACATTTTCACATAGGACCCCTTGTTCGAAAGGAGCTTCTGAACTCTCTCGTCCATTGAATTTGTCAGGTTTTGGATGGTTTCTGCTTCAATTGTTTTGCATGAGGACAGAATACCCTCCCAGAGCTGTTGCTTAGATGTGAACTGCCTCCCGCCATCATAGACACTCCTTTTAATGATGCTCCAAAGGTTCTGAATGGGGTAGAGGTCAGGGTAGCATGGGGGTCACACCATAAGTTTGTCCCCTTTTATGCCCATATCAGCCAGAGATGCAGATGTTTTATGTGCAGCATGAGATGGTGCATTATCATGCAGAAAAATGATCTTGCTGTGAAATACACGGTTCTTCTTCTTGAACCATGGCAGGAAGTGCTGTTTGAGAAAATCCACATACATTATGGAGTTCATCTTTAGCGCCTTCAGGGATCCTAAAGGGGCCGACAATCTCTCTCCCCATGATTCCAGCCCAAAACATTACTCCACCTCCTCCTTGTTGGCGCTGTAGCCGTGTTTGCGTGGGGTGTCCATCAACCAGCCATCCTCCACTCCATCCATCTGGACCATCGAGCGCTGCACGGCACTCATCCGTGAACAAAACAGTTTTGAAATCAGTCTTCATGTAATGTTTGGCCCACTGGAGCCGTTTCTGCTTGTGTGAAGTGGATAGAGGAGGTCGACAGGATGGCGCATGCACAGCTGCAAACCTCTGAAGGACCCTGCATCTTGTTGTTCGGGGGACGTTGGAGGCACAAGCAGCTTCAAAAACTTGTCTGCTGCTATGACAAGGCTTTTTTGCCGCTGCTCTTTCAACCTGACGTAATTGCCTGTAGGAAAGAGTCCTCAATTTGCCCTTATCAGCACGCACACGTGTGTACTGTGAATCAGCTACATACTTCTTGATTGCCAAGACACTTCATCCTGATCATCGCACAATGTTGATTGTAGTCATGCCTTGACCTAAACACTCCACAATTTGTTGCTTCTCAGCAGCCGACACATCCTTTTTCTTTCCCATTTTGGCAGAAAATGTAGGCTGCTTAATAATGTGAGAGAGCCTTCTTAAGTAGTCTTGCCTTTCATTGGACACACCTGCCAAACTAATTAGCACAGGTGTCTGCAATTGCTTACAGTGATATAAAGAGCCCTGACACACATCACCATCAATGAGTTTAACTGACAAACAAACAAATTCTTCCCTTATCACTCCTAAACACTTTTTGTATAATAATTTGGAACGCGGTGTACATGTGCTTTTCCACAAAACACCAGTGGTTCACGTAGTGAATCTTACAGTTCTAACTTGCCAACCGTGGTCTGTATGGAATTGTTCAATAAAGGGCCCAAAATTAAGATAACATAGATGGGAGAGGTCTCTATGAATAGGAATTCCTAAGTATTTGATACCCTGTGAGGGCCAGGCAAAGGGAAAGTTGGACTGGATGGAATCCTATATGGATTTGGGGAGGGAGACATCGAGGGCCTCAAACTTCGCTGCATTGATTTTAAAATTTTACCATGTAACAAAGTGATCTATTTCAGCCATAACAGCAGGGATGGATATATGTGATTGAGTGATATATACTAGGACATCATCAGCAAATAGAGAGCACTTGTACTCGGTGCCTCCCACCTCAATCCACCTAATATTGGGGTTATGGCGAATTGATGAGAGCAGGTGCTCCGTCACTAGGATGTATAAGAGAGGGGACAGAGGACATCACTGCCTTGTCCCATTGGTGATTGTGAAAGGTGATGAAAATGTTCTGACGCACCCCCTGGGCCTTGGGACACCCGGAGCCGGACCCTTTTTGGTGGATGCTGGTGGTTGTAGTCTTCGTGGCGGCGACCCAGTTCCGTGGCTCAGGGCGGTCAAACCAGTGGCGGAACTATTTATGTGGTTTTCATGTTTAAATGTCCGACTACGCCACCCGTGGATTGCGGTCAGAGTGAACCGCCGCTACAGGGCAGACCACTGAGGCTGGTGTTGTAGGTGCAGCAGAGCGTAGCATAACTCCCCACGGGAGGAGTATAGCCTCAGGGCAGTGTATGCGGAGGATGGGGGTGATGGTGCAGGGCAGCAGCAGTAACGACACGGAGTTAGTGATGCAGTCCAGGGCCTTTACTCACAGTTCTTATTATCCAGACCACGTCTGCAGGTAACGGCTGCCCACGTCGTACTGTGCTCACCAGGTGAGGGGCTCAGACAACTCCCAGATAACTTTGGAGCACTTCACAGGACCCCCTTTGTGTGTCCTTTGTCTGGCCTTTCTTACCAACACTTCTGTCCGGCTGCCTCGGGCCTCCTCTTGGTAAACTTGGCGCCAGTTTCCCTGACCCTATGTGGTGCCTTCCTAGCGGGTGTAGCGAGGGGCTGCGCCACATAAAATGTCAGAGCCTCCGGTTTCTAGCTGAGGGTCGTTTCCTGCCTCCACTAGTTCGGGGACCGGTCTCCCCCTTTGGCCTGACCCCTCCACGCAGGTGGATTCGGGCGTGCGGTGGCGACTCGCCCGTCCGCACCCCTGGGATCCCTTCATTCCTCGTTCCTGGAGCCTTCTCCGCTTCTCTTCCTTCCTTCTCCCTCTTCCAGGCCTGGGCCTCTGTTACTAGGCCCGCCTCCGGAGCAGAGCTCATGCAGAGCCCCTGCTCCCTGCCACTTCTGCTCAGACTTCTCTGCACTGAACTAAGATGGTGCCCACCTTTTATACTCCCTTCTCAATGCACCCAGGAACTGCTTCCTCCCTGCTCCTGCACTACAGGGTTCCCCTTCCTCAGTGTTCCCTCCCCCCACTCCAGCCAGGGACAGGGACTATCGTGCCCATCTCAGGGGCATATTGGTCGCCCTGCCCCACGGCAATGTGGTGTAATGCATGCAGGTGTCGGGTCCTGATCCACACTCCATCCTTACCTGAGAGTGAGATATCACACCTCTGGGTGAGGTGCAATACGTCTGTAGCAACCGAGCCCTCAGGGTGCTACAGTTCCATTTATCTTCAGCCTAGGTGACGTATTGCGATACAGGGCCGTGATTTTGGCTATAAAAGGGTCCCCTAGACCCCTACCCCAAGCTTTTTAAGAGAATCATATATGGCGTGCCAGGAGACTCTATGGAATGCTTTCTCAGCATCCAACGAGAGTATCTAATTACAAATTTTTAACTGCATCTAGCCCAGGAAATACTTTGTGCCTAGTAGCAGTGTCTGCTAGTCAGCGGATTATCCCGGCTGTTAAGCAAGCTGCACCACCTGTAGTTTAGACACTTAATTTTTTCAAAGGAAATGCTTCGGGACCATGGGATACTTAGTGAAGAGCATCAGGAGGCACCCCAAGGCATAGGGGCTGGGACTGGCAGTAGGATGCCTTGCGGTGGACAGCCGAGCTCGATCCTTATAAAAGCTTTTTAACTGCAGCAGCTTTAGTGGACGCTACTGGAGCTGGAATTACCGCGGCTGCTGGCATGAGACTTGCCCTCCAATAGATCCTTGTTAATGGATTTAAAGTGTATTCATTCAAATTAGAGAGACAATTTAAATTAAAAAGCTTAGAGCTGTCTCCACCACAGGGGGGCTCGCTCGACCCACCAGCGGACAGGCACCAGTATTGGGAGAGGGGGGCTGGCCGTCAGGGTTCACCGCGGCTCTGGCACAAACCCGGCGACACGGAGGTGGCACGGGCAGGAGCGGACTGGCCGTGTCGGCTTCTCACTTTTTGGATTTTAGAAGGGCATGACATGCCTATATCTGTGTCTCCCCCTCCTTTTACTCCTCCACCTCTTTTATTTTCGCATGACTATATGTACTTGTCACTTTTCCATGTGTTAGTTATGTCTTCTGAGCAGTTTGTCAGCTTTTGGACACCTTTGAAGGTGTTTTCTATGTGTTTCTATGTGTTTTTGTTTGCCTGCCATTGGTTTTAACGGTGTTCGAAGGTGTTCGACGAACACTTTGACGAACAGTTCGGCGAACACACGGGTGTTCGACGAACCGAACTCGAACACTACGGGGGTGGCTCAACACTACTTATTAACCCCAGTATTTTTGTTGAACTAAGGACCGATTGATTCTAATATTTACACTACACTGTGGATTGATTGACCACAGCATTTACAGTAGACTGTGGACTGACTGACTACAGCTTTTACAATAAACTGTGGAAAGACTAACCACAGTCATTATCCCTGAGATAAGTAATTTTGGCCCTAGTGTGTTATTGGTGTGTATAGCATGTAGCAGGAACATATTATCATATAGGTTGTCTTTTTACAGGTGACTGAATCCCAATGAGATATTAGAATGTGAAATTTTTGTTTGTGGACTCCAAGAAGAGAATCAGAGGAATCACATAACAGGTAATTAATTCTCATATTAATTACTGATAATCGTTTGTCTAGGCTTAAGTTCTAGACTGGCGGATGTGTAATAACACCCACCTTCCTGATACATGACAATATACTGTATGTGTTTTTTCAAATGTACATCTTCTATACACAACTCCTAGTATAACACCACCATATCTCAGGTACAGAGATAAGAATCATTTCTTCTCATTATCCTCTGTCTTTTATTTCATAACCCACCTGATCTGAGCGGTGACACAATCAATACCATGATTACGCGACACTCACCACAGCATTCACTCTAGACCAGGGACTGACAGAACACAGCATTTACACTAGGTGTGCATTGACTGAGCACAGTAGTTATACAATACTCTGGAATGACTGACCACAACATTTACAATAGACTGTGCACCGACTGACCATAGGTGGGGCCTGACCGAGCACAGTAATAATACCATACTGTGGACTGACTGTCTATATCATTTGCACTAGTCTGTGGTCTAACTGACCACAACATTCACAATAGATTATAGACCGGCTCATCCCAGCATTAACACTAGTTGTGGACTTATTAACCCCAGTATTTTTGTTGAACTACGGACCGATTGATTCTAATATTTACACTACACTGTGGATTGATTGACCACAACATTTACAGTAGACTGTGGACTGACTGACTACAGCTTTTACAATAAACTGTGGAAAGACTAACCACAGTCATTATCCCTGAGATAAGTAATTTTGGCCCTAGTGTGTTATTGGTGTGTATAGCATGTAGCAGGAACATATTATCATATAGGTTGTCTTTTTACAGGTGACTGAATCCCAATGAGATATTAGAATGTGAAATTTTTGTTTGTGAACTCCAAGAAGAGAATCAGAGGAATCACATAACAGGTAATTATTTCTCGTATTAATTACTGATAATCGTTGGTCTAGGCTTAAGTTCTAGACTGGCGGATGTGTAATAACACCCACCTTCCTGATACATGACAATATACTGGACGTGTTTTTTCAAATGTACATCTTCTATACACAACTCCTAGTATGACACCACCATAACTCAGGTACAGAGATAACGAACATTTCTTCTCATTATCCTCCGTCTTTTATTTCATAACACACCTGCTCTCAGCGGTGACAAAATCAATACCATGATTACGCGGGACTGACCACAGCATTCACCCTAGACCAGGGACTGACAGAACACAGCATTTACACTAGGTGTGCATTGACTGAGCACTAGTGTTGAGCGATACCTTCCGATATCAGGAAATATCGGATCGGATTGGATCTGGCCGATACTCAAAAAGTATCGGATATCACTGATTCCGATACCGGAAACCTATGCAAGTCAATAGGACACAAATATCGGAATGAAAATAAATCCTTTCTTTCCTTGTAGGTTAATTCTACATGAAGGAAAACAACTAACAATAATGTAGAATGTATTGGGGGAGGTGGTTGCCCAAATCGATGGGAACAGTACTCACAGTGAAACATGAAAAGCCGGCAATTCATCAGCGGCATACACCGGTACCCCACAATTTAGAACAGAAAGAATAGAGCTTCACACATAGATTAGATAGATAGAAACATGTCAGCTACATATATAAGAAGTACAGGGACAGTGTTGCTTACTGTACTTGTCATTTAGTGTAAAGGATTTATTTAAAAAAATAATAATGTTTTCGTGCACCGTCTCTTTTAAAAAGCCGGCCGGCAATTCAGCAGCGGTACCCGACAATTTAGAACAGAAAGAATAGAGCTTCACACATAGATTAGATAGATAGAAACATGTCAGTCACATATATAATAAGTACAGTGACAGTGTTGCTTACTGTACTTGTAATTTAGTGTAAAGGATTTATTTAAAAAAATAATAGTGTTTTCATGCACAATCTCTTTAAAAAAGCCGGCCGGCGATTCAGCATCGGTACCCAACAATTTAGAACAGAAAGATAGAGCATCACACATAGATTAGATAGATAGAAACATGTCAGTCACATATATATGAAGTACAGTGATAGTGTTGATTACTGTACTTTTCATTTGGTGTTAAAATAAAGGATTTATTAAAAAAAAAAATTGGTGTGGGGTTCCCCGTAATTTTAGTCTCTAGCGGAGGTTAAGGAGACGGCTGGGGCAGATGTTTGATGCCTGGGAAGGGGGTAATACCCACAGAGCTTCCCAGGCTACTAATATCAGCCCCCAGCTGAATACCTAGCCTTTACTAGCTATTAAAATGGGGGACCCCAAAAAAAATGACGTGGGTTCCCCCCTATCTTAATAGCTAGCAAAGGCTAGGCAGACAGCTGGGGGCTGATATTAATAGCCCAGGAAGGGTGCCATGAATATTGGCCCCCTCCCAGGCTAGAAACACCAGCCGTCAGCCGTCCCAGAAATGGCGCATCCACAGGATGCGCCAATTCTGGCACTTAGCCTCGCTCTTCCCACTGCCCTGTAGCGGTGGCAGTGGGGTAATAGGGCTGGGGTTGATGTCAGCTTATAATGCCAGCTGACATCAAGCCCAGGTTAGTAATGGAGAGGCGTCTATAAGACACCCCCATTACTAACCCCATAGTCAAAGTTACAAAAAAACACAAACACCCAGAATAAAGTCCTTTAATTGAAATAAACACACAATTCTTTATTGTTCTAAATTAAACCATACTTACCATCACGCCCATTCCAGCTGAAGCCAATGATCTCCTGCAATAAAAGAAAAATAATAAAGCAACATCATCCTTACCTTTCGATGGTTCACAGGACAGCTCCAGCTCTGCTACGAGATGACAGGCTGGACCGCAGCAGAAAGCTGCCATCCAGCCTGTCATCCCGCAGACACTGAGAAGCGCAGGCATGCTTGCGCTCCTCAGTGTCTGGCTGTGACAGCATCCAGATGAGCCGACAATGAACTCAGCTCACCTCATGCACGTCACTGACAGCGTGGGAGAATTCTCCTGCGCATGCGGTGAGCGTGAGAGAATTCTCATGCTGAAGCGCTGAGCACAGTAGAATTTTCCCACGCTGTCAGTGACGTGTATGAGGTGAGCTGAGTTCAGTGGACATGACCTCGGCTCATCTGGATGCCGTCACAGTCTGACACTGAGGAGCGCAAGCATGCCTGCGCTTCTCAGTGTCTGCGGGATGACAGTCTCGATGGCAGCTTTCTGCTGCGATCCTGCTTGTCATCTCGATGTGCAGAGCGGGAGCTGTCCTGTGAGCCATCGAAAGGTAATGATGATGTTGCTTTATTATTTTTCTTTTATTGGAGGAGATCGTTGGCTTCAGCTGGAATGGGCGTGACGGTAAGTATGGTTTAATTTAGAACAATAAAGAATTGTGTCTTTATTTTAATTAAAGGACTTTATTCTGGGTGTTTGTGTTTTTTTTTAACTTTGACTATGGGGTTAGTAATGGGGGTGTCTTATAGACGCCTCTCCATTACTAACCTGGGCTTGATGTCAGCTGGCATTATAAGCTGACATCAACCCCAGCCCTATTACCCCACTGCCACCGCTACAGGGCAGTGGGAAGAGCGAGGCTAAGTGCCAGAATTGGCGCATCCTATGGATGCGCCATTTCTGGGGCGTCTAACGGCTGGTGTTTCTAGCCTGGGAGGGGGCCAATATTCATGGCACCCTTCCTGGGCTATTAATATCAGCCCCCAGCTGTCAGCCTAGCCTTTGCTAGCTATTAAAATAGGGGGGACCCCACGTCATTTTTTTGGGGGGTCCCCCATTTTAATAGCTAGTAAAGGCTAGGTATTCAGCTGGGGGCTGATATTAGTAGCCTGGGAAGCTCCGTGGGTATTACCCCCTTCCCAGGCTTCAAACATCTGCCCCAGCTGTCTGCTTAACCTCCGCTAGAGACTAAAATTACGGGGAACCCCACGCCAATTATTTTTTAAATAAATCCTTTATTTTAACACTAAATGACAAGAAGCATCACTGTCACTGTACTTCATATATATGTGACTGACATGTTTCTATCTATCTAATCTATGTGTGATGCTCTATTCTTTCTGTTGTAAAATGTCGGTACCAGTGTATGCCGCTGCTGAATTGCCGGCCGGCTTTTTTAAAGAGACAGTGAATGAAAACACTATTATTTTTTTTAATAAATCCTTTACACTAAATGACAAGTACAGTAAGCGGAGCGCTGCCATCCAGCTTGTCATCCTTCAGAGACACTGCAGAGCGCAGGCATTTTGGCAGCTTCCGATTCCGGTATTCGATATTCTAAAAGTATTGGAACTCAGTATCGGAAGTCCGATACTGCGAATATCGGTCGATACCCGATATTTCAGTATTGGAAGGCTCAACACTACTGAGCACAGTAGTTATACAATACTCTAGAATGACTGACCACAACATTTACAATAGACTGTGCACCGACTGACCATAGTATTTACACTAGGTGAGGACCGACCGAGCACAGTAATAATACCATACTGTGGACTGACTGTCTATATAATTTGCACTAGTCTGTGGACTAACTGGCCACAACATTCACAATAGATTATAGACTGGCTCATCCCAGCATTAACACTAGTTGTGGACTTATTAACCTCAGTATTTATGCTGAACTAAGGACTGATTGATTCTAATATTTACACTACACTGTGGACTGACTGACCAGAACATTTACAGTAGATTGTGGACTGACTGACTACAGCTTTTACAATAAACTGTGGATAGACTAACCACAGTCATTAATCCTGAAATAAGTAATTTTGGCCCTAGTCTGTTATTGGTGTGTATAGCATGTAGCAGGAACATATTATCATATAGTTTGTCTTTTTACAGGTGACTGAATCCCAATGAGATATTAGAACGTGAAATTTTTGTTTGTGGACTCTAAGAAGAGAATCAGAGGAATCACATAACAGGTAATTAATTCTCATATTAATTACTGATAATCGTTGGTCTAGGCTTAAGTTCTAGACTGGCGGAGGTGTAATAACACCCACCTTCCTGATACATGACAATATACTGTATGTGTTTTTTCAAATATACTGTATATCTTCTATACACAACTCCTAGTATAACACCACCATATCTCAGGTACAGAGATAAGGAACATTTCTTCTCATTATCCTCGGTCTTTTATTTCATAACACACCTGCTCTCAGTGGTGACACAATCAATACCATGATTACGCGAGACTGACCACAGCATTCACCCTAGACCAGGGACTGACAGAACACAGCATTTACACTAGGTGTACATTGACTGAGCACAGTAGTTATACAATACTCTGTAATGACTGACTACAACATTTACAATAGACTGTGCACCGACTGACCATAGTATTTACACTAGGTGGGGACCGACCGAGCACAGTAATAATACCATACTGTGGACTAACTGTCTATATCATTTGCACTAGTCTGTGGACTAACTGACCACAACATTCAAAATATATTATAGACTGGTTCATCCCAGCATTTACACTAGTTGTGGACTTATTAACCCTAGAACGCATACCTGGGGCCTCGTAGGCCCGCCCTGTTAATTGTTTTCTATTTTCTGCAAGATTACTTTAGTTAGAATTTTGAAACTCTAGGTATTCCTCAGGAATATAGTTGTTTGTCATTTCCAGTTGTTCATTTATTTTTATGTTACAGGCATTTTCGGTATAACAACTCTTTTTTGAAAATACCCATTTTTATGGTCATGCGTTCTAGGGTTAACCACAGTATTTATGCTGAACTAAGGACCAATTGATTCTAATATTTACACTACACTGTGGACTGACTGACCACAACATTTACAGTAGACTGTGGACTGACTGACTACAGCTTTTACAATAAACTGTGGATAGATTAACCACAGTCATTATCCCTGAGATAAGTAATTTTGGCCCTAGTGTGTTATTGGTGTGTATAGCATGTAGCAGGAACATATTATCATATAGTTTGTCTTTTTACAGGTGACTGAATCCCAATGAGATATTAGAACGTGAAATTTTTGTTTGTGAACTCCAAGTAGAGAATCAGAGGAATCAAATAACAGGTAATTAATTCTCATTTTAATTACTGATAATCGTTGGTCTAGGCTTAAGTTCTAGACTGGCGGAGGTGTAATAACACCCACCTTCCTGATACATGACAATATACTGTATGTGTTTTTTCAAATGTATATCTTCTATACACAACTCCTAGTATAACACCACCATATCTCAGGTACAGAGATAAGGAACATTTCTTCTCATCATTCTCTGTCTATTATTTCATAACCCACCTGATCTGAGCGTTGACACAATCAAAACCATGATTACGCGAGACTGACCACAGCATTCACCCTAGACCAGGGACTGGCAGAACACAGCATTTACACTAGGTGTGCATTGACTGAGCACTAGTGTTGAGCGATACCTTCCGATATCAGGAAATATCAGATCGGATTGGATCGGGCCAATACTCAAAAAGTATCGGATATCGCCGATTCCGATACTGGAAACCAATGCAAGTCAATGGGACACAAATATCGGAATGAAAATAAACCCTTTCTTTCCTTGTAGGTTAATTCTACATGAAGGAAAACAACTAACAATAATGTAGAATGTATTGGGGGAGGTGGTTGCCCAAATCAATGGGAACAGTGCTCACAGTGAAACATGAAAAGCCGGCAATTCATCAGCGGCATACACTGGTACCCCACAATTTAGAACAGAAAGAATAGAGCTTCACACATAGATTAGATAGATAGAAACATGACAGCTACATATATAAGAAGTACAGGGACAGTGTTGCTTACTGTACTTGTCATTTAGTGTAAAGGATTTATTTAAAAAAATAATAGTGTTTTCGTGCACCGTCTCTTTTAAAAAGCCGGCCGGCAATTCAGCAGCGGTACCCGACAATTTAGAACAGAAAGAATAGAGCTTCACGCATAGATTAGATAGATAGAAACATGTCAGTCACATATATAATAAGTACAGTGACAGTGTTGCTTACTGTACTTGTCATTTAGTGTAAAGGATTTATTTAAAAAAATAATAGTGTTTTCATGCACAATCTCTTTAAAAAAGCCGGCCGGCAATTCAGCAGTGGTACCCAACAATTTAGAACAGAAAGATAGAGCATCACACATAGATTAGATAGATAGAAACATGTCAGTCACATATATATGAAGTACAGTGATAGTGTTGATTACTGTACTTGTCATTTAGTGTTAAAATAAAGGATTTATTAAAAAAAAAATTGGTGTGGGGTTCCCCGTAATTTTAGTCTCTAGCGGAGGTTAAGCAGACGGCTGGGGCTGATGTTTGATGCCTGGGAAGGGGGTAATACCCACAGAGCTTCCCAGGCTACTAATATCAGCCCCCAGCTGAATACCTAGCCTTTACTAGCTATTAAAATGGGGGACCCCAAAAAAAATGACGTGGGTTCCCCCCTATCTTAATAGCTAGCAAAGGCTAGGCAGACAGCTGGGGGCTGATATTAATAGCCCAGGAAGGATGCCATGAATATTGGCCCCCTCCCAGGCTAGAAACACCAGCCGTCAGCCGTCCCAGAAATGGCGCATCCATAGGATGCGCCAATTCTGGCACTTAGCCTCGCTCTTCCCACTGCCCTGTAGCGGTGGCAGTGGGGTAATAGGGCTGGGGTTGATGTCAGCTTATAATGCCAGCTGACATCAAGCCCAGGTTAGTAATGGAGAGGCGTCTATAAGAGACCCCCATTACTAACCCCATAGTCAAAGTTACAAAAAAACACAAACACCCAGAATAAAGTCCTTTAATTGAAATAAACACACAATTCTTTATTGTTCTAAATTAAACCATACTTACCATCACGCCCATTCCAGCTGAAGCCAACGATCTCCTGCAATAAAAGAAAAATAATAAAGCAACATCATCCTTACCTTTCGATGGTTCACAGGACAGCTCCAGCTCTGCTACATCGAGATGACAGGCTGGACCGCAGCAGAAAGCTGCCATCCAGCCTGTCATCCCGCAGACACTGAGAAGCGCAGGCATGCTTGCGCTCCTCAGTGTCTGGCTGTGATGGCATCCAGATGAGCCGACAATGAACTCAGCTCACCTCATGCACATTACTGACAGCGTGGGAGAATTCTCCTGCGCATGCGGTGAGCGTGAGAGAATTCTCATGCTGAAGCGCTGAGCGCAGTAGAATTTTCCCATGCTGTCAGTGATGTGCATGACGTGAGCTGAGTTCATTGGACATGACCTCGGCTCATCTGGATGCCGTCACAGTCTGACACTGAGGAGCGCAAGCATGCCTGCGCTTCTCAGTGTCTGCGGGATGACAGTCTGGATGGCAGCTTTCTGCTGCGATCCAGCTTGTCATCTCGATGTAGCAGAGCTGGAGCTGTCCTGTGAACCATCGAAAGGTAAGGATGATGTTGCTTTATTATTTTTCTTTTATTGCAGGAGATCGTTGGCTTCAACTGGAATGGGCGTGATGGTAAGTATGGTTTAATTTAGAACAATAAAGAATTGTGTCTTTATTTCAATTAAAGGACTTTATTCTGGGTGTTTGTGTTTTTTTTTTAACTTTGACTATGGGGTTAGTAATGGGGGTGTCTTATAGACGCCTCTCCATTACTAACCTGGGCTTGATGTCAGCTGGCATTATAAGCTGACATCAACCCCAGCCCTATTACCCCACTGCCACCGCTACAGGGCAGTGGGAAGAGCGAGGCTAAGTGCCAGAATTGGCGCATCCTATGGATGCGCCATTTCTGGGACGGCTAACGGCTGGTGTTTCTAGCCTGGGAGGGGGCCAATATTCATGACACCCTTCCTGGGCTATTAATATCAGCCCCCAGCTGTCAGCCTAGCCTTTACTAGCTATTAAAATAGGGGGGACCCCACGTCATTTTTTGGGGGGGTCCCCCATTTTAATAGCTAGTAAAGGCTAGGTATTCAGCTGTGGGCTGATATTAGTAGCCTGGGAAGCTCCGTGGGTATTACCCCCTTCCCAGGCTTCAAACATCTGCCCCAGCTGTCTGCTTAACCTCCGCTAGAGACTAAAATTAAGGGGAACCCCACGCCAATTATTTTTTAAATAAATCCTTTATTTTAACACTAAATGACAAGTACAGTAAGCAACACTGTCACTGTACTTCATATATATGTGACTGACATGTTTCTATCTATCTAATCTATGTGTGATGCTCTATTCTTTCTGTTGTAAAATGTCGGTACCGGTGTATGCCGCTGCTCAATTGCCGGCCGGCTTTTTTAAAGAGACAGTGAATGAAAACACTATTATTTTTTTTTAATAAATCCTTTACACTAAATGACAAGTACAGTAAGCAGAGCGCTGCCATCCAGCTTGTCATCCTTCAGAGACACTGCAGAGCGCAGGCATTTTGGCAACTTCCGATTCCGGTATTCGATATTCTAAAAGTATTGGAACTCAGTATCGGAACTCCGATACCGCGAATATCTGTCGAATAGATTGTGCACCGACTGACCACAACATTTACAATAGACTGTGCACCGACTGACCATAGTATTTACACTAGGTGGGGACCGACCGAGCACAGTAATAATACCATACTGTGGACTGACTGTTTATATAATTTGCACTAGTCTGTGGACTAACTGACCACAACATTCACAATAGATTATAGACCGGCTCATCCCAGCATTAACACTAGTTGTGGACTTATTAACCCCAGTATTTATGCTGAACTAAGGACCGATTGATTCTAATATTTACACTACACTGTGGACTGACTGACCACAACATTTACAGTAGACTGTGGACTGACTGACTACAGCTTTTACAATAAACTGTGGATAGACTAGCCACAGTCATTAATCCTGAAATAAGTCATTTTGGCCCTAGTCTGTTATTGGTGTGTATAGCATGTAGCTGGAACATATTATCATATAGGTTGTCTTTTTACAGGTGACTGAATCCCAATGAGATATTAGAACGTGAAATTTTTGTTTGTGGACTCCAAGAAGAGAATCAGAGGAATCACATAACAGGTAATTAATTCTCATATTAATTACTGATAATCGTTGGTCTAGGCTTAAGTTCTAGACTGGCGGAGGTGTAATAACACCCACCTTCCTGATACATGACAATATACTGTATGTGTTTTTTCAAATGTACATCTTCTATACACAACTCCTAATATAACACCACCATATCTCAGGTACAGAGATAAGGATCATTTCTTCTCATCATTCTCTGTCTATTATTTCATAACACACCTGATCTGAGCGGTGACACAATCAATACCATGATTACGCGACACTCACCACAGCATTCACCCTAGACCAGGGACTGACAGAACACAGCATTTGCACTAGGTGTGCATTGACTGAGCACAGTAGTTTTACAATACTCTGGAATGACTGACCACAACATTTACAATAGACTGTGCACCGACTGACCATAGTATTTACACATGGTTGGGACCGACCGAGCACAGTAATAATACCATACTGTGGACTGACTGTCTGTATCATTTTCACTAGTCTGTGGACTAACTGACCACAACATTCAAAAGAGATTATAGACCAGCTCATCCCAGCATTAACAGTAGTTGTGGACTTATTAACCACAGTATTTATGCTGAACTAAGGACCGATTGATTCTAATATTTACACTACACTGTGGACTGACTGACCAAAACATTTACAGTAGACTGTGGACTGACTGACTACAGCTTTTACAATAAACTGTGGATAGACTAACCACAGTCATTAACCCTGAGATAAGTAATTTTGGCCCTAATGTGTTATTGGTGTGTATAGCATGTAGCAGGAACATATTATCATATTGGTTGTCTTTTTACAGGTGACTGAATCCCAATGAGATATTAGAACGTGAAATTTTTGTTTGTGGACTCCAAGAAGAGAATCAGAGGAATCACATAACAGGTAATTAATTCTCGTATTAATTACTGATAATTGTTGGTCTAGGCTTAAGTTCTAGACTGGCAGAGGTGTAATAACACCCACCTTCCTGATACATGACAGTATGTAACATACCTGGCGGTGTCCTTGCATAGTGGTCCATCTCCCACTGTGCAAGAGCGCGCACTTGATCTCCAATCCAGAATGTCTCTCTGCCTTCCCTCCATGCTGTCTGTTTGCCTCTGTGTCTGCAGCTTAAGGGCGGCGCCCAATCACTTTCTGCTTTTTATACCTGCTGCAGGCACACCCCTTGTGCGTCCTCAGCCTATTGCTGTCTGTCACCTGTTATTTAACCCAGCTGCTCCAATCAATCCCTGCCTGAGCATTGTGTTTCATTCAGTGTGTGCTTTCACTCTGAATGTGCCAGGTCCCTTTCTGTGTTTGCTTGCCTTTCTTGTAGGCTGTATTTCCAGTCCTGTCTGAACACGCTCCTAGCCTGTTCCTCCCGCCCTCTAGGGGCTGCATACCTAGACCCGCTCCTGTATCTTGCTGCTGTGTCTGTTCTTGTCTGTATACTCTCCTAGCCTGTTTTCCTGTGTTTCTCTATGTCCGTTCCTTTCCTTTTTCTGCAGAGTCTGAACTCGTACCTAACTCCTGCTTGTTGTCTCTGTACTCCCGTTTGTGAGTTTGTAGTCCACTCGCTACTTCACTGCAAGTACCCTGTGGGTATCTGGCTCTGCCTTTCCCTTCCTGTCTGTTCCGTGTGAACAGAGCCTTGTCCCCCCTGCTCTGCCTTGCTCACCGGTCCGGCGGTTCTAGCCTGCTCTGCCTTGCTCACCGCTCCGGCGGTTCTAGCCTGCTTTGCCTTGCTCACCGCTCCGGCGGTTCTAGCCTGCTCTGCCTTGCTCACCGCTCCGGCGTTTCTAGCCTGCTCTGCCTTGCTCACCGCTCCGGCGGTTCTAGCCTGCTCTGCCTTGCTCACCGATCCGGCGGTTCTAGCCTTTTCTGCCTTGCTCACCGCTCCGGCGGTTCTAGCCTGCTCTGCCTTGCTCACCGCTCCAGCGGTTCTAGCCTGCTCTGCCTTGCTCACCGCTCCGGCGGTTCTAGCCTGCTCTGCCTTGCTCACCGCTCCGGCGGTTCTAGCCTGCTCTGCCTTGCTCACCGCTCCGGCGGTTCTAGCCTGCTCTGCCTTGCTCACCGCTCCGGCGGTTCTAGCCTGCTCTGCCTTGCTCACCGCTCCGGCGGTTCTAGCCTGCTCTGCCTTGCTCACTGCTCCTGCAGCCTTGCTCCGCTCTGACCCTTTTGCTCACTGCTCCGGCAGTCTTGCTCCGCTCTGACTCCTTTTGCTCACTGCTCCGGCAGTCTCGCTCCGCTCTGACTCCTTTTGCTCACTGCTCCGGCAGTCTCGCTCCGCTCTGACTCCTTTGCTCACTGCCCCGGCAGTCTCGCTCTGCTCTGACTCCTTGCTCACTGCTCCGGCAGTCTCGCTCAGCTCTGACCTCTTGCTCACTGCTCCAGGCGGCCTTGTCCTGCTCTACTCTTGCTCACCGCCCCAGGTGGCCTCGTCCTGCTCTACTCTTGCTCACCGCTCCAGGCGGTCTCGTCCTGCCCTGCTCTCGCTCACCTCTCTGGGCGGCCTCACTCTCCTGTGTTTGTCCGCCACATCTGTGGTTCTGTTCCTGAGTCCCAGTGTGTACTGGGTCCTATCCCGCCTGTGTTCCTACCTGCTAGTGCCTCCCTGTCTGCACTCTAGCTGTGCTTGCCTGTACCCCCCTGCCTGCATACCCGCCTGCCTGCATAACAGTCGTGCCTGCCTATACCCACCAGTCTGTGTGTCAGCCTAACCAGTCTGTTTCTGTATTCCCCTGTGTGGGTCAACAGCCGTGTCCGGGGTCTGTCCTGGAGTAGCACCTGGTCCTCTGCTCGGTTCCTCCTTGGTGCACTGGCGTCGTATGCCGTTGTGCGACCCTGGTCGGATCGGGTGAATACCTAGTTACGCCCCTCCAGGCATTCACTCTCCGGCACGGTCCAGTGGAATCACACGCACACGCCGCTCAGCCCGGGTGTGTGCATTACAGCATGCTCAGGCCATGGTTCCCGTTGAGCCCCACGGCCTTTGCTCTTTGAGACGTTTTCCAGTGAATACATGCATTAAAAATAAATAAAGAATTTTTTTTTCCTTAGCTGAGTTCCAGGCGAATTACGCACCCGTCCAGATGGATCTATCAGCTCTCGTTCCTGCGGATCCGCCACGTTACTATGGGGATCCAAGACAGAGTCGTGCATTTGTGGAGCAATGCATGCTACACTTCAAGCTCTACCCTCTATGTTTTCCCACAGATCGGGCTAAGGTGGGATTCATGATGTCTTACCTAGCGGGTGATGCCTTGAATTGGATCACCCCCCTATGGGACGCACAGGATCCTATCGTCCTGGACATAATGGCCTTCCTGGTGGCCTTTCTAATGGTCTTCGATGATCCTAACCCGGAGGCTCCTGCTGAAGCTTCACTTCCCAATATCCCGGAGCAGTCCCGATGGGTAATGTGTGTGGGTAGCACAATAGTCCTCCAGCCCAATGAGACTACTGCCCACACAGAATCCTCCAGGCATTCACTCTCCGGCACGGTCCAGTGGAATCACACGCACACGCCGCTCAGCCCGGGTGTGTGCATTACACACTCTATGTCTCTTCCAAGGGTCATTGTAGTGCCTCCCAATTTTTTTTTCAGCCATTGCATTCACTGCAGAGGCCAAAACTATGGGAGACCCACTTCATAATACTGGGAACATTTTTTCATGAGGCCCTCTAACTCTCTTCCAAGGGGCATTGGAGTGCCTCCCAATTTTGGGCAGCCCTTGCATTCACTGCATAGGCCAACACTATGGGAGACCCACTTCCTAATAATGGGAACATTTTTTCATGAGGCCCTCTACGTCTCTTCCAAGGGGCATTGGAGTTCCTCCAAATTTTTGGCAGCCGTTGCTTCACTGCATAGGCAAACAGTATGGGAGACCCTCTCTTTTCTAATGGGAATTTGTTGTTACTGTGGCCCTGCTCTATTGGTTTTTAAATTGTTAGTTGGGTTTTTCCTAAATTTTGTCAGCCGTTGGACTCACTGCATACCTTATAACTGTATAGCAGACCCTCTACTTTCTAATGGGAAAATGTCGTACTCGTTACTGTGGCCCTGCTGTATGTGTCTTTAAATTGTTAGTTGGGTTTTTCCTAAATTTTGTCAGCCGTTGGACTCACTGTATATCCTATAACTGTATAGCAGACCCTCTCCTTTCTAATAGGAACATGTTGTACTCGTTACTGTGGCCCTGCTCTATGTGTCTTTAAATTGTTAGTGGGGTTTTTCCTAAATTTTGTCAGCCGTTGGACTCATTGCATACCCTATAACTGTATAGCAGACCCTCTCCTTTCTAATGGGAGCGTGTCGTACTCGTTACTGTGGCCCTGCTCTGTGTGTCTTTAAATTGTTAGTGGGGTTTTTCCCAAATTTTGGCAGCCCTTTCAGTCACAGCATGGGCATTACCACTATAGGAGACCCGCTCCTTTATAATGGGAACATTTTCTTTACTGAGACCCTCCTCTATGTCTCTTCAAAGGGGTATTGGGTTGCGTCCAAATTTTTGGCAGCCCTTGCAGTCACTGCATACGCAATAACAATATAGGAGACTCACTCTTTAGTAATGGGAGCAATAAAGCGTAGCCGGCTGATGGCTTTCTAACAATAGCGAGGGCCGACTGCTGGCCTTTTAAGAACGGTAAGGGCCGCCTGATGGCCCTATAAAAATAGGCTTTGTGACTTTCAGAGTCACCCCATCATAAATGAAACAGGATGTGTCTGATGATGTGTCACACACCACTTTGCAAGATAAGGTTGTAAAATATTAAAATGGCATTTCCCGGTGAATGCATTTGTCTTAAAAAATAAAGTAAAAACAAAACAGTAGGATCTTTCTTCAGTATAAAAAACAGAGTCGGCAATGTAACCTCAATGTAATCACATTGTTCAGCTCCTGCACCTCTTCTTCCATCTCAGAAATGACCACATCAGTCACAAGCTGAAAGCACCGCAGCACTGCCTTGGCCAAGCGGCAACAGGCTGTGCTGAAGATAACATGCTTAATGCTTAGGTGACAAACCGCCCAGCGCTGTAGAGTTGTTGAAAGCTGTGTCATAGCAGCCTGATCTGTGGCTCTCACCACTGAACATACAACCAGGCTTGGTCGTTTGTGACAATGGGCGGAACCTGGTGACGGAGAAATGACAGCCGGAGTAGATACAGTTTCCCTCTATGCCAGTCCTTTCACTGAGCTAAAGAATATGGCTGTGGTTAAATACAACTCCCACTGCGAAGCTGTTTCAGATTGAAAAACATTGGGCCCACCAGAGGATTTGATTCTGAGGGCCCACCTTTGTCCACCGCTCAAGAGCCCCATAACAGTTGCAAATTTTGCGCCTATCATGAACTCTCCTGATGGAGAAGTCAGGGCCCACCCGAGAATTCTCCGGTGGGCCCGTCCAACCCTGCTGAGAAGCAGCTCTAGCTAAGAAAAGTGTGTGGGAAGGTTCCCAGACACTCTTATGGCTGCATTTTTAATGTGGACTGGCTCCATACCACCCCTGGCCACATTCACCTGTCCATGTGTTTGTGGTTAGGCGGTCCTTCCCAGTAAGTGCAATGGGGAGGGCATGGGTAATGTTGTTGGACCCGTGCTTGTGGAAGGCGGAGATGATACCGGGAGAAATAGTGGCGGCTGGGGACCGAGTATGGACACCCGGATGCCGCCGGCATGAGGTTGTGAAAAGCATCCGTCTTCACGAGTCTAAAAGGCCACATTTCAAGTGAAAGCAGCTTTAGAGGACTTCCTGGGAGAAATGACAGCTGGGTAGATATGGTTTCCCAAGTCCATTCACCAAACTAAAGAATATGGCTGTGGTGAAATACAACTCTCAGCAAAAAAAGCTGTGGACTGGCTCCGTACTGTCCCTGGCCACATTCACTTGACCATGTGTTTGTGGTTAGGCGGTCCTTCCCAGTAAGTTCACTTGGGAGGGCTCGGGTAATGTTGTAGGACCCGTGCTTGTGGAAGGCAGAGACGACACCAGGACAAATAGTGGCAGCTGGGGACCATGAATGAATACCCGTTCGCTGCCGCCATAAGATTGTGGACAGCTTCTGCCTCCACAAGTCTAAAAGGCCACATTTCAAGTGCAAGCAGCTGTCAAAAATTTGGCAGTATAGTATTGCAGCCTGTGGGTGGGTGGGTGGCTGGCTGCATACTTGCGCTTGCATTCCAAGGAATGGGGTAGGGACAACTGAACGCTGCCCTGGGACAAGGACGTGGACGGTGATTGTTGCAAGTCTGCAATGACAAGTGCATGGCGGGAGGCATCTTCGCATGTGCCAAGGATCACTTATGATGGGCACACTTTTAGGCAGTGACCTGGGAGTCAGAGATGCTTCCAGAGGTCTTCCCCATGCTGTTCCCATGTCTTTTCAGCACTGTATGCATGTGTCTGATGATGTGTCACACACCACATGGCCAGATAAGGTTGTAAAATGTTAAAATGACATTTCCCGATGAATGCATTTGTCTTGGTTGAAAGCAATGTAAAAGTGCAAAAACACATCAAAAACGCTACGTGTGAACATAGCCCAAGGTGTGGAGGAGTCTTTTTGGTTTTGGTTATTTATTTTGCCTTATATACAAGTCATTACCCTAGAAAGAATGTTCCCTAACATGTTGCCCAGGAAAATCCATTTTGGTTTAGTTTTTGTATGTTTTATTGTGAGTCCGTAAAAGTGGCATAATACCTCTGACAACATTGTTGACAGCAGTGATCTGGGAGTTAGAAATGTTCCAGGGGTCTTCGCCATGCTGTTCTCATGTCATTTGAGCACTGTTCCCATCGATTTGGGCAATTTTTAAGATGCACTGACACAGTGTTCCAGAACCTGTGACAAAGGACGACAGATCATTCGAAACGCATAGCACTGTCCACCTACCCCCCTACCCTTTCCTCATGGATGTCATTTTCAACATGGACTAATTAACCCCTTTACCCCCGAGGGTGGTTTGCACGTTAATGACCAGGCCAATTTTTACAATTCTGACCACTGTCACTTTATGAGGTAATTACTCTGGAACGCTTCCACGGATCCCCCTGATTCTGAGATTGTTTTTTCGTGACATATTGTACTTCATGATTTTGGTAAAATTTCTTCAATATCACTTGCGTTTATTTGTGAAAAAAACGGAAATTTCGCAAAAATTTTGAAAATTTAGCAATTTTCAAAATTTGAATTTTTATGCCCTTAAATCAGAGAGATATGTCACACAAAATACTTAATAAATAACATTTCCCACATGTGTACTTTACATCAGCACAATTTTGGAACCAAAATTTTTTTTTGTTAGGGAGATAAAAGGGTTAAAAGTTGACCAGCGATTTCTTATTTTTCCAACAAAATTTACAAAACCATTTTTTTAGGGACCACATCACATTTGAAGTCACTTTGAGAGGTCTTTATGACAGAAAATACCCAAAAGTGACACCATTCTAAAAACTGCACCCCTCAAGGTGCTCAAAACCACATTCAAGAACTTTATTAACCCTTCAGGTGCTTCACAGGAATTTTTGGAATGTGGAAGAAAAAAATGAACATTTAACTTTTTTCACAAAAATGTTACTTTAGACCCAATTTTTTTTATTTTCACAGGGGTAACAAGAAAAAATGGACCCCAAAATTTGTTGTACAATTTCCCCTGAGCACGCAGATACCCCATATGTGGGGAAAAAGCACTGTTTGGGCGCACGGCAGGGCACGGAAGGGAAGGAGCGCCATTTGACTTTTTGATTGTAAAATTTGCTTGAATAATTAGCGGACCCCATGTTGCGTTTGGAGAGCCCCTGATGTGCCTAAACATTGGAGCTCCCCCACAAGTGACCCCATTTTGGAAACTAGACCCCCCAAGGCACCTATCTAGATGCATAGTGAGCACTTGGAACCCCCAAGTGCTTCACAAATTGATTCGTAAAAATGAAAAAGTGTTTTTTTTTCACTTTTTAATTTTTACGAATCAATTTGTGAAGCACCTGGGGGTTCCAAGTGCTTACTATGCATCTAGATAGGTTCCTTGGGGGGTCTAGTTTCCAAAATGGGGTCACTTGTGGGGGAGCTCCAATGTTTAGGCACACAGGGACTCTCCAAATGCAACATGGTGTCCGCTAACAAATTGAATGGAAAATCGGCTCAAATTGTTAGCGGACACCATATTGCATTTGGAGAGCCCCTGTGTGCCTAAACATTGGAGCTCCCCCACAAGTGACCCCATTTTGGAAACTAGACCCCCCAAGACACCTATCTAGATGCATAGTGAGCACTTGGAACCCCCAGGTGCTTCACAAATTGACTCGTAAAAATGAAAAAGTGGAAAAAAAAACACTTTTTTATTTTAACGGATTAATTTGTGAAGCACCTGGGGGTTCCAAGTGCTCACTATGCTTCTAGATAGGTGCCTTGGGGGGTCTAGTTTCCAAAATGGGGAAAATTGTGGGGGAGCCCCAACGTTTATGCACACAGGGGCTCTCCAAACGTGACATGGTGTCGGCTAACAAATTGGAACCATGTCGCGTTTGGAGAGCCCCTGTGTGCCTAAACATTGGAGCTCCTCCACAAGTGCCCCCTTTTTGGAACGGATTCCTCATTTGTCAATTTTATAATGTAGTGTTATATGCCAGTTGTGTATTACAACCTGACAAACACTACACAACTGAAGTATGACAACCTGACGAACACTACGTCAGCTGTGTAGTGTTCGTCGGGTTCTCATACGTCAGAAATTAATTCAATAGTTCATGGAGGTATGGTATCTTCTGAAGCAGTCTTTCATGCAGAGGCCAGGTTTGTCGGGGCAGGTGTCACATTGGTTAATGGTGTCCTTGCGTATTTCTCTTCGGTAGCACACTCGGCACTTCTTTTGTGACTTACCCTTTTTTCCGCTGTGAGGGATCTGCCCCGGGAAATGCTGGCCCGGTACAATTCGAGGTCCTTCAGTTCCAGAAGTAGTGGGACCCGCTCCGCCACCACTGCCAAATATCAGGGCCTTGATAACTGTCTCCTGAAAGTGAAGATACGACGCAGAAGTCTGGCCTGCACATTGAGACAGAAGGAAAGCGTTGTGCATTGCCATCTGAACAATGTGCACGGCCAGCTTCTTATACCATACCTTGGCCTTTCTCAAAGCACTGTACGGCTGGAGGACTTGATCGGAGAGATCAACTCCCCCCATGTACTTGTTGTACCCCACTACACAGTCTGGTTTGGCGACCTGTGTAGTGGAACCTCTTACAGTGCTGAGGGTGCTGCCATCACCATGTGTGGTGGTCAAGAGAAGGACATCCCTCTTGTCCTTGTACTTGACCACCAACAGGTGGTCGCTACATAGGGCTCTGCTCTCACCCCTTCTGAGCCGCTGCACAATTAGCGTCTTTGGGAGGCCTTTCTGATTTTTGCGGACAGTACCGCAAGCTGCGGTATGTCGCGCAGAGAGGGACTTGAAGAGTGGGATACTTGTATAAAAGTTATCCACATACAGGTGATAACCTTTATCCAGCAGTGGGTGCACCAAGTCCCACACAATTTTCCCACTCACTCCCAGAACAGGGGGGCATTCAGGGGGTTCAATCCGGGAGTCCTTCCCTTCATAAACTTTAAACTTGTGAGTGTACCCTGAGGTACTCTCACAAAGTTTATACAGCTTGATCCCGTACCTGGACCTTTTACTGGGCAGGTACTGCCGGAATCCAAGCCGCCCCTTGAAAGAAATTAAGGACACATCCACGCTGATGCCCCTTTGGGGCACGTACACTTCACCAAACTTGTTGTTGAAGTGCTCGATGACCGGCCGAACTTTGAAAAGACGATGAAAGTTCGGGTCATTGCGTGCAGGACACCTTGCATTATCTTGGTAATGCAAGAACTTGTGGATGTCCTCAAAACGTTTCCGGATCATCACCATTCAGAACACTGGAGTGCTGAATCTCTGTTTTTTTCAGGATCCCCATATGAAGGACCAGGCCCCAAAACTTCATCATTTCTTCTGCGCCTACAGGAGACCAGTTAGAAAATGATGAAGAGGGGTTTTGTTCCAAAAATTGATGAGCATACAAATTAGTTTGGCCCACCAGGAGGTTTATAAAATCCTCAGAGAAAAAGACTTTGAAAAAGTCTATTTCTGTGAGGCCGGTGGTGTCAAACTTGATTCCTGATTCGCCACGAAATCAGGAATCAATGACTCAACATTTTCGGGGGGCGAGGTCCATATGGGGTCAGTATTGGGGGGTGCTGGAACATCTTCTCTCCTGCGACGACTGCGGGGCGGTCCAGGAGAACCTGAGGAAGAAGAGGAGGAAGAAGAGTAGGAAGAGGAGGACGATGAGGCATCAGAAAAGCAAAGAAATGTGGGATCCTCGCCCTCGCTGTCGGTCTTAGTGTCGGAGGCAACAAAAGAGTATGCCTCCTCCGCTGAATAGCGAGTTTGGGATGAGCCGGACATTTTTTTTTTCCCGTGTATGTGGTGCGTGTGTGTCAGTTCTTTATTTAGAGTGTGTGTGTGTCAGTGTGCTTGGTGTGAAATTTTTTTCCTGAAAAAAAAAAGAGAAAAATAAGAACTACCGTAGGTGGTTCAAACAGCGAGCACGAGTGCGGATCGGTGAACTATGTCACCAATCAACTCTCGGCAGCTGCTGGGTGTGTGCGCGGATGTGGTGCAAAGGTGGGGGGGGCGAGAATTGACAGGGACAAGAAAAAGAAGAGAAAGAAGAGAAAGAAAGAATAAAAAAAGAAAAGTCGTGAAAACAGCGAACATAGAAAAGAAAAAAAGAAAATTCGTGAAAACAGCGAACACAGAAAAGAAAAAAAGAAAAGTGAAAACAGTGAACACAGAAAAGAAAAAAAGAAAAGTCGTGAAAACAGCGAACACAGAAAAGAAAAAATGAAAAGTCGTGAAAACAGCGAACACAGAAAAGAAAAAAAGAAAAGTTGTGAAAACAGCGAACACAGAAAAGAAAAAAATATGTCGTAAAAATAGCGAATACAGAAAAGAAAAAAAGAAAAGTTGTGAAAAGCAGCGAGCACGGACGTTGATCAGGGATGTAGACACTGTTCAGCCCTCGGCCGCTGCAGGACACACGAAAAAAAAAAATTGGTAAAAGGAGGGGGGGGAGGGGGTAGAGGGGTGGATGAGGGGAGAACAGAGATGCACTTACCAAAGTCTTCTCTGTTCTTCTTTCAGCAGGATCAGCAGCAGGTTCTGGAAGAGGCTCAGGAGCAGGATCCGCAGGATAAGGAGCTGGAGATCAACGACCCAGGAGACAGGAGCAGGAGATCCAGGACCCTGGACAGCAGCCGGACGCCGAAGCTGAAGATCCAGCAGCCTGAAGAGCTCAGTAGGATGCCGGAGCAAGAGATCCAGGACCCTGGAGAGCGGCAGCAGCGACTGGAGCAGGTAGGAGAAAGGTCTTGTAGTGTCACAGAAGATTGTGGAACTACAAGGCCCAGCACAGAGTGATCAGACGTGACCACTCTGTAGAAATCCTCACCAAGTGTGAGGATCTGCAGGGCGGTCACAGGGGGGTGACAGGGTGGTGGCAGGCAGGTCACAGGCCGGTCACCTCCCGGTCAGGTACTCTGATTGGTGTGATTGATGATGACATCGATCGCACCAATCAGAGATGGCTGGGGCCTGGGCACGCACCACAGGGGGTTACAGGGAGGTGACAGGCAGGTCACAAGCCGGTCACCGCCCTGTGACCGCCGTGTCACCTGTGTTCATGTACTCTGATTGGAGCGATCGATGTCATCATCGATCGCTCCAATCAGAGCTGGCTGGGGGCTGGCAGGGGGCTTGTATGACTTCACAGGGGGCCATGGGGAGGTGACAGGCAGCCTAACCCCTCGACTTGACAACTCCCCTGTTGCTGCTCCCATCCCACGAAGAGTTAGACGTAGGAGGGAGCTCCCCATTATCACCACTAGGCACGAGGTAGATAGTGGGGTATTAGATTATCTTGCCCGCACGGCGAATGATGATGGGGAGGAGGCGTTTACGTGTAGCCTAGGCATAGTATCTGAGTGATATCGACACGCCTGTGCAGCTGCCTGCCAGGAATGCCTTCCATATTATTTTGGATGCTTGCATGTGACATAATAATCTTCATGAGGTGTTTGACTGTCTGTAAAACTGCCATCGGTCAGACAGAAACCGTCTGCACTCGGCAGATGAGGACTATGCGGGTTCATCACAAAACCCATCACACCTCAGCTCCCTACTTCCCAACCAACATCCCCTGTGGATCGACAACCACCCATTCAGTCAGAGCACATGAGGGGGCAAAGGAAGGAGGAGTGGGCTGCTCCAGGAGCTCCAATGGCTGGACCCTTAGTTAGTGATAGACCACTACGATGGTCCAGGCATGGGCCTACTGGAGGTGAATATTATTATGCTCATGGAGGGCAATACCATCACCCCCAAGAGCCACACACAGAGACCTCCTTTCCCTTCAGGGTCATATAGCCCTCAATTCATGGCCTAAACGATTTCCACAGCACCAGCATCTTTGTCTGGAAACGTTTCTGCCTCCCAACAGAAGGCCTTCACCTATCATAATTTGTAATGTTAGGATTACGATGTTATAATTCTGAATGTTTTATTTCTTTACGCCAGATTGTTTGGATTCTAAAAATAAAAAAGGTGTACATATGACAAAGTATGTATGCCCTTATTTGTATATATATTTTTTATTAAAGTTTTTGTTAACAAAAAAGCCATGTTTTTCATTTTTAGAAAATAAAAAAATACATGTTGCTAGTAAAGGGAGCAAAAAAACACAAAAAAACATAAACACATTATTAATTCAAGGAACAATAACTGGGGGATTCTGCCATGGCGTCTCATCCTATGGAGCTAAGAAACAGGAGGCAAAAAGATCCCGAACCTTAATGACAGAAGACTGTCGTCATGTAGTCGGCACAAATGGATAAAGGAAGGGATTGGGCACATCCTGGACATCTTCAGGACCTGGACCATAACGACACTCATGCATGCGGGTAAAGTTGTGCAACAGCACACATGCCTTGATCCCGCCATTCACATTCTGTTCGCTAAGTTAGAGGACAGACTGGAGCACGCGCCATTCAGCGCACAGGATGACAGAAGCACACTCAACCATTCTGCGAGCATGAGACAGCAAATAATTGAAAACTTACCTCTGGTGATTGAGGCCTCGATGTGGGAACAACTGCATCACATCTCTTGTTAATTGGAAAGCCTCATCAGCAACGAAGACATATGGTGCTGCTTCAGACCTTGAACCTGGAAGAACACATGGAGGTGGGAGAGCAAGGTCATTATTTAGAAGGCATAGACCCATTACCGATGTTTTAAAGATGCGGGAATCACCTGTACTCCCATAGGCCCCAATATCAACAATTCTAAACAGGAAATTACTGTCAACTACCGCCAATTGTACAACAGAAAAATACTGCTTATAATTGAAATATTGGGACTGCTTATAATTGAGAGTTGGACGGCTTCTTGACCCTGATGTGTTTCCTATCCAAGGCCCGAGGCAGTTTGGAAATTGAGTTTTCAGCAAAAAGCCTCGTGATATCCGCTCCCAGGCAAGTTGTGCCGGCTCCGGCAGCACCACAGAATAGAGTCTGTCCCATATCTGGGCACATATGTTCCAGACAATTCCTGAAATTGTTGACTTGCTCAGGAGGAATTCCAAATGAAGGGCCACAAATGATACACCAGTAGATAGAAACCTATTGGATAAATGTAACAATGCATAATGAGATAGTGTAGGAGGATATTTTAACATAATCAATACCTAATAATAATGCTTAAAATATATCCATAATTAATAAATAGATAAAAAAAACAACCTCTTATTAATACTATATTAGACATTCTTAAACATTGACCATAGTAAGGCAAACATTATATTTTTACAAAATAACACAAGCATACAATTAAGCTATAGTTACTACACTTGGTAACACACACAGAGACTTTTCCATCCACTATTGAAAAGCAAGGCCACATAGTGTCACATGTGTATCAGATGTGACAGACAGTCGTCCTGCAGGTGGTTGCAGGAGATCCCTTCGTTTAGCATTACAGACATCTTCTTAACTGTTTCACTCTAGGACCCAGCGGCTACCTCCTTCCTGCTAATTGACACCCTGGTCTGGGTGTTTAAATAGTTTCACTTTCAGCAGGAAGTTACCTGTGATACTCACATTACTCCTTGTGAATGCTTGGAGCTCTCAGACTGCTATCGTGTTCTGTGGTGCTAGGAGGACGCTTGGAGTTATCTCTCTGAAGTCGACTAACGCTAAGCTACTTTCCACCGTGTTTGTCTACCTTGTTCTCTTTAGTCACTAGTGGGGTTGACTAGTGCTCACCTCCCCCCTTTCCTATACAGGGTCAAGCGCTAGGGAAATACAGGGTTTAGGTTCGCGTGCGGCAATTGGTGAGGAAGGAGGTCTCCACTCCCCCTTTCCCGAGTGTCAGGGCTCCCTTTCCCCATCCCTTCATGTTACACTAGTCTTTCCCACACCTTGCGTGACACATAGATATTTGGACCTGTAATAATGTTAATTAATAGTGAAACCAACAGACTAATTCGTTTTATACCTTAAAAAATTGGCAGTGAACATGTAATAGGCCTGGAGATCAAATTCTTATTTAAAAAAAATTACAACAAAAATACCTTATCGTCATAAGAATAAATACTTATCCCCATGGAGGTATTCTGGTATGATATTCCTGACCTCAGCAACTCCAAAAGATGGTCAAATGTAGATACGATCATCCGACAATAGTCATAAAACTTTTGAGGATGCAAGCGTAGCTCATAATTCAGTCTACTAAACTTACCTTTTGCGGCCCTTTTTGTCAGAAGTGGATGGATCCAGTATGGACGCCGCCTCCTCGGATCAGCTACAGTTGGGTAGGGCTCACCATAGCGCCAAGATAAGACCCAGTGGAAAAGGATACGCTCTGTATCAGGTTGAATTATTATTATTATTTATTATTATAGCGACATTTATTCCATGGCGCTTTACATGTGATAGGGATATACATAGCAAAAACATTTACATAGTCTTAACAAAACGAGTCAGCGACTGGTACAGGAGGAGCGAGGACCCTGCCTGCGAGGGCTCACAGTCTACAAGGGATGGGTGAGGATACAGTAGGTGAGGGTAGAGGAGGTCATGCAGTAACGTGGTGGAGCGGTGGTTACTGCAGGTAGTAGGCTTGTCGGAAGAGGTAGGTCTTCAGGTTTCTTTTGAAGGCTTCCATGGTAGGCGAGAGTCTGATGTGTTGGGGTAGAGTTCCAGAGTAGGGGGGATGCACGGGAGAAATCTTGTATGCGATTGTGGGAAGAGGAGATAAGAGGGGAGTAGAAAAGGAGATCTTATGAGGATCGGAGGTTGCGTGCAGGTAAGTACCGGGAGACTAGATCACAGATGTATGGAGGAGACAGGTTGTGGATGGCTTTGTATGCCATGGTTAGGGTTTTGAACTGAAGTCTCTGGGCAATGGGGAGCCAGTGAAGGGATTGACAGAGAGGAGAGGCCGGGGAATAGCGGGGGTAGTTGTTGCCAAAAATACTTCAAAACCAGGCTACAGCAGTATTATGGGGGAATATCCCAACATGATATATGTGCTCACAGTATGGGACATGGAAACGAGGCTTTTTATAGGGTTCTACACAAGGATTTCTTAGGCATCTTAGTGAAAATACATGATGAAAATTACAAGGCAGACGAATGCCATTCGCATCACATACGCTCATATGTGAAAAAGACCGCACAATCACACTACACTCGCAGAGCAATTGAAAGAAAAATAGCGTGACACTCATCCGACTCCTGCATTAAAATAAGACGCGAGTGTGACTGCGGCCTAAGAAGGGTTATGATAGGAATTGTTGGAGTTAAGTCCTGGAAAGTATTGTCAGAGGAATCAAATTCAGAGGAGCTGGAACATGGGATTTGGAGGCAGATTTGTGGTATGAATGGGGTATTAATATTGATTTGGGGGTGTGTAGTGTTCCACTCCATCTGCCCCATTCATACACCTGGTTAAGTGTATAGTCATTATTATCGCGTTGGAATTTATTTTTCTTCATAGACATAATGCTGTCTTCCAATTTGGTGATCGTTTGTTGCGCTTTACTTATAAATGCTCCATGTTCTGTGTTAGATTTATATGGCTCCAATGTTAGTTTAATATCATTCACTTATGATTGAACAGCAATTCATTTTTGCTCCTCATTCTTAACAATAAGACACATGAGATTTAGAGAACATGTAGTAAGTAAATGGTTCCATTGCTCCACAAATTGCTGGGAATAAATGGTTGTCGGAAGTTTTTTGAGCCGTAGTCCTCTAGGGACCATATCTTTATTAATATACTTCCGTAATGTTGTTTTGTCCCACCATGTTTTCATTTCATAAATCATGATTTTTTTTTAAGTTTCCTTAAGTTGTCAAACATGGAATTAGGAGTCTGATCCGACTGTCTGCCATTATCGGCCATAACCGCCACACCATACGCCCTTATGAACCATGGCTTACACCATGGCTGTCTCCTCTCTAGTTTTCCCTATGACCTAAATAATCCTCCTATACTATAAGGCCTCCACACTGTCCGCCTTAATGAGCTATACCCACCACATTGTCTGCCATTATCAGCTATAACCGCTACACCATCCGCCATTATCAACCATGGTCTATACCATGGCTGTCTCCTCTCTAGTTTTCCCTTACACTCTCTATACTGCCCCCCACCATGCTAACCTCTCTCCATATTGTGCCATTTCACACTGCCCTCCCTCAATATCCATTCTGTGTCTCTTTTCACACTATGCCCTCATACTGCTCTCTCCAAACTGTATCCCACAGCGCAGGTATAATGTCCCCCACAGCTCCCAGTATAATGTCCCCCACAGCTCTCAGTATAATGTCCCCCACAGCTCCCAGTATAATGTCCCCCACAGTCCCTGATTTAAATGATGTCCTCTACAGCCAGCCATCCTTTATTATAGAGGAAAATGAGATCATTGGGTTTGAAACATAGAGCAACAGGTCATCTGAATATAGAGCTAGTTTATAGTGATGTGAGCCTATAGTAACTCCACTAATATCTGGATTTGTATGTAATGCTACCACTAAATGTTCCATCAGAGGAACATAAGGGACAACCTTGCCTCGTCCCATTTTTAATAGAAAATGTGTCCGATAGAAAGATAGAAGGCCGTTTACCCCAACTATCACTTTAGGGTCAGTGTATAAGAATAGAATTTTAGATAACAAGAAGTAACCCAACCCAGTTTGTGGTAGGGCTCTCTTCAAGAAAGTCCAATGCACTGTGTCGAATGCTTTAATGGCGTCAACAGAAACATGGCACATTGGGATCCCCTGGCTTTTTGCATGGGAAATTAACAATGTTTTATTTGTATTATCATGAGCTTCTCTAGCCTTAACAAAGCCAACCTGATCGTTGCTAACAATTGAGGGTAGATAGTGGGAGAGCCGTGTTGCAATTATTTTAGAGAATATTTTGACGTGTACATTAATTATTGATATTGGATAAATATAAGGGCAGGTATTTGGTTATTTTCCAGGCTTTGATATAACTGTTGTTATATGAGCCTCAAGTGATTGGGGGGCAAAGGGGTCTTCTGAGATATTATTAAACATTTTTGGTAAAAATGGTAATAACAGAGGTGCAAACATCTTATAATAAAATCTATTATTGAATTTATCTGGCCCAGGGCTCTTCCCAATAGGGAATGATTTAATGGCCTCTCATATCTGTTGCTCAATGAAAGCTTTGTCTAGTAGCTCCTGCTCGGGGGTCTGTAAGGAAAGTAAGGCAGTGTCCAGAATATATTTGTCAATTTTTGTTTCAAGACTATTAGGTGGCATGTCGTGGTATTGTGCATAAATCTAATATATATAATCGTCTTATCCCGTCTGTCTGTCTGTCCTTCTGTCCAGGAAATCCCGCGTCGCTGATTGGTCCGGCCGTGGCCAATCAGCGACGCGGGATTTCAGAAAAAAGATGGCGGCCGTTAGCGGCTCATCTGCCGCACGGAGGTCAGCGGCGATGCAGCCGGGAGATGACCGGCGACTGCTCGCAGAAGTACCCCGACCGGCGGCGCCGCTGACTTCCATGCGGCTACCGTCAGATCAGCGGCTAGGGCCACTGATCTCCCGACGGCAAGTGTGAAGGGAGGACCGGGGAGCGGCGCCGCCGGTTGGGATACTTCAGCTGCGAGCAGCCGGTCATCTCCCAGCTGCTTGCAACGGAAGTACCCGCACAGGCAGCGCCGCTCCTCGGTCCTCACTAATACGGTTCGCTGATTGGTCGCGGCCGCCGGCCCCGACCAATCAGCGATATTAGCGCCAAATTTAAACACCACTCTGCTGATTGGTCGTGGCCGCCAGCCGCGACCAATCAGCCATTTTGGCGCCAAATTTAAACACGCTCACCAGTCCTCACTTACACGGTTTGCTGATTGGTCATGGCCGGGACCAATCAGCAATATTGGCGCCAAATTTAAATGCCACTCTGCTGATTGCACCCGGTCGGCCGCATACATATTCTAGAATACCCGATGCGTTAGAATCGGGCCACCATCTAGTATTATATAGCGAGCTATAACAGCAATGAAATGCTTCCGCTATGTCAGTGGGGTTATGAATCTATAGCCGGGTGCCCCTTTTATTCTGGATACGTATGTCCTTTGCATGTGTGGATGTAACCTCCTTGTCAATGAGCGGCCACATTTACCTGTGAATTCATACGAGTATCTTCACATGCGATCTTGGTATTTTATACACGTTTCATCTATTAATGACCTTCGCTCCTTTCTTTTTCCAATCAGAACGTTTTTATTGAACAAAACAAAGAATTACAGACATTTTGTTTTTCTTATAGAAAGATTGTGAGAAAAACAATAAAAAGAAAGAAAAACCAGTAACAATACAACAACCGGTTTACATTGATATAAATCCCATTATCGCTCTATAGTACAAGGTTTTGGAATAGTAATTTTACATTTGTACATAAATATCTGAAATATTCCTGACTGCTTATTTTTTTCCCTATTGGGACATCAAAAGAAAAAGAATATATCTAAGAAGGGACAATTATATGGACTGAGACAATTATTATTCGCTGACACCTTGGGTATAAGGATATAAATTCCTGGTTTACTGTAAGGAAATGGACAAACGGTCCAGTATAGTATTTCTGAGGTTTAAATGGTAAGGCAGTTTCATCATGCTCATATTTGTGAAGGAGTCTATACACGGTGTTCCAAATTATTATGCAAATAATATTTTCTCAGATTTTCCCAAATTACCTATATGAATTGCAGTCATTGTAATTTTCCAGTCAAATAACTATTAGAGTACAATTGAAAGGTTTTTGTACAAACTGCCTATGATAACAGTATATTTAAAAAAAAATAAAAACTCAAACTGCACTCAAAATGCATGTTCCAAATTATTATGCACAGCAGTTTTCAACCTTTTCATTTTAATAAAGAACAAAAAAATGGTCATTTTTGCAATTATAAGCATTAGCAGGTTATTACACACTGAAATCAAACAGTTTTCAACTCAAAACTTTATTCTAGGTGATGTTACATTTGCACATAGGACCGCTTGTTCGAAAGGAGCTTCTAAACTCTCTCGTCCATTGAATTTGTCAGGTTTTGGATGGTTTCTGCTTTAATTGTTTTGCATGAGGACAGAATACCCTCCCAGAGCTGTTGCTTAGATGTGAACTGCCTCCCGCCATCATAGACACTCCTTTTGATGATGCTCCAGAGGTTCTCAATGGGGTTGAGGTCAGGGGAGCATGGGGGCCACACCATAGGTTTGTCCCCTTTTATGCCCACTCCATCCATCTGGACCATCGAACTGTTTTGTTCACCGATGAGTGCCGTGCAATGCTCGATGGTCCAGATGGATGGAGTGGAGGATGGCTGGTTGATGGACACCCCATGCAAACACGGCTACGGCGCCAACAAGGAGGAGGTGGAGTAATGTTTTGGGCTGGAATCATGGGGAGAGAGATTGTCGGCCCTTTTATGATCCCTGAAGGGGTAAAGATGAACTCCATAATGTATGTTGAGTTTCTCAAGCAGCACTTCCTGCCATGGTTCAAGAAGAAGAACCGTGCATTCCGCAGCAAGATCATTTCATGCATGATAATGCCCCATCTCATGCTGCACATAACACATCTGCATCTCTGGCTGATATGGGCATAAAAGGGGACAAACTTATGGTGTGACCCCCATGCTCCCCTGACCTCTACCCCATTGAGAACATCTGGAGCATCATTAAAAGGAGTGTCTATGATGGCGGGAGGCAGTTCACATCTAAGCAACAGCTCTGGGAGGGTATTCTGTCCTCATGCAAAACAATTAAAGCAGAAACCATCCAAAACTTGACAAATTCAATGGACGAGAGTTCAGAAGCTCCTTTCGGACAAGGGGTCCTATGTGCAAATGTAACATCACCTAGAATAAAGTTTTGAGTTGAAAACTGTTTGATTTCAGTTTCTAATAACCTGCTAATGCTTATAATTTCAAAAATGACCATTTTTTTGTTCTTTATTAAAATGAAAAGGTTGAAAACTCTGCTGTGCATAATAATTTGGAACATGCATTTTGAGTGCAGTTTGAGTTTTTTATTTTTTAAAAAATATCCTGTTATCATAGGCAGTTTGTACAAAAACCTTTCAATTGTACTCTAATAGCTATTTGACTGGAAAATTATAATGACTGCAATTCATATAGGTAATTTGGGAAATCTGAGAAAATATTGTTTGCATAATAATTTGGAACACAGTGTAGTCTCAAGAAGGTCTGAGACACAGAGTGAGTCTTTCAGCGGATAATCATTTAAGTTCCCACAGTTGAAGCCTTGGTGGAGTCAGGTATAGTCAGATTACAATATACAGGAGCATGATCTGACCATATAGCAGTCCCTATCAGAGATGTAGGTTGCCATGTAAGCAAGTGATGGCAATTTAATGAAAAGTCTCTACGGCTATGCATATTGAGTATAGGAGAATAATACGTATAATCCTTTACGTCTGGATGTTGTATCTTCCATACATCGACCAGTTGGAAAGACCGGAGCACGTTTAGCAAAGCTTTTGGGTGATTTCGATTGGTGACTCCAGCCCAGGAATGCCTCTAAAGAAGGATCCAAGACAAAATGAAAGTCACCTTCAATGATGATAAGGTCCTACAGAAAATGCTTTAGTTTGTTTAAGTATTGACATCATGTCTTACTTAGGTCACAATTAGGGAGATATAAGTTTGCCAAAGTCAAAATGTTGGAATAGATGGAGATCTTAAACACCTACATCCTCTCCGTGTCAGACAGTGTTTCTACAATAGTATGCGGCAGTGATCTGTGTCGGCCTATTGATGATTTCAGGATATTATTGTGATTTTCTTGGTCATCAATGATATTAAAGAGTCTGTTTATTTGCTGGCTGTGAAGATCCAGTGTTTGTTTCTGAGCATTTTGATGGCCACAACTTGTACAACATCATCCTCTTATCTCTGTACCTTGTCAGTAAGCTGTGATAGGCTAGAAGTGAGGGGACGTATTTCAGTTTTGTACGTGGTCTTCAGCCTTTGTATATATTGCTCTATCTCTTGTTTAGTAGGGATAGACGCAATATGAAATACAAATCAATTATGGCGTTCCCCATATTAAAATCCCTGTGGCTGGGGGGAGTATATTTTCCTGTGCAGCAAGCACTGCTCAGTATGTGGGCTTTGGTGAGAATACAGGGAGATTTGTGGAGATGTTTTCTTGTGAGGCCTACATTAAGAGAGAAGTTAGTGCAGGACTTACAGGCTTGAGATGTCTGGCATCATGAGGGTTAATATTGCTTCTTTTTCCAAGCTGAGATGAGGCAGTAATGGCTCCAGAGCAGGATGATAAGACTTTCGATAAGAAACACTGCATATCAGACATGCTGACCGAGGTGGAGGACCTCAGATTAACCTCCGATCTCGTCTTTCTTTCCCATATCGGACGTTATGTTTAAGGCTGGAAATTGCTTATTATTCCCCCAGGAACACGGTCTGAAGAGAGTGCTCTCATTTCTATGTCCAAGCCATGTCTTTCCTGTTGATTTTCAATACGTCCAAAGGCAGCGTTGATTGGGAGCAGGATTGTGTGATGTAATAACCTTATGTGAGCCCCAGAAACGCGAGTTGTGACACCAATGGAACGGCGCCACAACGGGAGGTTTGTATGAGTGTTTTTATTTTAACAAGGCCAAACATGAGGAATGAGAAGGCGTTGTACTAATAGAAGTGGAAAACCCCTTTAAGAAGATACAGTTTTCGGTTAGAATTGAAATAGGCTTCTTCCCTGCGTGACTTCTCTTAAGTTTATTAAGAGTTTATTTCTGTGTAAAACATTTCCCACATTAAGAACATGAAAATGGCTTTTCGCCTGTGTGAGTACTTTGGTGACTAAGAAGTGAGGATTTCTTCACAAAACATTTTCCACATTCTGAACAGGAAAAAGGCTTCTCCCCTGTGTGGGTTCTCTGGTGTATAACAACATCTGATTTCTGGTTAAAACATTTCCCACATTCTGAACAGGAAAAAGGCTTCTCCCCTGTGTGAGTTCTCTGGTGCTTAACCAGATTTGATTTCTGGTTAAAACATTTTCCACATTCTGAACAGGAAAAAGGCTTCTCCCCTGTGTGGGTTCTCTGGTGTATAACAACATCTGATTTCTGGTTAAAACATTTCCCACATTCTGAACAGGAAAAAGGCTTCTCCCCTGTGTGAGTTCTCTGGTGCTTAACCAGATTTGATTTCTGGTTAAAACATTTTCCACATTCTGAACAGGAAAAAGGCTTCTCCCCTGTGTGGGTTCTCTGGTGTATAACAACATCTGATTTCTGGTTAAAACATTTCCCACATTCTGAACAGGAAAAAGGCTTCTCCCCTGTGTGAGTTCTCTGGTGCTTAACCAGATTTGATTTCTGGTTAAAACATTTTCCACATTCTAAACAGGAAAAAGGCTTCTCCCCTGTGTGGGTTCTCTGGTGGCTATCAAGAATTGCTTTACGGTTAAAACATTTTCCACATTCTGAACAGGAAAAAGGTTTCTCCCCTGTGTGAGTTCTCTTGTGCTTAACCAAACCTGATTTCTGGTTAAAACATTTTCCACATTCTAAACAGGAAAAAGGCTTCTCCCCTGTGTGGGTTCTCTGGTGATTGACCAAATTTGATTTCTGGTTAAAACATTTCTCAGATTCAAAACAGGAAAAAGGCTTCTCCCCTGTGTGGGTTCTCTGGTGGCTATCAAGAATTGCTTTACGGTTAAAACATTTCCCACATTCTGAACAGGAAAAAGGCTTTTCCCCTGTGTGAGTTCTCTGGTGCTTAAGCAAATCTGAGTTCTGGTTAAAACATTTCCCACATTCTGAACAGGAAAAAGGCCTCTCCCCTGTGTGAGTTCTCTGGTGATAGACCAAATCTAATTTCTGGTTAAAACATTTCCCACATTCTGAACAGGAAAAAGGCTTCTCCCCTGTGTGAGTTCTCTGGTGATTGACCAAATTTGATTTCTGGTTAAAACATTTCTCACATTCAAAACAGGAAAAAGGCTTCTCCCCTGTGTGAGTTCTCTGATGTCTGATAAAACTTGATTTCAATGTAAAACATTTTCCACATTCTGAACAAGAAAATGGCTTCTCTCCTGTGTGGGTTATCCGGTGGTTATCAAGATGCGCTTTCTGGTTAAAACATTTCCCACATTCTGAGCATGAAAAAGGCTTCTCCCCTGTGTGAGTTCTCTGATGTCTGATAAACCTTGATTTCTCTATAAAACATTTTCCACATTCTGAACAAGAAAATGGCTTCTTCTTTGTGTGACTTCTCTGGTGATTAACAAGATTTGATTTCTGATTAAAACATTTCCCACACTTGAAACAAAAAAATCTTTTCTCCGCTGTGTGAATGTTTTGATGCTTAAGAAAACTATTTCCACATTCTGAACGTGAAAATGGCTTCTTTTCATTAGGAGTAGTTTGTTTTTTAATGCTTATTTTGTGACTTTGATTTTCCTTAGTAGTCGGTAATGAATCAGAAGACAGGACCTGTTTCAAAGGATCAGATGACAGATCTTTCCTGTGAAGGGATGATGGTAGATCTGAAGTAATTGCATTCACTTCAATTGTATCCTCTGGGATCTCAAGATCATCTGATTTAAAAATTGAAGATGTCAGCTGTCCGTCTGATCTCCTGGTACAGTCATCTGCCAAGGATAAAACCAATAATTATTTTTGAATAAAATATCCTTGAATTATATATTTTTTAACATTTCTACTTAAACTGTAAAATAGCAACTCATGTAAAAAAAATATTGAATTATTCACCAAGACAATGACAGTTCACAGTGTAATAGAAAACCTCATAGGATGAACCAGTGGAGTGTGGTGTTCAACTATTTGTTCATTCAGTCTCTCAAATATGGAATAAAAAGCCAAACAATGTTATGTAGGCAAAAATAACACCAATAAAAACTTCTACTCATCTCACAAAAAACAAGTCCCCACTCAGGTCCATCATCTGTCAGTGGAAAAACAGAGATTTTCACATTATTAGTGGCTCAAAGGCTCTTGAAAAGCAACATGGCTTCCATAAACCAATCCAGCAATATCCGCTCTCCCACAGTCAGATCTCCCCCTCTCTTCTGAGCCTTGCAGTGCGCCCAAACCACATTTATCATCCATGTATTTGGCATTACTACAGTGAGAAGAACCCACTTAATTTACAGTGTGTGTCTCCTGGAGCACAATCTGGGCGCTATGTGTTGGGCAATAAAATGGCCTATTTGTACTGTGTGCTAATTTTCGGAAAGTGACTGTGGAGTCAAAGTAGTGACAACTTCTAAAGATTAATTCATTGAGGGTCATAATTTTCAAAATGGAGTCAATATATGAGAATTTCTACTGCTCTGATTTTCTGACATTTTGTATGGTGTGGTGTGTCCCATATCCCCTGGGATCTGCTCCGGCGACGTCTGCTTCTGTCACCAGGTGCTGTCCTATTTATTCTGCAGGCGGCGCTGGTGATTGAGAAGACGACGGGACCAAAAGTTCTGGGCGGCACAGGCTCTGTCCAGGCACTTAGATTAGTTTGCATGGAACCAGTAGTACCATCCAGTCTGGCGGTATGGGTGTGTGTGCTGTCCAGCTGAAGTAACCTGCTCCCTACTTCTGGCAATTGGAAAGCACCGCACCCTACTAAAGCTGGAAGCATATTGCCGGAAGCTGCCAGATCCAGCCTTGTTCTCCTCTGGTCCAGTCCTCTGTGATCAGCTCCCAGCTTGTGTATTTGTTTCCTGTTGTGACCTCGGCCCATTTACTGACTATTTTTGCGTATTCTGATTTTGTACTTTCTCTGCCCTCCTGGTTCTGGCTACCTGACTATTCTTCTTCCCATCTCACTCCACAGAACAGCAAGTAACACTATGGCCCAAGCCTAGGGGTCTCTGTGTAAGTCCAGATCCATAAGGAAGGATTAAAGGGTAATGGGCAAAACTGTGACTACAGATAATAACACCGACTGAAACGATCAAGCTGAACAGTCTTCTTCAGTAAAAAAAAACTTCAATCTATAACTGTAACTACTAGGTAGTTAAAGACTCACATAGGTGAGGCAGGCCGATCCGACCCCAAATAAACTATCATACAGAATGAACATGTAAAAAAAATATAACAATAAAAATATGTGTTACATCCCCAACACAAATGTATGTATGAAGGGAGAAATCCAACACTAAACCGGAGTTGCACTCATTTATGGTGGACCATTGGAGCTACTATGAGTTCTGAGCAGAAGAGTAGAGAAAGTATTAGTGCCCCCATTTCAGGAGAGATTGTGCAGGAATCGGAATTCCTTAGGATCAAAAAAATAATGGAATTCATGACGTGGAGTGAATCCATGAAACCAGGGCTCGAGCCATGCCACCACATCTCCTGCAGGCGTGAATAGATGTATATTACAGCCATCAGCCACGCACAGCTTAGAGAGATATCATGGCACAGGTGTAATGTTTTTTTGCAATCCTGCTTGAAGTTAGTCAGTTTTAAAAGAAATTAAAAAGTCAGGATAAAGGGAAACTCTGTGGTTATTGTACAGAAATTCACACTTGGCCCTCACTGCACATTTAATATTGTTGATCATAAAAGTGTAGTTTGGCCAGAAAGACTGGACCTGGTCTTGTAGGGACCATATGAGCACATTCAGCGACACAGAAGGGAGAGAAGGTAGATTCATCCAATAAGATATCAGGGTCCTAGGAAGCCAACAGCATCATTAACCTCCGCTTTCT
The DNA here is from genome assembly GCF_046119375.1 of Phyllobates terribilis. Classification (NCBI taxonomy): domain Eukaryota; kingdom Metazoa; phylum Chordata; class Amphibia; order Anura; family Dendrobatidae; genus Phyllobates; species Phyllobates terribilis. Next base: position 5,814,552 of record NW_027362830.1, read on the forward strand.
GTTAAAGGCCCATCAGAATGTTTTTCTTCAAGTGATTTTATAAGTTTTCAGCACATTCTACGTACGCTGTCATTTGGCTTTGTAGTTTACAGATCTGGGCAGGTAAGGGTCAGCGTCTACTAATCCCAGGGGGGTAGGTGGATCCTCCAGGTTGTAAGTTTTACAGAAAAGGGGTTTTCAATGCCCAAATTCATTTGAACAGTTTTGGGTGGAGAAGAATTTTGTGATCTAGAGGCAAAATGGTGATCACACGATTGTGATACGGCCGGACTACACCACCGATAAAGCAGCCACAGCCGGTGACTGAGAAGAATCTGTGACTTCTCTGCATTTAGTGGTCACTACTCACCTGGGTAGTCATATGTAGGAATCTCCTCTTTACACCGCTCATCACCCCTCACATATGTCTCTGTAGTATTAATATGGGTCAGATCTTCACCCTGAAACAAATATTGTAAAAGTCACAGACAGATGGAGAAGTCCCATCTATGATCAGCTCTAATCCTGCCATCTCCACCGTTCTCATTACACAAGTATAAAACATATAATACTGGTGGATAAAACAAGACTGAGCACAAGACCTTCACAGCCGTCTACCCATCATAGGGGAGATCTCATGACACCTTCTCTCCATCTACCTGATGATCCTGAGGAACATTGGGATCTTCTTGTTTACAGTCCTGTGGAAGAAGAGGACGGGGACATCTCTCTGGTGATGTCCTCTTACTGGATAGATCTGGAGGAAACACATACAGGGTCTGAATTCATTCTTTACATACAGATAATTATAGACAGTGTGTATTTAGTCCTATTACCTGGTGATGTGAGGTGCTGGGGAACCTCAAACATGATGCCCTTGTACAGATCTTTGTGTCCTTCTAAATACTCCCACTCCTCCATGGAGAAATAGACAGCGACATCCTGACACCTTATAGGAACCTGACGCATACAATGATACCGTCATCCCCTCGATCCCTCCATAGCGTTACTGTATAATGTCCCAGCATTCCCAGCAGTGTCACCTCTCCAGTCAGCAGCTCAATCATCTTGTAGGCGAGTTCTAGGATCTTCTGGTCATTGATGTCTTCATGTATCAGGGGGTGAGGTGGAGGCCCTGTGATTGGGCTCAGGGGTCTTCCCCATCCCTCAGACACAGGGTCCTGACAGCGCTCACTAGAGGTCTTCTTCACTACTGTGTAATCCTGGTTATGGAGAGACACATTAATAAATCTCACTACAGACATTTCCAGAGTCCTCACCTCTCCAGTTCTGTCCATCTGTTATTCCCATAGATAATGATGTAATATGACGTCATCAGAATCTCTCACCTCTCCAGTAAGCCGGAAGAGGATCTCTAGGGTGAGGTGTAATATCCTCTCCACCATCTTGTCTCTGTCCATGTCCATCTTTTATGGATCAATAAGGAAAATTCTCTTATATAGAAGATCTTCACTGAGAGGATCTGATATTGTAGGGATCTGAATGAGAAGATGATGAGCAGATGTAGCATCATAAAAATCCTGTGTAATAATACAATTACTGGAGATAATAAGGGGAAACATATGAGGAGATTTATTATTTTACAGTGTTTAGTTTTCCTCTTTCTTCCTCGGAGTCGGCAGCTGAATACGTTTCTCATAGACTCATCTTCCATGACGCTAATTCTCGTCTCCTTTACCAACACTGGAATCGGCATTAGCAATACTGCAGGAGATATTCATTACACGTGACATGAGAAATAACTACCGTATTATCCGGAGTATAAGAAGACTGGGTGTATAAGGCGACCCCCAACTTTTCCAGTTAAAATATAGAGTTTGGGATATACTCGTTGTATAAGACTACCCCTCTTCCAACGCACATGCAATAAAAATTTAAAAAAAAATCAGATTTGATTTCAGTATGGTAATTTTAAAGTGATGAACCTTACCGGTGATTGGCTGGTTGTTGTATACAAAGCCTGCTTGGATTGGTCAGCTCTTCCTGCGAGCCCAGCTCTCCCAGTCTCCAAGACTATCAGAGCGGTAGCACATCCCTCTGGCCCGCCCTTGTATCCTATTACCGGTACCTCCTTCTCTGCCTCTCTGATCTCGCTCCTGAGGACTGCAGTGACGAGGTGAGGGGGCGCCTCACCGGGAAAGAGTAAGTGAAGCAAGCTGCAGGCGTCTGGGACGCCCGGGGTATGGAAAAAAGAGAAAGAGCGGTGCTGTGCCCAGAAAAACACGCCTCTTTCACTCGTCTGGCCCGCCCTTGTATTACCTCCTTCTCCGCCTCTCAGGAGGCAGAGAAGGAGGTACCTGTAATAGGATACAAGGGCAGGCCAGAGGGATGTGCTACTGCTCTGATAGTCTTGAAGACAGGGAAGGCTTATAAATTACCATAAATACCATATTTTTCGGACTATAAGACGCACCAGACCATAAGACGCACCTAGGTTTTAGAGTAGGAAAATAGAAAAAAAATTTAAGCAAAAAATGTGTTCACGATGCACTTTTAAGGGGGAGGGGGTCTTCTGATGACACTGGTATAGGGGTAATGTCCCCCAATTCTGACAATATCCCCCATCCTGGTATATATGCCCCCCCCTTCCTTTTATACGTGGCCCCCATCCCCATCCTGGTATGCCTGGCATCCCTCCATCCTGGTATGCATGGCACCCCTCATCCCTATCCTGGTATGCATGGCACCCTTCATCCCTGTCCTGCTATGCATGGCACCCCTCATCCCTATACTGGTATGCATGGAACCCCTCCATCCTGGTATGCATGGCACCCCTCATCCCTATCCTGGTATGCATGGCACCCCTAATCCCTATCCTGGTATGAATGGCACAGCAATCCCCATCCTGGTATGCATGGCACCCCTCATCCCTGTCCTGGTATGCATGGCACCCCTCATCCCTGTCCTGGTATGCATGGCACCTCTCATCCCTGTCCTGGTATGCATGGCACACCTCATCCCTATCCTGGTATGCATGGCACCCCTCATCCTTATCCTGGTATGTATGGCCCCTCATCCTTATCCTGGTATGTATGGCACCCTCATCTTTTTCCTGTTATGTATGCCCCCCTCAGCCTTATCCTGGTATGTATGGCCCCCTCACCTTTATCCTGTTATGTACGCCCCCTCATCCTTATTTTGGTATGCATGGTCCCCCTAATCCCCATCATGCTTCACATAAAAAAATAAACACTCCTACTCACCTTTCTTCTGTCCTCCAGCGCTGCGTCCTATCTGCCCGCACTGATCTCGCCATGTGAGCCGCGCATGGCGTCACTACCATGCGAGGCTCACAAGGGGAGATCAGCTGCCGGAAGTCACTGCTCCTCACGCTGGGACTTCATGCTCCTTAATAGCTGGCACACAGCGTAGCAGCAGTGCGGCTCCTGCTGCCGGGCGATCGCGTGTGCCCGCTATTAAAGGGCATGAATATTCACCCCTCCCCACGCCCATGGAGAGAGGTTGAATATTTATGCCCTTAAACAGCGGGCACAGGTGATTCCGGCAGCAGCAGGAGCTGCGCTGCGGCTACACTGTGTGCCGCTATTAAGAAGCATGTATATTCAGTGCTCCTCATACCCCATGGGGGGGGTTTGGTCGACTATATAAAGTATTTGGGGGCCTCCCGACAGATGATGTCAGGGCAGAGAAGGATCTCTCATCCTGAAATTCAGAGGCTAATCCGTTTGTTCTTCCTGTAGATAATCGTCCGCTAGAGGAGTCTGGAGGCGACTCTCTCATACAGACCACAGGAAAGCTGGAATATTTGTGTGTATAGGGAGATGGAAGAGATAGCAGTCTGCCAAATGACTGTTCAGCCAACACTTATCTCATGTGTATCGAGCCGTTCGGATTACACTGACAGGCAAGGATAATACACCGCACTACAGCAGTACAGTGCATCACCTGAGCAATCAGAGGATTGTATGTTGTATGATCGTGACGTGCCCCCTGGGGCCGTGGGGTACACGGTAGCCGGGCCGGTTCTGTATTGGGGTAGTCACGGTGGCAGTGACCCAGTCCGTGGCCCAGGGCGGTCAAATAAAGAACAGTGAAAGTCAATTTGGGGAAATAAAGATTTGGGGATAATGTTCGTGACGCCACCCGTGGTATGTGGCTATATGGGGCCCCCGCTGTGGTGCAGATCCACTGGGGCTGTTGGTGACGCAGCAGAGATGGTTCGGCTCTCCACGGGTAGAGCTATGCCCCAGGGCAGTATATAGGACTTGATGAGGTAGATGTTGTCAGCAGGGACAGTGTAGTGCAGGGCAGGTGACGCAGCAATTAAGTCAAGGACACAGCGGGGTGCAGTCTTCAGGTTTTACTCACAGTTGTTAAGTTCTCCAGGTTACAGTTACCGGTTTGTAACCACCCACATCGTCCTGTGTCCTCCTGGGAAGTGATCCAGCCAACTCTCAGATATCTTAGGAGCACTTGAACGGAACCCTTTTCGGTGTACCTCTCCAGGCCGTCTCACTGCGCTAGCTCTCGCCCTCCTGCCCTGCGCCTCAGACACAGTGTCCCGAGCCAGTGGCCGTGGGCCTCGTCAGGCGACGTCTGGACTGTCCCCTTATCCTATATGGCCACCTTTTCAGCGATTATGTGTGGACTGTGGCTACGGCACCTAAAGATACCGCAACCTCCGGTTTGCTAGCTGAGCTTTAAAGTACTCCACTAGTCTGGGGCCAGTCCCCTCCTGCGGCCTTGATCCCTCGATGGTCAGCGTGAATTCGGGCGCACGGATGGCTTCCCGCACTCGCCGTGCCCCTAGGATCCCTTCTATTTCTGAAGTCTTTCCCACTGCTCCGGTCTTCTCCCTTCACTCTCCTACTGCTGGGCCCCTCTGACTGGGCCACACTCCTCACTATCCACTGAACTCCTGCTCCAAGCACTGGAGCCAGGAAAATGGACCCTTCTAGATGTTTCTACCCTTGCTTTTATACTCTTCCTGTCTGTGCTCCCCTGAACTGTTTCCTCCACCCAGCTCCTCCACTTAGTTCCACCCTCCTGAAAGGGACCAGGCCTGTGCTCTCTCTTAGGAGCAATCTTGACCTTCCCTTATGAAGTGGTGTAGTGTTGGATGTGAGTGTGTGGGTCCCGGGTAGTGCTCCCTCCTTACCTGAGAGTGGGGTACCACACCTCTGGCTGAGATGCAGTACTTCTGTGGCAACTGGACCCGCAGGGGCGCCACAATCGCACTAATGAGAGTTGTCTAAAAAAATATTTAACATGAAAAAAAATCACAGTTTTAGCAACAAGAAATATCTGTCACTACAGGGAAACCAGACTCACTGCACAATGTTAGTTAAGTCACGTCCATAACAACTTTCTTATACTCTGTTATCCTATACACATTCTATACACAGTGACGTAGATAGAAATCACAGTGACGTAGCAATAGCTGAAATTGAGCCCCCCGAAGGGAAAAAAAAAAAATATAATATATATATATATATATATATATATATATATATACAGTACAGACCAAAAGTTTGGACACACCTTCTCATTTAAGGATTTTTCTGTATTTTCATGACTATGAAAATTGTACATTCACACTGAAGGCATCAAAACTATGAATTAACACATGTGGAATTATATACTTTCCTTCACACATATATATATATATATATATATATATATATATATATATATATTACTATATAATCGGCTGGCTTATCCCGTCTGTCTGTCGGTCCAGGAAATCCCGCGTTGCTGATTGGTCCGGCCGCGGCCGGTCGGGGTACTTCTGCTGCGAGCAGCCGGGAGATGACCGGCTAGCACCGGTCATCTCCCGGCTGCGTCGCCGCTGATCTCCCGAAGGTGGCCTGCGTGTTTCAAATGGCTGTATGTTTTGGGTCATTGTCTTGCTGGAAGACACAACCACGATCCATTTTTAATGTCCTGGCGGAGGGAAGGAGGTTGTCACTCAGGATTTTACGGTACATGGCTCCATCCATTCTTCCATTGATGCGGTGAAGTAGTCCTGTGTCCTTAGCAGAGAAACATTCCAAAAACATAATGTTTCCACTTCCATGCTTGACAGTGGAGACTGTGTTCTTTGAGCCATTGGCAGCATTTCTCTTCCTCCAAACACGGCGAGTTGAGTTAATGCCAAAGAGCTCAATTTTTGTCTCATCTGACCACAGCACCTTCTCCCAATAACTCACAGAATCATCCAGGTGTTCATTGGCAAACTTCAGACGGGCCTGCACATGTGCCTTATTGAGCCCGGGGACTTTGCGGGCACTGCAGGATTTTAAACCTTTAAGGCGCAATGTGTTACCAATGGTTTTCTTGGTGACTGTGGTTTGAGATCATTAACAAGTTCCTCCGTGTAGTTTTAGGCTGATCTCTCACCTTCCTCATGATCAAGGATAACCCACAAGGTGAGATTTTAAATGGTGCCCCAGATTGATGTCAATTGACAGTCATTTTGTATTTCTTCCATTTTCTTACTATTGCACCAACAGTTGTCTCCTTTTCACCCAGCATCTTGCTTATGGTTTTGTAGCCCATTTCAGCTTTGTGCAGGTCTATGATCTTGTCCCTGAAATCCTTAGAAAGCTCTTTGGTCTTGCCCATGTTGTAGAGGTTAGAGTTTGACTGATTAATTGAGTCTGTGGAAAGGAGTCTTTTATACAGGTGACTATGTAAGACAGCCAGTGTCGGACTGGGGTGTCCGGGGCCCACAGGGGGAATTGATCCTCGGGGCCCACTCTACAGCTATATGCAAATACCTGTTAGCCGTTATCCCTGTTATAGAGGACTGTAAACAGCAGGCGGCTCCTGTATCTACTGTGCACCACTATAACTAGGATGTACAATTAAGGTAGTTTGTATTAAAGGGGTTGTTTGGTGAAAAGAAGATATTACCGATCCATGGGCTCCAAAGGATAAGTGATAACTTATTGATCGTTTGGGTCCGAACATTGGAAAACGCACCTATCGGAAGAATGGGGAACTTTTATCCCTGTCAGGACACTTATCCCCATTTTAAAATACAGCAGCAGGTGGGACGTCTGACCGCAGCCTCATTCATTCTCTTTGGGGCTTACAGAAAAAGACAAGAACAGCAAGTGAGGGAAAGAATGGATCAGTGGACAAGTCGCACATGAGCTCCAGTCTAATGGGAATAAAAACTCCACATTCTACCAATTGGTGCAGGTCCCAGTATTCAGACCCCAACTAATCAATATTTTATCACTTATCCTGTAGAGAGGTGATTACTTGTTTTCCCCGGAGAACCCCTGTAAGTGCATCTTGTTCCAAATATTTAATCACTAATGGAAATAAATAATCTTCTAACTAATATCAGAAAGAACAATTGACTGCCATACCCAACAAAACCCACTATACCAACAGCAATAGTACCACATACAAGGGAGAAATACTGCCACACCATGACCAGACCACATATTACCACCACCATAGAGACCGAATAATACTACAGACAAGGGAGAAATACAGTGACACCCGTGACCAGACCACATATTACCACCACATAGTGACCGAATAATACTACATACAAGGGAGAAATACAGTGACACCCGTGACCAGACCACATATTACCACCACATAGTGACTGAATAATACCACATACAAGGGAGAAATACCACCACACCATGACCAGACCAGATATTAACAGCATATAGCATCCAAGTAATTCCCCATCATTGCTCTCCCCCCACCTCCTCCATCATTGCTCACTCCCATCTCCATCATTGCTCTCCCCCCACCTCCTTCATCATTGCTCTCTCCCACCTTCTCCATCATTTTCATATTGCCATCATCATTGCCATATATCCCCCCACCTCCTCGATCATTGCCACCCCCCCCACATCCTCCATCAATGCCATATCTTCCCCACCTCCTCCATCATCATTGCCATGTCATATCTCGTACAGTTATTACCAGTTTCACGCTAGCCCAATTATTATTATTCGCTGCCACCACCGACCAAATTTAAAATATAATACAGGCCTGGTCGGACGCCTGCATTCTGGTAGTGTATGGCTTCGAGAAATTGAATGATTACAGAGCAAAAGAAACAGGACTATTAAATTTTATATTTAATCCAAAAGGGAGGCAGTGTTTAGGAAAAATGTACAAAGATTTTACACAAGGGGACAATACAATACATATGCAGTTACACAAAATAATAAGGATTAAAGAAGAAACTTACTATACGATCGCAGAGACGATTCAATATAGCTGGAGGGGAGAAACTCCAATTGAGTCTCCAGAGACCACACACGTTATTGCTGCAGTCCATTTTTCTCCCCGGAGGGGCTCACAGCTCCGGGAAAATAAGTATATTGTTCCTTGGCTGACCCTGTCACTAAAAATATGGGCCCCATTATCATAGGACGTATGTAACTTTAGTTATTCCATCTTTTATTTTGGCTCCGAAAATCCTGCAGCTGGGGAATTGTCTTAGTTAACGAGCTGCGTCCTCCTCAGCTAGATGTAAATTGTCGGAGGTCTAATTGGGGTTGTAGCACCTTTCTTTGTGCCAGCATCTGTCCAAGCCACTTCTGCTGTGGTGATAATTTGCATACAGACAGATAGTAGATTATCAGCTCTTCTCTCCTGACAAATAGTATAGGGGAGGGGGAGAAGAAGAGGGCTGGAGCCGGATTCTTCTTAAAAAAAAAAAGAAAGACGGTTCACTACGCCCCTGTATCGATTATAGAGGACTCAACCAGATTACTATCAAAAACAAATACCCCCTGCTGCTCATCTCTGAGCTGTTCGACCGCCTTAAAGGCGCGAAGATCTTCTCCAAGCTCAATCTTCGTGGGGCGTATAACTTGGTCCGGATCCGCCAAGGAGACGAGTGGAAGACGGCATTCAATACCCGGGACGGCCACTATGAATACCGTGTGATGCCCTTCGGTCTCTGTAATGCACCAGCCGTCTTCCAAGAATTTGTTAACGACATCTTCCGTGACCTCTTATATTCTTGCGTGGTGGTGTACCTGGACGACATCTTGGTCTTCTCTCCGGATCTTCCCACACACCGGAGGGACGTTCGTCAGGTCCTGCTTAGGCTCAGGCAGAATCACCTATAAGCAAAATTTGAGAAATGCCTCTTCGAGCAGACCTCTCTTCCGTTGCTGGGCTATATTATCTCTAAGACTGGTCTACGGATGGACCCCAAGAAGGTCTCTGCCGTCTTAAAGTGGCCCCGTCTGGAGGGGTTGAAGGCAATTCAGCGATTCCTGGGCTTCGCCAGCTATTACCGTCTCTTCATCCCACATTTCTCTTCCCGGACTGCTCCCATCTCTGCGCTCACCCGAAAGAGAGCAAATCCTAAGGAATGGCCGTCCGAAGCGGAGGAGGCCTTCCTCTCCTTAAAACAAGCCTTCTCTTCTGCCCCAGTGCTGCACCGTCCGGAGAGCAACAAGCAGTTCATTCTGGAGGTTGATGCTTCCTCTTCCGGAGGCGGAGCGGTGCTCACCCAGAAATCACCATCCGGGAGAATGGTAACCTGTGGCTTCTTCTCCAAGCTCTTCTCCTCGTCCGAGCGCAACTACTCCATAGGAGACCGAGAACTGCTGGCCATCAAATTGGCGCTGGAGGAGTGGCGTTACCTGCTTGAAGGGGCTCTGCACCCGATTGTCATCTATACTGACTACAAAAATAGGGCATATCTACAGAATGCCCAAAGACTCAATCCGCATCAGGCCCGGTGGTCTTTGTTCTTCGCCCGCTTCAACTTTACCCTACATTACCGCCCAGCGGACAAGAACGTTAAAGCCGACGCCTTGTCCCGATCCTTCCTGTCTTCCGATCAAGAGGAGCCTATGCATATCATCGATCCTTCCAAAGTGATGAATGTGGCCCCCTTGGACCTGTCTCGTCTCCCACCCGGTAAGACGTTTGTAGCGGTTTCGGATCATAAGAAGGTTCTTCATTGGGGTCATTCATCTAAACTAGCCGGCCATGCTGGCCAGAAAAAGACCTTCCTGCTCATTACCCGGCATTACTGGTGGCCTACCCTGCGCAAGGATGTGGTAGACTTCGTCACGGCTTGTTCGTCCTGTGCCCGCAACAAGGTTCCCAGACATCTTCCAGCCGGCCGCCTCCTGCCTCTTCCCGTACCTGCTGCCCCATGGCAACACATTGCTATGGACTTTATTACTGATCTCCCTGCTTCTGCCGGTTGTACGGTCATTTGGGTGGTCGCTGACCGCTTTTCTAAAATGGCCCACTTCATCCCTCTGCCTGGTCTCCCGTCTGCATTTGTGCTGGCTAAGGATTTCATCCATCACATCTTTCGTCTCCACGGCCTACCCTTCCACATTGTGTCTGATCGCGGGATCCAGTTCACTTCGCGTTTCTGGAGAGCTACGTGTAAACTGCTGGATGTCACCCTGGATTTCTTCTCTGCTTACCATCCGCAGTCCAATGGCCAAGTGGAAAGTATCAAACAGATCCTTACCAGCTTCCTCCGGCACTTCGTCAACGCTCACCATATCAATTGGGTGGAGCTCCTACTAAGGGCTGAGTTCTCCTATAACAACCATGAGAGTGAATCTTCTTCTAAGTCCCCGTTCTTTGTGGTCTACGGTCAACATCCCCGGATTCCGTTTCCCGTCTCCGCTTCAGTGGACAATCCTGCCGCGGAGTCTCTGGTCAGCGAATTTTCCACCATTTGGGAAGACACTAGGTCCGCACTTCTTCAATCCTCCGAGCGGATGAAGAAACATGCTGATAAGAGACGTCTGGATCCACCTCAGTTCCATCCGGGGGACAAGGTTTGGCTCTCCTCCAAACATGTTCACCTCAAAATACCCTCCTATAAGTTAGGTCCACGGTTCATCGGTCCATTCAAAGTCCTCAAGCAAATCAACCCAGTAGCCTACAAGTTAAAACTCCCGGCCACCTTACGGATTCCCAACTCCTTCCACGTATCTCTCCTCAAACCAGTTGTGCTTAATTCTTTTTCCGACAATCCAGGTACCTCCCCAGCTTCGGTCTCTGCTGAGGACGTCTATGAGGTAGAGAACATTCTGGCCACCAAGAGGGTAAGAGGAAAAACCTTTTTTTTCTGGTGGATTGGAAGGGGTTTGGCCCAGAGGAGAGAACTTGGGAACCCAGGGAGAACATCCATGCCCCACTTCTTCTTAAAAAAATTCTTTCTGGCCTAAAAAAGAGGGGGCGTAAGGGGGGGGGGGTACTGTATTATCGGCATCTCTGCCCACTGACAGGCAGAGACACCGTCCCTCTTACCGCTGCGCTCCCGGCTCGGTGTCTTCCGGCTCTCCTGCTGCTGCTGTCGGCGCACGCAGCTTCCCGGACACTGTGCTTAGGGCGCGCGCACCCTCCCTCTTAAAGGGGCCGCGCACGCTGTCCTAAGGAGTCCCCGGCCAATGGCCGGAGGACCTCTCATATAAAAGGCACCTCCTCCAAAATGGAGGTGCCCGTGCAATGTTGTAGCTTTGTGTCCTAAACTCTGCTTCAGCCCTCAGGTCCCGCTGCTAGCCTGACTACCAGTCCAGTCCGCCAGCTTGACCACCAGTCCAGTCCGCCAGCTTGTCTACAAGTCCAGTCCGCCAGCTTGACTACCAGTCCAGTCTGCCAGCCTGATTACCAGTCCAGTCCGCCAGCTTGACTACCAGTCCAGTCTGCCAGCCTGATTACCAGTCCAGTCCGCCAGCCTGACAACCAGTCCTGTCCGCCAGCCTGACTACCAGTCTCCGCCTGCCAGCCTGACTACCAGTCTCTGCCTGCCAGCCTGACTACCAGTCTCCGCCTGCCAGCCTGACTACCAGTCTCCGCCTGCCAAGTGTACTCTCCAGCCCGACGGTCTGCCTACGATCCAAACCCGCCGGTCTGTCTATGGGCCTGGCTTGCCTGCCTACCCGGAGAATGTACCAGTTACCTGCCGTGCCTATCTGTCTGCCTACCTGGAGGCGCCTACCAGTCACCTGCCGTGCCTATCAGTCTGTCTACCTGGAGGCTCCTGTCAGTTACCCGTGGGAGTCACCTGCTCTCATTCAAGGACAGGCCCAGAGTAGAACCTGGTCCCTCTGCTCGGTCCTTCCCTGGTTCACGGAGTCGATTGAGCCGCCATGCGACCTTGGTCAGTCCAAGTTGATACCTAGTTACGCCCCTCTGGTCCCTCATTGCAACGCAGCACAGAGCTTCCACCACCTGGATCCGTAACAGCATAGCTACCACAGCATCTTGCAGAGGCATGCTATTTCATCCGGTTTGCGTTTAGTTGGACCATCATTTATTTTTCAACAGGACAATGACCCCAAACACACCTCCAGGCTGTGTAAGGGCTATTTGACCAAGAAGGAGAGTGATGGGGTGCTACGCCAGATGACCTGGCCTCCACAGTCACCAGACCTGAACCCAATCGAGATGGTTTGGGGTGAGCTGGACCGCAGTGAAGGCAAAAGGGCCAACAAATGCTAAGCATCTCTGGGAACTCCTTCAAGATTGTTAGAAGACCATTTCCGGTGACTACCTCTTGAAGCTCATCAAGAGAATGCCAAGAGTGTGCAAAGCAGTCATCAAAGCAAAAGGTGGCTACTTTGAAGAACCTAGAATATAAGACATATTTTCAGTTGTTTCACACTTTTTTGTTAAGTATATAATTCCACATGTGTTAATTCATAGTTTTGATGCCTTCAGTGATGTACAATTTTCATAGTCATGAAAATACAGAAAAACTTTTAAATGAGGTGTGTCCAAACTTTTGGTCTGTACTGTATATTTATTATATACCGTATTTTTCGGACTATAAGACGCACTCACGCTCGGATGCTCACGCTCACATGCTCCCGCTCTGACGCTCCCGCTCGGACGCTCTGACGCTCCCGCTCTGACGCTCACGCTCGGACGCTCACGCTCGGACGCTCACGCTCGGACGTTCACGCTCGGATGCTCACGCTCTGACGCTCGGAAGCTCACGCTCGGACGTTCACGCTCGGACACTCACGCTCACGCTCGGACGTTCACGCTCGGACGCTCACACACTCGCGCTCGGACGCTCACGCTCTGACGCTCACACGTTCACGCTCGGACGCTCACGCTTTGACGCTCACCCTCGGACGCTCACGCTCGGACGCTCACACGCTCACGCTCTGACGTTCACGCTCGGATGCTCACGCTCTGACGCTCACGCTCGGACGTTCACGCTCGGACACTCACGCTCGGACACTCACGCTCACGCTCGGACGCTCACGCTCGGACGCTCATGCTCACGCTCTGATGCTCACGCTCGGACGCTCACGCTCGAACGCTCACGCTCCCGCTCTGACGCTCCCGCTTGGACGCTCACGCTCTGACGCTCATGCTCAGGCTCTGACGCTCACACACTCGAGCTCGGACGCTCACGCTCTGACGCTCACGCTCTGACGCTCACGCTGACGTTCACGCTCGGATGCTCACGCTCGGACGCTCACACTCGGACGCTCACGCTTGGACGCTCACACGTTCACGCTCTGACGCTCACGCTCTGACGCTCACGCTTGGACGATCACGCTCTGACGCTCACCCTCGGACGCTCACGCTCTGACGCTCACCCTCGGACGCTCACGCTCTGACGCTCACCCTCGGACGCTCACGCTCTGACGCTCACCCTCGGACGCTCACGCTCTGACGCTCACCCTCGGACGCTCACGCTCTGACGCTCACCCTCGGACGCTCACCCTCGGACGCTCACCCTCGGACGCTCACGCTCTGACGCTCACCCTCGGACGCTCACCCTCGGACGCTCACGCTCGGACGCTCACGCTCTGACGCTCACCCTCGGACGCTCACACGCTCCTATGCTCACCCTCACACGCTCCCACGCTCACCCTCACACGCTCACCCTCATACTCTCACCCTCACACGCTCACCCGCTCCCATGCTCACCCGTTCACCCTGTGCTAGCCGGTCATCTCCCGGCTGCTCGCAGCAGAAGTTCCCCGACCAGCGGCCTCGCTCCCCGGTCCTCCAAAATTCATTAGGGGCCCCGGGGGGATACATTGGGGGGTTAATTTAAAGTAGTGCACAACCCATTTAAACACTGCTTCGCTGATTAGTCGCGCCCGGTCCGCCGCATACATATTCTAGAATACCCGATGCGTTAGAATAGGGCCACCATCTAGTCATCAATAAACACTAGTGACCCAGTGCCACAGGCAAGCCATCACACTGCCTCCGCCGTGTTTTACAGATGATGTGGTATGCTTTGGATCATGAGCTGTACCACGCCTTCGCCATACTTTTCTCTTTCCATCATTCTGGTAGAGGTTGATCTTGGTTTCATCTGTCCAAAGAATGTTCTTCCAGAACTGTGCTGGCTTTTTTAGATGTTTTTTAGCAAAGTCCAGTCTAGCCTTTTTATTATTGATGCTTATGAGTGGTTTGCACTGTGCAGTGAACCCTCTGTATTTACTTTCATGCAGTCTTCTCTTTATGGTAGATTTGGATATTGATACGCCTACCTCCTGGAGAGTGTTGTTCACTTGGTTGGCTGTTGTGAAGGGGTTTCTCTTCACCATGGAGATTATTCTGCGATCATCCACCACTGTTGTCTTCCGTGGGCGCCCAGGTCTTTTTGCATTGATGAGTTCAACAGTGCTTTCTTTCCTTCTCAGGATGTACCATACTGTAGATTTTGCCACTCCTAATATTGTAGCAATTTCTCGGATGTTTTTTTTCTGTTTTTGCAGCTTAAGGATGGCTTGTTTCACCTGCATGGAGAGCTCCTTTGACCGCATGTTTACTTCACAACAAAACCTTCCCAATGCAAGCACCACACCTCAAATCAACTCCAGGCCTTTTATCTGCTTAATTGAGAATGACATAACGAAGGGATAGCCCACACCTGTCCATGAAATAGCCTTGGAGTCAATTGTCCAATTACTTTTGGTCCCTTTAAAAACAGGATGTTAAGGAGCTGAAACTCCTAAACCCTTCATCCAATTTTAATGTGGATACCCTCAAATGAAAGCTGAAAGTCTGAACTTCAACTGCATCTGAATTGTTTTGTTGAAAATTCATTGTGGTAATGTCTAGAACCAAAATTAGAAAAATGTTGTCTCTGTCCAAATATATATGGACCTAACTGTACATTAGCTAGCAGGCACAACAATTTATGAATGCTTCTTCTGCATTATGCAGAGTCAAGAACTTTTCGGTTACATGTAGCAGTACATAACTTTTGTTACAAGCTAAAACAGTCCAGCAAACTACTATGGAAAGGCCCATCATCCCCTGTGGGGACCATATGGGTCAAGATGTGTCTCTACGGCTATTCAGAGCTACTCTCAGCTCCCAGTTTATGTGTGAGGACCTCACTGACTGAGGTGCATCGGTACGACTCCTCACTAGTGCTCTCAAAGTCCATTAGATGAGGGCCACACACTCCTTGCTGTGGCACTGCATCTTCACTTCTTCATAGGAGAACGTGTGTCCCCATTAGGCGACACTGTAGCTTTCTCTCTAGTATAGACAATTGTTTTCTTAAATCCTGTTTGTCTAAGATAAGGAATCCTTCCTTAAAGGGGTTGTCCACAACTTTTACATTGATGCCCTATAAAAAGGATAGGGCATCAATGTATGATCGGTTGGGGTCCTGCAAGCGGCACCTCCACCGATCAGCTGTTATCGGTGCCAGCAGCGGTGGTCGCCGGCTGGAATTCCTTACCTGCGGTACTTGGCCGTCAAGTTGTAGTGGCCGCCGCGGTGTACTACACATCCGCCTCCAATTCAATTGAATGGGAAGCGGGTGTCTAATACCCCGCGGAGGCCACGACAGATGGACGTCCAAGCACGGCAGAACGTATTATGACTCCTAATGACTCCCTCCTGGCACACTACACTATATCAATTCAAGTCTGCAACCATATATACCAAAGGTCTGTATTTCTGACTTACTTATCCCTATCTCACTCATCACTAGGAAATTGTTCTCCTATGCGCCCATGTAGCTCAGTATGAGGGCTCCCACACACCCACACTGTATGATGGCCCCCACAGCCCTTCACTTAATATGATGCCCCCACAATTCCTGACATTTTAAAAAAAAAACACAAACTACTCAACCAACTGTAGTAGGGAGCCTATAGTACTGAGGCTCCGTACTACAGGTGTGATGTAGTGACGCCATTGTGCCTGCAGTGCATGGAGTCTCAGACTCACAGTCGAAGGCTGAATGGTGGATCGGGGAGCTTTCGACTCCCTGATTCACTATTCTATTCAATGCCATCGCCATCAATTCAAGGGCACCATAGCGGTCACGTGGGTTGCCACTATGGATGATTCGCCCCTGCCTATCCAACTATTGAGAGGTAAATATCTCATTGGTCCCGGGTTCATTAGAATCTGCCCCAAGAATGGGGCTAAGTGAGTATTTATTCATTAGCCGTGGGGTAGTCGGTAGGGAGGATGGTACCATATTGTGTGTGGGCAGTGGCCAATACTGTGGGAAACCCCCCCTAAAATAAAATCTTAAATCTTTATTAAATATATGCATTAAAAACTGGACTGACAATATATTATATAACTAGCAAAATTACAAGCTGAATGGTTTGTTGAGGATGTATATAAAGAGATGTAAACAATGATGCTGCTGAATAACTGATAGTCACTACCTTACCCTATCCCGCACCTAAACAAAGCGGATACTGCCTAGCCACGGAGGTTTACATCCTAAGGAACGACAATGGCGCCCCCGCTCCGCGGTGAGTGTCTCTCACAAGCCCTTGTTTGCTCTTATATATAGAAATATATATAAAAAAATACACTGATACATTAAATAGGAACAGATATGTATCAAGGTATAAAGGAAAGGGTATGGTACTCATATATGTATATACACACAGACACACATACAGTAGGGAAAATATGTATTTGATACACTGCCGATTTTGAAAATTTTCCCACCTACAAAGAATGGTGAGGTCTGTAATTTTTATTGCATGTTCACTTCAACTGTGAGAGGCAGTATCTGGAAAAAAATCCAGACAATCACATTGTATGATTTGTACATAATTAATTTGCATTTTATTGCATGAAATAAGTATTTGATACAATAGAAAAACAGAACTTAATATTTGGTACAGAAAACTTTGTTTGCAATTACAGAGGTCAGACGTTTCCTGTAGTTCTTGACCAGGTTTGCACACACTGCAGCAGGGATTTTGGCCCCCTCCTCCATACAGATCTTCTCCAGATCTTTCAGGTTTCGGGGCTGTCGCTGGGTAACATTGAGTTTCAGCTTCCTCCAAAGATTTTCTATTGGGTTCAGGTCCGGAGACTGTCTAGGTCACTCCAGGACCTTGAAATGCTTCTTACGGAGCCAGTCCTTAGTTACCCTGGCTGTGTGTTTAGGGTCATTGTCATGCTGGAAGACCCAACCACGACCAATCTTCAATATTCTTACTGAGGAAGCTCAAGACTGGGTTAATGACGGCAGTTACTTTATAGGAACCAATAAAACTAGGTCCCAGCTTCCAGGAAGAGACTTTCAACTTAATATTCCTGGTAGACAACCACACAAAGTCATTCACATTCAGGTTCGGACCTGGCAAGCGTTTTCTGTCAGCCATGAGTTTATACCGGTCTCCCATGATCTTTAAACTACTCAGCACCCCCCTGCCACACAAAGGAGAGCGACAAAGCAAAACGTTCCTCCTCAGGAACTCCCGAAGCTCCTCCCCCACTAAAGGTGCCAAACTGTGGATGGTAACCGTATGCACCATAGAACAGTGACCTGCCAGTGGATACTTGAAGATGATTATTAATTGCAAATTCTGCCAGCGGTAAGTAGGATGCCCAATCCTCCTGATTTTTGGAGACGAAACACCTGAGGTAGGTCTCCAAACTCTGATTGACGCGCTTGGTCTTAGGGTGGAAGGCAGAGGAAAAAAAGAGCTGCACCCCAAGTCGAGAACAGAATGCTTTCCAGAATTTGGAAACTGGGTCCCCCGATCTCATACCACATCGGAGGGAACCCAGTGAAGCTTCACAATCTCATTTATAAACACCCGACCAAGTGTCTTAGCATTTGGAAGTGCAGGTAATGCGACGAAGTGAACCATTTTACTGGACCTATTTACAACCACCAAGACCACTGTTTTACCTGCAGAAACCGGGAGGTCAGTAATAAAATCCATGGACAAGTGTGCCCATGGCCTACTAGGGATAGGTAGTGGAAGAAGTGTACCAGATTGCAAAACAAGAGGAGGGGGATATACATACCACAATTTTTCGGAAACCAATAGCTACAAATTCCCTTCTTCGGTGGGAGAACACCATCCTCCCCCCCTCTGACGAAGGGAATACCAAAATGCCAATACATCAGGCTGAGAAGGAATTGTTCGACTCATGGTGAATTTATACAGCAGGCTAAGGAAATGAGAGAGAGGTTTAAACGAAGGGGATACCCTGATTGGGTTTTGAGAAGGGCGTACCAGTTTGCTTTAAAACAAAATAGAGAAAATCTGCTCTCTCCAAGAACAAAAGACAATAATGAAAAAGGAAAATAACTTATTAGGTTGATTGCGACATACGATAATGGTGCCCAACAAGCAAGGGTCATTATAGAAAAATATTGGGGAATTCTAGCCATGGACGAGGATTTGAAAAAAGTTGTTGGTACAAAACCACAAATCACGTTTCATAGAAACAAAACGATTGGAGACAGGGTTGTCAAAAGTCATTTTGTGCAATCTAAAAAGGACAAGTCTTGGTTATCAGGGAGACCGAATGGCTGCTACAAATGAAGCGGATGTGTGGCCTGTCCGAATGTTAAGACCACAAAAACCTTTATGAGTAACGTTACAGGACTGTCCTTTGATATTAGAAGTTTTATTAATTGCAGAACAAAATTTGTGATATATAAAGCAACATGTGTTTGCAAAAAGGAGTAAATAGGGAACACCATACGAGAAATGAGAAGAAGAATAGGAGAGCATCTAAGTGATATTGCAAACAATAATGACACGCCCATTGCTAAACATGTAAATTTAGTGCACGGGGGGGGTCCGAAAGTAATATCATTGACGGGAATTGGTTGCATGAAAATGAATAGTGGGGGGGGGGGCATGGACAGAATACTACAGCAAAAAGAAGCAAGATGGATTTTCCGGCTCAATGAGCAACCTCGCTATAGTTGTTTTATCTGAAAGGAGTATCTCCTGATCCCCACCGTACAAAATCCTCCCCCTCCCTTCCCCCTGTTTGATCATGCTTACGTGGTGCGTCCCATTACATGAGCCTGTCAAAATCAGATTTTTGAGCCTTTAAAATCTTGAGTGCCTTCAAAAGAAGGTGATCTTTATATCCTTAAGGATTATATACCCTTAGGAAGAAGGGAAATTTATGGATAGATATATAATATATGACATTGTGGGCATCAGGTTGCTTAAAGAGTGCCTTCAGAATGAAATATGTATATTTAAATTATGTCCGCCTGATGAAGTTTGTATTTAAAGCTGCCAGCCTACCCCAAGTAGGAAGGAGCATCATGTGCGATTTGGATTGATGGTCACTATGGCAGTGGTAATCATTCAGAAATAATACGGTATATATGGGGACATGTGACCATATGTGGTCGGCCGTGTGACTGAGGCGTTTTGGGTGCCACGTGACCGGAAGCGTTGTGGAGTCCACAGCCACATGTTGTAATGGCGGGCCGGAGGGGTGAGAAGTACGGAAGGCCCGAGTCGCCAGTCATACGGGTGAGAACAACACGGTACACTCAGAGACGTGGGCTGCCACCACACTACAGCAGGATAGCCAAGAAAGAGTGAAATCAGCACGGTAGGCCTACAAACTCCCCCTGACCAGCGGGATTTCCCAGTTGCTCTCAGACTGACCAGGCCTCCATTGTTAACCTGTATTCCGGACGGGTCCCTTAATACCACCAACAGTAAAGACCCTGAATTGCATGACAGTCTCCGTGTGATTACTGCTGCTCCTGCGCACCATCACCACCAACATCCCCATTTACTGCCCTGAGGCTATACTCTTCCCGTGGGGAGTTATACTACGCTCAGCTGCACCCACAACACCAGCCTCAGCGGTCTGCCCTGCAGTGGCGGTTCACTCTGACCGCAATTCACGGGTGGCATAGTCGGACATTCGGTATATAGACTGGCCATTTGGTTTGACCGCCCTGGGCACGGTACGGGTCGCCGCCACGGAGACTACAACGTCAGTAGCACTCTGCACGACTGTAATGAACACTCACTATTGTGAGCCTCATTGAATTTTTTTGTTTTACTCACTTTGACACTTTATTGGCACAGAGTCACCTTCTCTCTTTGCATTATTTGTGCCTTCCCCAAAATGCTAAACATACTCCCCAGATGAATTCTCCGTAAGGAGAAAGAAACGCGTCGGGAGGGTTTTTGTGGAATATGTTAGAAGGTACACTTGGGTACTGCCCGTGTCGGGGCGGGAGCTAAACCCAGGGTCATGACAGGGTAGCATCAGAAATTCCCGGATGGTGCCTAGATGCAAAATGGGTGAGAACCACACATTTTCTTTCTATATTGCACAATAGCACTTTAGATTATGATTAATGTTATTTAACAGTCAGGACTGGATATATTCATCCGGAGACCGTATCCTGTAAATATCTGTAATGAGTCTTTTTGTGTCCTTAGGTTAATAGGGGTTATGTTGATTCAGTAATGGATATATAAGTTTTATAAGTATAAGTGAAGGTTATGTTATAAGAGAATCCTCTCTGCTGTGAGTTGTCCTTTTGTTTAGGAATTGAAGGACAAGTCCTAATAAAATGTCCCTTTTTCCCAGAAAAAAATACGGCTTTTATCTTGCGAATCTCCGGGAAAATGTATGATGTAAAGGCACCCCTAACTGCATGGGTTCTGCTACCTCCCCCAGTACTGGTTCATCTCCAGACCGCTCCCCCGGCAGAGGTCTGTCACATCTGACACACCCGTGACACCATTCCAGCCTTGTGCAGGTTTACAATTTTGTCCCTGGTGTCCTTACACAGCTCTTTGGACTTGCCCATGGTGGAGAGGTTAGAATGTGATTGATTGAGTGTGTGGACAGGTGTATTTTATACATCTAACAAGGTGCAATTAATACAGGTAATGAGTGCAGAGTAGGAGGCTTCATAAAGAAAGACTAACAGGACTGTGGGAGCCAGAATTCTCGCGGGTTGGTCGGTGATCAAATACTTATTTCATTCAATAAAATGTCACTTAATTGACGCTGAGAAGGCGTCTGACCCGTCAATTGGTCGCTCGTCTTCTCGCTGTTAAATAGGTTTGGGGGTCCTATTATTCACTCCATTAGAGCCCTTTATTCAATACCCTCGGTGAAGGCGTCTGTTAATGGCACCATGTCTGATGAACAGCCTGTTTGTTAGGCAAATCCCTGCATGTGTCACAGCAGCCCAACCGCCATGACACATGAGCCGCGGCGGCACCAACATAGATGCCGAGCACCGAGCGCGCTCACCGAAGGGTTAACAATCCACGCGCCCTCATCACTAATGAGAACAAGACGTTTCCTCCCTTCCTGTCTCCATAGTGGGGTCGTATGTATCTATTACAGGAAACAGAACAGAAACCTTATGATTCTTATAAAGGGGCAACACAAGACCCCCAGAGAGCCTCCGTGCTGAAGGGGTTAATGCCCCCTGCGCCCAGTAATGGGGTCTCCACATACCTCCACCTGCAGAGCCACCACCACATATATGGCTGTTGTGTGCGCACAGGAGCTGTGATGAGGTCACAGGAGGGGAGGAGTCAGGGGTCACATGATCAGGGGCCTCAGTGGATGCAGGACTCTGCTGTGCTGGTTGTCATGGTGCTGGATGAGCTGAAGTTTATGTGTGGGGTCAGGAGGGGTTTACAGTGTGGATGTAGCAGAGCCGTGTGTGTACGAGGTATACGGAGCGGAGCCGCGCGTGTACGAGGTGTACGGAGCAGAGCCGCGCGTGTACGAGGCGTACGGAGCAGAGCCGCGCGTGTACGAGGTGTACGGAGCAGAGCCGCGCGTGTACGAGGTGTACGGAGCAGAGCCGCGCGTGTACGAGGTGTACGGAGCGGAGCCGCGCGTGTACGAGGCGTACGGAGCGGAGCCGCGCGTGTACGAGGCGTACGGAGCGGAGCCGCGCGTGTACGAGGCGTACGGAGCGGAGCCGCGCGTGTACGAGGCTTACGGAGCGGAGCCGCGCGTGTACGAGGCGTACGGAGCGGAGCCGCGCGTGTACGAGGCGTACGGAGCGGAGCCGCGCGTGTACGAGGCGTACGGAGCGGAGCCGCGCGTGTACGAGGCGTACGGAGCGGAGCCGCGCGTGTACGAGGCGTGCGGAGCGGAGCCGCGCGTGTACGAGGCGTACGGAGCGGAGCCGTTTGTATGAGGTGTACAGAGCGGAGCCGCGTGTGTACGAGGTGTACGGAGCGGAGCCGCGCGTGTACGAGGTGTACGGAGCGGAGCCGCGCGTGTACGAGGTGTATGGAGCGGAGTTGTGTGTTTACGAGATGTGCGGAGCGGAGCCGTGCGTGTACGAGGTGTACGGAGCAGAGCCGTGTGTACGAAGTGTACGGAGCGGAGCCGTGCATGTACGAGGTGTATAGAGCGGAGTTGTGTGTTTACGAGGTGTGCGGAGCGGAGCCGCGCGTGTACGAGGCGTACGGAGCGGAGCCGCGCGTGTACGAGGCGTACGGAGCGGAGCCGCGCGTGTACGAGGCGTACGGAGCAGAGCCGCGCGTGTACGAGGCGTACGGAGCGGAGTTGTGTGTTTACGAGGTGTGCGGAGCGGAGCCGTGCGTGTACGAGGTGTACGGAGCGGAGCCGTGTGTACGAAGTGTACGGAGCGGAGCCGTGCGTGTACGAGGTGTACAGAGCGGAGTTGTGTGTTTACGAGGTGTGCGGAGCGGAGCCGTGCGTGTACGAGGTGTACGGAGCGGAGCCGTGTGTATGAGGTGTACGGAGCGGAGCTGTGCGTGTACGAGGTGTATAGAGCGGAGTTGTGTGTTTACGAGGTGTACGGAGCAGAGCCGTGCGTGTACGAGGTGTACGGAGCGGAGCCGTGTGTACGAGGTGGCCATGGAGTGGAGTAAACGAATACAGTATAAAAGACCACATAACATGTTCCAGTAAAGCTGTAGTGTATAGCCTCAAATGTCCATGCAACAAGTTATACACAGGACAAACTATTCGCCAGATGAGCACGAGGATAGGCGAACATTTAAGGAATATTAAGAATAAATTTGATGGCCATCCGCTATATTGAAAAATATGGAGACTCCACCGAGAATATCCAAGTTATGGGTATTCAAGTGGTACAGAAATACTGGCGAAAGGGCGACTTCATTAAACAGATGTCCAGAGTAGAAAGCCACTTGATATTTACACTGGACAATGAGACCAAAGGGCCTCAATAGTGAAATCAAACTATTTGCCTGCAACTAAATCTAACAAGGAAAGGGGATTATCATGCGACTGATTGATACATAACATTTGTATCCAACTTACCAGCACGGATATAAAAAGTCCACAAACCCTGAAGGCCCATCCCTGACGAAGGAAACCACTAGATTTCCGAAACGGGTAGAAACTGGTCCTCTGTGGCCTCCGTATGGATCCTAACCACGTGTCCACGTGTCTCGCAGGCTCTGAAGCGTCGAGCGCGCCAACCTCCAGAGGCGACCCTCCCACTTAGTCACCGGCCGGGATTAAGTGTATCCAGTGTGCCGCCCACCGTGCCTACTCCTAACCTCTGGAGAGATCCATCGCCCTCCACCTATCAGCGGTATAAAGGTCCTACCATCAAACAGTCCACCAATGCTGGCATCTACGGGACACAAGCACCCAGCTGCGCTGCCATCGCAGAACTCCTGGTCTTCACATACTTCCTCTTCAAGATGGTTCAACCACATTGGCAAGCCTTTTACTAGCTATCACATACAGTACAGACCAAAAGTTTGGACACACCTTCTCATTTAAAGATTTTTCTGTATTTTCATGACTATGAAAATTGTACATTCACACTGAAGGCATCAAAACTATGAATTAACACATGTGGAATTATATACTTAACAAAAAAGTGTGAAACAGCTGAAAATATGTCTTATATTCTAGGTTCTTCAAAGTAGCCACCTTCGGCTTTGATGACTGCTTTGCACACTCTTGGCATTCTCTTGATGAGCTTCAAGAGGTAGTCACCGGAATGATCTTCCAACAATCTTGAAGGAGTTCCCAGAGATGCTTAGCACTTGTTGGCCCTTTTGCCTTCACTCTGCGGTCCAGCTCACCCCAAACCATCTCGATTGGGTTCAGGTCTGGTGACTGTGGAGGCCCAGTCAACAACACCCATACTAATTCTCTACCTCATCTCTAATCCATCTTCTTTGGATTCCCCCACCGGAGCCTCCTGCCTACTTATACATTCTTGCAGACAAAGCCTCGCGGAAGTGAACAAGAAGCACCTACATGATCTCTTTTTTTAACGGATTTTAATTCTCTACCTTCGTTTAAATAAACCATATATTTTTAATATCCACTTGGCATCTTAGTCCATTTTCTATTTTATCTTACTCCTGTACTCACTCGATCCAGCGCAGAGATATATATCTTTTACTTATAATTAATTACCCTTCCCAGCTTGTGGGAACATATTCCGCAGCACTTTACAATTTTAGGGCTAAGGGTATTATTCGGCCATCCACCTCCATCTACCTCTCCAGTCACAGTGGGGGGGGGGGGGTTGTTAAAAAATATATATATATGAAGAGTTATGTCCGTACTTGGATTTTAGAGAGATTAATAAAATCACGGTTCACAATACCTGTCCTTTAACCTGAGATGTTTAAACAATTATCTGGAGATAAATGATTTTCCAAACTTGACTTGAAAGGGGCATATAACCTTATACACGTACGTCAGGGTGATGAAGGGAAGACAGCGTTCAATTCGCCTGAGGGTCATTTTGAAATTTTGATGATGCCATTTGGGTTAACCAATGCTCCAGCAGTCTTTAAAAAAATTTCATAAATTACATTTTTCAATCTGCTTTTTTTAGTAGAGGTAGACGCCTCTGCTTTTGGGATGAGAGCTGTTCTTTCATAGAAAAAAAAGTGGGTATCTACATCCTTGATGTAGAGTCTTTGAGGAATGGAGACATTGGTTGGAGGGGGCAAGATATAAGGTCCTTACCGATCATAAGAACCTGTTGTATATTGATGCTACTAAGTGCTTAAACACCAGATAGGCTTGGTGGACCCTGTATTTTTTGCTAGTTTGGTTTTGTCGCCGACGGAAGGGTTACCTATTAACAAACTTTAGGTATCTCTCTCTTTATGCGTACATTTTATTAATAAAGTACATGATTCCGTTTTAGCTGGGCATGCGGGTTCGTTTGCCATTCGGAGATCTCCATCTAGGTCATTTTGTTGGCAGAATGCTCTTAAGGATATTAAAGAGTATGTCTGTAAGGGCTCATACTCACTTGGAAGAAAAACGAACGGGAGCAATCCGATAAAAAAATCGGATTGCACTCGGACCAATGTTAATCTATGAGGTACATCTCATATGCAATTTTTTTCTCAGCTAAAATAGGACTGAGAAAAAAAACGTCAGCATGCTGCGATTTGCTGCGTATATCGGACGAGACTCGCCAATGCAAGTCAATGGGTCCTAGAAAAAAAATGGACGTCATACGGACCATGCGAGTGCCATCCGATTTTCACGCACCCTTCTCTTAAAAAAAGCTGTTAATTCATCAGCCCCGTACAGTTGCAATACATTGATACCCGACAATTTAGAATAGAAAGAATAGAATAACACACATAGAATAGATACACACGTGGTCAAAATCATTGGTACCCCTCATTTAATGAAAGAAAAACCCATAATGGTCACAGAAATAACTTGAATCTGACAAAAGTAATAATAAATTAAAAATCTATGAAAATGAACAAATGAAAGTCAGACATTGCTTTTCTGCTTCCACAGAATTAAAAAAAAAAAACTCATGAAATCAGCCTGGACAGAAATGATGGTTCTTCTTCTTAACTTAATATTGTGTTGAACCTTTTGAGGCAATCACTGCAATCAAACGATTCCTGTAACTGTCAATGAGACTTCTGCGCCTCTCGACAGGTATTTTGGCCGACTCCTCATGAGCAAACTGCTCCAGTTGTCTCGTGGTTGAAGGTTGCCTTTTCCAGATGGCATGTTTCAGCTCTTTCCAAAACTGCTCAATAGGATTTAGGTCAGGGCTCGTAGAAGCCACTTCAGAAAAGTCCAATGTTTTCCTCTTAGCCATTCTTGGGTCATTATCCTGTTGCAAGACCCATGACCTGCGACTGAGACCAAGCTTTCTGACACTGGGCAGCACATTTCTCTCTAGAATCCCTTGATAGTCTTGAGATTTCATTGTACCCTGCACAGATTCAAGACACCCTGTGCCAGATGCAGCAAAGCAGCCCCAGAACATAACAGAGCCTCCTCCATGTTTCACAGTAGGGGCAGTGTTTTTTTCTTGATATGCTTAAATTTTCCATCTGTGAACATAGAGCTGATGTGCCTTGCCAAAAACTTCCATTTTTGACTCATCTGTTCATAGGACTTTCTCCCAGAAGCTTTATGGCTTGTCAACATGTAGTTTGGCAAATTCCAGTCTAGCTCTTTTTATGATTTTTTTTCAACAATGGTGTTCTCCTTGGTCGTCTCCCATGAAGTCCACTTTGGATCAAACAACGATGGATGGTTGGATCTGACATTGATGTTCCTTGAGCTTGAAGCTCACCTTTAATTTCTTTAAAAGTTTTCCTGGGCTCTTTTGTTACCATTTGTATTATCCGTCTCTTTGATTTGTCATCAATTTTCCTCCTGCGGCCACGTCCAGGGAGGTTGGCTACTGTCCCATGGATCTTAAATTTCTGAATAATATGTGCAACTGTAGTCACAGGAACATCAAGCTGCTTGGAGATGGTCTGATAACCTTTAACATGCTTGTCTATAATTTTCTTTCTAATCTCCTGAGACAACTCTTTCCTTTGCTTCCTCTGGCCCATGTTGAGTGTGGTACACACCATGTCACCAAACAGCACTGTGAGTATCTGTAGCCCTATATACAGGCCCACTGACTAACTACAAGATTGTAGACACCTGTGATGCTAATTAGTGGACACAACGTGATTTAACATGTCCCTTTTGTCACATTATTTTCAGGGGTATCATCATTTCTGTCCAGGCCTATTTCATGAGTTTATTTTTCTTTTAAATTCTGTGGAAGCAGAAAAGCAATGTCTGACTTTCATTTGTTAATTTTCATAGATTTTTAATTTATTATTACTTTTGTCAGATTCAAGTTATTTCTGTGACCATTGTGGGTTTTTCTTTCATTAAATGAGGGGTACCAACAATTTTGACCACGTGTGTAGATAGAAAAATGTCAGTCACATACAAAGTAGTACAGTGACCCTGCTGGTTACTGTACTTGTCATTTGTTAAAATAAAGAATTTATAAAAAAAAAAAAAAAAAATGGCGTGGGGTCCCCCCTAATTTTATACTTTAGCAGAAGTTAAGCAGACAGCTGGGGCAGATGTTTGAAGCCTGGGAAGGGGGTAACACCCACGGAGCTTCCCAGGCTACTAATATCAGCCCCCAGCTGAATACTTTGCCTTTACTGGCTATTAAAATGGGGGACCCCTATTTTAACAGCTAGCAAAGACTATGCAGACAGCTGGGGGCTGATATTAATAGCCTACGAAGGGTCCATGAATATTGGCCCCCTCTGAGGCTAGAAACAGGAGCCCTCAGCTGCCCCAGAAATGGCACATCCATAGAATGCGCCAAATCTGGCACTTAGCCTCGATCTACACACTGTTCTGTAGCAATGGCAATGGGGTTATACGGTTGGGGTTGATGTCAGCTTATGATGCCAGGATAGTAATGGAGAGGCGTCTATAATAGTGTTGAGCCACCCCCGTAGTGTTCGAGTTCGGTTCAGTTCGTCGAACACCCGTGTGTTCGCCGAACTGTTCGTCGAACTGTTCGTCGAACACCTTCGAACACCGTTAAAACCAATGGCAGGCAAACAAAAACACATAGAAACACATAGAAAACACCTTCAAAGGTGTCCAAAAGCTGACAAACTGCTCAGAAGACATAACTAACACATGGAAAAGTGACAAGTACATATAGTCATGCGAAAATTAAAGAGGTGGAGGAGTAAAAGGAGGGGGAGACACAGATATAGGCATGTCATGCCCTTCTAAAATCCAAAAAGTGAGAAGCCGACACGGCCAGTCCGCTCCTGCCCGTGCCACCTCCGTGTCGCCGGGTTTGTGCCAGAGCCGCGGTGAACCCTGACGGCCAGCCCCCCTCTCCCAATACTGGTGCCTGTCCGCTGGTGGGTCGAGCGAGCCCCCCTGTGGTGGAGGCAGCTCTAAGCTTTTTAATTTAAATTGTCTCTCTAATTTGAATGAATACACTTTAAATCCATTTACAAGGATCTATTGGAGGGCAAGTCTCATGCCAGCAGCCGCGTAATTCCAGCTCCAGTAGCGTCCACTAAAGCTGCTGCAGTTAAAAAGCTTTTATAAGGATCGAGCTCGGCTGTCCACCGCAAGGCATCCTACTGCCAGTCCCAGCCCCTATGCCTTGGGGTGCCTCCTGATGCTCTTCACTAAGTATCCCATGGTCCCGAATCATTTCCTTTGAAAAAATTAAGTGTCTAAACTACAGGTGGTGTAGCTTGCTTAACAGCCGGGATAATCCGCTGACTAGCAGACACTGCTACTAGGCACAAAGTATTTCCTGGGCTAGATGCAGTTAAAAATTTGTAATTAGATACTCTCGTTGGATGCTGAGAAAGCATTCCATAGAGTCTCCTGGCACGCCATATATGATTCTCTTAAAAAGCTTGGGGTAGGGGTCTAGGGGACCCTTTTATAGCCAAAATCACGGCCCTGTATCGCAATACGTCACCTAGGCTGAAGATAAATGGAACTGTAGCACCCTGAGGGCTCGGTTGCTACAGACGTATTGCACCTCAC
Source organism: Phyllobates terribilis (assembly GCF_046119375.1). Lineage (NCBI taxonomy): Eukaryota > Metazoa > Chordata > Amphibia > Anura > Dendrobatidae > Phyllobates > Phyllobates terribilis. The sequence goes on from NW_027362830.1 coordinate 5,843,556, forward strand.
CCAGAGGTGTGATATCTCACTCTCAGGTAAGGATGGAGTGTGGATCAGGACCCGACACCTGCATGCATTACACCACATTGCCGTGGGGCAGGGCGACCAATATGCCCCTGAGATGGGCACGACAGTCCCTGTCCCTGGCTGGAGTGGGGGGAGGGAACACTGAGGAAGGGGAACCCTGTAGTGCAGGAGCAGGGAGGAAGCAGTTCCTGGGTGCATTGAGAAGGGAGTATAAAAGGTGGGCACCATCTTAGTTCAGTGCAGAGAAGTCTGAGCAGAAGTGGCAGGGAGCAGGGGCTCTGCATGAGCTCTGCTCCGGAGGCGGGCCTAGTAACAGAGGCCCAGGCCTGGAAGAGGGAGAAGGAAGGAAGAGGAGCGGAGAAGGCTCCAGGAACAAGGAATGAAGGGATCCCAGGGGTGCGGACGGGCGAGTCGCCACCGCACGCCCGAATCCACCTGCGTGGAGGGGTCAGGCCAAAGGGGGAGACCGGTCCCCGAACTAGTGGAGGCAGGAAACGACCCGCAGCTAGAAACCGGAGGCTCTGACATTTTATGTGGCGCAGCCCCTTGCTCCACCCGCTAGGAAGGCACCACATAGGGTCAGGGAAACTGGCGCCAAGTTTACCAAGAGGAGGCCCGAGGCAGCCGGACAGAAGTGTTGGTAAGAAAGGCCAGACAAAGGACACACAAAGGGGGTCCTGTGAAGTGCTCCAAAGTTATCTGGGAGTTGTCTGAGCCCCTCACCTGGTGAGCACAGTACGACGTGGGCAGCCGTTACCTGCAGACGTGGTCTGGATAATAAGAACTGTGAGTAAAGGCCCTGGACTGCATCACTGACTCCGTGTCGTTACTGCTGCTGCCCTGCACCATCACCCCCATCCTCCGCATACACTGCCCTGAGGCTATACCCCTCCCGTGGGGAGTTATGCTACGCTCTGCTGCACCCACAACACCAGCCTCAGCGGTCTGCCCTGCAGCGGTTCACTCTGACCGCAATCCACGGGTGGCGTAGTCGGACATTTAAACATCAAAACCACATAAATAGTTCCGCCACTGGTTTGACCGCCCTGAGCCACGGAACCGGGTCGCCGCCACGAAGACTACAACCACCAGCATCCACCAAAAAGGGTCCGGCTCCGGGTGTCCCAAGGCCCAGGGGGTGCGTCAGAACATTTTCATCACCTTTCACAATCACCAATGGGACAAGGCAGGGATGTCCTCTGTCCCCTCTCTTATACATCCTAGTGACGGAGCACCTGCTCTCATCAATTCGCCATAACCCCAATATTAGGTGGATTGAGGTGGGAGGCACCGAGTACAAGTGCTCTCTATTTGCTGATGATGTCCTAGTATATATCACTCAATCACATATATCCATCCCTGCTGTTATGGCTGAAATAGATCACTTTGTTACATGGTCAAATTTTAAAATCAATGCAGCGAAGTCTGAGGCCCTCGATGTCTCCCTCCCCAAATCCATATAGGATTCCATCCAGTCCAACTTTCCCTTTGCCTGTCCCTCACAGGGTATCAAATACTTAGGAATTCCTATTCATAGAGACCTCTCCCATCTATGTTATCTTAATTTTGGGCCCTTTATTGAACAACTCCATACAGACCACGGTTGGCAAGTTAGAACTGTAAGATTCACTACGTGAACCGCTGGTGTTTTGTGGAAAAGCACATGTACACTGCGTTCCAAATTATTATGCAAAAAGTGTTTAGGAGTGATAAGGGAAGAATTTGTTTGTTTGTCAGTTAAACTCATTGATGGTGATGTGTGTCAGGGCTCTTTATATCACTGTAAGCAATTGCAGACACCTGTGCTAATTAGTTTGGCAGGTGTGTCCAATGAAAGGCAAGACTACTTAAGAAGGCTCTCTCACATTATTAAGCAGCCTACATTTTCTGCCAAAATGGGAAAGAAAAAGGATGTGTCGGCTGCTGAGAAGCAACAAATTGTGGAGTGTTTAGGTCAAGGCATGACTACAATCAACATTGTGCGATGATCAGGATGAAGTGTCTTGGCAATCAAGAAGTATGTAGCTGATTCACAGTACACACGTGTGCGTGCTGATAAGGGCAAATTGAGGACTCTTTCCTACAGGCAATTACGTCAGGTTGAAAGAGCAGCGGCAAAAAAGCCTTGTCATAGCAGCAGACAAGTTTTTGAAGCTGCTTGTGCCTCCAACGTCCCCCGAACAACAAGATGCAGGGTCCTTCAGAGGTTTGCAGCTGTGCATACGCCATCCTGTCGACCTCCTCTATCCACTTCACACAAGCAGAAACGGCTCCAGTGGGCCAAACATTACATGAAGACTGATTTCAAAACAGTTTTGTTCACGGATGAGTGCCGTGCAGCGCTCGATGGTCCAGATGGATGGAGTGGAGGATGGCTGGTTGATGGACACCCCACGCAAACACGGCTACAGCGCCAACAAGGAGGAGGTGGAGTAATGTTTTGGGCTGGAATCATGGGGAGAGAGATTGTCGGCCCCTTTAGGATCCCTGAAGGCGCTAAAGATGAACTCCATAATGTATGTGGATTTTCTCAAACAGCACTTCCTGCCATGGTTCAAGAAGAAGAACCGTGTATTTCACAGCAAGATCATTTTTCTGCATGATAATGCACCATCTCATGCTGCACATAAAACATCTGCATCTCTGGCTGATATGGGCATAAAAGGGGACAAACTTATGGTGTGACCCCCATGCTCCCCTGACCTCTACCCCATTCAGAACCTTTGGAGCATCATTAAAAGGAGTGTCTATGATGGCGGGAGGCAGTTCACATCTAAGCAACAGCTCTGGGAGGGTATTCTGTCCTCATGCAAAACAATTGAAGCAGAAACCATCCAAAACCTGACAAATTCAATGGACGAGAGAGTTCAGAAGCTCCTTTCGAACAAGGGGTCCTATGTGAAAATGTAACATCACCTAGAATAAAGTTTTGAGTTGAAAACTGTTTGATTTCAGTTTCTAACAACCTGCTAATGCTTATAATTTCAAAAATGACCATTTTTTTGGTCTTTATTAAAATGAAAAGGTTGATCGAAAAGTTTGGGGGATCTAAGAGTGTGGCAACCCAGTAGTCATGATTACTTCGAATTCTGACAATATGAGGGTCATGCTGCAGGTAGTGCAGCAAGAAGGCACTTATGTGTCTTGCGCATCTCGGAGCCCCAAAATTATTTTCCGGGCTAGATGCAGCTAAAAATTATTTTTAATTTTAAATCTGGTGAAGCTTTAGTATAGATGGCCTAATAGGATCAGTGCTGCACACTGCTACAAAGCCCAAATTATTTTCCAGTCAAGATACAGATAAACATGATTAGTAATTTGAAAGCTTAAAACGGTTGGTAGGGTGATTTTAACCAATCATCAAGCTTTTACTCTCCCCAGGATGACACAGGGTTAGAAAAGTCGTTTCGAATCCATGATTTGTTCATCTTTATGAACGTGAGTCTGTCTACATTATCAGTGGAGAGCCGCGTGCGCTTTTCTGTCAGCACACCACCAGCAGCGCTGAACACACGTTCAGACAGAACGCTGGCTGCGGGGCATGACAAGATCTCCAAGGCGTAAGTGGCTAGCTCCGGCCATTTATCCAGATTGGAAGCCCAAAAAGAGCAAGGGTCCAGTGACACAGTCGTGGCTTCAATGTTTACTTGGAGATACTCCTGTACCATCGTCTCTAGGCGTTGACTATGTGTCAGACTTCTTGTCTCCTGTGGCCTTGCAAAGGATGGGCTAAAAAAGTGGTGAAATGATTCCGCAAAATTGATGTTACCAGCAGATACTGTGGTTCTGTTACGGTTTGAGTGCTGAACACTTGACGGTCCCACGGTTGGCAAGTTGGAACTGTGAGATTCACTACGTGCACCACTGGTATTTTGTGGAAAAGCACATGTAAGATTCTGCAACAGTCCCTGCTGATACTCCTGCATGCGTGCATCCCTTTCTATGGCAGGAATAATTTCTGCAAATTTACTTTTGTACCGGGGATCTAACAGTGTGGCAACCCAGTAGTCAGGATTATTTCTAATTCTCACAATTCGAGGGTCATGTTGCAGGTAGTGCAGCAAGAAGGCACTCATGTGTGTTGCGCATCCAGGAGCACCAAGTCCCTGTTGTGTTGGTGGCGAGGTAACAATCATGCTTCCTTCCTCTGTCCTCTCCCCCCAACCTCGCACAACAGAAATGTGATCAAGGTCTCCCTCATCTGATGAGTCTTCCATCAGTTCGTCCTCCACTCCTTCCTGGGCTCCTGCACCTTCCTCACTAGTTTGGCTGCTACCATGCGCCCTGGTAAAACCATCTCCCCCACCCTCACATGCCTGCCGCCTTGGTGCTGCCGACCGTCTGGACCTTGCAGATGTTAGCCCTTCCGCATACAACTCCTCCTCCTCTACTTCCTCCACCTCCTCTTGTGCCACCACCTGACTCTGAATTCTGTTTAACATGTGCTCCAGCATGTAAACCACCGGAATAGTCATGCTGATAATGGCATCGTCAGCACTAAACATCTTCGTCGCCATTTCAAAACTGTGCAGAAGGGTGCATAGGTCCCTGATCTGAGACCACTCCTCCAGCGTGATTTGCCCCACCTCTGAATCTCGTTGGCCCAGGCTATACGTCAGAACGTATTGCACCAGGGCTTGTCGGTGCTGCCACAGTCGCTGCAACATGTGCAGAGTTGAATTCCACCGGGTAGGCACATCGCATTTTAGCCGGTGAAGTGGCAGGCCCAACGACTTCTGTAGAGATGTAAGTCGCTGAGCTGCGGGATGCGAACGGCGGAAGTGAGCACACAGCGACCGTGCCCTCTGCAGAAGGCCATCTAGTCTGGGATAGTGGGCTAAAAATTGCTGGACAACCAGGTTCAACACGTGAGCCATACAAGGCACGTGTGTGACATTGCCCCGGCGAAGGGCCGCACCCAGGTTTGCAGCATTGTCGCACACGGCCTTCCCTGGTTTCAGATCCAGTGGAGACAACCATTCATGAAATTGGTTCTCCAGAGCTGACCACAACTCCTCAGCTGTGTGACTCACATTTCCCAGACATTTCAATGTAAAAACCGCCTGATGACGTTGAGCCCTACTGCCAGCATAGTAAGGAGGTGTGCAGGATCCCTTCTGCGCAGTTAGAAAGCTTGTGGCATGACCAGACAGGCTTTGGGTGCAGGTGGAAGACCGAGAGGAGGTCGAGGAGGCAGAAGCAGTGGAGGAACTTTGACATAAAGAGGATTGACGCCCAACTCGTGGGGACGGCAAGACTTGGACAGCAGCCCCTTGTCCTGCTGTCACCATAGTTACCCAGTGCCCAGTCAGCGACATGTAACGCCCCTGTCCATGCCTACTCGTCCAAGTGTCTGTGGTGAAATGCACCCTGTCACACACAGAGTTTCTCAAAGAAGCGGTGATGTTGTGTGCGACATGCTGGTTGAGCGCAGGCACACCTTTCTTTGAGAAGTAGTGCCGACTGGGCATCTGGTACTGTGGCACTGCGATGGACATAAGGTCTCGAAAATCCTCTGTGTCCACCAGGCGGAAAGGCAGCATTTCTGTAGCCAAGAGCTTGCAGATGGTGAAATTCAACCTCTTAGCTTTCTCATGGCTAGGAGGAAATGGTCTTTTACTTCTCCACATCTAAGGGACCGAGGGCTGGCTATTGTGCTTAGACGGGGTTGATAAGGGTGTCCCCGGCAAACTGCCGGTCTGTGAGGAAGATGCAGGCGGACATGTTAGGTTGCCTTGATCCAAAGGTGGTGCTATCGATGTCGGACAGCGCTCAACACCAGCTGGTGTTACCACCTCCAAAGAAAATGATGACCTGCCAATCACGCTGGCTGTTGCGGGTAAAGAGGTGGCAGGTCTGCGCCCCAAAACAGGTGTGACTGCTGTCCCCCCAGTCACAGAGGATGAAGAGGCCGCGGATGCACAAGATATGGCAGACGGTGGTTGGCCCGGCCGGCTAGGCCGCATTGTAGCACACTGAGCATCCCACTGCAACTTATGCTTCATGTCCATGTGCCGGTTCATGCATGAAGTACTCAAACTATGTATTTTTTGGCCTCTACTTAGCTTTTGCTGACAAATGTTACAGATAACACGAGTTGGGTCATCTTTATCGATCTGAAAAAATGCCCAGGCTATGCAAGGCTTAGAACTCATGCGACCTGAAGAGCCACCACGACTTGTGGTGAGAGGCAGAGTTGTGTTTGAGGATGCAGTTGTTGACGTGCTTCCAGTACTACGTCTCTGTCCAGGAAGGCGCAACCTGACCTCGTCGTCACTAGCATCTTCCTCCACCTCCTCTGCTGACCTCATCTCTTGGCTGACTGTGGGTTGACAGTAAGTGGGATCTCCGACCTCATCATCATCACCCTGTGCGTTATCACACCCGTCGTCCTCAGAGCCAACCTGTTCCTGCCCTGACAAAAAACTAAAGTTGTCGCTCCAATCAGGTATTTGAGTCTTATCATCGTCTTCCTCATTGTCTCCACCAACAGGAGTTACAGTTTGGGAATGAGGGTCTACATTATGGTCAGAACCTTCTGCGTCTGGTCCTGGATCCGACTCATAAAGATTCTGGGCATCAGTGCAGATCATTTCCTCGTCTGGATTCACAGAAGCGCTGGAGTCGACCTCTGATTCCCAGGCTATAGTATGAGTAAACAGCTCTGCAGACTCAACCATCTGTTCTACCTCATACTCAGACGGGCAGCTGGAGATTTGGGAGCTGTGAGGAAGCAAGTGCGATTGGGGTGACACCTTTGAGGACTGGAGTATTTGTGATGTTGAAGTTGATGTGGAGGAGAGCCCACTTAAAGGAGCACTTGATATCCGTTGAAGCACCTGCTGTTTTTGTGCCTCATCTGGAATTTGTAGCGATTGGCGTGGCCGTAAGAAAGGGATCTTATCACATTGTCCGCTAAAAGAAGTAGACATTTTAGTTTGGCTGGAAGATGGTCTTTCTTCTGCAGATGTTACTGTTGCTTTAACACCTACCCCACGAACACAACCTTTTTTCCCCTTCCCAACACGCCTATTCCCCTTTCCACCAGCAGCAGGCACAAAAAAACAATGGATGGGAACCGAGCAGAGCTGAGTGGCCAAACTGTGGTATTAGGCCAAAACTATTGGCTGGGTTAGATGCAGAAAAAAATTATATTCAATTTGCAACCTGATGGAGGTCAGTATAGATGGACTAATAGAACAAGTCCCACACACAGCTAGAAGCCCAAATATTTTTTCAGAGGTAGATGCAGAAAAAAATTGTATTCAGTTTGCAACCTGATGGAGGTCAGTATAGATGGACTAATAGAACAAGTCCTACACACAGCTAGAAGCCCAAATATTTTTTCAGAGGTAGATGCAGAAAAAAATTATATTCAGTTTGCAACCTGATGGAGGTCAGTATAGATGGACTAATAGAACAAGTCCCACACACAGCTAGAAGCCCAAATATTTTTTCAGAGGTAGATGCAGAAAAAAAATATATTCAGTTTGCAACCTGATGGAGGTCAGTATAGATGGACTAATAGAGAAAGTCCCACACACTGCTAGAAGGCCAAATATTTTTTCAGAGCTAGATGCAGACAAAAAATTATTTTTCATTTGCAACCTGATGGAGGTCAGTATAGATGGACTAATAGAACAAGTCCCACACACAGCTAGAAGGCCAAATCTTTTTTCAGAGCTAGATGCAGATAAAAATTATTTTTAATTTGCAGCCTGATGGAGGTCAGTATAGATGGACTAATAGAGAAAGTCCCACACACTGCTAGAAGGCCAAATATTTTTTCAGAGCTAGATGCAGACAAAAAATTATTTTGAATTTGCAACCTGATGGAGGTCAGTATAGATGGACTAATAGAGAAAGTCCCACACACTGCTAGAAGGCCTAATATTTTTTCAGAGCTAGATGCAGACAAAAAATTATTTTTAATTTGCAACCTGATGGAGGTCAGTATAGATGGACTAATAGAGAAAGTCCCACACACTGCTAGAAGGCCAAATATTTTTTCAGAGGTAGATGCAGATAAAAATTATTTTTAATTTGCAACCTGATGGAGGTCAGTATAGATGGACTAATAGAGAAAGTCCCACACACTGCTAGAAGGCCAAATATTTTTTCAGAGCTAGATGTAGACAAAAAATTATTTTGAATTTGCAGCGTGATGGAGGTCAGTATAGATGGACTAATAGAACAAGTCCCACACACAGCTAGAAGCCCAAATATTTTTTCAGAGGTAGATGCAGATAAAAATTATTTTTAATTTGCAACCTGATGGAGGTCAGTATAGATGGACTAATAGAACAAGTCCCACACACTGCTAGAAGGCCAAATATTTTTTCAGAGGTAGATGCAGAAAAAATTATATTCAGTTTGCAACCTGATGGAGGTCAGTATAGATGGACTAATAGAACAAGTCCCACACACTGCTAGAAGCCCAAATATTTTTTCAGAGCTAGATGCAGAAAAAAATTATATTCAATTTGCAACCTGATGGAGGTCCGTATAGATGGACTAATAGAATGATGCTATGTCCAAAAGATTTTACTTCACTAGGTGCAGTAAAAAAATTGGTATTCTATACACAGGTGGTATATCTTGCAACACAGATAGGCTACTCCACTGACTAACACACTCTGCAATAGGCCAAAAAGGATTAGCTTTGCTAGATTCAGCCAAATGCTGTGAAAAAAACTTGCAAAGCACTGGCACAGACCTGCCTGGCAAAAACTGATAGGAACTGATGTAACCTAGTCCTGAAAAGGACTGCAATTACAATTAGTCTTTACTCCCACAATCTATCTATTTAAGAGCACAGACCTGCCTGATAAAAGTCGTAGGAAATGCTGTAACCTAGTCCTTAAAAGGACTGCAATCACAACTATTCCCTACTCCCAAGCTATCTGTAGATTTGTGCGAAAATTGGCTTGAAATTAACAAGGTATAGCGCACACAGCAACAGCGGTGCCGTCTAACACGCAGCTGCAGCAGTGAGAAAATGGTGGCGACGGGGAAAATGGCTTGGTCTTATAGGGCAAGGACATGTGACATACACTGCCAATGACACATGCCCTTGCTTGTGTGAAAAAAAGCACTTCGCTCCGTGTGTGCGCTGCTGATAGGCTGACAGATTGCACCTCCCCACTGTAAATGCGGGAAAGAGAAAAAAAAATGGAGATCTTCATTATTCCTGCAGAGATCCATCCCCTGCCCCTCCCCCCACCCCGCTGTACACTCAAACTGCGTATTAACATTAATTTTCATCATTACTGAGAAAAAATCCAGTTATGATTTTGGTGCACGAACAGTTATCGAACATAACCTCGAACAGCCGAATTTTTCTCAAATCGTTCGTGTTCGCCGAACGGCTCAAACACCGCCCAAAACAGCTCGAATTTGAGATTCGCGAACAGTTCGAGTCGAACAACGCTCATCTCTAATACCTAAGCCTTTCATATGCTCGTCCTGAATGTGCGGCAGTTACAAGTACAATCTTCAGCGGCTTATAGGACATCCGTCCTGCAGGTAAGTATTGCTGATATTCTGGCTTCATAGTAAGTCATCGGTAAAAAGATAGGTTAATGGAAGCAAAACGATTAATGATTAAGTGGAGGAGCAAAGGAGCCGGGGCCAAGGAGTAGAATGACAGACCTTAGATGGTTAAAAAGTTAGGTATCAGGGCAGAGACATAAGGAATATAGGTCCCCAAATAGTTGAGTATAAAGGCATGTTAGGTATAGGACAGAGACATATGAGCAATATAGATAAGTAATAAAGCTTATTAAGTAACAGATCAGTATAGAAGCATGTTATATGATCATGCCAGGTGGCTTGCCTGTCTGCACAACGTGTGCTGGGTAGCTACCTTTAATGGAGCTGTGAACAGGCGCTCCCGCGCCTACGTCTCGTGCATCTGTCTCTAGTTGTGGCTGGAGGGTTTATGTATGTTTCCCCGATTACTGCCAGACCGGAAGTGTGTGTGCTTGGACCTGTTCCCCCGGAGCTTGAGTCACAGGCAGGTGACACCACCTTTGTGAGTAGGTTTGAGATGTGCGGGCCGCCTACTCACCATATCTCCACCTGAAGGATGTGGCTGCAGAAGTGAAATGCTCAGCCACTGTTTTTTTTTTCTGTCTGGTGAAGGAAGTCTCCAGACCATGTGTGTGGAAGCCAGAGAGCTCCACAGAAGGACTTTGTGGTGGAACTTTGTGTTACCTGGAGCGGGCGAAACCCCGCTCACCTATGAACTGTACTATACTTTATCTTTTTGTTTCCCGTTATCCCGGATAGGCCTTGTTTATTTTGCGGAACCCTGCCATGGTTTATGCCATTAATTAATAAACCAACTGTAAGTTAACCCAATAAGTGTTTCTGCCTCTGTGAGAGCCGAGCAAATCACTTTACCACACCAGGGTTTGCAGCAACGGATAGTGGATTTGTGGCTGGCAATGCAGTCCCTAATGTGTTGAATAGTTTTCCATACGTATAGTAGACCACATGGGCATTTGATTACATATATCACAAAGTTAGATTCTCTGCAGAATGAATGAGGCCACGTATGGTGACAGGAGCAGATGTCGCAGGAGCAGATTACACAGGAGATGGGGCACACCATTTGCAGGAGCCCTAATATGACAAAATGGCAAAAAACCAGAGCGGTAGAAATCCCCAGAAAGTGACTCCATTTTGGAAGTTTTTACCCTCAGTGAATTAGTCTATAGAAGTAGTGACTACTTTGACTCCACAGACACTTCCTGGACATTATCACATTAGATGTTGGAGAGTGAAAATTACAAATATATTATTTTATTGCCCAACACATAGTGTCCAGATTGTGCTGCAGGAGAGACACAACGTAAATTAAGTGTTTTTTTCTCACTATAGTAATGCCAAATACATGGATGATAAATGTGGTTTGGGCGCACTGCAAGGCTCGGAAACGAGGGGGAGATTTCACATTGGGAGAGCGGATATTGCTGGATTAGTATATGGAAGCCATGTTGCTTTTCAAGAGCCTTTTGAGACCTTAATAATTTGGAAACTTTTGTTTTCCCACTGACAGATGATGGACCTGAGTGGGGAATTGTTTTTTGTGAGATGAGTGGAAGTTTTTATTGGTGTTATATTCATCTACATAACATTGTTTGGTGGCTTTTTATTCCATATTTTGGATGCAGAATGAACAAACCGTTGAACACCACGCTCTACTGGTTCATCCTATGAAGTTTTCTATTAGACTGGGGACTGTCAGTGTCTTGGTGAATAATTCAATGTTTTTACATAACTTGCCATTTCTACAGATAGTTTAATTAAAAATGTTCAAAAATATAAAATTCAAGTATATTTTACTAAAAAAAAATAATTTGTTTTATTCTTGGCAGATGACTGTACCAGGAGATCAGAGGGACAGCTGACATCTTCAATTTTTAAATCCAATGATCTTGAGATCCCACAGGATACAATTGAAGTGAATGCCATTACTCCAGATATACCATCATCCCTTCACAGCGAAGATCAATCATCTGATTCTTTAAAACAAGTCCTGTCTTCTGATTCATTACCGACTACTAAGGAAAATCATAGTCACAAAAGAGGCATTAAAAAACAAACTGCTCCTAAAGCAAAAAAGCCATTTTCACCTTCAGAATATAGAAATAGTTTTCCTCTCAAAAAGTCTTTTCTTAAACATCAAAAAATGTACACAGCAGAGAATCAAATTTCCTGTTCCAAGTGTGATAGATGTTTTAACCAGAAATCAGATCTTGTTAGTCACCAAAGAACTCACACAGGGGAGATGCCATTTTCATGTTCACAATGTGGAAAATGTTTCGCAAAGAAATCAAGTCTTACCAAACATCAAAGAACTCACACAGGGAAGAAGCCTTTTTCATGTTCAGAATGTGGGTAATGTTTTGTGAAGAATGTGTCTCTTCTTAATCATCAGAGAATTCACACAGGGGAGAAACCATTTTCATGTTCAGAATGTGGGAAATGTTTTGCAAAGAAATCAAATCTTATGAAACATCAGAAAACTCACACAGGGGAGAAGCCATTTTCATGTTCAGAATGTGGGAAATGGTTTACAAAGAAAGCAAATGTCCTCAGACATCAGATAACTCACATAGGGGAAACGCCTTTTTCATGTTCAGAATGCGGAAAATGTTTTAACCAGAAATCAAGCTTTGTTAAGCATCAGAAAATACACACAGGGGAGAAGCCTTTTTCATGTTTAGATTGTGGGAAATGTTTTATACAGAAATCACATCTTGATACACATCAGAGAACTCACACAGGGGAGAAGCCATTTACCTGTTCAGAATGTGGGAAATGTTTTGAAAAGAAATCAAATCTTATCGCACATGAGAGAACTCACACAGGTGAGAAGCCATTTTCATGTTCAGAATGTGGGAAATATTTTGCAGAGAAATCAAATCTTATCAAACATCTGATAACTCACACAGGGGAGAAGCCTTTTCCATGTTCAGAATGTGGGAAATGTTTTGCAAAGAAATCAAATCTTATTAAACATCAGAGATCTCACACAGGGTAGAAGCTTTTTTCATGTTCAGAATGTGGAAAATGTTTTAACCATGAATCAGATGTTGTTAGGCACCAAAGAACCCACACAGGGGAGAAGCCTTTTTCATTTTCAGAATGTAGAAAATGTTTTAATCAGAAAGCGCATCTTGATAGCAACTGGAGAAACCACACAGGGGAAAATGCCGCAAAGTACCCCCAACTAGTCTCTGTACAGACTAGCTGCACAACTTAAAGTACCACCTCGGATCTAAATCCGTAATAGGCCATTGAGGGGTTTCTCGTACCTCCTGAGGAACCTTAGGGGAGGCCGCAACACACTGTCAACTAGGGGAAAGGAAAGTGTGAAGTAAGATACAAAACTCTTGGGGAGAAACTAAAACACATTCGTATAGGGCAAAGAAGGCAAGCTAAGGAGAACCAAAAAGAACAAGTATAACCTCCCACAAACCTAAGCGTGATAGAAGGAAAAGGTGCTGGGGGGGGGAAGCAAAAAGACCAGGAGGATAGTTTCACCTTTGTGGTGAAACTTAAAAAAATCATCCTGACCCACAATTACTTTGAATTTGATAACCACATATATCTACAGGATATGGCTTCACAGTATGCAAATTTTCATGGCCAAGATTGAAAGTGACTTCTTGTCCTCATTGACAATATTTTAATCATCTGGACGAAGTCTGAGCAACAGCTAAAGCCGTTCCATGAGCACTTTAATCAATTTCATCCCACCATAAACTTAACACTCAAGTACTTCTGTACTAAAATTAATTTTTCTGGACACCATCATTAAATTACAGAACAATGAAATATAGCCATTCCTGTGCCAGAAGCCAATTCACTGTCCAACATCCCTTAAATGGGTCAGTTTCCATCCACAACACATAATCTCTATTGTCTACAGCCAAGCCATCATATACAATCGGATATGTTCCAACCCTATGGACAGAGACAACACCTTGGTGGCCTCAGAAAAACCTTTTAGAACCAGGGCTACCATCCAACAACAACTGAAAACCAGATTGCAAGAGCCACCAGAATATCAAGGAATCCTCTCCTACATTTGAAAACTAAACAAGAAAGCAACCGGGTGCCTCTCGTAGTCACCTACAATCCAAATCTGGAGGTGCTAAGGGAAGCTGCACCAAAATTACAACCATTATTACAAAAAGATGCCCAATTACAATCTATATTTCTAGATCCCCAACTTCGGTGATTTACACATCTCCAAATCTACGAAGCATCCTTGTCAGAAGCTCCCTGTCCTCTCCAACAGCTACAGGAACCTTTCCCTGCAGCCAGAAAAATGTAAAACCTGTCCATTTATAATGACCACGAACAAGATAAAGATTCCCAACTCACATCAGGACCACAAGATCCTATATACATTCAGCTGCATTACATCTAATGTAGTGTACTTAATTATATGTACCAAATGTTCAACTGGGGGTCTGTATGTAGGGCAGACAGGGCAAAAAACTTAGAAGGGTGAATTTTCATCGCCACACAATAATAGAAAAAATAGATATACCTGCTGCAAACATTTTTGTATCCCTAATCACAGCATCATGGACATAAAATTACTTGTATTAAAACGTAATTTCAAATCTCAGAGAGACAAAATAAATTTGGGAGTTCAAGCTTATGACAATCTTTGGCACACTCAGCAGCACTCAGCTGTATCGCATGGATTTATGTCTTCCTACATCCACTAAGCATTGTGTTCCTCAGACCGTTTGGGAGCATCACAATCATTGACCAGACCTCAATCACAGGACAATAAAACTTTCACACTCCTTATATATGAACTGTTTCAATATTTACGGCCACAACTGCTTCTCTCTCTCCAATACTGATAGTTCTGCTTCACATCACTTGTCTTATCTATTGCATTATTCTTGTGCCCTGTTGTGTATAAATATGTGACTCTTCAGATTGTGTTATACTGTGCCTGATGAAGAGACCTGAGTAGTCCCAAAAGCTTGCAATTTGTTACCTTTTGATGGCTAACTGAAAAGATGGTATCAACCACTGAGGACTTCAAATTGTAATATTTTTCTCCCAACAGCAATTTTAAGATCTCTCCACAGGTGTTCAATGGGATTTAGATCCATACTCATTGCTGGCCAATTCAGAACTCTCCAGCACTTTGTTTCCATCCAATTATTGGTGCTTCTTGAAGTATGTTTGAGGTCCATTGTCATGCTGGAAGACCCATGATCTAGGATGCAAACCCAGCTTTTTGACAATAGGCACTACATTGTGACCCAAAATCCTTTGGTAATCTTCAGATTTCATGATGCCTTGCGCACAGTCAAGGCACACAGTGCCAGAGGCAACAAAACAACCCCAAACCATCTTTGAATGTCCATCATATTTCACTGTGGGTTCTGTGTTCTTTTCTTTGTAAGCTTCATTCTGTTTAAGGTAAACAGAATAGAGAATTTTGGTAAAGCCCATCATCTTGGTCTCATCTGTCCAAAAGATGCTTCCCCAGAAGGATTTTGGCTTACTCATGTACATTTTGGGAAACTGCAGTCCAGCTTTTTTATGCCTCTGTGTCAGCAGTGGGATCTTCCTGGGTCTCCCGCCACAGGATTTCAAATGTTGACGGATAGTTCACGCTGACACTGATGCACCCTGAGCATGCAAAAGCACTTGAATTTCTCTGGAACTTGACTGGGACTGCTTATCTGACATCTGGACTGTGAAGACACGGGGTCTTCCATGGGCAGAACACTACTCAGACAACACAGGGTGAAGGTATACAGTGTGGCAATCATTTATTGAACCACCAGCAATTAATAACATATAAAACAGTCCCAGCAAATACATGAGATGGTGTAAAATTACAGTCTCACATTTCCACTGACCTGCCCGGATTAGAGCCGTGAGATATGTGTCCAGGGGACCCGATTGTCCCAACCTGGTTCTTCACATAATCTCTGAGAGTTCAGCAATGGTCAGTGGAGCAGTTCTGTATCTTGCCAGCCAGGGCTGTGGTCCCTTAGGCTCTCATTCTGTAGTGTCTCTTTGAACAGATGCAGAGGCCCCCTTTTTATAGTTCAAATTTGTCCTTTCAAGCCATGATTCACAAGTGAAGGGTTAGGGATGATGATATTAATTTACAATGCTCAAATATCCACAGCTCATCCCCCCCAAATGTTGGCTGGAAAACACCCTACAGTGGTATTTAACATACAGGTGCTTCTCACTAAATTAGAATATCAGCAAAAAGTTAATTTATTTTAGTTCTTCAATACAAAAAGTGAAACTCATATATTATATAGAGTCATTACAAACAGAGTGAGTGATCTATTCCAAGTGTTTATTTCTGTTAATGTTGATGATTATGGCTTACAGCCAATGAAAACACAAAAGTCATTATCTCAGCAAATTAAAATAATTAACAAAAAACACCTGCAAAGGCTTCCTAAGAGCTTAAAAATGTCCCTTAGTCTGTTTCAGTAGGCTCCACAATCACGGGGAAGACTTCTAACTTGACAGATGTCCAGAAGGCAGTCATTGGAACCTTGATTTCCAAATGAAAATTGGAACTCTGAGACCTTGTGGAGTGTGTCAGAGTCTGGAGGAAGAGTGGAGAGGCCACAATCCAACCTGCTTGAGGTCTAGTGTGAAGTTTCCACAATCAGTGATGGTTTGGGGAGCCATGTCATCTGCTCGTGTAGGTCCACTGTGTTTTATTCAGACCAAGTCAGCACAGCCGTCTACCAGAACATTTTAGATCACTTCATGCTTCCCTCTGCCAACAAGCTTTTTGGAGATGGAAATTTCATTCTCCAGCAGGACTTGGCCCCTGTCCACACTGCCAAAAGTACCAATACCTGGTTTACACACAACAGTATCACTGTGCTTGATTGGCCGCAAACTCGCCTGACCTTAACCCCATAGAGAATCTATTATAGAGAATCTATGGGGTATTGTCAAGAGGAGGATGAGAGACCCCAGACCCAACAATGCAGACGAGCTGAAGGCTGCTATCAAAGCAACCTGGGCTTCCATAACACCTCAGCAGTGCCACAGGCTGATCGCCTCCATGCCACGCTGCACTGATGCAGTAATTGATGCAAAAGGAGCCACGACCAAGTGTTAAGTGAATTTACTGAACATACATTTCAGTAGGCCGACATTTCGGATTTTAAAAACATTTTTCAAGCTGTTGTTATAAAGTATTCTAATTTACTGAGATAATGACTTTTGTGTTTTCATTGGCTGTAAGCCATAATCATCAACATTAACAGAAATAAATACTTGAAATAGATCACTCTGTGTGTAATGACCCAACATAATGAGTTTCACTGTTTGTATTGAAAATCAAACAAATTAACTTTTTGATTATATTCTAATTTAGTGAGATGCACCTGTATCTTAGGAAACATTCATTGTTCAGAGTCCCTGTATGGCAGATGATACATTGTAAGAGAGGATATAAGATGTAGATAACAGCCTTCGTCAATTACCAATATCTCCTCAAGTGATCAGCATTCAGATTTATACGAACAATAGTCTGTGTTGAGCAACCAAAGAAGAACACAGGTTAAAAGAGTCAACATAAAAATAAAGGTATATTGCTCTTGGCCATCAGAAAGTATGTCTGGCATAATTAAGGAGGAAAGCTGTGTCGTCACATGGACTATCCTGCGGTGCAACCTTTCATCAATTTTTGTCTGTCTTCCACATCCAGGGAGATTAGCTACAGTGGCATGGGTTGCAAATGTATTGATTAGGTTGCGCACCAGACATCTGGAGATGGACTTGCAACCTTGAAATTGTTGATATTTTTCAACAATTTGGGCTCTCAAGTCCTCAGACTGTTCTCTTCACCTCTTTCTGTTCTTCATGCTTAGTGTGGCACACACATGCACACAATGCAAAGATTGAATCAACTTCTCCCTTTTTATCTGGTTTCAGGTGTGCTTTTCATATTGCCCACACCTGTTACTTGCCACAATTAAGTTTGAACAAGCTTCACATGCTTGAAACAATGTTGTTTACCCACAACTTTAGCAAGGTGCCAACAACTTTGTCTTGCCCATTTTTGGTGGTTTTGTGTGAAATTATGTTCAATTACTTCATTTTTTGGAACAATTTTAAGGGAACCAACACTTTCAGCATTTCATCCTCTACCTGTTCAACTATATTAGGAGGCTTGTAGCAAACTCCAATTAGCAGCTTTCCATTATTACCATTTCCATGTACAGTTACCCATACTAACTCTACATTGTCGAAGCTTCGCCCAATGTCGTCATTGATCACAAGTCTTAAGTTGGATTTAACGAAAATACACACCCCTCTACCTTTTTTTTCTTTCCTATCCTTTCTGAATGTAGTGTAACCCTCTATAGTTTCACCCAGTCATGGCTTTCATCCAGCCAGGTTTCCGTAATGCCCACCACATTGTAATCTGTGGCTGACATACGAGTCTCTAATTCATTCATTTTGTATGCAAGACTTCTTGAATTTGCCAGCAGACATATAATACTATTAAAACATTTATTACTCTTACTCGCCTCCTTTTGTTGAATGTCCCAGCCCCCTTAAATCCTCATTGACCTTTACTGTCTCACTGTGTGTACTCTCTCCCCTTATTTGCAAAACTACCCTCTCTCCCCCAAAATTCTAGTTTAAAAGCTCCTCCCTCCATCTGACCATTTTTTTTCCCTCACTCCCTCATCAAAGCTGCACCCTCCCCATTGAGGTGCAGCCTGTCCCTACTGTAGAGCCTGTAGCTGACAGAGAAGTCGGCCCAGTTCTCCATGAACCCAGACCCTTTCTTTCTGAAACATATTTATCTCCTTAAGCTCCTGCTGACTTTCTAGTGATGCTAGTGGAATCGGCAGTATTTCTGAAAGCACCACCTTGGAGGTCCAGTACTTCAGCTTCTCTCCTAATTCCCTGTAATTACTTTTAAAGACCTTTCACCTCCCTCTAACTTTGTTATTGGTAACAATGTGTACCATGACCGCTGTTTTCCCCAGCCCCACCCAATAATCTGTCTATTTGATCGCATGAATATCCGCCAAATTAACTTTGGAGTTATCTTAAGGACAATAATGTTTAAACTTAACGAGATATTGGAGACGGCGCCTGACCCACCTGGAACCAAGAACTCCCTCTACCCCAGACTCCTGATACCCTTTCAAATCCACCTTAACTATGGACCAGGTGTCCCCTCACATTTTTTTTAAAAGAGAAGAATGGAAAGAATTATTGATTTTCCAGGCAATAGGAAGTTGCAAGTTAACTGTCCCATGATTTAAAATAATAATTTTATTATGACCTTCATATTTAGGTGCAAACTTTGTAGACCTTTTAAGTGCAGATTTTTTGAGGACAACCACATAAAATCCCCCACCTTAAAGATAGGAGCCTTCCTACAGCTGCGGTTAGCACCTCTTTTTTCCCAGTCACTAACTACCAAAAGATCCCTTTTGACCTCCCACCAGACCTTAATTAATTGGGGGCAAAATCTCCTCCTCTGGCATGTAAGACTGTCATCCTGAAAAATTCCCAAACACTGGATGAAAACTACCACAGCTAATAAAAAAAAAAAAAGGCAAGGTCCCTGTAGCCTTAGAGGATCGGTTATTTAAAGGAAACTTGATAAGGCACGGAAACTCCACCCAGTCTTTCTGTTTAGAGGAGACAATCCATAATACTGCTCTATTTCCTGTTTCATCCTTTCAGTTTGACTATCAGTCTCAGGATGATAACCTGAGAGAAAAGACAGCTTGATACCCAATCTGGAGCAAAATCTATACCACAAACTAGCCAGAAATTGAACCCCCTCAACCAGAAATTATGTTTTTGGGAACACAATGAACTTTAACGATATGAGAAATGAACAAAGTTGCTAAGCTGCTAGCAGTTGTCAACTTTTGAAGTGGGACCAAAAGAACCATTTTGCTAAAACGGTCCACCACCACGACAGTGTTACCACCAGAGTTAAGCAAATCTGTGGCAAAGTCCATGGACAAGTGGGTCAAGGGCTGGGACAACATTGTTACGAAAGAGATAACCCGCTGAGTTTGAAGAAAGGCTTTTTGCCCTGGCAAAGACTTTGCATTTAGGGTTCATACCCATAGGTGAGAAATAAAATGTTCCGTATTCTTGTCATGCGATTGCTATGCGATTTTCTCAATATATCTAGATAGATATTTTTATATATCTATCTCTCTCACACAAATTACTTCAAGTTGTCATTGATGTTATAGGGGGCAATACACAGTGTTAAGAACTAGGGTATGTGAACCTTTGATCAGGGTCATTCGGATGTTTTTGGTTGTCATTATGATTTAAAAAGAGAAAACACAGTAGTTTGACAACAAATGGCTTCACCCAACCAATAACCATGAGTGGAGAGAATAATGTGTGTGTGTGTATATATGAATATATATAATATGAATGAGAACAACAAAAAATCTCATCTCATCAAGAGAATGCCAAGAGTGTGCAAAGCAGTCATCAAAGCAAAAGGTGGCTACTTTGAAGAACCTAGAATATAAGACATATTTTCAGTTGTTTCACACTTTTTTGTTAAGTATATAATTCCACATGTGTTAATTCATAGTTTTGATGCCTTCAGTGTGAATGTACAATTTTCATAGTCATGAAAATACAGAAAAATCTTTAAATGAGGTGTGTCCAAACTTTTGGTCTGCACTGTATATATACACACTGCTCAAAAAATAAAGGGAACACTGAAACAGCGGAATATAACTCCAAGTAAATCAAACTTCTGTGAAATCAAACTGTCCACTTAGGAAGCAACATTGATTGACAATCAATTTCACATGCTGTTGTGCAAATGGAATAGACAATAGATGGAAATTATTGGCAATCATCAAGACACCCTCAATAAAGGAGTGGTTCTGCAGGTGGGGACCACAGACCACATCTCAGTACCAATGCTTTCTGGCTGATGTTTTGGCCCCTTTTGAATGTTGGTTGTGCTTTTACACTCGTGGTAGCATGAGACGGACTCTACAACCCACAAAAGTTGCTCAGGCAATGCAGCTCATCCAGGATGGCACATCAATATGAGCTGTGGGAAGAAGGTTTGCTATGTCTTGTCAGCGTAGTGTCCAGAGGCTTGACGCTCTACCAAGAGACAGGCCAGTACACCAGGAGACGTGGAGGGGGCCGTAGGAGGGCAAAAACCCAGCAGCAGGACCGCTACCTCCGCCTTTGTGCAAGGAGGAACAGGAGGAGCACTGCCAGAGCCCTGCCAAGTGACCTCCAGCAGGCCACAATTGTGCATGTGTCTGCACAAACGGTTAGAAACCGACTCACTCCATGAGGGTGATATGAGGGCCCGACGTCCACAGATGGGGGTTGTGCTCACAGCCCAACACCGTGCAGGACGCTTGGCATTTGCCACAGAACACCAGGATTGACCAAGTCGCCACTGGTGCCCTGCGCTCTTCACAGATGAAAGCTGGTTCGCACTGAGCACATGTGACAGAGTCTGACATTGGCTTCAGGTGGAATGGGCGTGATGGTAAGTAGAGTTTAATTTAGATTATTAAAGGAGTCTGTCTTTATTTCAAATAAATTATTTTCTTTATGGTGTGGTTGTCTTTTTTTCACATATCATTATCACTGTGGGGTTAGTAATGGGGGTGTCTTATAGACGCCTCTCCATTACTAACCTGGGCTTTATGCCAGGTGGCATCATTAGCTGACATCAACCCCAACCGTATAACCCCACTGTCACCGCTAAAGAGCAGTGTGTAGATCGAGGCTAAGTGCCAGATTTGGCGCATTCTATGGATGTGCCATTTCTGTGGCAGCTGAGGGCTCCTGTTTCTAGGCTCGGAGGGGGCCAATATTCATGGCCCCTTCCTAGGCTATTAATATCAGCCCCCAGCTGTCTGCATAGTCTTTGCTAGCTGTTAAAATAGGGGTCCCCCATTTTAATAGCCAGTAAAGGCAAAGTATTCAGCTGGGGGCTGATATTAGTAACCTGGGAAGCTCCGTGGATATTACCCTCTTCCCAGGCTTCAAACATCTGCCCCAGCTGTCTGCTTAACTTCTGCTAAAGTATAAAATTACGGGGAACCCCACGCCAATTTTTTTTTTTTTTATAAATTCTTTATTTTAACAAATGACAAGTACAGTAACCAGCAGGGTCACTGTACTACTTATGTATGTGACTGACATTTTTCTATCTACACACGTGGTCAAAATTGTTGGTACCCCTCGTTTAATGAAAGAAAAACCCACAATGGTCACAGAAATAACTTGAATCTGACAAAAGTAATAATAAATTAAAAATCTATGAAAATTAACAAATGAAAATCAGACATTGCTTTTCTGCTTCCACGGAATTTAAAAGAAAAATAAACTCATGAAATAGGCCTGGACAGAAATGATGGTGCCCCTGAAAATAATGTGACAAAAGGGACATGTTAAATCACGTTGTGTCCACTAATTAGCATTAAAGGTGTCTACAATCTTGTAGTTAGTCAGTGGGCCTGTATATAGGGCTACAGATACTCACTGTGCTGTTTGGTGACATGGTGTGTACCACACTCAACATGGGCCAGAGGAAGCAAAGGAAAGAGTTGTCTCAGGAGATTAGAAAGAAAATTATAGACAAGCATGTTAAAGGTAAAGGTTATAAGACCATCTCCAAGCAGCTTGATGTTCCTGTAACTACAGTTGCACATATTATTCAGAAATTTAAGATCCATGGGACAGTAGCCAACCTCCCTGGACGTGGCCGCAGGAGGAAAATTGATGACAAATCAAAGAGACGGATAATACAAATGGTAACAAAAGAGCCCAGGAAAACTTTTAAAGAAATTAAAGGTGAGCTTCAAGCTCAAGGAACATCAATGTCAGATCGAACCATCCATCGTTGTTTGATCCAAAGTGGACTTCATGGGAGACGACCAAGGAGAACACCATTGTTGAAAAAAAATCATAAAAAAAGCCAGACTGGAATTTGCCAAACTACATGTTGACAAGCCATAAAGCTTCTGGGAGAATGTCCTATGAACAGATGAGTCAAAAATGGAAGTTTTGGGCAAGGCACATCAGCTCTATGTTCACAGATGGAAAAATTAAGCATATCAAGAAAAAAACACTGTCCCTACTGTGAAACATGGAGGAGGCTCTGTTATGTTCTGGGGCTGCTTTGCTGCATCTGGCACAGGGTGTCTTGAATCTGTGCAGGGTACAATGAAATCTCAAGACTATCAAGGGATTCTAGAGAGAAATGTGCTGCCCCGTGTCAGAAAGCTTGGTCTCTGTCGCAGGTCATGGGTCTTGCAACAGGATAATGACCCAAAACACACAGCTAAAAACACCCAAGAATGGCTAAGAGGAAAACATTGGACTATTCTGAAGTGGCCTTCTATGAACCCTGACCTAAATCCTATTGAGCATCTTTGGAAAGAGCTGAAACATGCCATCTGGAAAAGGCAACCTTCAAACACGAGACAACTGGAGCAGTTTGCTCATGAGGAGTGGCCAAAATACCTGTCGAGAGGTGCAGAAGTCTCATTGACAGTTACAGCAATCGTTTGATTGCCTCAAAAGGTTCAACACAATATTAAGTTAAGAAGAACCATCATTTCTGTCCAGGCCGATTTCATGAGTTTATTTTTTTTTAATTCTGTGGAAGCAGAAAAGCAATGTCTGACTTTCATTTGTTCATTTTCATAGATTTTTAATTTATTATTATTTTTGTCAGATTCAAGTTATTTCTGTGACCATTGTGGGTTTTTCTTTCATTAAACGAGGGGTACCAACAATTTTGACCACGTGTGTATCTATTCTATGTGTGTTGTTCTATTCTTTCTATTCTAAATTGTCGGGTATCAATGTATTGCAACTGTACGGGGCTTATGAATTAACAGCTTTTCTAAAGAGAAGGGTGCGTGAAATGGCACTCGCATGGTCCATATGCCGTCCGTTTTTTTTCTAGGACCCATTGACTTGCATTGGCGAGTCTCGTCCGATATACGCAGCAAATCGCAGCATGCTGACGTTTTTTTTCTCAGTCCTATTTTAGCTGAGAAAAAAATTGCATATGAGATGTACCTCATAGATTAACATTGGTACGAGTGCAATCCGATTTTTTTATCGGATTGCTCCCGTCCGTTTTTCTCCCAAGTGAGTATGAGCCCTTACAGACATACTCTTTAATATCCTTAAGAGCATTCTGCCAACAAAAGGACCTAGATGGAGATCTCTGAATGGCAAATGAACCCGCATGTCCAGCTAAAACGGAATCATGTACTTTATTAATAAAATGTACGCATAAAGAGAGCGATACCTAAAGTTTGTTAATAGGTAACCCTTCCGTCGGCGACAAAACCAAACTGGCAAAAAATACAGGGTCCACCAAGCCTATCTGGTGTTTAAGCACTTAGTAGCATCAATATACAACAGGTTCTTATGATCGGTAAAGACCTTATATCTTGCCCCCTCCAACCAATGTCTCCATTTCTCAAAGACTCTACATCAAGGATGTAGATACCCACTTTTTTTTCCATGAAAGAACAGCTCTCATCCCAAAAGCAGAAGCGTCTACCTCTACTAAAAAAAGCAGATTCAAAAATGTAATTTATGAAAATTTTTTAAAGACTGCTGGAGCATTGGTTAACCCAAATGGCATCATCAAATTTTCAAAATGACCCTCAGGCGAATTGAACGCTGTCGTCCCTTCATCACCCTGACGTACGTGTATAAGGTTATATGCCCCTTTCAAGTCAAGCTTGGAAAATCATTCATCTCTAGATAATTGTTTAAACATCTCAGGTTAAAGGACAGGTATTGTGAACCGTGCTTTTATTAATCTCTCTAAAATCCAAGTACGGACATAACTCTCCATATATATATATTTTTTTAACAACACCCCCCACACACACACTGTGACTGGAGAGGTAGATGGAGGTGGATGGCCGAATAATACCCTTAGCCCTAAAATAGTAAAGTGCTGCGGAATATGTTCCCACAAGCTGGGAAGGGTAATTAATTATAAATAAAAGATATATATCTCTGCGCTGGATCGAGTGAGTACAGGAGTAAGATAAAATAGAAAATGGACTAAGATGCCAAGTGGATATTAAAAATATATGGTTTATTTAAACGAAGGTAGAGAATTAAAATCCGTTAAAAAAAGAGATCATGTAGGTGCTTCTTGTTCACTTCCGCGAGGCTTTGTCTGCAAGAACGTATAAGTAGGCTGGAGGCTCCGGTGGGGGAATCCAAAGAAGATAGATTAGAGATGAGGTAGAGAATTAGTATGGGTGTTGTTGACTGGGTGCACAATTGGGTGGGAAATACCTGATGTTCCTTGGTGCAGATCTGGACGTGCCGGATAGGGATAGATATGGTGGAGGTTTGGTATTTTTCTTTCTATTAGATTCTGAAAATAGACGATGGGATTAGATAAGTGCTATTGAGTAAGTAGCTAGAATAAGTAATAGACTTGATGAAATAAGCTATCTGGCAAAATACCTGGTGACCTTATCTGGTCTATGGAGTCTGTGACTGGTATGTGATAGCTAGTAAAAGGCTTGCCAATGTGGTTGAACCATCTAGAACAGGAAGTATGTGAAGACCAGGAGTTCTGCGATGGCAGCGCAGCTGGGTGCTTGTGTCTCGTAGATGCCGGCATTGGCAGACTGTTTGGTGGTAGGACCTTTATACCGCTGATAGGTGGAGGGCGATGGATCTCTCCAGAGGTTAGGAGTAGGCCCGGCGGGCGGCACACTGGATACACTTAATCCCGGCCGGTGACTAAGTGGGAGGGTCGCCTCTGGAGGTTGGTGCGCTCGACACTTCAGAACCTGCGAGACACGTGGTTAGGATCCATACGGAGGTCACAGAGGACCAGTTTCTACCCGTTTCGGAAATCTAGTGGTTTCCTTCGTCAGGGATTGGCCTTCAGGGTTTGTGGACTTTTTATATCCGTGCTGGTAAATTGGATACAAATGTCATGTATCAATCAGTCGCATGATAATCCCCTTTCCTTGTTAGATTTAGTTGCAGGCAAATAGTTTGATTTCACTATTGAGGCCCTTTGGTCTCAGTGTCCAGTGTAAATATCCAGTGGCTTCTGCCCTGGAATCTGTTTAATGAAGTCACCCTTTCGCCAGTATTTCTGTACCACTTGAATACCCAGAACTTGGATATTCTCGATGGAGTCTCCATATTTTTCCATAAAGTGCTTTGATAGCGGATGGCCATCAAATTTATTCTTAATATTCCATATATGTTCGCCTATCCTCGTGCTCATCTGGCGAATAGTTTGTCCTGTGTATAATTTGTTGCATGGACATTTGAGGCTATACACTACACCTTTACTGGAACATGTTATGTGGTCTTTATAACAGTATTCGTTTACTCCACTACATGGCCACCTCGTATACACACAACTCCGCTCCTTACACCTCGTACACGCGCGGCTCTGCTCCGTACACCTCGTATACACACAACTCCGCTCCGTACACCTCGTACACGCACGACTCTGCTCCGTACGCCTCGTACACGCGCGGCTCTGCTCCGTACGCCTCGTACACGCGCGGCTCTGCTCCGTACGCCTCGTACACGCGCGGCTCTGCTCCGTACGCCTCGTACACGCGCGGCTCTGCTCCGTACGCCTCGTACACGCGCGGCTCCGCTCCGTAAGCCTCGTACACGCGCGGCTCCGCTCCGTAAGCCTCGTACACGCGCGGCTCCGCTCCGTAAGCCTCGTACACGCGCGGCTCCGCTCCGTAAGCCTCGTACACGCGCGGCTCCGCTCCGTAAGCCTCGTACACGCGCGGCTCCGCTCCGTAAGCCTCGTACACGCGCGGCTCCGCTCCGTAAGCCTCGTACACGCGCGGCTCCGCTCCGTACACCTCGTACACGCGCGGCTCCGCTCCGTAAGCCTCGTACACGCGCGGCTCCGCTCCGTAAGCCTCGTACACGCGCGGCTCCGCTCCGTAAGCCTCGTACACGCGCGGCTCCGCTCCGTACGCCTCGCTCACGCGCGGCTCCGCTCCGTACGCCTCCCACACGCGCGGCTCCGCTCCGTACGCCTCCCACACGCGCGGCTCCGCTCCGTACGCCTCGCACACGCGCGGCTCCGCTCCGTACGCCTCGCACACGCGCGGCTCCGCTCCGTACACACGTGGCTCTGCTCCGTACGCCTCGTACACGCGCGGCTCCGCTCCGTACGCCTCGCACACGCGCGGCTCCGCTCCGTACACGCGTTGCTCCGCTCCGTACACCTCGTACACGCGCGGCTCTGCTCCGTACACGCGCGGCTCTGCTCCGTACGCCTCGTACACGCGCGGCTCTGCTCCGTACGCCTCGTACACGCGCGGCTCTGCTCCGTACGCCTCGTACACGCGCGGCTCTGCTCCGTACGCCTCGTACACGCGCGGCTCTGCTCCGTACGCCTCGTACACGCGCGGCTCCGCTCCGTACGCCTCGTACACGCGCGGCTCCGCTCCGTACGCCTCGTACACGCGCGGCTCCGCTCCGTACGCCTCGTACACCTCGTACACGCACGGCTCCGCTCCGTACACCTCGTACACGCACGGCTCCGCTCCGTACACCTCGTACACGCGAGGCTCTGCTCCGTACACCTCGTACACGCGCGGCTCTGCTCCGTACACCTCGTACACGCGCGGCTCCGCTCCGTACACCTCGTACACGCGCGGCTCCGCTCCGTACACCTCGTACACGCGCGGCTCCGCTACGTACACCTCGTACACGCGCGGCTCCGCTCCGTACACCTCGTACACGCGCGGCTCCCCTCCGTACGCCTCGTACACGCGCGGCTCCCCTCCGTACGCCTCGTACACGCGCGGCTCCCCTCCGTACGCCTCGTACACGCGCGGCTCCCCTCCGTACGCCTCATACACGCGCGGCTCCGCTCCGTACACCTCGTACACGCGCGGCTCCGCTCCGTACACCTCGTACACGCGCGGCTCCGCTCCGTACACCTCGTACACGCGCGGCTCCGCTCCGTACACCTCGTACACGCGCGGCTCCGCTCCGTACACCTCGTACACGCGCGGCTCCGCTCCGTACGCCTCGTACACTCGCGGCTCTGCTCCGTACACCTCGTACACACGCGGCTCTGCTACATCCACACTGTAAACCCCTCCTGACCCCACACATAAACTTCAGCTCATCCAGCACCATGACAACCAGCACAGCAGAGTCCTGCATCCACTGAGGCCCCTGATCATGTGACCCCTGACTCCTCCCCTCCTGTGACCTCATCACAGCTCCTGTGCGCACACAGCAGCCATATATGTGGTGGCGGCTCTGCAGGTGGAGGTATGTGGAGACCCCATTACTGGGCGCAGGGGGCATTAACCCCTTCAGCACGGAGGCTCTTTGGGGGTCTTGTGTTGCCCCTTTATAAGAATCATAAGGTTTCTGTTCTGTTTCCTGTAATAGATACATACGACCCCACTATGGAGACAGGAAGGGAGGAAACGTCTTGTTCTCATTAGTGATGAGGGCGCGTGGATTGTTAACCCTTCGGTGAGCGCGCTCGGTGCTCGGCATCTATGTTGGTGCCGCCGCGGCTCATGTGTCATGGCGGTTGGGCTGCTGTGACACATGCAGGGATTTGCCTAACAAACAGGCTGTTCATCAGACATGGTGCCATTAACAGACGCCTTCACCGAGGGTCTTGAATAAAGGGATCTAATGGAGTGAATAATAGGACCCACAAACCCAAACCTATTTAACAGCGAGAAGATGAACGACCAATTGACTGGGTCAAACGCCTTCTCAGCGTCAATTAAGTGACATTTTATTGAATGAAATAAGTATTTGATCACCGACCAACCCGCAAGAATTCTGGCTCCCACAAACCTGTTAGTCTTTCTTTATGAAGCCTCCTACTCTGCACTCATTACCTGTATTAATTGCACCTTGTTAGATGTATAAAAAACACCTGTCCACACACTCAATCAATCACATTCTAACCTCTCCACCATGGGCAAGTCCAAAGAGCTGTGTAAGGACACCAGGGACAAAATTGTAAACCTGCACAAGGCTGGGATGGTGTCACGGGTGTGTCAGATGTGACAGACCTCTGCCGGGGGAGCGGTCTGGAGGTGAACCAGTACTGGGGGAGGTAGCAGAACCCATGCAGTTAGGGGGTGCCTTTACATCATACATTTCCCCGGAGATTCGCAAGAAAAAAGGCGTATTTTTTTTTCTGGGAAAAAGGGACATTTTATTAGGACCTGTCCTTCAATTCCTAAACAAAAGGACAACTCACAGCAGAGAGGATTCTCTTATAACATAACCTTCACTTATACCTATAAAACTTTATATCCTATATATCCATTACTGAATCAACATAACCCCTATTAACCTAAGGACACAAAAAGACTCATTACAGATATTTACAGGATACGGTCTCCGGATGAATATATCCAGTCCTGACTGTTAAATAACATTAATCATAATCTAAAGTGCTATTGTGCAATATAGAAAGAAAATGTTTGGTTCTCACCCATTTTGCATCTAGGCACCATCCGGGAATTTCTGTCTGTCTGTTGATCTTTTTCTGAGGACTGATGCCCCCCTGTCATGCCCCTGGGTTTAGCTCCCGCCCCGACACGGGCAGTACCCAAGTGTACCTTCTAACATATCCCACAAAAACCCTCCCGACACGTTTCTTTCTCCTTACGGAGAATTCATCAGGGGAGTATGTTTAGCATTTTGTGGAAGGCACAATTAATGCAAAGAGAGAAGGTGACTCTGTGCCAATAAAGTGTCAAAGTGAGTAAAACAAAAAATTCAATGAGGCTCACAATAGTGAGTGTTCATTACAGTCGTGCAGAGCGCTGCCTCCACTATTTTTCCAAAAACTGTATGAGGAGATAATCCCACACACTCACTTCCTGTATGTAAATAGGTTTACTTTCCCTCCTTTCCAGGGAGTCCTATGTCACTTCCTGGGCGGGGCTTATATGTGTCTTATATTTTGGTTGCTATAATTCCAGGGTTTATCTCTATCAAACCCATTCCTTTTTCAAATACATTATCCCATAATAGTGCTCTCATCAGACTCATTCCATTTTGACCACCTTATATGTATTCCCACTCTTTCAAAACATGTCATTTTCTGCAGCGCGGAGTCTCACAATCACATGACACGGCTGGGTCTCACTCGATCGCATCATTTCCACCGCCCGACAAGCCGTGACGACGTGACACCGCCGACCGCATCATTTCCGGACGCCCGGCAGGTCACAATCACGTGACATACCCAATCACATAATTTCTGGCCGCCCGGCATGCCGCGATCACGCAATGCAGCCCCATTTTTACAGCCGCCTACACTCAGCCATATGTTACAACATGTGGCCGTGGACTCCACAACGCTTCCGGTCACGTGGCACCCGAAACGCCTCAGTCACACGGCCGACCACATATGGTCACATGTCCCCATATATACCGTATTATTTCTCAATGATTACCACTGCCATAGTGACCATCAATCCAAATCGCACATGATGCTCCTTCCTACTTGGGGTAGGCTGGCAGCTTTAAATACAAACTTCATCAGGCGACATAATTTAAATATACCAAAGAATACCCAAATAACTGGAAGTAAATGTATAGATCGCACAGTGCAAAAATAATAATAAATAATAAAGGGTATTTAGTTAACATAATTTTGATCAAAATAATGTATAAGCTATCCCGAAACTTCACGGCAACCCTTATGGGACAGTCCTAACTCTAGTATTAAAAACCTTACCATTTGTCAAGTGACATACATATGGACATAGGCAGAGAGACTTGATCCCTAGTATATGTCCATATGTATGTCACTTGACAAATGGTAAGGTTTTTAATACTAGAGTTAGGACTGTCCCATAAGGGTTGCCGTGAAGTTTCGGGATAGCTTATACATTATTTTGATCAAAATTATGTTAACTAAATACCCTTTATTATTTATTATTATTTTTGCACTGTGCGATCTATACATTTACTTTCAGTTATTTGGGTATTTTTTCTTGTCTTTGGTTTCTCTCTGTTCAATGGCCTTGTGTGAACATGCATCTACATTTTGCATGCACATCAATTTATGTCTCAGTTCAGACCTCCAGGTTGTTTTTTTTTATAATTTAAATATACGTATTTCATTCTGAAAGCACTCTTTAAGCAGCCTGTTGCCCACAATGTCATATATTATATATCTATCCATAAATTTCCCTTCTTCCTAAGGGTATATAATCCTTAAGGATATAAATATCACCTTCTTTTGAAGGCACTCAAGATTTTAAAGGCTCAAAAATCTGATTTTGACAGGCTCATGTAATGGGACGCTTCACGTAAGCATGATCAAACGGGGGGAAGCGAGGGGGAGGATTTTGTAAGGTGGGGATCAGGAGATACTCCTTTCAGATAAAACAACTATAGCCAAGTTGCTCATTGAGCCACTTAGGGGTCATGGTGTTCAACCGGAAAATCCATCTTGCTTCTTTTTGCTGTAGGATTCTGTCCATGTCCCCCCCCACTATTCATTTTCATGCAACCAATTCCCGTAAATGATATTACTTTCGGATCCCCCCATGCACTAAATTTACATGTTTAGCAATGGGCGTGTCATTATTGATTGCAATATCATTTAGATGCTCTCCTATTCTTCTTCTCATTTCTCGTATGGTCTTCCCTATTTACTCCTTTTTGCAAATACATGTTGCTTTATATATCACAAATGTTGTTCTACAATTAATAAAACTTCTAATATCAAAGGACAGTCCTGTAACGTTACTCATAAAGGTTTTTGTGGTCTTATCATTCGGACAGGCCACGCATCCACTGCAATTGTAGCAGCCATTCGGTCTCCCTGGTAACCAAGACTTGTCCTTTTTAGATTGCACAAAATGACTTTTGACAACCCTGTCTCCAATCGTTTTGTTTCTGTGAAACGTGATTTGTGGTTTTGTACCAACAACTTTTTTCAAATCCTCGTCTATGGTAGAATTCCCGAATATTTTTCTAGAATGACCCTTGCTTGTGGGGCACCATTATCGTATGTCGCAATCAACCTAATAAGTTCTTTTCCTTTTTCATTATCGTCTTTTGTTCTTGGAGAGAGCAGATTTTCTCTATTTTGTTTAAAAGCAAACTGGTGCGCCCTTCTCAAAACCCAATCAGGGTATCCCCTTCGTTTAGACCTCTCTCTCATTTCCTTAGCCTGCTGTATAAATTCACCATCAGTCGAACAATTCCTTCTCAGCCTGATGTATTGGCCTTTTGGTATTCCCTTCTTCAGAGGGGGGAGGATGGTGGCTCTCCCACCGAAGAAGGGAATTTGTAATGACGCGCCCCCTGGGCCGTGGGGTACCCGGAGCCGGGCCTTGTAAATGCTGGGGGTTGTAGTCACTGTGGCGGTGACCCGGTCCGTGACCCAGGGCGGTCAATCCAGGGCGTAATTTATATGGATAAGTGTTAATGTCCGACTGCGCCACCTGTGGATTTGTTAACCGCCGCTGCGGAGCAGTCCGCTGAAGCTGGTGGAATGTGCAGCAAGTGTAATATGACTCCCCACAGGAAGAGTGTAGCGTCAGGGCAGCGCGTGTGAATGATGGTGGTTGTGCAGGGCGTCCCAGTGCAGTTAGTGCTGGCGCGGTAAGAAACACGGAGACAAGATGGTGCAGTCCCAGGGTCTTTACTCACGGTTGTCAATCTCCAAGTTACACTGCAGATCATAACTTCCCACGTCGTGCTGTGCGTACTCAGTGAGGGGCTCAGTCCACCCTCGGGTATCTCCAGAGCACTTATCAGGACCCCGTTCTGTGTACCTTCCTCTGGCCTCTTCCTTGTACCTCACACCCAGCGCCGCTTCTATCCGGTACCCTCGGGCCTTAGCGGGCGACGTATGTTCCGTCCCCTGGTCCTATGTGGACACCTTCTTAGGGCCACTGGTGTGGATTATGGTTGCAGCATGTTAGACACTGTAACCGCCGGTTTCTAGTTGAGCCTTGAATGTTTCTCCACTAGTTGAGGGATCCGGTTCCCTATTCTGGCCTTGACCCCTCAACCTCCTGGTAGCAGCGGACGTACGGGGGGCCTTCTGCATGGCCCTTACCCCTAGGGTCCCTTCTTTGTTCCTGGAGCCTTCCTGCTCCCTCTCCTTCTCCCAGGCTCAGGCCTCCTGACTAGGCCTGCCTGTGGAGCAGAGCTCATACAGAGCCTCCGCTCCCTGTCTCCTCCTCACTACTCCTCTGACTGTCGCTAAGATGGCTACTTTCTTTTATATTTCCCGCTATGTGCTCCCCTTAACTACTTCCTCCACCCATCCACTACATACAGTACAGACCAAAAGTTTGGACACGCCTTCTCATTTAAATATTTTTCTGTATTTTCATGACTATGAAAATTGTACATTCACACTGAAGGCATCAAAGCTATGAATTAACACATGTGGAATTATATACTTAACAAAAAAAATGTGAAACAACTGAAAATATGTCTTATATTCTAGGTTCTTCAAAGTAGCCACCTTTTGCTTTGATGACTGCTTTGCACACTCTTGGCATTCTCTTGATGAGCTTCAAGAGGTAGTCACCGGAAATGGTCTTCCGACAATCTTGAAGGAGTTATCAGAGATGTTTAGCACTTGTTGGCCCTTTTGCCTTCACTCTGCGGTCCAGCTCACCCCAAACCATCTCGATTGGGTTCAGGTCTGGTGACTGTGGAGGCCAGGTCATCTGGCGTAGCACCCCATCACTCTCCTTCTTGGTCAAATAGCCCTTACACAGCCTGGAGGTGTGATTGGGGTCATTGTCCTGTTGAAAAATAAATGATGGTCCAACCAAACGCAAACCGGATGGAATAGCATGCCGCTGCAAGATGCTGTGGTAGCCATGCTGGTTCAGTATGCCTTCAATTTTGAATAAATCCCCAACAGTGTCACCAGCAAAGCACCCTCACACCATCACACCTCCTCCTCCATGCTTCACGGTGGGAACCAGGCATTTAGAGTCCATCCGTTCACCTTTTCTGCGTCGCACAAAGACACAGTGGTTGGAATCAAAGATCTCAAATTTGGACTCATCAAACCAAAGCACAGATTACCACTGGTTTAATGTCCATTCCTTGTGTTCTTTAGCCCAAACAAGTCTCTTCTGCTTGTTGCCTGTCCTCAGCAGTGGTTTCCTAGCAGCTATTTTACCATGAAGGCCTGCTGCACAAAGTCTCCTCTTAACAGTTGTTGAAGAGATGTGTCTGCTGCTAGAACTCTGTGTGGCATTGACCTGGTCTCTAATCTGAGCTGCTGTTAACCTGCGATTTCTGAGGCTGGTGACTAAGATAAACTTATCCTCAGAAGCAGAGGTGACTCTTGGTCTTCCTTTCCTGGGGCGGTCCTCATGTGAGCCAGTTTCTTTGTAGCGCTTGATGGTTTTTGCAGCTGCACTTGGGGACACTTTCAAAGTTTGCCCAATTTTTCAGACTGACTGACCTTCATTTCTTAAAGTAATGATGGCCACTCGTTTTTCTTTACTTAGCTGCTTTTTTCTTGCCATAATGCATGTTCTAACAGTCTATTCAGTAGGACTATCAGCTGTGTATCCACCAGACTTCTGCACAACACAACTGATGGTCCCAACCCCATTTATAAGGCAAGAAATACCACTTATTAAACCTGACAGGGCACACCTGTGAAGTGAAAACCATTTCCAGTGACTACCTCTTGAAGCTCATCAAGAGAATGCCAAGAGTGTGCAAAGCAGTCATCAAAGCAAAAGGTGGCTACTTTGAAGAACCTAGAATATAAGACATATTTTCAGTTGTTTCACACTTTTTTGTTAAGTATATAATTCCACATGTGTTAATTCATAGTTTTGATGCCTTCAGTGTGAATGTACAATTTTCATAGTCATGAAAATACAGAAAAATCTTAAAATGAGTAGGTGTGTCCAAACTTTTGGTCTGTACTGTATATGTAATATACAGTGAAGAAATAAGTATTTGATCCCTTGCTGTTTTTGTAAGTTTGCTCATTGACAAAGACATGAACAATCTATAATTTTAAGTGCAGATTAATTTTAACATTGAGAGATAGAATATCCAAACAAATCAAGAAAATCACAATGTTTAAATTAGATAAATTTATTTGCATTTTGCAGTGAGAAATAAGTATTTTATCCTGTCAGAAAAATATTAAGAATTCCCTCCCCCCCCCAGACCCTCCTTCTTCTACCTCTCCCCTATACTATTTGTCAGGAGAGAAGAGCTGATAATCTACCATCTGTCTGTATGCAAATTATCACCACAGCAGAAGTGGCTTGGACAGATGCTGGCACAAAAAAGGTGCTACAACCCCAATTAGCATGTGAGTGTGTTTTCCTCTGACACAGACCTCCGACAATTTACATCTAGCTGAGGAGGACGCAGCTCGTTAACTAAGACAATTCCCCAGCTGCAAACTGCAGGATTTTCGGAGCTGAAATAAAAGATGGAATAACTAATGTTCCATACGTCCTATGATAATGGGGCCCATATTTTTAGTGACAGGGTCAGCCATGGAACTATATGCTTATTTTCCCGGAGCTGTGAGCCTCTCCGGGGAGAAAAATGGACTGCAGCTATACCGTGTGTGGTCTCTGGAGACTCAAGTGGGATGTCTCCCCTCCAGCTATATTGAATCGTCTCTGCGATCATATAGTAAGTTTCTTCTTTAATCCTTATTATTTTGTGTAACTGCATATGTATTGTATTGTCCCCTTGTGTAAAATCTCCCTTTTGGATTAAATATAACTTTTAATAGTCCTGTTTCTTTTGCTCTGTAATCATTCCCTTCCCCGAAGCCATACACTACCAGAACGCAGGCGTCCGACCAGGCTTGTATTATATTTCAAATTTGGTCGGTGGTGGCAGCGAATAATAATAATTGGGCTATCGTGAAACTGGTAGTAACTGTACGAGATATGACATGGCAATTATGATGGAGGAGGTGGGGGGAGATATGGCAATGATGATGGAAGAGGTGGGGGAGATATGGCAATGATGAAGGATGTGGGGGGGATGGCAATGATGATGGAGGAGGTGGGGGAGATATGGCAATGATGGAGGAGGTGGGGGGAGATATGGCAATGATGATGGCAATATGAAAATGATGGAGAAGGTGGGAGAGAGCAATGATGAAGGAGGTGGGGGGAGAGCAATGATGGAGGAGGTGGGGGAGAGCAATG
The DNA here is from genome assembly GCF_046119375.1 of Phyllobates terribilis. Lineage (NCBI taxonomy): Eukaryota > Metazoa > Chordata > Amphibia > Anura > Dendrobatidae > Phyllobates > Phyllobates terribilis. Next base: position 5,879,315 of record NW_027362830.1, read on the forward strand.
ATGGGGAATTATTTTGACTCTATATGCTGTTAATATCTGGTCTGGTCACGGTGTGGTGGTATTTCTCCCTTGTATGTGGTATTATTCAGTCACTATGTGGTGGTAATATGTGGTCTGGTCACGGGTGTCACTGTATTTCTCCCTTGTATATAGTATTATTTGGTCACTATGGTGGTGGTAATATGTGGTGGTAATATGTGGTCTGGTCATGGTGTGGCAGTATTTCTCCCTTGTATGTGGTACTATTGCTGTTGGTATAGTGGGTTGTGTTGGGTATGGCGGTCATTTGTTCTTTCTGATATTAATTAGAAGATTCTTTATTTCCATTAGTGATTAAATATTTGGAACAAGATGCACTTACAGGGGTTCTCCGGGGAAAACAAGTAATCACCTCTCCACAGGATAAGTGATAAAGTATTGATTGGTGGGGGTCTGAATACTGGGACGTGCACCAATTGGTAGAATGTGGATTTTTTATTCCCATTAGAGTGGAGCTCATGTGCGACTTGACCACTGATCCATTCATTCCCTCAGTTGCTGTTCTTGTTTTTATCTGGAAGCCCCAAAGAGAATGAATGAGGCTGTGGTCAGACATCCCACCTGCTGCTGCATTTTAAAATGGGGATAAGTGTCCTGACAGGGATAAAACTTCCCCATTCTTCCGATAGGTGCGTTTTCCAATGTTCGGACCCAAACGATCAATAAGTTATCACTTATCCTATAGAGCCCATGGATCGGTGATAACTTGTTTTAACCAAACAACCCCTTTAATACAAACTACCTTAATTGTACATCCTAGTTATAGTGGTGCACAGTAGATGCAGGAGCCGCCTGCTATTTACAGTTGACGCTCCACTATAACAGGGATAACAGATAACAGGTATTTGCATATAGCTGTAGAGTGGGCCCCGAGGATCAATTCCCCCTGTGGGCCCCAGACACCCCAGTCTGACACTGGCTGTCTTACATAGTCACCAGTGTAAAAGACTCCTGTCCACAGACTCAATTAATCAGTCAAACTCTAGCCTCTACAATATGGGCAAGACCAAAGAGCTTTCTAAGGATTTCAGGGACAAGATCATAGACCTGCACTAAGCTGGAATGGGCTACAAAACCATAAGCAAGATGCTGGGTGAGAAGGAGACAACTGTTGGTGCAATAGTAACAAAATGGAAGAAATACAAAATGACTGTCAATCGACATTTATCTTGGGCACCATTTAAAATCTCACCTTGTGGGTTATCCTTGATCATGAGGAAGGTGAGAGATCAGCCTAAAACTACACGGGGGAACTTGTTAATGATCTCAAGGCAACAGGAACCACAGTCACCAAGAAAACCATTGGTAACACATTGCGCCTTTAAAGGTTTAAAATCATGCAGTGCCCGCAAGGTCCCCCTGCTCAAGAAGACACTTGTGCAGGCCCATCTGAAGTTTGCCAATGAACACCTGGATGATTCTGTGAGTTATTTGGAGAAGGTGCTGTGGTCAGATGAGACAAAAATTGAGCTCTTTGGCATTAACTCAACTCGCCGTGTTTGGAGGAAGAGAAATGCTGCCAATGGCTCAAAGAACACCGTCCCCACTGTCAAGCATAGAGGTAGAAACATTATGTTTTTGGAGTGTTTCTCTGCTAAGGGCACAGGACTACTTCACCGCATCAATGGAAGAATGGATGGAGCCCTGTCCTCCCTTCGCACTTGGCCGCTGAGCTCCCGATGGTAGCCGCATGGAGGTCAGCGGCGATGCAGCCGGGAGATGACCGGCGCTAGCTCGCAGCGGAAGTACCCGCACAGGCAGGGCCGCTCCCTGGTCCTCACTAACACGGTTCGCTGATTGGTCGCGCCATCAATCAGCAACGAGCGCAGTCCGGCCGCGAATTGGCGCTGGATTTGAAACACGCTTCACTGATTGGTCGCACCTGCCCGGCCGCGACCAATCAGCGATATTGGCGCGAAATTTAAAACACCGCTTCTCTGATTGGTCGCGTCCAGTCGGCCGCGACCATTCAGCGACTGGCACAGCCCGGCCACGAAGTGGCGCCAGATTTGAAACACGCAGGCCACCGTCGAGAGATCAGCGGCGACACAGCCGGGAGATGACCGGTGCTAGCCGGTCATCTCCCGGCTGCTTGCAGCAGAAGTACCCCGTTCGGCGGCCTCGCTCCCCGGTCCTCCCTTCACACTTGCCGTCGGGAGATCAGCAGCCCTAGCCGCTGATCTCCCGACGGTAGCCGCATGGAGGTCAGCGGCGATGCTGCCGGGAGATGACCGGCAGTGCCGCTCCTCGGTCCTCACTAACACGATTCGCTGATTGGTCGCAGCCTGCGAACAGGAGACCCCTGGCTGCAGCCGCAAATAGTCGTGATGTAAGCGGAAGCAAGAGCCGGCTGCGGCCGGGGGAATTATGTGCTGGCTGTGCGTGGTCAGCGATGTTGTCACAAGCAGTATTGACAACATGACGTAATTACAAAATTCATTAGGGGCCCCGGGGGGATACATTGGTGGGTTAATTTAAAGTAGTGCACAACCCATTTAAACACTGCTTCGCTGATTAGTCGCGCCCGGTCGGCCGCATACATATTCTAGAATACCCGATGCGTTAGAATCGGGCCACTATCTAGTGTGTGTGTGTGTGTATATATATATATATATATTTATATATATAATATTTTTCCCTTCGGCGGGCTCAATTTCAGCTATTGCTACGTCACTGTGATTTCTGTCTACGTCACTGTGTATAGAATGTGTATAGGATAACAGAGTATAAGAAAGTTCTTATGGACGTGACTTAACGAACATTGTGCAGTGAGTCTGGTTTCCCTATAGTGACAACTCTCATTAGTGCGATTGTGGTGCCCTGCGGGTCCAGTTGCCACAGAAGTGCTGCATCTCAGCCAGAGGTGTGGTACCCCACTCTCAGGTAAGGAGGGAGCACTACACGGGACCCAACCACTCACATCCAACACTACACTACTTCATAAGGGAAGGGCAAGATTGCTCCTAAGGGAGAGCACAGGCCTGATCCCTGTCAGGAGGGTGGAACTAAGTGGAGGAGGTGGGTGGAGGAAATAGTTCAGGGGAGCTCAGACAGGAAGAGTAAAAGCAAGGGTAGAAACATCTAGAAGGGTCCATTTTCCTGGCTCCAGTGCTTGGAGCAGGAGTTCAGTGGAGAGTGAGGAGTGGGCCCAGTCAGAGGGGCCCAGCAGTAGGAGAGTGAGGGGAGAAGACCGGAGCAGTGGGAAAGGCTCCAGAAATAGAAGGGATCCTAGGGGCACGGCGAGTGCGGGAAGCCACCCGTGCGCCCGAATTCACGCTGACCATAGAGGGATCAAGGCCGCAGGAGGGGACTGGCCCCAGACTAGTGGAGTACTTTAAAGCTCAGCTAGCAAACCGGAGGTTGCTATATCTTTAGGTGCCGTAGCCACAGTCCACACATAATCGCTGAAAAGGTGGCCATATAGGACCAAGGGGACAGACGAGACGTCGCCTGACAAGGCCCGCGGCCACTGGCTCGGGACACTGTGTCTGAGGCACAGGGCAGGATGGCGAGAGCCAGCGTAGTGAGACGGCCTGGAGAGGTACACCGAAAAGGGTCCCGTTCAAGTGCTCCTAGGATATTTGAGAGTTGGCTGAATCACTTCCCAGGAGGACACAGGACGACATGGGTGGTTGCAAACCGGTAACTGTAACCTGGAGAACTTAACAACTGTGAGTAAAACCTGAAGACTGCACCCCGCTGTGTCCTTGACTTAATTGCCCTGCCCTGCACTACACTGTCCCTGCTGACAACATCTACCTCATCAAGTCCTTTATACTGCCCTGGGGCATAGCTCTACCCGTGGAGAGCCAAACATCTCTGCTGCGTCACCAACAGCCCCAGTGGATCTGCACCGCAGCGGGGGCCCCATATAGCCGCATACCACGGGTGGCGTCACGAACATTATCCCCAAATCTTTATTTCACCAAATTGACTTTCACTGTTCTTTATTTGACCTCCCTGGGCCACGGACTGGGTCACTGCCACCGTGACTACCCCAATACAGAACCGGCCCGGCTACCGTGTACCCCACGACCACAGGGGGCGCGTCACGATCATACAACATACAATCCTCTGATTGCTCAGGTGATGCACTGTACTACTGTAGTGCGGTGTATTATCCTTGCCTGTTAGTGTAATCGTAACGGCTCCATACACATGAGATAAGTGTTGGCTGAACAGTCATTTGGCAGACGGCTATCTCTTCCATCTCCCTATACACACAAATATTCCAGCTTTCCTGTGGTCTGTATGAGAAAGTCGCCTCCAGACTCCTCTAGTGGACGATTATCTACAGGAAGAACAAACGGATTAGCCTCTGAAATTCAGGATGACAGATCCTTCTCTGCCCTAACATCATCTGTCGGGAGGCCCCCAAATACTTTATATAGTCGACCAAACCCCCCCCATGAGGCGTGGGGAGCACTGAATATTCATGCTCCTTAATAGCGGCACACAGTGTAGCAGCAGCGCGGCGCCTGGTGCTGCCGGAATCACCTGTGCCCGCTGTTTAAGGGCATAAATATTCAACCTCCCTCCGTGGGGGGGGGGGGTGAATATTCATGCCCTTTAATAGCAGGCACACGTGATCGCCCTGCAGCAGCAGGAGCCGCTCTGCGGCTACGCTGTGTGCCGGGTATTAAGGAGCATGAAGTCACAGTTCCAGCGTGAGGAGCAGTGACTTCCAGTAGCTGATCTCCCTTTGTGAGCCTCGCATGGTAGTGACGCCATGCGCGGCTCACAAGGCAAGATCAGTGCGGGCAGATAGGACGCAGCGCTGGAGGAGAGAAGAAAGGTGAGTAGGAGTGTTTATTTTTTTATGTGCAGCATGATGAGGATTAGGGGGACCATGCATACCAGGATAAGGCTGAGGGGGGGCATACATAACAGAATAAAGATGAGGGGGGCATACATACCAGGATAAGGATGAGGGGCCATACATACCAGGATAAGGATGAGGGGTGCCATGCATACCAGGATAGGGATGAGGTGTGCCATGCATACCAGGGAAGGGATGAGGGGTGCCATGCATACCAGGACACGGATGAGGGGTGCCATGCATACCAGGACAGGGATGAGGGGTGCCATGCATACCAGGATGGGGATTGCTGTGCCATGCATACCAGGACACGGATGAGGGGTGCCATGCATACCAGGACACGGATGAGGGGTGCCATGCATACCAGGATAGGGATTAGGGGTGCCATGCATACCAGGATAGGTATGAGGGGTGCCATGCATACCAGGATGGAGGGGTTCCATGCATACCAGGATAGGGATGAGGGGTGCCATGCATACCAGGACAGGGATGAAGGGTGCCATGCATACCAGGACAGGGATGAGGGGTGCCATGCATACCAGGATAGGGATTAGGGGTGCCATGCATACCAGGATAGGGATGAGGGGTGCCATGCATACCAGGATGGAGGGGTTCCATGCATACCAGGATAGGGATGAGGGGTGCCATGCATACCAGGATAGGGATGAGGGGTGCCATGCATACCAGGATGGATCGATGACAGGCATATCAGGATGGAAATGGGGGCCACGTATAAAAGGAAGGGGGGCATATATACCAGGATGGGGGATATTGTCAGAATTGGGGGACATTACCCCTATACCAGTGTCAGTAGAAGACCCCCTCCCCCTTAAAAGTGCATCGTGAACACATTTTATGCTTAAATTTTTTTTTCTATTTTCCTACTCTAAAACCTAGGTGTGTCTTATGGTCCGGTGCGTCTTATAGTCCGAAAAATACGGTATTTATGGTAATTTATAAGCCTTCCCTGTCTCCAAGACTATCAGAGCGGTAGCACATCCCTCTGGCCTGCCCTTGTATCCTATTACTGGTACCTCCTGAGAGGCGGAGAAGGAGGTAATACAAGGGCGGGCCAGACGAGTGAAAGAGGCCTGTTTTTCTGGGCACAGCACCGCTCTTTCTCTTCTTTCCATACCCCGGGCGTCCCAGACGCCTGCAGCTTGCTTCACTTACACCTTCCCGGTGAGGCGCCCCCTCACCTCGTCACTGCAGTCCTCAGGAGCGAGATCAGAGAGGCAGAGAAGGAGGTACCGGTAATAGGATACAAAGGCGGGCCAGAGGGATGTGCTGCCGCTCTGATAGTCTTGGAGACAGGGAGAGCTGGGCAGGCAGGAAGAGCTGACCAATCCAAGCAGGCTTTGTATACAACAACCAGCCAATCGCCGGTAAGGTTCATCACTTTAAAATTACCATATTGAAATCAAATCTGATTTTTTTTTTTAACTTTTATTGTATGTGCGTTAGAAGAGGGGTAGTCTTATACATCGAGTATATCCCAAACTCTATATTTTAACTGGAAAAGTTGGGGGTCGCCTTATACACTCAGTCTTCTTATACTCCGGAAAATACGGTAGTTATTTCTCATGTCACGTGTAATGAATATCTCCTGCAGTATTGCTAATGCCGATTGTTGGTAAAGGAGACGAGATTTAGCGTCATGGAAGATGAGTCTATGAGAAATGTATTCAGCTTCCGACTCCGAGGAAGAAAGAAGAAAACTAAATACTGTAAAATAATAAATCTCCTCATATGTTTCCCTTATTATCTCCAGTAATTGTATTATTACACAGGATTTTTATGATGTTACATCTGCTCATCTTCTTCTCATTCAGATCCCTACAATATCAGATCCTCTCAGTGAAGATCTTCTATATAATAGAATTTTCCTTATTGATCCATAAAAGATGGATATGGACAGAGACAAGATGGTGGAGAGGATATTACACCTCACCCTAGAGATCCTCTTCCGGCTTACTGGAGAGGTGAGAGATTCTGATGACATCACATTACATCATTCTTATCTATGGGAATAACAGATGGACAGAACTGGAGAGGTGAGGACTCTGGAAATGTCTGGAGTGAGATTTATTACTGTGTCTCTCCATAACCAGGATTACACAGTAGTGAAGAAGACCTCTAGTGAGCGCTGTCAGGACCCTGCGTCTGAGGGATGGGGAAGACCCCTGAGCCCAGTCACAGGGCCTCCACCTCACCCCCTGATACATGAGTACATCAATGACCAGAAGATCCTAGAACTCACCTACAAGATGATTGAGCTTCTGACTGGAGAGGTGACACTGCTGGGAATGCTGGGACATTATACAGTAACGCTATGGAGGGATCGGGGGGATGACGGTATCATTGTATGTGTCAGTTTCCTATAAGGTGTCAGGATGTCTCCGTCTATTTCTCCATGGAGGAGTGGGAGTATTTAGAAGGACACAAAGATCTGTACAAGAACATCATGATGGAGGTTCCCCAGCCCCTCACATCACCAGGTAATAGACAGGATTAAATACACACTGCCTATAACTATCTGTATGTAAAGAATGAATTCAGTCCCTGTATGTGTTTCCCCCAGATCTATCCAGTAAGAGGACAACACCAGAGAGATGTCCCCGTCCTCTTCTTCCACAGGACTGTAAACAAGAAGATCCCAATGTTCCTCAGGATCATCAGGTAGATGGAGAGAAGGTGTCATGAGATCTCCCCTATGATGTGTAGACGGCTGTTAAGGTCTTGTGCTCAGTCTTGTTTTATTCACCATTATTATGTTTTATACTTGTGTAATGAGAACGGTGGAGATGGCAGGATTAGAGCTGATCATAGATGTGACTTCTCCTTCTGTCTGTCACTTTTACAATATTTGTTTCAGGGTGAAAATCTGACCCATAATCATAGTACAGAGACATATGTGAGGGGTGATGAGCGGTGTAAGGAGGAGATTCCTACATATGACTACCCTGGTGAGTAGTAACCACTAAATACAGAGAAGTCACAGATTCTTCTCAGTCACCGGCTGTGGCTGCTTTATCGGTGGTGTAGTCCGGCTGTATCACAATCGTGTGATCACCATTTTGCCTCTAGATCACAAAATTCTTCTCCACCCAAAACTGTTCAAATGAATTTGGGCATTGAAAACCCTTTTCTAGAGAACTTGCAACCTGGGGATCCACCTACCTCCTGGGATTAGTAGACGCTGACCGTTACCTGCCCAGATCTGTAAACTACAAAGCCAAATGACAGCTTACGTAGAATGTGCTGACAAGTGAGAAAATCACTTGAAGGAAAATATTCTGATGGACCTGTAACAGAAAGCGGAGGGTAATGATGCTGTTGGCTTCCTAGATCCCTGATATCTTATTGGATGAATCTACCTTCTCTCCCTTCTGTGCTGCTGAATGTTCTCATATGGTCCCTACAAGACCAGGTCCAGTCTTTCTGGCCAAACTTCACTTTTATTATCGACAATATTAAATGTGCAGTGAGGGCCAAGTGTGAATTTCTGTACAATAACAACGGAGTTTCCCTTTATTCTGACTTTTTAATTTCTTTTAAAACTGACTAACTTAAGCAGGAATGGGATAAAACTACATAAATAACATTACACCTGTGCCATGATATGTCTCTAAGCTGTGCGTGGCTGATGGCTGTAATATACATCTATTCACGCCTGCAGGAGATGTGGTGGCATGGCTCGAGCCCTGGTTTCATGGATTCACTCCACATCATAAATTACATTATTTTTTCAATCCTAAAGAATTCAGATTCCTGCACAATCTCTCCTGAAATGGGGGGCACTAATACTTTCTCTACTCTTCTGGTCAGGACTCATCATACCTCCAATGGTCCACCATAAATGAGAGCAACTCCAGTTTAGTGTTGGATTTCTCCCTTCATACATACATTGGTGTTGGGGATGTAACATATATTTTTATTGTTGTATTTTTTTTTACATGTTCATTCTGTATGATAGTTTATTTGGGGTCGGATCGGCCTGCCTCACCTATGTGAGTCTTTAACTACCTAGTAGTTACAGTTACAGACTGAAGGTTTTTTTTTTCTGAAGAAGACTGTTCAGCTTGATCGTTTCAGTCAGTGTTATTATCTGTAGTCACAGTTTTGCCAATCACCCTTTATTCTTCCTTAGGGATCTGGACTTACACAGATACTCCTAGGCTTGGGCCATAGTGTTACTTGTTGTTCTGTAAAGTGAGATGGGAAGAAGAATAGTCAGGTAGCCATAACCAGGAGGGCAGAGAAAGTACAAAATCAGAATACACAAAAATAGTCAGTAAACTGGCCGGGGTCACAATGGAAAACAAATACACAAGCCGGGAGCTGAGCACAGAGGACTGAACCAGAGGAGAACACGGCTGGATCTGGCCGCTTCCGGCAATATGCTACCAGCTTTAGTAGGGTGCGGTGCTTTCCAATTGCCAGAAGTAGGGAGCAGGTTACTGCAGCTGGACAGCACACACACCCATACTGCCAGACTGGATGGTACTACTGGTTCCATGCAAACTAATCTAAGTGGCTGGAAAGAGCCTGCGCCGCCCAGAACTTTTGGTCCCGACGTCTTCTCAATAACCAGCGCCGCCTGCAGAATAAATAGGACAGCACCTGGTGACTGAAGCAGACGTCGCAGGAGCAGGTCCCAGAGGATATGGGACACACCACACCATACAAAATGTCAGCAAATCAGACCAGTAGAAATTCCCATATATTGACTCCATTTTGAAATTATGACCCTCAATTAATTAATCTTTAGAAGTTGTCACTACTTTGACTCCACAGTCACTTTCCGAAAATTAGCACACAGTAGATGTTTCAAAGTGAAAATTACAAATATGCCATTTTATTGCCCAACACGTAGTGCCCAGATTGTGCTCCAGGAGACACACACACTGTAAATGAAGTGGGTTCTTCTCATTATAGTAATGCCAAATACATGGATGATAAATGTGGTTTGGGCGCACTGCAAGGCTCAGAAGAGAGGGGGAGATTTCACTTTGAGAGAACGAATATTGCTGGATTGGTTTTTAGAAACAAAGTTGCTTTTCCAGAGCCTTTAAGCCACTAATAATGTGAAAATCTCTGTTTTTCCACTGACAAATGATGGACCTGAGTGGGGACTTGTTTTTTGTGAGATGAGTAGAAGTTTTTATTGGTATTATTTTTGCCTATGTAACACCCCTTTAGGGCTACCACGGTACACTGGGTGTTATGGGGGGTCTCACCTCTCTAGGGCGCAGTGCCTCCACCAGAATCTTGATTCTAGCTCTCTCTCTGGGACTGCCGAAAGACTGTTATCTTCTGCCAGTGGCTGATTCGGGAAGCCCCTGCCACTGCTCAGTACACACTGACAGGGAACAGGAGTAAAACCGTTTAACAGGTTTATTGCTATACAGCAGAATTGAGGTGGGTTTAAAGGAATACAATACAAGTAACAGTGCTCTATAAAAGTCATATATCTACTTCTACTCCGACCCTGCAAATATAATGTAGCAGGCTTTCCCTTTTTGTTTTAACTCAGTCCAAATGTTGGGGCCCAGTTGCCGCGGATGTTGGCGTGCAAATGAGAACCGTTGGTGCACTTAGATGAATATTAATGTCAATAGTCTGGGTTGCAGTGTACTCACTGTAAATAGTGCTGGTAGAACCACAAGTCTCAGAAGGGCACTCACTGTGTGTCTCAAACGGTCGGATGGTTCTCTGGACACCAGCTGGGGGCGACAGTATTCAGGACTTTATACGGTGGGAGTGCTGGTAGAACTCTCCGAGTCCTTGATGTAACTTGCTTCAGAGGGTGACAAGACCGCGCTCTCTCCAGCAGCGCGGGTATCTCAGAGGGGGCCGCCACACTTGGCAGCGTAGAGGAATGCAGATCCACACTGCTCCGTCCCTCACAGCAAGCTGCCATGCTCTTTTTTTTTCTCTGAACTTTCACTTTCACTTCCTGCCCAGCTCCCTCCCCCAAGTCCCTCCTCATCCATTCCACTCTCTCTCCTTCTATCCTCCCAGGCTGTGTCATCTGACTGAAACAAGGGTCCCTGGGAATTTTAGTCCACTCCAGCTCAGGGGAAAAACGGTTAATGTCTGTAGGTCCCTGTTTAACCGCAGCTGCAAAGCTCTTCTTAGTGTCTGTAAGCTCCAGTATACCGGTAGCTGCCCTGAAAATTCCCTCTGCAGGTGTTACATAATCCCCCTGGTGAGTCATTGAAAGTGTCCCATCACGACATGAGGACTCACCACCTGAAACATGAATGGGGGTTAAGGCATCCTGACTAACACCAAATTTACATGCACACAAACCACCACCTGGACACATGGGAGATACCGGGAAATAAGGCCAAACAATTTGAATTAGGGCGTATCAGCCTGGGGACCTCAGTGGTATGTCCCATTGTATGATAGGTCAGTATCATGGGTGGCCTAGTGTGCATGTAAATTTGGTGTTAGTCAGGATGTGTGTGGATTATCGTACCTTGAAGAAACGTACGGTCCCTGACCAGTACACTGTGCCCCGAGTCGATGAAGCTTTGGATTGCCTGCAAGGGAGCCAATGGTTTTCTGTGTTAGATCTCCTGAGTGGCTACTATCAGATACCCTTGTCAAAAGAAGATCAAGAGAAGACCGCTTTTATCTGCCCCATTGGGTTCTTTGAGTTTCAGAGACTGCCTCAAGGACTGACAGGTGCTCCAGCCACTTTTCAGAGATGTATGGACAAAGTAGTGTGGGACATGCACTTACGTGAGGTCCTGGTTTATCTAGATGATCTTATTGTTTTTGGGAAGACTCTGGAAGAACACAACCAGTGGTTGTTCAAGGTGCTGGATCGGTTGAAGGAGGCTGGGTTGAAGTTATCCCTTGACAAGTGCCGGATTTGCCAGACGACTGTGAAATATGTGGGGCACATAGTCAGCAGAGAAGGAATTTCCACCGACCCCACCAAAGTGGAGGCTATTGTAAACTGGCCTAAGGATTTTGTGGATATTACCGAAGATTTGTACCCCAGTACTCTCGGATTGCGAAGCCGTTAACTGCTCTTACCAAGGGGTATCCCCCTTCCGGGAGGACAGCCCACCCCTCAAGGTCAGGAAAGAGAGTCTATTTACGAGTTAATGAACTTTTTGGGAAAAGATGGACACCTGCATTCGAGAAACTGAAGTCATGTTTGACCCAAACTCCAGTGTTGGCCTATGCAGACCCCAGTAAACCATATGTGTATGTAGATGCTTCTCTCGACGGACTAGGACGGATTCTCTATCAGGACCTTGATGGCTGTCTGCTTCCCGTTTACTACATTAGTAGAGGATTGACTCCCAGTGAACGCAACTACTCAGCTCACTAACTGGAGTTTCTGGCTTTGAAATGGGCTGTAGTGGACACGCTGCATGACACGCTGAGGAAGAAGAAGGAGGATGGATAGAGGTCCCTGCCCCTGAGGTGAAGACTCTGTGCCATAGACATCAAACTAATGCCCTCCCTATGCAGTGCAGTGCTAAATTCTTAGGAGTATCCAGTGAAGCGCTCCCGTTGTTGTACTGCCGAGTGACAAATGTAACCCCTGACTCTCTCCCTCAACTGACTCGTAATCAAGTCAGAAAGGCGCAGCAGGAGGATCGGTCGGTGGGGGTAGTCCAATGGTGGGTTAAGAGGGGCTGGAGGCGCGAAAAGTATGCATTAAGAACAGAGGAGTATGTCCTGCTGACTCTGCAGCTAGAGTTTCTAGTAGTAAGAAATGGACTACTATACCGGGAGGCAAAGCGCCAGAAGGGAGGAGTCCGCAGACAGCTGGTGTTACACCTATATAACATTGTTTGGCTTTTTATTCCAGATTTGGGAGACTGAATGAACAAACAGTTGAACATCACGCTCTACTTGGTCTTGCTATGAAGTTTTCTATTACACTGTGAACTGTAATTTTCTTGGTGAATAATTCAATATTTTTTTACATGAGTTGCTATTTTACAGTTTAAGTAGAAATGTTAAAAAATATATAATTCAAGAAAATAATTATTGGTTTTATTCTTGGCAGATGACTGTACCAGGAGATCAGAGGGACAGCTGACATCTTCAATTTTTAAATCAGACGATCTTGAGATCCCAGAGGATACAATTGAAGTGAATGCCATTACTCCAGATCTACCATCATCCCTTCACAGGAAAGATCTTTCACCTGATCCTTTGAAACAGGTCCTGTCTTCTGATTCATTACCGACTACTAAGGAAAATCAAAGTCACAAAATAAGCATTAAAAAACAAACTACTCCTAATTCAAAGAAGCCATTTTCACGTTCAGAATATGGAAATAGTTTTCTTAAACATCAAAATATTCACACAGCGGAGAAAAGATTTTTTTGTTTCAAGTCTGGGAAATGTTTTAATCATAAATCAAATCTTGTTAATCACCAGAGAACTCACACAAGGGAGAAGCCATTTTCTTGTTCAGAATGTGGAAAATGTTTTACAGAGAAATCAAGGTTTATCAGACATCAGAGAACTCACACAGGGGAGAAGCCTTTTTCATGCTCAGAATGTGGGAAATGTTTTAACCAGAAAGCGCATCTTGATAACCACCAGAAAACCCACACAGGAGAGAAGCCATTTTCTTGTTCAGAATGTGGAAAATGTTTTAACCAGAAATCTAGTTTTCTTAAGCACCAGAGAACCCACACAGTGGAGAAGCCTTTTTCATGTTCAGATTGTGGGAAATGTTTTGTACAGAAATCATATCTTAATATACATCAGAGAACTCATACAGGAGTGAAACCTTTTTCCTGTTCAGAATGTGGGAAATGTTTTAACCAGAAATCAAATTTGGTCTATCACCAGAGAACTCACACAGGGGAGAGGCCTTTTTCCTGTTCAGAATGTGGGAAATGTTTTAACCAGAAATCAGATTTGCTTAAGCACCAGAAAACTCACACAGGGGAGAAGCCTTTTTCCTGTTCAGAATGTGGGAAATGTTTTAACCGTAAAGCAATTCTTGATGGCCACCAGAGAACCCACACAGGGGAGAAGCCTTTTTCCTGTTTAGAATGTGGAAAATGTTTTAACCAGAAATCAGATTTGCTTAAGCACCAGAGAACTCACACAGGGGAGAAGCCTTTTTCCTGTTCAGAATGTGGGAAATGTTTTAACCGTAAAGAGATTCTTGATAGCCACCGGAGAACTCACACAGGGGAGAAGCCTTTTTCCTGTTTAGAATGTGGAAAATGTTTTAACCAGAAATCAGGTTTGCTTAAGCACCAGAGAACTCACACAGGGGAGAAACCTTTTTCCTGTTCAGAATGTGGGAAATGTTTTAACCGTAAAGAGATTCTTGATAGCCACCGGAGAACTCACACAGGGGAGAAACCTTTTTCCTGTTCAGAATGTGGGAAATGTTTTAACCGTAAAGAGATTCTTCATAGCCACCAGAGAACCCACACAGGGGAGAAGCCTTTTTCATGTTCAGATTGTGGAAAATGTTTTAACCAGAAATCAGATTTGGTCAATCACCAGAGAACCCACACAGTGGAGAAGCCTTTTTCCTGTTCAGAATGTGGAAAATGTTTTAACCAGAAATCAAATCTGGTTAAGCACCAGAGAACTCACACAGGGGAGAAGCCTTTTTCCTGTTCAGAATGTGGGAAATGTTTTAACCAGAAATCAGATGTTGTTATACACCAGAGAACCCACACAGGGGAGAAGCCTTTTTCCTGTTCAGAATGTGGAAAATGTTTTGTGAAGAAATCCTCACTTCTTAGTCACCAAAGTACTCACACGGGTGAGAAGCCATTTTCATGTTCTTAATGTGGGAAATGTTTTACACAGAAATCAACTCTTAATAAACTTCAGAGAAGTCACACAGGGGAGAAGCCCATTTCAATTCTAACCGAAAAATTGTATCTTCTTAAAGGGGTTTTCCACTTCTATTAGTACAACGCCTTCTCATTCCTCATGTTTGGCCTTTTTAAAATAAAAACACTCATACGCACCTCCCGTTGTGGCGCCGTTCCATTGGTGTCACAACTTGCATTTCTGGGGCTCACATAAGGTTATTACATCACACAGTCCTGCTCCCAATCAACGTCGCCTTCGGACGTATTGAAAATCAACAGGAAAGATATGGCCTGGACATAGCAATGAGAGCACTCTCTTCAGACCGGGTTCCTGGGGGAATTATAAGCAATTTCTGGCCTTAAACATGACGTCCGATATTAGAAAGAAAGACAAGAGATCTGAGGTTAATCTGAGGTCCTCCACCTCCGTCAGCATGTCTGATATGCAGTGTTTCTTATCGAAAGTCTTATCATCCTGCTCTGGAGCCATTACTGCCTCATCTCAGCTTGGAAAAAGAAGCAGTATTAACCCTCATGATGCCAGACCGCTCAAGCCTGTAAGTCCTGCACCAACTTCTCTCTTAATGTAGGCCTCACAAGAAAACATCTCCACAAATCTCCCTGTATTCTCACCAAAGCCCACATACTGAGCAGTGCTTGCTGCACAGGGAAATATACTGCCCCAGCCACAGGGGATTTTAATATGGGGAAAGCCATAATTGATTTGTATTTCATATTGCGTCTATCCCTACTAAACAAGAGATAGAGCAATATATACAAAGGCTGAAGACCACGTGCAAAACTGAAATACGTCCCCTCACTTCTAGCCTATCACAGCTTACTGACAAGGTACAGAGATAAGAGGATGATGTCGTACAAGTTGTGGCCATCAAAATGCTCAGAAACAAACACTGGATCTTCACAGCCAGCAAATAAACAGTCTGTTTAATATCATTGATGACCAAGAAAATCACAATAATATCCTGAAATCATCAATGCACAAGCTATTATGCCAACACTGTGGACATTGTTCAATTATATCCTTGGTGACCCTATTGATAAGGAGCTGGAGATCGACAGGGCGCACCGTACATTAGGCAATCATGGCCCAGATCCTGAGTGTCCAAGGGACATTATCGGTCACATACATTTTTCCAATGTAAAAGAGGCCGTTGTGAGGAAAGCAGGGGATTTGGGTCCTGGTGATTTCAATGGAAAGCGCATACAATTGCTCACAGATCTATCCTGAATGGCACTTGCTCAAAGAAGGGTATTGACACCACTACTTGATACTCTCTAGGTAAATGGTCTGATGTACTCCTGTGGTACCCTTTCCAGCTGCAAGTCCGAAAAAAATGGAACATTGTATACTTTGAAAGATCAAAGCGCCATGAGACCATTCTGTGATGTCCTGGACATTCCCAGAATCCATATATCTGATTGGCCACCTTCTCCACCATTGCCACAGAGTTTCGGCACATCACAGAAGGCTTTCAATGGATCAGGAATTTGATGGTGATGCACCCAGACGGAAAAGGAACCTGCCAATCATATGAGCTCCTGAAATGAATCTTCTTTTCCCTGATGAGAGAGACAGTTTGCAGATGCGTACTTATTTCTTTCAGAATATAATAAGATATATCTAAATAGAGTTTTAGGTGCCACTCTTCCACTATACAGAACGTCTCAGTTCATATCTGTGAGGAGCTGCCCATTTTCTAAAGACTATGATACTTTTCCAGCAACGGACCACCATTTTTGTTAATATTATTATTTTGTTTTATTAGTGATTTACTTGTTATGTTTTATATAGTTCTGCTGACTTGTCAGTATGAGCACTAGATTCACTTGTAAAATGTCCAGCATTCCACTAATCTGTATCTCAGGAGTATCTAACCATTGTTCCAATAGCCAATAATCTCGTTATGTGTGTGTAGATTGTAGACACAGTGGAGCCATCCCCACAGGGGGTCTTACATGCAGTCTCAGATGAAGGCTTCTAGAATATTCTTCATTGTTTAGCGAAGAATGAATGTTTAAGGGGGAGGGTGTGATCACTTCTAACCTGGGAGGGGACTGAGCCCAGTGGAAGAAAGGACAGACATGTTTTAGGAGAGTTGGGTGAAAGGATTGGAGGAAGAGGATGGAGACAGTGAGTATGGCCTTATACAAAGCCAGTGGAACTACTGAACCCAGATTGGGAATTTGAGGACTGAGAGAACTGTTTTTTGGCCATTTACCTGGAATTGCTTATTACCATGGCTGTGATCAATAAAATATTGTTGCATTGTTAATCTGCCTAGGTGATTACTTACAACCCACAACCACAGATCTTTACAATATCTTATAACGGCATTTAATTTGAGTTCACATTATATTACTGTAATATCAGGCTGTATTACTTTGCTCGCTATATATTCTATGGTTCCCCCTAATAGGAACCCTAGAACTAAAGGTTTGACTTACACCTGTAAAGACAACCCCCAGTTAAGGACTTGCATTGGGATCTGCTTGTTTCGTAATTTCCTAGTGTTTGATATATTCATAATCTATACCTCTTGGCCACTGAGAGGTAGACATTACTATCTACCATCTATACCTCCTCTTTGCTCTTAATCTTTCTCTCCTCCTCCTTTTTTTTCATATAATATGACACAACTCAAAACTCGTTTATTGAATGTCAGAGGACTTAATGTTCGAGAGAAAGGAGCTCAAGTGTTTTATCATATGAATAAACAACACGTTCATTTTCTCCTTCTTCAGGAGACCCACTTTAGAGGCGATCATATACTGTACCTCAGATTACTAACAGATATTATTCATCTTGGCGTCACAGTACAAATGCTGTTTTGAAGTCTAAGGTGCGGAGTATAGGCCGACACAGATCACTGCCGCATACCATTGTAGAAACACTGTCTGACACTGAGAGGAGGTATGTGTTTAAGATCTCCATCTATTCCAACATTTTGACTTTGGCAAACTTCTGTCTCCCTAATTGTGACCTAATTAAGACATGATGTCAGTACTTAAACTAAAACATTTTCTGTAGGACCTTATCATCATTGAAGGTGACTTTCATTTTGTCTTGGATCCTTCTTTAGAGGGTTCCTGGGATGGAGTCACCAATCTAAATCACCCAAAAGCTTTGCTAAACGTGCTCCGGTCTTTCCAACTGGTCGATGTATGGAAGATACAACATCCAGATGTAAAGGATTATACGTATTATTCTCCTATACTCAATATGCATAGCCGTAGAGACTTTTCATTAAATTTCCATCACTTGCTTACATGGCAACCTACATCTCTGATAGGGACTGCTATATGGTCAGATCATGCTCCTGTATATTGTTATCTGACTATACCTGACTCCACCAAGGCTTCAACTGTGGGAACTTAAATGATAATCTGCTGAAAGACTCACTCTGTGTCTCAGACCTTCTTGAGACTATAGACTCCTTCACAAATATGAGCATGATGAAACTGCCTTACCATTTCAATGGGAAGCTCTCAAATGCGTCCTCAGAGGGATACTAATAAAACATGGATGCCGGCTAAAAAGAGAAAGCAGCTAAAGTCTCCCATTTGCTTGAGCGGATTGATCTTCTTGACAAACAACATAAATGATCTGCTTCCCTCCAGACATACGCAGACCTGCTTAACGCTAGAAAGCAGCTAAGGTCGTTTCATGGATGGGTTACTCGCAAATATTGTTACTTATGGAAGGAACCAAGCGGAAGCTTCCATTCTCGGTACTAAATATGGGGCGTCCTCGAGAAAATGACCTAAAATGTCTTAAGCTAAAGTTAATATATAAGGTTTGGGATAGGGGTAAAAATATTCTGGGAATTGGAAAGTACACAAACTATACTCCTTTATGGCACAACTATAACTTACCAGAGTTACAGAAACTAAAAGATGTTAGTGAGTGGGAGGATAGGGGTAAATGTTTGGTATCAAAACTCTTGAGGAAGTGATTATTCAAGAGCTTTGAACAAATAAAGGCAGATTTTAACTTTCACATAGGATGTTTTATCAATATCTGCAAATACGTCATGCATATGTGGCACCCCAGGGGTCTGGTTACCACAGTAATAGCAATATTACGTCTGAGAGCAGGTGGGAGGTCTCCTGGTCAGGAACCCTAAGCATGCAACACTTCCTGCCCAGTCCTGGGAGGGGAAGAACTTCCCCTATATAAACTGGGGCTGAGGCGGGGTTAGAGGAGAAGAAGAGGAGTCCCAGACAGAGACACAGTCTGGTCTGGAGTGGAGCAGATACAGGGAGAGCAAGATCAGGAGCTCTGTGGGAGCAGTGATAAAAGGGGTCAGAGACTGGAAGCTGTAGAGCTCGTCCTGACTGAAGAGATCTCACCGGACACGGAGTCCGAGGCTGTGGGGACTGATCCATACCCAGCAGCAGAAACCGACCGGCAGGGGATTTCAGGTCCTCTGGCCAAGAAACCCGAAGGCACGGTCACATGCAAGGGACCAGCACCGCCGGCGTGGAGCGGAGGCTACCAGAAGGCCCCGAGTCACCGGCCATACGGGTGAGCACCACACGGTACACTCAGGGACGTGGGCTACTTCTACCCGCTTCTAGCAAGGTAGCCAGGAAGAGTACAATAGTTGGGGAGGCCTACAACTCCGCCTGGCCAGGGGAGATCCTATCTGCTCACAGACTGACCAGGCCCCGATCGCTAGCCAGTACTCCCGGGAGGGTCTACCTTTGCCACCAGTAAAGACCCTGAACTACACCGCACCGTCTCTGAGTGGTTCCTAGTGCCTGCGTGCAATTCTGCTATCCCCATCATCCACGTCCGCTGCCCTGAGGCCATACCCCTCCCGTTGGGGGTTATACTATCCACGCTGCACAACTGTACCACCGGCCTCAGCGGTCTGCCCTGCAGCGGCGGCTTCATAACCGCATTCAACGGGTGGCGTAGTCGAACAATATAACATCTTATTCTAAGTTCTGCCACTTGGTTTGACACCCTGGGCACGGACCGGGTCACCGCCACGAGGACTACTACCCCTATCAGATCCGGCTCCGGGTATTCCCCGCATGCGCAACGCTGCACAACAGAGGCCCAGGGGGCGCGTCACATATAACACACAACTAGAATAAACGCCATACTGATTGATAGACATTACCCAATAGATACCATTGCTACAGCGGTGGATACAAAATGTCTAATATCCCTTATTTATAGGCAATTACTGGCCCTACTTTTGGATATGCTTTAATAGTTAAGACAAAATGGGAAGAGGATGTGTGTCCCTTAGCTGAGGAGCAATGGGGGGAAATACTGAATTTGATACCTAACCTTTCCTTGTCGAAGACACAAAGATTGTCCCAAATTCTTCTCATTCATAGGGTATATAGATCCCCAAGTATTTTATTTAAAATTTTAATACAAACTGATGACACATGCCCTAGATGTGGTCAAAATGCTGCCAACCTGATACATATGATGTGGGAATATTGGCGACTGCTGTAATGTGGTGATCGCTCTTGTACTATCTGTATTTGGGATACAACTTCAGTTGGAACCTAAAATCTGTATCCTAGGACTCCTGGGAGAGGACGTAGACCAGACTCCCATATGGCAATAGCTAGCTCCAGAATATTATTCTAGCCAGATAGTTGTTGGCACTACATTGGATAGAAAATTCTCCCCCAACGATAACAGAACTAAAATCCAGGATAAATGACACTATGCTTGGAAAGGGAGCTTATATATGAAGAAACGCTGTCAAGAAATCCATACACATATGGAACAATGGTTAATTACCCCCGGTATGGCTTCAGAAAACCTTCTCAGAAATACTATACTGGACCGTTTGTCCATTTCCTTACAGTAACCCAGGAATTTATATCCTGATACCCAAGGTGTCAGCGAATAATAATTGTCTCAGTCCATATAATTGTCCCTTCTTAGTTATATTCTTTTTCTTTTGATGTCCCAATAGGGGAAAAAATAATCAGTCAGGAATATTTCAGATATTTATGTACAAATGTAAAATTACTATTCCAAAACCTTGTACTATAGAGCGATATTGGGATTTGTATCATTGTAAACCGGTTGTCGTATTGTTAGTGGTTATTTATTTTTATTTTATTTTTGTCACAAAGTTTGTATAAGAAAAACAAAATGTTGGTAATTATTTATTTTGTTAAAAATTATCTGATTGAAAAAAAGAAAGATGCTAAGGTCTATAATAGATCAAACATATACAAAATATCAAGATCCATGTGAAGATACTCGTATGAATTCACAGATAAATGTGCTCGCTCATTGACAAGGAGGTTACATCCACACATACAAAGGACATATGTATCCAGAATAAAGGGGGCACCCGGCTATAGACTCATAACCCCACTGACATAGAGGAAGCATTTCATTGCTGTTATAGCTCTCTATATAATATTCATGGACAATACCACGACGTGTCGCCTAATAGTCTTGAAACAAAAATTGACAAATATATTATGGACACTACCGTTCCTTCCTTACAGACCCCCGAGCAGGAGGTACTAGACAAAGCTTTCACTGAACGAGAGATATGAGAGGCCATTAAATCATTCCCTATTGGGCAGGGAGTTAAGGAGATATAGGGGAAAGAGAAAATATACCTGTGTAGCTTATATAATGAGAGGACAGATGTGTGACACCGTGTCTCACCAGAGAGATCTAGGACTGTAAAGAAAGACAGATAAGATAGGTATCCACCACATCATAGACAGCCCCAGTGTCAGAGGAATACAGGCATACCATAGGATTTGTTCAGGATTTCCTAGGTCTGGCGTCCTGATGCGGTATTCACCGCTTGTCAGCGTGCAGCGCCTGTATCAGAGAGCACCCGGAAGTGTTTTATACAGGCATGCAATGAGCGTGCAGAGACCGCGGCCAATAGGAAAATTGTGACCACGGCGGAAGTGACGCTATCGGTTGCTAGGTAGATGACTATCCGGTCATGTGATGCCTATGGTGCTTTCCAGATGGGCGGAAGTATGTGTTCCAAGCTAGTGATAATACTATGGATCAGAGATATCACGTTCCGAGGCTGAGTACTATGTTTTAAATGGATACAAGGTGGATATGGGAAATGCAATGGGGCGGAAGAGGGAGAGTGGGATGATCCAAATTAGTAGGACCAACGGAAATAGAATTTGATGTTCCAGAAGGGGGTTAATAGGATATTAACATTGGATCTAAAAAACAAGAAAAAACATGTCAATATCTCTCCAAACATGTAAACTGTCAAAGATGGACGGTTGGGTCGGGAGAGGAGGACTACTACTCTCATCCAAAAGCCTCTCCCACTGATAACAGCGAGAGCGGCGCTGCTGAGGGGAGCAGTAGTTTTCTTCAACAGAGCCGGCGTGTCCGCGGTGAAAAAAAGAAAGAAAAAAAGTAAAAAGAGAAAAAAAAACCTTATGCTCACCTGTCCAGCGACCCCCGGTGTCCTCGGTCCCAGCAATGCTCTCCTCCCGGCGGCTGGCGTTATACTGCTGGTAGTGCGCTCGCTCCTAGCAGTATACTGTGCTTCCAGGACCTGTGGTGACGTGAGCGATCAGCTGATTGGTCACGTGACCGATCAGCTGATGATCACGTGACCTCACCCTGGGAATACTCTCAAGTTCTGAGTGGTAAGCTCACCGGGACTGATCTTAAGCTGATCAACCCCAGTGACCTCACTCCTGCACAGCAATATATACTGACAGGAGTGATTTTACACTCCTTGTCAGTGTACATTGCTGTCTTTTACAGCAGTGACATCAGTGATTGGGTGAATGGCAGTAGCTGACACCGAGCTCTTTTCTTTGGTGATGTCAAGATGTCAATCAGACCTTTTTATGACCAAACATAAGTAAAGTAAAGAGTTAAATAAACACACAGACATAAAGCAAACACTTTATTTGAAATACAACAGGCACATTCTTTAATCATTTAAATTAACCAATATACCGAACCCAGTTCTGACGGAAATCCAAGGGTTTAAGCAATGTCCACCAAATAACTTTATTTAGCTCCAAAAAACGCATAAAAAATCAAGGCAAAACCGCACATTTTATCCGCAGCATTTTTCCTGCCAAGGAGATGCAGAAACGCTCAGGAAATTTCTGCATCAAATCCTGATCGTGCGCACATAGCCTCAATCTCAAAGGCAAAGAAAGATCTCCTTAGGCACTTTATAATAGTCCTGGAAATCTAACGTAGTCTACAAATGGATACCTTAAAAACATAAAAAGAGAATTAAAAAACAAGATACTGTCCCTTGTTCACCAATTTATTAGAAAATATGGATCCCCCGCAGGTCCGGCATAGTTCAGCGCTTCCCATGACGTTCCCTGAATCCGTTGATAAAAGTGTATGGAGAGTCTCCATAGGCTTTTAGCAGCCGCTACTCCCGGTTCCTGCTGCACTCTGAGACCCGGCGGCTCTGCACAGCAGTGACTTCAGTAACTATACTGCTCATCAGAGTCGCCGGGTCACACTGTCCTCTGTTAGACCTGGCGACTCTGATGAGCAGTATAGTTACCAACGTCACCGCTGTTCAGAGATGCCAAGTCCCACAGAGCGTAGCGGGACCCAGGAGTGATTGCTGCTAAAAACCTATGGAGACTCAGAACAAATCTCCATAGGCTTTTATCGACGGATTCGGGGAACGTTGTGGGAAGCACTGGATTACATTGGACCTGTTATTTTCTAATAAATTGTTGAATGAGAGACAGTGCCTTGTTTCTTTTTCCCTCTTTTTATGTTTTTTTGGTTATCCATTTGTGGACTACATTGGATTCAGTGGACTACGTCAGACCTGCATGTTTTTTTTGTGTTTTTTAATAAATTAGTGAACCAGGAAAAGTGTTGGGAAATGTTTATTCAAATGAAGTATTTTTTGTGTGTTTTTATTTTTGATTGCTGGGTCAGTAATGGGAGTGTCTTATAGACACCTATTCATTACTAACATCAGGGCTTGATGCCAGCTGTGATTTTTGACAAATTACAGCTGACATCAATCCCAAGACACTTTACACTGATTGTCAATGCATCAGGGCAATTGGGAAGAGCAAAGGCAAAATGCCATAATTGGTGCATCTCATAGACTTCTGGTATATTTAAGCTGGGAAGGGCCCAATAACCAGGGACCTTCCCAATCTGATATCAGCTCTCTGCTGTATGCTTTACCTTTGCTGGTTACAAAAATAGGGAGGGGTGGGCACATCATTATTTTTAATTATTTATTTGTTAGGTTAAACAAGGCTTATCGGCCATTAATGCCATTGGAAAGGCTGTAAAGGGTGAAAATTTATATATGTAGGGGGGTTGTGAAATTATATGTAGGAAATCTATCTATTATCTATCATCTCTCTAACTTCTTTCTATCATCTATCGATATCTGTACATAACATTGTTTTCTTAGTTTTGTAATCAGCTTTAGGTTACATAGAGGATTATAGTAAGTAAAAGACGATGTTAATGACGCATTGTAAACGGATGCAGGCGAGAAAAAGATCGCACACTCGCATGACAATCGTCCAACTTTTCGGGATGAACATCGGAGCGATTTATAATCTGCTGATGTGAACAGACCCTTATCCGGACTCTGAATATAGTCTATCAAGGCCGCCCTCCATGGAAGGGGTTAAACATACGAGATTTCGGCCTTTTAGCTCCTGGCATGAAGTGGATAGCACAATCATATGCCGCCATATAGTAGACGTCCGGTAACTGGTGATAATCACCTCATGTGTCGTCCCACGTTACATCCTCACATAAAACCGTAGAAAAGGCGGCGCGGGGAAATTGTGCCAGAAGTGAGGGGCAAATAATGGCGGAAATATCCCTGACTGCGGAGACGTCTCCATGTAGAGTCTTCACCCCGGATATCAGGACAGGATCCGCGCAGTTCACACTGTGCATCCACTGAGGCCCCTGATCATGTGACCCCTGACTCCTCCCCTCCTGTGACCTCATCACAGGTCCTGTGCGCACACAACAGCCATATATGTGGTGGCGGCTCTGCAGGTGGAGGTATGTGGAGACCCCATTACTGGGCGCAGGGGCATTAACCCCTTCAGCACGGAGGCTCTTTGGCGGTCTCTGTGTGGTGTGAACAGTGAGGTAACAGCTGTGGACAGAATGCGGCTTCGCTGGTTCCCGTCCACATTAGATCCCTTCAGACGACTGCAGGATGAAGGACAGAAGCCCAGAGACGTCCTCACACAATGGCCGTTCCTTCTCTCCTAGTTCCCGCACAGTGATGTAGATACTGGTGATAATCGCCCCCATATTCTCTTTATTCCTCCGGTGCGATGGATTTACCCTCAGGTTCAGCAATGCTCCTCCGCCATCTCTCCTCGACCTGAGCTATTTACCCTTTCAATGCCACAAAACTGAACGTTCTTACAGTCCCCATTGTGTTCTCTTAGGAAATGTGTGGAATCGTTGGAGGGGTTAATGGGCGCGGGATTAATGGGGTCTCCTATGTGCTCATTAATTCTCTGCCTTATTTACGGGAGCAGCAGCCGACATATCTGACATTACATCCCAGACACTGAATACCATATGCTACAAATTCACCGCTGCAGGCGATCGATTGTTTAATGAAATGTTTTTATTTAATGTGATTAAACCTATTTCTTGTGTTCGGCATATTTACATGGTGAACATTCATCAATGCCGCATTGGTGAAAACCTAGAGGTGTGAGGCAGGTTCTCGTTATCGGCTTCTCTTGGGATTAAACAGGAGACAGGAGTTGTGAAAGGGTCGGGGCCGAGAACTAACAACCATCTCATAAAACCATCAGACAACCATCTCGTGAGAAACGTATTCAGCTGCCGACTCTGAGGAAGTAACTGCTTGTTGTCTGGGGCCTAAAATATAAAGGTTTTATTAGTAGATGTAAAGAAGAAAACTAAATACTGTAATATAATAAATCTGATATGTTTCCCTTATTATCTGCAGTAATTGTATTATTACACAGGATTCTTTATGATGTTACATCGGCTCATCTTCTTCTCATTCAGGTCCGTACAATATTGGATCCTGTCAATGAACATCTATATAAGAGAATTTTCCTTATTGACCCATCAAATATCGATATGGACAGAGACAAGATGGCGGAGAGGATATTACACCTCACCCTAGAGATCCTCTTCTGGCTTACTGGAGAGGTGAGAGATTCTGATGACGTCACATTACATCATTCTTATCTATGGGAATAACAGATGGACAGAACTGGAGAGGTGAGGACTCTGGAAATGTCTGTAGTGAGATTTATTAATGTGTCTCTCCATAACCAGGATTACACAGTAGTGAAGAAGACCTCTAGTGAGCGCTGTCAGGACCCTGTGTCTGAGGGATGGGGAAGATCCCTGAGCCCAATCACAGGGCCTCCATCTCGCCCCCTGATACATGAGGACATTAATGACCAGAAGATCCTAGAACTCACCTACAAGATGATTGAGCTGCTGACTGGAGAGGTGACACTGCTGGGAATGGTGGGACATTATACAGTAACGCTATGGAGGGATCGGGGGATGATGGTATCATTGTATGTGTCAGGTTCCTATAAGATGTCAGGATGTCACAGTCTATTTCTCCATGGAGGAGTGGGAGTATTTAGAAGGATACAAAGATGAATACAAGGACGTCATAATGGAGGTTCCCCAGCCCCTCACATCACCAGGTAATAGACAGGACTAAGTACACACGGCCTATAATTATCTCTATGTAAAGAATGAATTCAGCCCTGTTTGTGTTTCCTCCAGATCTATGCAGTAAGAGGACAACACCAGAAAGATGTCCCCATCCTCTTCTTCCACAGGACTGTAAACAAGAAGATCCCAATGTTCCTCAGGATCATCAGGTAGATGGAGAGAAGGTGTCATGAGATCTCCCCTATGATGTGTAGACATCTGTGAAGGTCTTGTGCTCAGTCTTGTTTTATCCACCAGTATTATATGTTTTATACTTGTGAAATGAGAACGGTGGAGATGGCAGGATTAGAGCTGATCATAGATGTGACTTCTCCATCTGTCTGTGACTTTTATAATATTTGTTTCAGGGTGAAGATCTGACCCATATTAATACTACAGAGACATATGTGAGGGGTGATGATCGGTGTAAGGAGGAGATTCCTACATATGACTACCCAGGTGAGTAGTGACCACTAAATGCAGAGAAGTCACAGATTCTTCTCAGTCACCGGCTGTGGCTGCTTTATCGGTCATGTAGTCCGGCCGTATCACAATCGTGTGATCACCATTTTGCCTCTAGATCACAACATTCTCCTCCACCAAAAACTGTTCAAATGACTTTGGGCAATGGAAGCCCTTTCTGTGCTGCTGAATGTTCTCATATCGTCCCTACAAGACCAGGTCCAGTCTTTCTGACCAAACTTCACTTTTATGATCGACAACATTTAATGTGCAGTGAGGGCCAAGTGTGAATTTCTGTACAATAACAACAGAGTTTCCCTTTATACTTTTCAATTTCTTTTAAAATTGACTAACTTCTAACAGGATTGTGATAAACTACATAAAAAACATTACACCTGTGCCATGATATACAGTGGGGGAAATAAGTATTTGATCCCTTGCTGTTTTTGTAAGTTTGCCCACTGACAAAGACATGAACAGTCTATAATTTTAAGGGTAGGTTAATTTTAACATTGAGAGAGAAAATATCCAAAAAAATCAAGAAAATCACATTGTATAAATTAGATATTTTTTTTTTTCATTTTGCAGTGAGAAATAAGTATTTAAATAAGTATTTGATCCCTCTGGCAAACAACACTTAATGCTTGGTGGCAAAACCCTTGTTTGCAAGCACAGCAATCAGACGTTTGTAGTTGATGATGAGGGTTGTGCACATGTCAGGAGGAGTTTTGGTCCACTCCTCTTTGCAGATCATCTCTAAATCATTCAGATTGTGATGCTGTCGCTTGGCAACTCTGAGCTTCAACTCCCTCCATAAGTTTTCTATGGGATTAAGGTCTGGAGACTGGCCAGACCACTCCATGACCTTAATGTGTTTCTTTAAGAGCCACTCCTTTTGTTGCTTTGGCTGCATGTTTTGGGTCATTGCCTTGCTGGAAGACCCAGCCACGAACCATTTTTAATATCCTGGCGGAGGGAAGGAGATTGGCACTCAGGATTTTACGGTACATGGCTCCATCCATTCTGCCATTGATATGGGGAAGTAGTCCTGTGCCCTTAGCAGAGAAACACTCCCAAAACATAATATTTCCACCTCCATGCTTGACTGTGGGGATGGTGTTCATTGGGTCATAGGCAGCATTTCTCTTCCTCCAAACACAGCGAGTTGAGTTAATGCTCAATTTTTGTCTCATCTGACCACAGCACCTTCGCGCAATAACTCAGAATCATACAGGTGTGCAATGTCAAACTTCAGATGGGCCTGCACATGTGCCTTCTTGAGCAGGGGGGACCTTGCGGGCACTGCAGGATTTTAAACCTATAAGGCATAATGTGTTACCAATGGTTTTCTTAGTGACTTTGGTCCCAGCTGCCTTGAGATCATTAATAAGATCCCCCCGTGTAGTTTTAGGCTGATCTCTTACCTTCCTCATGATCAAGGATACCCCACGAGGTAAGATTTTGCATGGTGCCCCAGATCGATGTCGACTGACAGTCATTTTGTATTTCTTCCATTTTCTTACTATTGCACCAACAGCTGTCTTCTTCTCACCCAGTGTCTTACTTTTTTTTATTACTTATGGTTTTGTAGTCCATTCCATCTTTGTGCAGGTCTATGATCTTGTCCCTGACATCCTTAGAAAGCTCTTTGGTCTTGCCCATGTTGTAGAGGTTAGAGTCTGACTGATTAATTAAGTCTGTGCGCAGGAGTCTTTTATACAGGTGACTATGTAAGACCGCTGTCTTTAATGCAGGTAATGAGTTGATTAGTAGCGTCTAACTGGTCTGTAGGAGCCAGAACTCATAATGGTTTGTAGGGGATCAAATACTTATTTCTCACTGCAAAATGCAAAAAAAAAATATTTAATTTATACAGTGTGATTTTTTTGGGGATATTCTATCTCTCAATGTTAAAATTAACCTACCCTTAAAATTATAGACTGTACATGTCTTTGTCAGTGGGCAAATTTACAAAAACTGCAAGGGATCAAATACTTATTTTTCCCACTGCATCTCTAAGCTGTGCGTGGCTGATGGCTGTAATATACAGTACAGACCAAAAGTTTGGACACACCTTCTCATTAAAAGATTTTTCTGTATTTTCATGACTATGAAAATTGTGCATTCACACTGAAGGCATCAAAACTATGAATTAACACATGTGGAATTATATACTTAACAAAAAAGTGTGAAACAACTGAAAATATGTCTTATATTCTAGGTTCTTCAAAGTAGCCACCTTTTGCTTTCATGACTGCTTTGCACACTCTTGGCATTCTCTTGATGAGCTTCAAGAGGTAGTCACCGGAAATGGTTTTCACTTCACAGGTGTGCCCTGTCAGGTTTAATAAGTGGGATTTCTTGCCTTATAAATGGGGTTGGGACCATCAGTTGTGTTGTGCAGAAGTCTGGTGGATACACAGCTGATAGTCCTACTGAATAGACTGTTAGCTGCTTTTTTCTTGCCATAATACAAATTCTAAGTAAAGAAAAACGAGTGGCCATCATTACTTTAAGAAATGAAGGTCAGTCAGTCTGAAAAATTGGACAAACTTTGAAAGTGTCTCCAAGTGCAGTTGCAAAAACCATCAAGCGCTATAAAGAAACTGGCTCACATGAGGACCGCCCCAGGAAAGGAAGACCAAGAGTCACCTCTGCTTCTGAGGATAAGTTTATCCGCGTCACCAGCCTCAGAAATCGCAGGTTAACAGCACCTCAGATTAGAGACCAGGTCAATGCCACACAGAGTTCTAGCAGCAGACACATCTCTACAACAACTGTTAAGAGGAGACTTTGTGCAGCAGGCCTTCATGGTAAAATAGCTGCTAGGAAACCACTGCTAAGGACAGGCAACAAGCAGAAGAGACTTGTTTGGGCTAAAGAACACAAGGAAAGGACATTAGACCAGTGGAAATCTGTGCTTTGGTCTGATGAGTCCAAATTTGAGATCTTTGGTTCCACCACCGTGTCTTTGTGCGATGCAGAAAAGGTGAACGGATGGACTCTACATGCCTGGTTCCCACCGTGAAGCATGGAGGAGGAGGTGTGATGGTGTGGGGGTGCTTTTCTGGTGACACTGTTGGGGATTTATTCAAAATTGAAGGCATACTGAACCAGCATGGCTACCACAGCATCTTGCAGCGGCATGCTATTCCATCCGGTTTGCGTTTAGTTGGACCATCATTTATTTTTCAACAGGACAATGACCCCAAACACACCTCCAGGCTGTGTAAGGGCTATTTGACCAAGTAGGAGAGTGATGGGGGGCTACGCCAGATGACCTGGCCTCCACAGTCACCAGACCTGAACCCAATCGAGATGGTTTGGGGTGAGGTGGACCGCAGAGTGAAGGCAAAAGGGCCAACAAGTGCTAAGCATCTCTGGGAACTCCTTCAAGATTGTTGGAAGACCATTTCCGGTGACTACCTCTTGAAGCTCATCAAGAGAATGCCAAGAGTGTGCAAAGCAGTCATCAAAGCAAAAGGTGGCTACTTTGAAGAACCTAGAATATGTCATATTTTCAGTTGTTTCACACTTTTTTGTTAAGTATATAATTCCATATGTGTTAATTCATAGTTTTGATGCCTTCAGTGTGAATGTACAATTTTCATAGTCAGGAAAATACAGAAAAATCTTTAAATGAGAAGGTGTGTCCAAACTATTGGTCTGTACTGTACATCTATTCACGCCTGCAGGAGATCTGGTGGCATGGCTCGAGCCCTGGTTTCATGGATTCACTCCATGTCATAAATTACATTATGTTTTCCATCCTAAGGAATTCAGATTCCTGCACAATGTCTCCTGAAATGGGGGCACTAATACTTTCTCTACTCTTCTGGTCAGAACTCATCATACCTCCAATGGTCCACCATAAATGAGTGCAATTCCATTTAGTGTTGGAGGTCTCCCCTCATACATACGTTCTTGTTGAGGATGTAACATGTTTTTTTCTTCTATGTCTTTTTTTACAGGTTCATTCTGTATGATAGTCTGATTGTGGTGGGATCATCCGGCCTCACTTATGTGAGACTGTATCTCCCTGGTAGTCTATAAAAAAAGATCTCCATTGTCTCTTCCAAATGTCCGATATCTAAATTTAAGACCCCTCAGCTCTGCACTATTATAACTATTTCTCTTTAAATGTCTAATATTTCTTCTTGAATCGCATCTGATAGAAAATATTCTTCTCCTTTACATTTTTCACTGATGAAGACTGTTGAGTTTGATCATTTCAGTAGATGTGTTACTGTCTATACTCAGTTTTTGACTACAGTAGTTATTTCCCCCTAATACTCTGATTTAACCCCTTCCCGCAGACAGTTTTGTGTTCCTAATCAGGGACCATTTTTCAAATCTGACGTGTGTCACTTTACAGTGGGTACGGAAAGTATTCACACCCCTTTACATTTTTCACTCTTTGTTTTATTGCAGCCATTTGGTAAATTCTAAAAAGTTTTTTTTTTCTCATTAAAATACACTCTGCACCCCATCTTGACTGAAAACCCCCCTGAAATGTAGACATTTTTGCAAATTTATTAAAAAAAGAAAAACTAAAATTTCACAGACCAAATGAGAATCATGAGCTCAAAGGAACTGCCCAAGGAGCTCAGAGACAGAATTGTGGCAAGGGACAGATCTGGCCAAGGTTACAAAAGAAGTCTTCCAAGACATGGGCTTCCAGCTAAACTAAACAATCGTGGGAGAAGAGCCTTGGTGAGAGAGGTAAAGAAGAACCCAAATATTACTTTGCCTGAGCTCTAGAGATGCAGTAGGGAGATGGGAGAAAATTCCACAAAGTCAACTATCACTGCAGCCGTCCACCCGTCGGGCCTTTATGGCAGAGTGGCCCGACGGAAACCTCTCCTCAGTGCAAGACATATGAAAGCCCGCATAGAGTTTGCTCAAAAACACATTAAGGACTCCCAGACTATGAGAAATAAGATTCTCTGGTCTGATGAGATGAAGATAGAACTTTTTGGTGATAATTCTAAGCAGTATGTGTAGAGTAAACCAGGCACTGCTCATCACCTGCCCAATACAATCCCAACAGTGAAACATGGTGGTGGTAGCATCGTGCTATGTGGGTGTTTTTCAGGTACAGGGACAGGACGACTGGTTGCAATTGAAGGAAACATGAATGCGGCCAAGTACAGAGATATCCTGGATGAAAACCTCTTCCAGAGTGCTCTGGACCTCAGACTTGGACGAAGGCTCACCTTCCAAGGAATGTCCGCTTATCTGCTTAATTTAAATATTACCCCTGCCCCTGCACGTCACAGGGCCCTGTAGCGTGCAGTCTAAAGCTGAACATCCCTCTTATGCACAATGTGCATATAGCTGAAGGTGCTTTTTTTTCTCTCCCTGCGCTATTATACTGATCTGCTCTAGTGCGCAGTTGCCGGGAGTCACTGTGACTTCTGCTCCAGTGACCTCCGGCGTGCGCAACAATGAGGTTTGGTTCCCACTTCCTCTCGGCATCCTGCTATCCGAGAGGAAGGGGGGGACCAAACCTCATTGTTGCGCATGCCGGAGGTCACTGGAGCGGAAGTCACAGTGACTCCCGGCGCCTGTGCACTAGAGCAAATAAGTATAATAGCGCAGGGAGAAAACAAATAGCACCTTCAGCTATATACTCATTGCGCATGCGCGGGATGTTTAGCTCTAGACTGCACGTCACAGGGCCATGTGACGTACAGGGGCGGGCAGGGGAGCAGGGGAATATTTAAATTAGGCATATGGGCAGGCATTTCTTGGCGTCCCCTGATGCCATGCTCAGGAAAATGGATTTAATAAAAATATATTTCTCTGCTATCAGACCTCTGATATGGGACATACAGGTAAGTATAGATTTACATTTCTATAAACTGTATACCCATATTAGAGGTCTGATAACTCCCAGGGGGTGACAGATTCCCTTTAATTCTTAATTTACACTGGATGTACTCAGCTGGGGCTGAATACAACTCCCATCATTGACAAGGGACAATGATGAGAGTTGGTTTCAGCAGCCAGCGCTTGGTATCAGTGCTAACTGTACTGCTTTTCCCAGGCGCCGGTACGTGTCACACTGACATACGGACTGCACACTGATGTGTTACACGGACATACAGATACACGGATGTCACCCGTATGCCACAGAGATGTCACATACAGATGGCACCTGGACACAGACCACGGATCTCACCAGTACTAGTTTTTCCTATATGGGAATCACCAGTACATGTGAAGGAGGCCTAAGAAGGTATATTCTTCAGCCAAGGCCTCAGATGCCAATCTATGTATTGTGACAGTGGCTCTGTTAGTGAACCTTTGCCCGCCACAATTAGGGTGGCCCATAGGGGCTGTCAAAGACTTGTGGAATTTTGGAATAAAATACCAATTTTTTGGGGGTACATAATACGTTTTTCAGCCTTCTTTTAGAATTTTGCCGAGCTCTACAAAATTACGCAATAAAGATTGTAATTTATTTCTAAATTTAAAGTTCATTGCGGAAAAATCCGCAGCACGTCCATTAATTTTGAGGAAACGCAGCGTAATTGCCGCCATTGACTTGCATTGAATCGCATAATATCCGCATGACTACACGTGCACATGCGGATATTAAGCGATTCAATGTGCGGATGGTACCCGGGTCTGGAGAAGAGGAGACTCTCCTCCAGACCCGGGTACCATAATACCTGTAGTTAAAAAAGAATTAAAAGAAAAGAAAAACACCCAGTCTCCTGTACGGTGCGTCCGGTGTCTTTGGCGGCTCGCGGTGGTGTAAAAGGACCTTCCATGACGTCATTTAGTCATGTGACGGGTCACGCGACCGCTGACGTCATGGAAGGTCCTTTTACACCACCGCGAGCCGTTGAAGACACTGGAGAAGGAGACCGAAGGCCATCGGAAGGTGAGCATGATTTTTTTTTTTTTTTTCGCCATTTTATTCTTTTTTTTACTATTGATGCTGCATTTGCAGCATCGTAACTTGGTCACACTTTATAAATCCATGCCGGTTGAATGGATTTATATAGTGTGAACAAGTTGTCATGCACTTTCCAAGTGATGCTAAAATCGCTTGGAAAAGCGCTTGACAACTCGCATGCGGAAATGCATGCAAAAACACTTGACAAACGCTTCCACCTTGCAGGAAAAACGCATATACAATCCGCATGTACAATCCGCATGCGTTTTTCCTGCCAGGGAGATGCAGAAAAAATCTGGAGAATTTCAGCATCGTGGGTACTTAGGGTATGTGCACACGATGCAGAAATGAAGCAGAAAATTTCTGCATCATTTCTGCATCTCCCTGGCAGAAAAAACGCATGCAGATTGTGCATGCGTTTTTCCTGCGGAATACATGCGGATTCACATGCTTTTCCACATGCGTTTCCGCATGTGGATTTACAAGCGCTTTCCAGGCGATTTTAGCATCACCTGGAAAGTGCTTGACAACTAGGTCACACTATATAAATCCATGCAAACAGCATGGATTTATATAGTGTGACCCGAGAGAGTGTATATACTTACCTCCGATGGCCCCCGGTGTCCTGCTCACTCCTTTCTCCCTCGCCGGCAACATTGAATTGAAAGACCTGCCGACGTCAGTGTCACGTGACCCGTCACATGACTCTGACGTCAGCGCAGGTCCTACAACTCACTGCAAGTGCCGGGAACCAAGCAGGAGCGCTGCGCGGGCCGACAGGAGGTAAGGATACATTTATTTTTTATTTTATTCTTTTGTTACAGCTTTTTTAATGGTACCTGGGTGTGGATGAGACTCTCCTCTCCTCTACACCCGGGTACCATCCGCACATTAGAACGCGCCAATAACGCAAGTACAGATGCAGTCTTGCGGAATTGGCGCGTTCTAATGCAAGTCAATGGCGGCGAAAACGCCGCGTTTCCGCAAAATTAATTGACATACTGCGGATTTTTGAGTGCAGCGTTTACGCTGCGGAAAAATCCGCATCATGGGCACAGCACATGCGGATTTCAATTGGGGAACATTGCTTCCCTTCTACCATGCGTTTTTCAAGCGTTTCCGCGGCGTTTACGCAACTGCAAAAACGCCGCGGAAACGCATTAAATACGCATCGTGTGAACTCAGCCTTAGCCTAAAAAACTTCACTTCAGGTTCTCAGATGCTGAGAGTGAATTCTGTTCTGTAGGCAGATAGCAAAGTCGCATCTCTTTGAAGGGAGACAACACTGAGTCCTTGATACCCGATCACACCTGGAGTCTCTCCTGGTTTTCTGGATGTAATTAAAGGTGCGGCAGTGCTGAATGTTTTAAACAGATGGATTTTTTTTACTGCTTTAAAAAAAGTCAAATTGAATATTTGCAAAGTCAAATTCATTCATTAAACAAAAATGTAAGCCCTGTAATAACAGTGAAGTGTTCGCCTCATCTATCATGAAGTCAGCCAAGTTACTAATAGTGAGATCTTTTGTATAGTTTCCGTCCAGTGTCTCCAAGCAACTTGCTTCTATTTTGTTCCTGTTTTTCTTGGGTCGTCTCCTCTGGTCGATTTCCTAAAAGGATATTTAATGCACCGGGTGTGGTAAATGTTTTTGAGATTTTTTGCGGCGGTTTCTGGACAGACTGCTGGAAACTTTCTGATGTGCTGGAGTCTGAATTTGTAGTCCAATAATCAGTTGATCTTTTTTTCTGATATTTCCGCTGTCTGATTTTTTGTTGACCCCAGTGGAAAATCCGACCAGCGTTATAATCTGATTTGTCTCGTAAAAATGTATCTATCTTTCTTTCTCTGTTTTATTTCCGTCTGTATAGGGACCAATTTCTTCTCTAATTTGGAGAAAAACGTTGTAACTTGATTATTTGTGTCTCTAGTGAGAAGATGAAGTTCTATTTTTACTTTTTCCAGCTCTATGGCTACTTCATTATATTCTTTTTCGTTCTGCTTAAGGGTTAAATCCATCAGATTTTTTTGTGTAGTTTAAGTGTATTTTTTTTCCCAAGATATCACAAAGTTCTTATTTTTGGGAAATTGAAACATCTCTTTGAAGACTCAGAGCGCCCTAGGGACTCGTTCACGTTCCTGATTAGATTTAAGGGAATTAATCTTCCAAAATAGGCGGTATCTCCTTTTCTGCTAAATGAGTTATTCTTCTTTCCCGAGACTGGATACTGATGACCTGTAACTCATAGTTTAGGTTGCAGTCCATAAAAATCGCACCTGTGTCTACACGTAGTGCCCAGACTGTGCTCCAGGAGACACACACCGTAAATGAAGAGGGTTCTTCTCACTATAGTAATGCCAAATACATGGATGATAAATGTGGTTTGGGCGCACTGCAAGGCTCAGAAGCGAGGGGGAGATCTGACTGTGGGAGAGCGGATATTGCTGGATTGGTTTATGGAAGCCATGTTGCTTTTCAAGAGCCTTTGAGCCACTAATAATGTGGAAATCTCTGTTTTTCCACTGACAGATGATGGACCTGAGTGGGGACTTGTTTATTGTGAGATGCGTAGAAGTTTTTATTGGTATTATTTTCACCTATATAACACTGTTTGGTGGCTTTTTATTCCATATTTGGGAGACTGAATGAACAAATAGTTGAACACGACGCTCCACTGGTTCATGCTATGAGGTTTTCTATTAGACTGTGAACTGTCATTGTCTTAGTGAATAATTCAATATTTTTACATAACTTCCCATTTGTACGGACAGTTTAAGTAGAAATGTTAAAAAATATAAATTTCAAGAATATTTTATTCAAAAATAATAATTTGTTTTATTCTTGGCAGATGACTGTACCAGGAGATCAGAGGGACAGCTGACATCTTCAATTTTTAAATCAGATGATCTTGAGATCCCACAGGATACAATTGAAGTGAATGCCATTTCTTCAGATATACCATCATCCCTTCACAGCAAAGATCAATCATCTGATCCTTTGAAACAGGTCCTGTCTTCTGATTCATTACTGACTACCAAGGAAAATCTAAGTCACAAAATAAGCATTAAAAAACAAACTGCTCCTAAAGCAAAGAAGCCATTTTCCTGTTCAGAATGTGGGAAATGTTTTAACCAGAATTGGATCCTTGTTAATCACCAGAGAACTCACACAGGAGAGAAGCCTTTTTCATGCTCAGAATGTGGGAAATGTTTTGTAAAGAAATCACTCCTTAATAGACATCAGAGAATTCACACAGGGGAGAAGCCGTTTTCATGTTCAGAATGTGGGAAATGTTTTGTACAGAAATCACAGCTTATCTCACATCAGAAAACTCACACAGGAGAGAAGCCTTTTTCATGCTCAGAATGTGGGAAATGTTTTATCCGGAAATCAGTTCTTGTTAATCACCAGAGAACTCACACAGGGGAGAAGCCGTTTTCATGTTCAGAATGTGGGAAATGTTTTGTAGAGAAATCACTCCTTAATATACATCAGCGAATTCACACAGGGGAGAAGCCTTTTTCATGTTCAGAATGTGAGAAATGTTTTAAGTACAAATCAGTGCTTGTTAATCACCAGAGAATTCACACAGGGGAGAAGCCGTTTTCATGTTCAGAATGTGGGAAATGTTTTGTAGAGAAATCACATCTTATCCTACACCAGAGAACTCACACAGGGGAGAAGCCTTTTTCATGTTCAGAATGTGGGAAATGTTTTAACTACAAATCAGTTCTTGTTAATCACCAGAGAACTCACACAGGAGAGAAACCTTTTTCATGTTCAGAATGTGGAAAATGTTTTAACCAGAAATCAGATCTTGTTAGTCACCAGACACTTCACACAGGGGAGAAGCCGTTTTCATGTTCTTAATGTGGAATATATTTTACGAGGAAATCAGCTGTTAATAAACATCAGAAAAGTCACACAGTGAAGGAGCCTTTTTCCTGTTCAGAAAGTGGGAATTGTTTAACCATAAATTGATTTTTGTTATTCACCAAATAACTCACTCAGGGGAAAAGCCTTTTTCATGTTCAGAATGTGGGAAATGTTTTAACCCCTTTCTGATATTTGTGGTAATAGTACGTCATGGTGCCTTGGGCCTATTGGGCCAATGACGTACTATTACTTCATGTGGTGATCACGCCCGCACACAAGCGGTGCGGGCCGATCGCCGCTGAGTGTCAGCTGATTGTCACAGCTGACACCCGGTACTATGTGCAGGGAGCTCCCTGCACATTAACCCCCGAAATGCTGAGATCGAGGTCAAGGAAAGGGAAGAGTTGATACTTACCTCCTCTGCCGGTGTCCCACGCTATCTGCGGTGGCTCCCGGATGTTGTTATGACGACCCGATGTCGTCATGACAACATCCGGGTCACCAGACAGCAGGAAGTTACTTTGGTCATGCGCAGTGCATGACCAAAGTAACTTCTCCCTCTGCAGCTGTGACAGCCTGGATAGCACAGAGATGCTGCTGCATTCCTAGGCTATACAGGCGATCTGAATGTGAAAAGTGAAAGTCCCATAGTGGGACAATGTGTAAAAGTACCAAAAGTCTCAGAAAGTGAAAAAAAAAAATTGTACAAATATTTAAATAAATAATCAAAATATATATATATATATATATATATATATATACTGTACCCATAAATAAATATTATTGTGAAAAAAAAAGCAATAAAATTACACATATGTGGTATCGCCGGGTCGAACGACCTGACCTATAAAACTGTCCCACTAGTTAACCCCTTTAGTGAACACGGTAAAAAAAAAAAACACAAAGCAAAAAACAATGCTTTATCATCATACCGCCAAATAAAAAATGCAATAAAATGCGATCAAAAAGACGAATGCAAATAGAAATGGTACCGCTGAAAACGTCACCTTGTTCCCCAAAAAACAAGCTGCCATACAGCTCCATCAGCCAAAAAATAAAATAGTTACAGCTCTCAGAATAAAGAGATGCAAAAAAATTATTTTTTGTATAAAATAGTTTTTATTGTGTAAAAGCGCCAAAACATAAAAAAGATATAAATGTGGAACCACTGTAAACGTACTGACCCGAAGAATTATGCTGCCTTATCAATTTTACCACACGCGGAACGGCATAAAAAAAAAACAATTCCTGAATTGTTGGTTTTTGTTTATTCTGCCTCCCAAAAATCAGAATAGAAAGCGATCAAAAAATGTCACTTTGCCTGAAAATGGTACCAATAACAACGTCAACTTGTCCTGCAAAAAACAAGCCATCACATGACTCTGTCAGCCAAAATGTGGAAAAATTATACCTCTCAAAATATGGTGATGCAAAAACTAGTCTTTGCAAAAAAAAAAAAGCGTCTTTTAGTGTGACAGCTGTCAGTCATTAAAAACTGATATGATTCTGGTATCGCTGTAATCGAACCGACCCGAAGAATAAAGTCATCTAATCAATTATACCACACGAGGAATGGCGTAAAAAATAAACTCTAGAGTTGGGCTAGATTTAGGGTTGGGCTAGGGTTAGGGTTGGGCTAGGGTTAGGCTAGGGTTACGGTTGGGCTAGGGTCAGGGTTGGGCTAGGGTTATGGTTGGGGTTGGGCTAGGGTTATGGTTGGGTTAGGGTTGTGCTAGGGTTGGGATTGTGTTGGGGTTGGGATTTTTTCAACAGTAAAGAAAAAAATGACGACAATATGGCGACTAGTGTTGAGCGCAAGTGCTCGCTACTTCAGTTTGCATCGGGAGCTTGGGTATGCACCGAGTATTGCGGGTGCTCGAGTCTCCACCCCATATGTTTTGCAGCTGTTTTACAGCCAAAAAAAACTTGCGGGAGTTGCCTGCCATGCACAAGCGATCCCCCGCATGTTTTTTTTGGGGTGTCTAATAACCATGAAACATGCGGGCGGGGACTCGAGCATGTCACTAGAGCACCCGCGATACATGGTGCATACCCGTGTACAAAAATGCAAACTCAAGTAGCGAGCACTTGTGCTCAAGACTAATGACAACTTATTCAATATGATGACCTACTGTTATCAAATTCTGTGTCCCACCTCTGGGTTCAAAATATATACAGTACAGACCAAAAGTTTGGACACACCTTCTCATTTAAAGATTTTTCTGTATTTTCTTGACTATGGAAATTGTACATTCACACTGAAGGCATCAAAACTATGAATTAACACATGTGGAATTATATACTTAACAAAAAAGTGTGAAACAACTGAAAATATGTCTTATATTCTAGGTTCCTCAAAGTAGCCACCTTTTGCTTTGATGACTGCTTTGCACACTCTTGGCATTCTCTTGATGAGCTTCAAGAGGTAGTCACCGGAAATGGTCTTCCAACAATCTTGAAGGAGTTCCCAGAGATGCTTAGCACTTGTTGGCCCTTTTGCCTTCACTCTGCGGTCAAGCTCACCCCAAACCATCTCGATTGGGTTCAGGTCTGGTGACTGTGGAGGCCAGGTCATCTGGCGTAGCACCCCATCACTCTCCTTCTTGGTCAAATAGCCCTTACACAGCCTGGAGGTGTGTTTGGGGTCATAGTCCTGTTGAAAAATAAATAATGGTCCAACTAAACGCAAACCGGATGGAATAGCATGCTGCTGCAAGATGCTGTGGTAGCCATGCTGGTTCAGTATGCCTTCAATTTTGAATAAATCCCCAACAATGTCGCCAGCAAAGCACCCCCACACCATCACACCTCCTCCTCCATGCTTCACGGTGGGAACCAGGTATGTAGAGTCCATCCGTTCACCTTTTCTGCGTTGCACAAAGACAAAGTGGTTGGAACCAAAGATCTCAAATTTGAACTCATCAGACCAAAGCACAGATTTTCACTGGTCTAATGTCCATTCCTTGTGTTCTTTAGCCCAAACAAGTCTCTTCTGCTTGTTGCCTGTCCTTAGCAGTGGTTTCCTAGCAGCTATTTTACCATGAAGGCCTGCTGCACAAAGTCTCCTCTTAACAGTTGTTGAAGAGATGTGTCTGCTGCTAGAACTCTGTGTGGCATTGACCTGGTCTCTAATCTGAGCTGCTGTTAACCTGCGATTTCTGAGGCTGGTGACTCAGATAAACTTATCCTCAGAAGCAGAGGTGACTCTTGGTCTTCCTTTCCTGGGGCGGTCCTCATGTGAGCCAGTTTCTTGATAGCGCTTGATGGTTTTTGCAACTGCACTTAGGGACACTTTCAAAGTTTGCCCAATTTTTCGGACTGACTGACTTTCATTTCTTAAATTAATGATGGTCACTCGTTTTTCTTTACTTAGCTGCTTTTTTCTTGCCATAATACAAATTCTAACAGTCTATTCAGTAGGAGTATCAGCTGTGTATCCACCAGACTTCTGCACAACACAACTGATGGTCCCAACCCCATTTATAAGGCAAGAAATCCCACTTATTAAACTTGACAGGGCACACCTGTGAAGTGAAAACCATTTCCGGTGACTACCTCTTGAAGATCATCAAGAGAATGCCAAGAGTGTGCAAAGCAGTCATCAAAGCAAAAGGTGGCTACTGTGAAGAACCTAGAATATAAGACATATTTTCAGTTGTTTCACACTTTTTTGTTAAGTATATAATTCCACATGTGTTATTTCATAGTTTTGATGCCTCAGTGTGAATGTACAATTTTCATAGTCATGAAAATACAGAAAAATCTTTAAATGAGAAGGTGTGTCTGTACTGTATCTCTCTGGTTTAAGGGCATAAAAATTCAAATTTTCAAAATTGCTGATTTTTTTCATGTTCAGCATGTGGGAAATGTTTTATCCAGAAATCGCATCTTCATAGCCACCAGAGAACCCACACAGGGAAGAAGCCTTTTTCATGTTAAGAATGTGGGAAATATTTTAGCCATCAATTAGCTTTTGTTAAGCACCAGATAACCCACACAGGGGAAAAGCCTTTTTCCTGTTCAGAATGTGGGAAATGTTATGTGAAGAAATCATCTCTTCTTAATCACCAGAGAATTCACACAGGGGAGAAGCCTTTTTCATGATCAGAATGTGAGAATTTTTTTTTTTAATCAGTAAACTTTATTGAACACCAAATAACATAGTTTACAGCAGAATAATTATTTTACATGTCGTCATACAGTAAATGTACAGGAATTGTACCTATATAAACCAATTGCTCATTCAATGTCATTCAAATAACGACCATATAGTTCTCCCGTTCCCAACCCAGAAATAACATCCACCCTCCCCACCGTCTGACAGTGTACATTACAGTAAAACCATACCTACACTCAAGTAGGTGTTACTCTTAGACAGTTAGTCAAGTACATCAACCTACTACCCAGACCGGTGATGATCATAATTTATACGATCAGTAAATTAAATAAGACATCTCTAGCCAGCTCTTCCGAAACCACAG
The DNA here is from genome assembly GCF_046119375.1 of Phyllobates terribilis. Classification (NCBI taxonomy): domain Eukaryota; kingdom Metazoa; phylum Chordata; class Amphibia; order Anura; family Dendrobatidae; genus Phyllobates; species Phyllobates terribilis. Next base: position 5,921,431 of record NW_027362830.1, read on the forward strand.
CTGTGCACCTAATCCAGTCTCCCCATACTTTACCCAATGTACCAATCGTCCCCTCTTGATATAAACCTTTTTTTCCATTAAAATAGTAGAGTTGAGAGCTTGGACCACTTCTTCTACATAGGGTTGTCTGGTTGCCAGCTAGTGTTTGGCAATGGATGGATCTTCTAGTCTGGCAGAGTATTTTAACAATAGCTAACTGTACCTGGGGAGATCCTCCCACCTCCCCCGTTAATACGAACACACAGGTTTTCGCACTAAAAGTGGTTTGAATATTAAACACTTCTGCTATAAATCTATGTCAGGGTTCCACAGGAACAACACCGGGGAGATCACACAATATCTCACCGCTGTCGTCATTCTGTCAGGATTTCGTCAGTGATCTGTGCGCACACGATCCAGACTACTCACTACGCAGATATCAGCAAGCGTGCAGAAAGCGAATGGAGCCACACCTCCGGATTCCAACACATGGAATATGTGTATACGCCCCTGTACGGTTATTGCCAGCTTCGCGATAGCCCAATTATTATTATTCGCTGCCATCACTGGCCGAGTTTGAAATATAATACAGGCCTGGCCGGATGCCTGCGTTCTGGTAGCATGTGACTTCGGTTGAGGGAACGATTACAGAGCAAAAGAAACAGAGCTATTAAATTTTATATTTAATCCAAAAGGGAAGCAATGTTTATGAAAAATATACAAGATTTTACAAAAGGGGACAATACAATACATATGCAATTACACAAATAAAACGGGATTAAAAAAAACTTACTATACGTTCACAGAGACGACTCAATATATAGCTGGAAGGGAGCTCTCCTATGACTTGACCGTTACCGAACGGGATCCGTTGCTTAGACTAAATATATACTTCCAGCAATGACTACTACTCCATCCTCCGTAGATTCTTTTATGCCTAAAGGGAGACGTGCCCACACACCCCATGGGATGACATCACGTGTGCTGGGCTCTAGCCTGCACATTTTTTTTAAATATCTGTTTATCGTTGGTTGATCATAGAGGCCCGAAAGTGATAACATTTTTTCCGTTATGAATTTACCTTCCGGTAGAGACCACACATGACACAGTTGCGGTCTGCTATTTTGTTACTTTTGCACCACAGCCCCACCGAGGGGCTTACAGTAATGAAAAAATATCCATATTGTTCCCCAGCTGACCCTGCCACTCAAAATATGGGTCCCATTAGTATCAGAAGTATAGAACTGGAGATACTCTATACTTCATATCGGCTCTGGCAGTCTGCAGAGCTCTGTTGAATTCCCGGGAACTAATCTTCCTTGGCTAGATGTACATTTATCACAAGTCTGTGTCAGAGGAAACTTCCCTCTCATTTTAATTTGGTTAGCAGCTAGCATTTGTTAACAAGGAACTTCTCATGTGTGTTAATTTGCATACAGACAGATGGTCCAAGTGTCAGCTCTTCTCTTTTAAAAATGGTGGATAACGGAGGGGTGAGAGGGAAGATGGGTTTGGGAGAAATTGTTAATATTTTCTCAATATCTCCATGACAATCTACCTAACACCCCTCCTCCCCCTCCCCTCCCAAGTCCCCACCAGTCTCAGGCATGTCCAAAACATTTGCATCAGGTCCGCATATTCTTCCCTGAAACACTGACAACAGCCACACATCTTTAGGCCCATTCTATACAATACCTTGAGAATCCTATAAACTCTATGAACTAGAAACAGTTGAGACCTTCTTTGCGACGTGATTATTGAAAGCAACTATGGAGATTCCAGCACCTTGTTCCGTTCCTCTGTAGAAATGCTACCCACATCCTCCTTCCACTTAATCCGAACCTGAGACATGGGGTCACCCAAAAGTTTTAGCAACAATGAGTTGTATACCCGAGAGATGATTCCCTTCAATAATTTTGCCTGTACTACGAAGTCTAACAGCCCATTAGAGGATATAGAAAGATCAGAGATGGCTTCCTGAGCATGCATTGCGTATCTTAATTCCAAGTATTTAAGGAATTCAGATTCACGCAAATTAAACTCCCGTTTCAGCTGTTTGAACTACTTGACATTGTTATCCCAGTATAGCTGATGCACATATTCCAATCCCTGATTCTTCCATTCTCCGAATCCCTCCAATCTCCGCAACTCCTCTAGATTAAAGTTATACCACATAGGCATGTACTTTGAGCAGGTATGTCATTCCAAACAGCCTTTTACATGTCCACTAAATTTTATGTACCAGTTACTGGGTAGGTTATATACTCCAGCTACCTACAAATTTGTGTGATTCCAGTATCTCCAGTAAATTCTTCCTCCCCTCCCCAAGTATTTTAATATAATCGATCCACCTTCCTGGGCCACCTTCAGTGTCCAGCCTTAGAAATGCTGAAATTGGGAAGCTAAGTAGTACCCCCATACAGTGAGTACGGAAAGTATTCAGACCCCTTTAAATTTTCACTCTTTGTTTCATTGCAGCCATTTGGTAAATGTTAAAAAGTTCATTTTTTTCTCACTAAAGTCCACTCTGCACCCCATCTTGACTGAAAAAAAAACAGAAATGTAGAAATGTTTGCAAATTTATTAAAAAAGAAAAACTGAAGTATTACCTGGTCATAAGTATTCAGACCCTTTGCTCAGACACTCATATTTAAGTCACATGCTGTCCATTTCCTTGTAATCCTCCTTGAGATGGTTCTACTCCTTCATTGGAGTCCAAATGTGTTTAATTAAACTGATAGGACTTGATTTGGAAAGGCACACACCTGTCTATATAAGACCTCACAGCTCACAGTGCATGTGAGACCAAATGAGAATCATGAGCTCAAAGGAACTGCCCAAGGAGCTCAGAGACAGAATTGTGGTAAGGCACAGATCTGGCCAAGGTTACAAAAGAATTTCTGCATTACTCAAGGTTCCTAAGGGCACAGTGGCCTCCATAATCCTTAAATGAAAGAAGTTTGGGACCACCAGAAGTCTTCCTAGACCTGGCTGTCCAGCCAAACTGGGAGAAGAGCCTTGGTGAGACAGGTAAAGAAGAACACCAAGATCACTGTGGCTGAGCTCCAGAGATGCAGTAGGGAGATGGGAGAATGTTCCACAAAGTCAACTATCACTTCAGCCCTCCACCAGTGGGGCCTTTATGGCAGGGTGGCCCGACGGACGTTTCTCCTTAGTGTAAGACATATGAAAGCCCGAACAGAGTTTGCTCAAAAACACATGAAGGACTCCCAGACTATGAGAAATAAGATTCTCTGGTCTGATGAGACGAAGATAGAACTTTTTGGTGATAATTCTAAGCGGAATGTGTGGAGAAAACCAGGCACTGCTCATCACCTACGCAATACAATCCCAACAGTGAAACATGGTGGTGGCAGCATCATGCTATGGAGGTGTTTTTCAGCTGCAGGGACAGGACGACTGGTTGCAATTGAAGGAAACATGACTGCTGCCAAGTACAGACATATCCTGGATAAAAACCTCTTCCAGAGTGCTCTGGACCTCAGACTTGGCCAAAGGTTCACCTTCCAACAAGACAATGACCCTAAGCACACAGCTAAAATAACAAAGGAGTGGCTTGAAAACAACTCTGTGACCATTCTTGACTGGCCCAGCCAGAGCCCTGACCTAAACCCAATTGAGCATCGCTGGAGAGACCTGAAAATGGCTGTCCACCAACGTTCACCATCCAACCTGACGGAACTGGAGAGGATCTTCAATGAAAATATCAGAGGATCCTCAAATCCAGGTGTGAAAAACTTGTTGCTTCATTCCCAAGGAGACTCATGGCTGTACTAGCTCAAAAGGGTGTTTCTACTCAGTACTGACCAAAGGGTGTGAATACTTATGGCCATGTGATATTTCAGTTTTACTTTTTTAATAAATTTGCAAAAATTTCTACATTTATGTTTTTTTTCAGTGAAGATGGGGCGCAGAGTGTACTTTAATGAGAAAAAAAATGAACTTTTTAGAATTTACCAAATGGCTGCAATGAAACAAAGTGTAAAATTTAAAGGGGTCTGAATACTTTCCGTACCCACTGTATATAAGATAAAGCTACCCCCTTGATTTTTTGGTAATTGCAATTTTTCCGGTTTTATTCTAAGGGTCCCTCTCTTCCACAAAGTCTCTAAAGCTGTTGTGCATTTGCCTAAACCAGTATTTAGGAATCCAGAGAGGTGAGTTATGTACAACGTATAGAATACATGGCATTAAGCACATGTTAATGAGGTTTACTCTACCCAAGGCTAACTCAGGTAGTTTTTCCCATATACACACTTTGTTCCTCATTTTAATAACCAGTGGACTTAGATTTAAGGGAATAAGCTCCTGTGGTTTATTAGTAATGTAAATCCCCAGATACTTAAATTTCTGAACTGAAACACACATCCGCCCTCCTAAATTGTGATTTCTATCCTAAAAGCTGCAAGTGGAAAAAGCACCCCTGCTCAAAGTGCACTACTCAATTGACCTGAAATAAAATAAATCTCACCGTGCTAATAGGACAGTGTTGAACATTGTATAATCCCTTAGGGATACCTAGGAGAGAGTACCTCAACAAAAATGGAAGTGAATGGACTCAATTGAATTGTAGTGATAAAAAAATTAGTGTGATAGGTATTTGTGGAGCAAATGTCCATCCACAACTCTCTGTTCTGATGTATATTCTGATATGGACGAGGGCTCCAATGCGTGATGCCTGCTGGTAGCTCCCGCTAGATGTGTCTAGCAAACAAAGTCCACTGCAGTGTTCAGGAGGTCCCGGCCGATGACTGACCTGACACGTGTTGGTGCGAGAGGAAGCAAATGGCGTGTGACGTCACAATCTTCACAAGGTACGGATGCCTGGAGACACCGTGCTTTCCCTTACACATTTCAGAAACTAACTGTCCATTCACTTTTCTGTTTATTTTTGTTAAGGTACTCGTTCCTAGGTATACACCTAAGGAATAATACAGTGTACAACACTGTCCTATCAGCGCAGTGAGATTTATTTTATTTCAAGTAAATTTATGAACTACTGGAATATTGGATAGACTCTCCCAAATAGCAGTACTCCTGGAATCCAAAGGAGCGGATTTAGACCAGTTTATTGTCAGCAAGGTGGCCTTCAGGGCATTACTGCCCTTACTGGCGTATGGGGCCCGGTGAGTAGAGGGGCCCAGACGTCTGATCACCGGGCCCCAGTGAACTGAACTTGCGTCCTCAGACGCAGGTTCACTTTAAATCTATTGCCGTGTGGGAGTTTTGCTGCACCGCAAAAGTTAAGTCGCCAGCCAATCACAGTCCGGTAGCTGACGTCAATGTGCACGTCGCTGGTGTATGACGTCACTGCCAGCCTGTAACTGGCTAACGTCCGTGCTTCAAATCAACGAAGGAGCGTCTCCGCTGGAGAAGCAGCAAGGTGAGGAGGAACTTTTTTTTTTTTTTGAGACATGGAGGCAGAATTGTAGAAGAGCTATGGGGGCAGGATGGGAGATGAGACATGGGAGCGGAATGGGAGAAGAGACATGGGAGCGAAATGGGAGAAGAGACATGGGGGCAGAATGGGAGAAGAGACATGTGAGCGAAATGTGAGAAGAGACCAGGGGGCAGAATGGGAGAAGAGACATAAGGGCAGAATGGGAGAAGAGACATAAGGGCAGAATGGGAGAAGAGACATAAGGGCAGAATGGGAGAAGAGACATAAGGGCAGAATGGGAGAAGAGACATAAGGGCAGAATGGGAGAAGAGACATAAGGGCAGAATGGGAGAAGAGACATAAGGGCAGAATGGGAGAAGAGACATGGGGCAGAATGGGAGAAGAGACATGGGGGCTGAATGGGAGAAGAGACATGGGGCAGAATGGGAGAAGAGACATGAGGTAGAATGGGAGATGACACATGGGGGTAGAATTTAGAGACATGCAGGCAGGATGAAGTCACATGGGGCCAGGAGTGGAGAACATATGGGGTCCAGAATGGAGTACATATGGGAGCAGGATGTGGACATTATTACTGTAGGGGCTAATTAAAGGATTTTATTACTGCTGTGATGTATTTTATTTTTGAGGATACTGTTTTCAGTGGGGAGGGGCCCTACTACTGTAAGTAAAGTTCAGAAACCAGCACTATGCATACAGCTCCTACCTCTTTTAGGAGTCTTGGACTATGAGTCAGCTGCATGGCTTCCTCACGTCACAGGTGCAGCACCACCAAAGCAATAGTCCTCATGAATGATGCAACAAAGAGATGAACAGGTGGCACACTGTGTGAGATAAAATTCTTCTGCTTTATTCACGCAATCTTTAAAACAAGGATGCTAGGGGGGCATAGCCGGATATCGGACTGAGAGAACGCGCGGCTGAAGAGCTCCCGCTGAGCCCTTATCAAACATGGGCAAAAATATTGCTATACCGGGCAACTACCTGTGAGGGATGGGTCCGCGAAGAGCCCAGTCCACAGCCCCCGCAAGCACCGCTGCAGCAGCGTCTGTGACGGTCCTGGAGGCCTTTCTTCTGAGAGACTCGTCGGGAGCAGGAACCTCTGCGCCATCTTGCCCTGTGCCTGCCAGCATCACACAGGAGAATCCAGCCCTGCATGATGGAGAGGTAGGAGAGGGAGCGATCTCTGTGGAGGCAGATGAGAGAGGGGCAGGAGATGGTTATTGGAAGTTTCGCCCCTGGCAGTTCGCCCCCAGCAATTTGCCCCCAGCAGTTCGCCCCAGGTACATTTCGTCCCCCGCACATTTCGCCCCCGCATGTTTCCCTCCCGCACGTTTCCCGCTGCACTTTTCGCCCCGGATGTTTTGCCCCCTAGCATTTCGCACCCTCACATTTCGGATGTTTCGCCCCCGGATGTTTCACCTACAGCATTTTGACCCTGGATGTGTCGCCATCTGATGTTTCGCCCCTAGCATTTTGACTCCAGATGTTTCACCCTCAGCTTTTGGAGTCAACATGCATGGAACAAAACATCTAGGGATGAACATACCTAGGGGTAAAATATACCGGACCACAATTGCTGGGTAAAAAACTTTCTGAAACCTGGGCCCGGTGAGTAGCAGTGGCAGGCTGTAGAATTGTGCTCCAGTGGAACCTGTGGCTGCCTTTTCAGCAGCTCACCCAGTGTCTCTTCTGGCTGGCCTTAAAGGAGTATTATCACCCTAGAACACAAAAAAACTGACATACTTACCTGTCGCAGCTGTAGCTCCTTGGGTCCCGGAGTGCAGTCTAGCGGTTCCCCGTGAAGTCTTCTCCTGCTTCCGGCTGTCTTTTCATCTTGCCTGGATCACTGATCCATGAAGCATGATGAATGCCGCGGCAGTGAGGCCGAAGGTCTCCCGGCCGCTCACTGACATGACGTCACTCCTGCCCCATTTATCAGTCAATCCCGGGGGCAGGATGCCTCTCCTCTCACCAAGACATTGCTGCGCATGCACAGTGCCTCGATGAGATCTGGTGTTAGATTTAATGGCTTCTTTTTGTCATCCATTACATATCATACTGTATCTAGTGATGAGCAAACCCGATTTGGAAAGTTCAGGGTTCGTATCAAACATTGTCTGCTCGGGTTCAACCACACCGACCCCAAACAGGCAATGTTCGGAGTTTGCTCATCAGAAAATAAAAATCGCTTCTCTCCCCTTCGCTGAGGTCCCGACCTGCGTGGAGAGTCTTCTTGATCAAGAGGATCCCTAGCTAGGAATCCTGAAAGGGATTCCCTCGGGTACGATGACATATTCACACAATGTGGAAGTACATGGAAGAGGACCCTCCGCGTCTGCCGGTACCTCAGCAAAGGGGTAAGTAGCAATATATATATTTTCTTTTTACTATCTTGTCAGTGATGAGGATGTGGTGGACAGATCCTCCACTCCTCTGAGTCTCCATACCCATTGAGTTCAATGGAGATGATAGTTTGGGGGTGCTGAACCCAAACCCGGATTTTCTTGTGTTTGGGACGGAACTGCCCGAACTGAACTTTAGCAGGTTCACTTCTCACTAATCATATTTTGGGTCTAAGATGTATAAATGTGGTCAAGTTACGTTTTTTTTTTAATTCCAAAACTTTAAATTTTCTAGATAAGTAACTTTACAGACAGAAAAATGTTAACAATTGGTCAAACCAACCAACATTGCAGAACAATATATTTAAAGTGTAACTCCAAAAACAAACAAAAAAAAATTTTGATATGTTATAGTACCTGTGGCACTGATCTTTTTCAATGGAGACCCATTCCAGCAGCTTTTTTTTTTTAAAATATAATTTTTTTCTAAATTTTATTTCATTTTGTGTGAAAAGTCCCATCCAAGTTACAGCAGCAGGCTCTATGTGCTGCAGGATTTCAGTGGTTACTAAGGAAGTTGGGCCCCCTTGGTAGCAGAAATTGTGGATGGATTCAGGCTTCCTGTCATACATTCAGGGCTGCTCGTTTCCTCTGGAAAGTTCCCCTTCCCCCTCCCCTCATGTGCCTGGACAAGAGGGGGCTCCCTCCGCCCTGTGTAAAGCCAGTAAAGGACTGAGCACATGGGGAGTTGGGGAGCTTTGCAGGGGGCTGTGAACCAGCAGCCCTGTATACATCATAGGGAGCACGTTGATGCCTCTTTCAGACTTGCTGTTTTCCTGGCGATTACCGCGACAGTTAAAGCCGCAGCGGTAATCGCCAGGAAGATAGAACATGTTTTAAAATGTAAAACCGTGCGGCTTTCTGCTGCACAGTTTTCCCGCGATTTGAGCCCATTGACTTGCTTTCGGCAAATCAAGTGCTATCTAGTGGTTTTGCCGGCAATTACCGCCGTGGTTTTTAAACTGCTGCGATAATCGCCGGCAAAACTGTTAGTCTGAAAGAGGCCTGACAGTTGCACGCCTCATGTAGTCACGCCCCCTAGAGTCCGTCCACAAGTTCTGCTACTAAGGCGAAACGACCTCCTTAGTAGCCACTGAAATCCTGCATCACATGGAGCCTGCTGCTGGAACTTGGATGGGACTTTTCTCACAGAAGTGAAGTTGCTGGAAGGGGTCTCCATTGAAAAAGAAGATCAGTGCCGCAGGTACTATAACATAGCAAAACTTTTTTTTTTTTTTTTTTAGAGTTAAACTTTAACTGTATAAATTAAAACTGTTAATCAAGAAACATAAAGGGTATAGAGGGGGAAGGGTTAGAGAAAAAGAGGAAAGAAAAGAAAAATTGCAGGTGTTAATGTTTGAATTATTTTACAGCTAAATATGTGACCATGAACTAAAATTCAAAGCTGTAGGCAATGCCTCTCAGATAATCTATCAAGCCTCTATTGTTTAAATCTTGCACATCTTGTTCGATCATACATATTCCAAAGTTGAACTGGAAACAAAGGTGCCTGATGTCCTCTGTGAGTAATTCGACCAATATGGGTATCTTCAAAATAGTTGGCAATGGGTATTGCTTCCTGTGGAAAGTCAGGATTTTCCACTAACTCTTCAAATGAAGGCACAATATTCTGTGGTGGTAGAAAGGCAAGGGCAGGTATCATGCGTATCCAACGAGCAAATTCATGGTCACCTTGATATTGCACCTTGAGTCCTTCATTTTGAACTTTACGCCAAACTGACTGTGATAGGTGGAAGAAGCAACCGGTCTTCTCAAGGTTGGGGAATTCACTCTCAAATGCCTGAATTCCAGCTAGTTCAAAATCCAACATCAGGTTGTGTGGCTGCAGTCCAGGTTGTGTGGCTGCAGTCCAGGTTGTGTGGCTGCAGTCCAGGTTCTGTGGCTGCAGTCCTTGTTGTGTGGCTGCAGTCCAGGTTGTGTGGCTGCAGTCCAGGTTGTGTGGCTGCAGTCCAGGTTGCATGTTCTTCAGCTCTTGTAGCAACCTCTGGTACGTTGAACGGCTCTTGTCCGTCAGCAAGGCGTACACTACAGGAACAACAAGGCCGCTGTGGACTACATGGATTGTATAAAGTTGCTTGAACAGGGCTGGTGTACTGAAAAACATGCCATCAGCAAACCACTCTTTACTTTGTGCCAGTAGATGGAGATTGTCTCTTGTTCCACATATCAAGATATGGCTGTGTCCACTTCCTAATTAAAAGTGAAAGTATTAGTACAGGAAATAATGACAGACAAAATAAAAAGTAACAAGTAGCAGACAGAGAATTTCGGGATGAATTCACAAAAAATTTTCCTTATCAGAAGCATCCGTTGTTCATATCTCACATTAAAAACTCACATTTTGCTTCAGATTTTCAGATTTTATAACAGAAACTTAAAACTGAAGCAAAATCTGGTGTGAAGGGGCTAAACAATAGTTTTTTCTACGACATGTATTGTCCCAGTGGAAAATGATATATTCCTGTTTAAAAATGCTTCCAAGCTTCAAAAATGTCACATTTTCAAAGTTGTGAAAGGATTAACGGCACCAGAAACCAGCAAAATGCAGAATTCCATGATAATAAAAGGTTTACATCAGGAAAAACGAGCAAACATGTAAGAAGTATTTGTGAAAAAAAAGCATACTAACTCAATGGTTCATTAGGTCGGGGTCATATCCAGCATAAATGTCTAAATCCCATCCACATGCTGATGAAAAAATGCACAGTTAAAAAAAATGACATGCAGTGCAGAAGTGGCGTACCAACCATGTAGGCAGGGGACGCCACTGCCCCCGGGCCCTCAGGGGGCCTGCCGCCAAGGGGTGTAATGCGCCCATGAACACCGGGCCCCCTGGATCTACCATGCTCTGGTAGGTGCCTGTCACCTACTGGAGCATGGCAAGGATAAATGAATACTCACCGCCTGCTGCTGCGCTGCTTTCCTCACTCTGCTTTGATGCAGATCCTGAGACGTGAGCGATCACATGATTGCATACATCATTCCAGGTCCTGTATCAAAGCAGAGGAACGAAGCGTGTGGCAGCAGGTGGTGAATATTAATTAACCCCCTGCCATGCTCCGGTAAGTGACAGGCACCCACCGGAGCATGGTGTACCCACTTCCCAGCACTAATTCAGCATTGGAACTTCATTTCAGGCTGTTGGCAGGGGGCATGGCTAAAGGGCGCAGGGTATCGCGGAGGAAGAGGGGCCCAGGCCCTTTCAAAACTTTGCTATGGGGCTAGGGCCAAGCTACTTATGACCCTGCATGTGAATGTATGCTGCCATTATGAAAAGAAGATTCCAGCCATTCAGACAAGGGGCTAAAATTCTGCACTAAAACCTGCACCTAAATCCATAGAGCTAAATGGAGATTTTGGCGTAGAATTCTCTACACCAGAATAGCTGTATATCTACAGTTGTGGATAATCCACAGAGGTTAGGAGACATGTTAATGAATCCTTAAGGTACATTCACCTGCACTAAGTAGTTGCAGCAGACAATCTGTAGCTATTTTATAGCAGAAAATTCTACACTAAAATTGGTATCTAGTGATGCGGGTTTGATGCGACAACCTTGTCCTCTGGCTGTGATTGACAATGGCTGGATACCTGCAAATCATGGTTGGTGGACAAGGTTACCACTCTGCTTATGAATATGGCAGACCACTGTATCTCAAAGGCAGGACTTCTACTTTGAAGCTGAGCAGAGAATCAGACTGCAACTAAACCAGTGAGGCATAGTTGGAATCAGTAGGCCTCACCCTACATTATACTATCCTCAAAGTTTCCCTTTAAGGCAAAAAAAATCACATAGTATTCTATATCAGCACTTTGTAATATAGAATTTTTCACATTTATGCAACATAAACTTTGCAATAATTCTGCATAATGGAAATGTTAAATGCTTACCAGAGTCGTGCAGAAGGAACTGCTGCTGGATACCATCAATATTGATCTCCTGGAACTCCTGGGGAATAACAAGTTTATCAAGGGTTTGGGGCAACCTTGGAATATTGCCAAGTTGCCTTGATAATCGTATTGTTCTCTTCAGTGATGCTTTCCTTGGGAGAAGTGCTACAACATTAGAATGGGCTCCTGAAATGACTTCTGTGAGAATCTGTTGTGGTGTCTCTGGTGTTGTCCTTGCCCTGGTGACCGCCTCATTGACAAGTCGGATTGCTTCGGGTCTTGCTGCTTGTGCTGCGTGGTTGTGGGGATCGGTTACTTTCACCACTTCACCAGATGCTTCATTGCTCCAAACACGTCCCTTGCAAGTCGACCGTTTTTCACACACCCAGATGGAATGGACGTCGTCAGACTTCGTTTGGAAAATACGTAAATGTGATTCTCGTAGACCGACTTCTTCTTCCCACGTTTGGATAGAACTGAATTCATACTTGTAGACAGTGAATTGCTGTGAAAGCTGACTGATTTTTTTGTGCTCGTACACCTCTCTCTTTGTAGAGATTTTAGACACTGCTATATTCTGATGTAAAGATGGAATAAAAGCTTGTCTAATGCAACTTGCAGGACACCTGACATACAAATTGTCACATCTGCAACAAAACTTGCAAAAAAGCAGCTGGGTCAGGTAAAAGTTCACAAAATGTTTAGATTTTAGAGTGGTTTACATTCCCCACATAAATCAGGCCTCATTCACACTACATTTTTAAAATCCGTTTATTTGTTTCTTGTTATGTTTTTGTAACACAAAAGCGTTTTAGAAACGTTTTGGAAAATGTCTTGTTAAAATTTAGGGCAAAATGCTCTGACACTATAATGCAATCAGTTGTGAGGTTTACAGATGGAAACAGTTGATTTAACATGTCACAAAAGTGCAGCACTCTGTACAGTACTGTGGTGACATGAGGATTGATGACGGACGGGAATTTATGAACGACAAGGACAAACTGGCGAAACATCCAAACACAAAATTCTGGGGGCAAAACAGGATACAAACATCCAGGGGCGAACTGCTGGTTGCGAAACATCCGGGGGCGATATGTGCGGGGGTGAAATATGCGGGGGCAAAAAATCCTGGGGGCCAAATGCACCCGGGGGAGAACTGCTGGGGGCGAAACATCCAATTCCCATATATATATATATATATATATATATATATATATATATATATATATATATATATATATATATATATATATATATGCCACATTCGGACTGTAAGACGCACCCCCTACTTTCCTCCAAAATTTTGGAGGAAAAAAGTGCATCTTATAGTCCGAAAAATACGGTATATACGATATAAAACCTATTGTCTGAAGGGATAATTAAGTGCTTTGATCAATTAAAGGGGGAATTTGGGTTGACAAACAATTCTATAAATATTTACATCAAAATGGACTCCCTTTTGGGTAAAACATAATACTTTTGTTAAGTTGGTGTTAGAGAAGGGAAATACTAAGATTCCTATGTAACATAGGATACCGGACTGATGCTGAATGTCCAAGATGTAAAATGGATGATGCGGGCCTATTACATACGCTATGGGAATGCCGGGAGTCAGGTAAATGCTGGAAAGGAGTTCTGTCTATTATAAAGAGGGAATATAAAATAGATATTCAACCAGACCCAAAAAATGCCTATTAGGTATATTAGAAGATTATATGGAATTTGACCCAATTTCAATAGGGATTTCACGTATTTTACTTCAAACTAGGAAACATATTGCATCCAAATGGATTAACCCCTCACCCCCAGAAATTAGTGAACTCAAAAATAGGATAACTAATATCAGATTAGAAAAAGGGGTATATCAAAAATGAAACTCAATGAATAAATTTGAGAAAATATGAGGCTTATGGTTGGATACACCTGGAATGCCATCAAGGGGGTTATTGCTGGAGAGACAATTTGACTTATGGAGGAAGGGAGGCATTGACGAGGTCTAATGTTTCATTGTGTATTGGAATTCCTTAACATGTGGTCTGGGTAATATAGCACACCTATATGTGTAGAGGATTATAATGTTTATTACAATATTATGCTAATAAGAGATTTCAAGAATGTGGAATGTTAATTGTAAGATATAGTAATGGTAAGTTATCAGACGGTAATGGGCAAGCTGAAAGGATATATCGGAGAGATGCATGTATGTTATTTTATTATTGTATGTACTGGTTTCTTGTTTTGTAAAAAAAAAAACTAATGAAAAAAACTCAAAAATGTATTGGATTTAAAAAAAGAAAAGAATAGGAAAAAGGCTTCTACCCTGTGTGGGTTCTCTAGTGCTTAATTAAAGCTGATTTCCGGTGAAAACATTTCCCACATTCTGAACATGAAAAAGGCTTCTCCCCTGTGTGAGTTCTCTGGTGGTCAACCAAAGCTGGTTTATGGCTAAAACATTTCCCACATTCTAAGCATGAAAATGGCTTCTCCCCTGTGTGAGTTCTCTGGTGTCTTACAAGATCTGATTTCTGGATAAAACATTTCCCACATTCTGAACAGGAAAAAGGCTTCTCCCCTGTGTGAATTCTCTGGTGTCTAACAAGATCTGATTTCAGGTTAAAACATTTCCCACATTCTGAACATGAAAAAGGCTTCTCCCCGGTGTGGGTTCTCTGGTGAATAACCAAAACTGATTTACGGTTAAAACATCTCCCACATTTGGAACAAGAAAATCTATTGTCCACTGTGTGTATTTTTTGACTTATAGACTTTTCGAGGGTAAAACTATTTCCATTTTCTGAAAGTGAAAATGACTTCTTTGATTTAGGAGCAGTTCGTTTTTCAATTCTTATTTTTTTATTTTGACTTTCCTTAGTAGTCGGTAATGAATCAGAAGTCAGGACCTGTTTCATAGGATCAGATGACAAATCTTTGCTGTGAAGGGATGATGGTATATCTGCAGTAATGGCATTCACTTCAATTGTATCCTGTGGGATCTCAAGATCATCAGATTTAAAAATCTCCTGTCCCTCTGATCTCCTGGTACAGTCATCTGCCAAGAAAAAAAACAATTATTAATTTTGAATAAAACAACCTTGAAATTTATATTTTTGAACATTTCTACTTAAAATGTCTGTAGAAGTGACAACTTATTGACAGAATGACAGTGAATGACAGTTCACAGTCTAATAGAAAACTTCATAGGATGAACCATTGGATCGTGGTGTTCAACTGTTTGTTCATTCTGCCTCCAAAATATGGAATAAGAAGCCACCAAACAATGTTATGTAGGCGAAAATGATGCCAATAAAAACTTCTACTCATCCATAAACCAATCCAGCAATATCCGCTCTCCCAAAGTCCGAGCCTTGCAGTGCGTCCAAACCACATTTATCATCCATGTATTTGGCATTACTATAGTCACTACTCCTATAGATTAATTCACTGAGGGTTATAATTTCCAAAATGCAGTCACTTTATGGGGATTTCTATTGCTCTGGTTTTCTGACATTTTGTCATATTAAGGTTTCTGCAAATGTTGTGTCCCATCTCCTCTGGGATCTGCAAGATCTGCATTCCTAATAGCTAAATGGCGCTCCTTCCCTTCTTACCCTGCCATGTGCCCAGACAGTAGTGTACAACCGTATATAGGGGATTGTCGCGTTCAAGAGTAGTTGGAAATAATTTGTAAGGTCCATTTGTTTCCTATTATCCTTTGTGAAGAATTCCAAAAGTTATCACCACATAAAGTGACACACGTCAGATTTGAAAAATGGAACCTGATTAGGAACAAAAAACTGTCTGCAGGAAGGGGTTAAATCAGAGGATTACTGAAGTCAAAAACTGTGAGTATAGACAGTAACACATCTACTGAAATGATCGACCTGAACAGTCTTCTCAGTAAATAGTGAGAAACTAGTGGTGAAACCTCTCTGGGGTAATTAGAGTCTGGGGCTCGGTGGCTCTTCATCATCTAAACTATCGTAAGGGACAATATTTCCTGTCAGATGAGTGTCAAGAAGAAATATTAGACATTGAAGTAGAACTTTTTATAATACTGCAGAGATGAGTGGTCTTAAATCTAGACCTCGGCAGTGGGAAGAGGTAATGGAGACCTTCTTTTAAAGACTACCATGGAATTACAGAGTCACATAAGTGAGTCAGGCCGATCCCACCACAATCAAACTACCATAGAGAATGAACCTGTAAAAAAGACAGAATAAAAGATATGTTACATCCCCAACAACAACGTATATATAAGGGAGAGCTCCAACACTAAACCGGAGTTGCACTCATTTATGGTGGACCATCGGAGGTATGATGAGTCCTGACCAGAAGAGTAGAGAAAGTATTAGTGCCCCCATTTCAAGAGAGATTGTGCAGGAATCTGAATTCCTTTGGATTGAAAACATAATGGAATTTATGACGTGGAGTGAATCCATGAAACCAGGGCTCGAGCCATGCTACCACATCTCCTGCAGGTGTGAATAAATGTATATTACAGCCATCAGCCACGCACAGCTTAGAGATACATCATGGCACAGGTGTAATGTTATTTATGTAGTCTATCACAATCCTGTTTGAAGATAGTTTGAAAAGTCAGGATAAAGGGAAACTCTGTTGTTATTGTACAGAAATTCACACTTGGCCCTCACTGCACATTTAATATTGTCGATCATAAAAGTGAAGTTTGGCCAGAAAGACTGGACCTGGTCTTGTAGGGACCATATGAGAACATTCAGCCGCACAGATGGGAGAGAAGGTAGATTCATCCAATAAGATATCAGGGATCTAGGAAGCCAACAGCATCATTACCCTCCGCTTTTTCTTACAGGCTCATCAGAATATTTTTCTTCAAGTGATTTTCTCACTTGTCAGCACTTTCTACGTACGCTGTCATTTGTCTTTGTAGTTTACAGATCTGGGCAGCTAACGGTCAGCGTCTACTAATCCCAGGGGGTAGGTGGATCCTCCAGGTTGTAAGTTCTACAGAAAAAGGCTTTTACAATTACACAAAGTAATGTGAACAGTTTTGGATGGAGGAAAATGTTGTGGTCTAGCGGGAAAATGGTGATCACACGATTGTGATACGGCCAAACTACATGACCGGTAAACCAGCCACAGCCGGTGACTGAGAAGAATCTGTGACTTCTCTGCATTTAGTGGTCACTACTCACCTGGGTAGTCATATGTAGGAATCTCCTCCTTACACTGCTCATCACCCCTCACATATGTCTCTGTAGTATTAATATGGGTCAGATCTTCACCCTGAAACAAATATTGTAAAAGTCACAGACAGATGGAGAAGTCACATCTGTGATCAGCTCTAATCCTGCCATCTCCACAGTTCTCATTACACAAGTATAAAACATATTAATGGTGGATAAAACAAGACTGAAGACATGACTTTTACAGCCGTCTACACATCATAGGGGTGATCTCATGACACCTTCTCTCCATCTACCTGATGATCCTGAGGAACATTGGGATCTTCTTGTTTACAGTCCTGTGGAAGAAGAGGACGGGGAGATCTCTTTGGTGTTGTCCTCTTACTGGATAGATCTGGAAGAAACACATACAGGGACTGAATTCATTCTTTACATACAGACAATTATAGGCCGTGTGTATTTAGTCCTGTCTATTACCTGGTGATATGAGGGGTTGGGGAACCTCCATCATGACGTCCTTGTACAGATCTTTGTGTCCTTCTAAATACTCCCACTCCTCCATGGAGAAATAGACAGCGACATCCTGACACCTTATAGGAACCTGACACATACAATGATACCATCATTCCCTCGATCCCTCCATAGAGTTACTGTATAATGTCCCAGCATTCCCAGCAGTGTCACCTCTCCAGTCAGCAGCTCAATCATCTTGTAGGCGAGTTCTAGGATCTTCTGGTCATTGATGTCCTCATGTATCAGGGGGTGAGATGGAGGCCCTGTGATTGGGCTCAGGGGTCTTCCCCATCCCTCAGACACAGGGTCCTGACAGCGCTCACTAGAGGTCTTCTTCACTACTGTGTAATCCTGGTTATGGAGAGACACATTAATAAATCTCACTGCAGACATTTCCAGAGTCCTCACCTCTCCAGTTCTGTCCATCTGTTATTCCCATAGATAAGAATGATGTAATGTGACGTCATCAGAATCTCTCACCTCTCCAGTAAGCCGGAAGAGGATCTCTAGGGTGAGGTGTAATATCCTCTCCACCATCTTGTCTCTGTCCATGTCCATCCTTGATAGGTGATTCAGAAAAATTCTCTTATATAGAAGATCTTCACTGAGAGGATCTGATATTGTAGAAACCTGAATGAGAAGAAGATGAGCCGATGTAACATCATAAAGAATCCTGTGTAATAATACAATTACTGGAGACAATAAGGGAAATATATCAGGAGATAGAATGTGTAGATGTTGTGTTCTCTAGTTTTTTATGGACTGGAACATAAGTTGAATTGCTGACTTAGACATCTCCTCCATACTTCCAATCACTGGCTAAGTTGGCCACTGCTTCAGTAAGAATCACCCAGAAACCCAAGCAGCAATGGTATTTTTATTATTTTACAACATTCTGCTTTTGTCCCTGACATACTAATAAAATCTATATATTTTAGGCCACAGACAACAAGCAGTTTCTTCCTCGGAGTCGGCAGCTGAATACGTTTCTCATAGACTCATCTTCCATAACGCTAATTCTCGTCATATACATTACACATGGCATGAGAAATAACAACTTCATGATGAGGACGACATCTTCATCTTCTAAAACGGCTCTGGAAACAGATATGGCCAGAGTCCGTCACTGACGACATCATCACCGACTGTCTATGTGAATGTTTCCCGTCTTCCCCAGGTTGTAATCTTTTATCACGTTAGATCTCATTTATAAGAGCGTGTTTGTAAGAACAAGACAGTTATTTGATGCTAATGTCTCCATGTACAGTGTTTTTTTCCTGGATATTATGTTTCTTTTAGCATTTTCCTGTAGGCTTCCATATATTACATGAAAAACACCAAAAAAAGAAAAGCAAGTGTTATACTGTATGTGGGGGGGTGGTGGTAATGTGGGAACATTATACTGTATGTGGGGGGATGGTGGCACTGTGGGAACATTATACTGTATGTGGGGGGATGTTGGTAATATTATACTGTATGTGGGTGGATGGTGGGACTGTGACAACATTATACTGTATGTGGGGGGATGGTGGTAATGTGGGAATATTATACTGTATGTGGGGGGATGGAGGGACTGTGACAACATTATACTGGATGTGGGAAGATTGCGCAACTGTGGGAACATTATACTGTATGTGGGGGGATGGTGGCACTGTGGGAACATTATACTGTATGTGGGGGGATGGTGGTAATGTGAGAACATTATACTGTATGTGGGGAGATGGCGGTACTGTGAGAACATTATACTGTATGTGGGGGGATCGTGGTAATGTGAGAACATTATACTGTATGTGGGAAGATTGCGGAACTGTGGGAACATTATACTGTATGTGGGAAGATGGCGGTACTGTGAGAACATTATACTGTATGTGGGAAGATGGCGGTACTATGGGAACATTATACTGTATGCGGGGGGATGGCGGTACTGTGAGAACATTATACTGTATGTGGGGGGATGGTGGTAATGTGAGAACATTATACTGTATGTGGGAAGATGGCGGTACTGTGGGAACATTATACTGTATGTGGGAAGATGGCGGTACTGTGAGAACATTATACTGTATGTGGGGGGGATGGCGGTACTGTGAGAACATTATACTGTATGTGGGGGGATGGTGGTAATGTGAGAACATTATACTGTATGTGGGAAGATGGCGGTACTGTGGGAACATTATACTGTATGTGGGAAGATGGCGGTACTGTGAGAACATTATACTGTATGTGGGAAGATGGCGGTACTATGGGAACATTATACTGTATGTGGGGGGATGGCGGTACTGTGAGAACATTATACTGTATGTGGGGGGATGGTGGTAATGTGAGAACATTATACTGTATGTGGGAAGATGGCGGTACTGTGGGAACATTATACTGTATGTGGGAAGATGGCGGTACTGTGAGAACATTATACTGTATGTGGGGGGGATGGCGGTACTGTGAGAACATTATACTGTATGTGGGGGGATGGCGGTACTATGAGAACATTATACTGTATGTGGGGGGATGGCGGTACTGTGAGAACATTATACGGTGTGGGGAAATAGAGGTACTATGAGAGCATTATATTGAGAGGCTTAATGACCGCAGTGGCTCCTGCGACCGACCCCTACTTCAGCTGGATGTGTTCTCGGACTGACATTCAGCTGAAGTGCCACAATACACGCTGCTGACCAATCAGAGGCCAGCAGCTGACATCGGCATGTACGCCATTAGGGGGCGCATGGAAGTAACATCATGCTCTCCTGTCGCTTGCAGCTGAAGTCAGCGGCAGCTCCAGAAAAAAGACACCGAGCGGCGAGGGAGCAGAGAGAAGGCGAGTATAATGTTCTGTTTTCTTTAAATCAGTGAGTACACGGTGCCCTTGGCCATAATACTACATGTAAGAGTGTGGGCTGTGCATTATACTACATGGATGCCTATGGGCTGTGCATTATACTACATGGATGCCTATGGGCTGTGCATTATACTACATGTATGGACTATGGGCTGTGCATTATACTACATGGATGACTATGGGCTGTGCATTATACTACATGGATGACTATAGGCTGTGTATTATACTACATGGATGACTATAGGCTGTGTATTATACTACATGTATGAGTATGGGCTGTGTATTATACTACTTGGATGACTATGGGCTGTGCATTATACTACATGTATGGACTATGGGCTGTGCATTATACTACATGGATGACTATAGGCTGTGTATTATACTACATGGATGACTATAGGCTGTGTATTATACTACATGGATGACTATAGGCTGTGTATTATACTACATGGATGACTATAGGCTGTGTATTATACTATATGTATGACTATGGGCTGTGCATTATACTACTTGGATGACTATGGGCTGTGTATTATACTACATGTATGAGTGTGGGCTGTGCATTATACTACATGTACAGACTATGGGCTGTGCATTATACTACATGTATGAGTATGGGCGGTGCATTATATTACATGTATGGACTATGGGCTGTGCTTTATACTACATGTATGGACTATGGGCTGTGCATTATACTACATGTATGGACTATGGGCTGTGCTTTATACTACATGTATGGACTATGGGCTGTGCATTATACTACATGTATGGACTATGGGCTGTGCATTATACTACATGGATGACTATGGGCTGTGCATTATACTACATGGATGACTATAGGCTGTGTATTATACTACATGGATGACTATAGGCTGTGTATTATACTACATGTATGAGTATGGGCTGTGTATTATACTACTTGGATGACTATGGGCTGTGCATTATACTACATGTATGGACTATGGGCTGTGCATTATACTACATGGATGACTATAGGCTGTGTATTATACTACATGGATGACTATAGGCTGTGTATTATACTACATGGATGACTATAGGCTGTGTATTATACTACATGGATGACTATAGGCTGTGTATTATACTATATGTATGACTATGGGCTGTGCATTATACTACTTGGATGACTATGGGCTGTGTATTATACTACATGTAGGAGTGTGGGCTGTGCATTATACTACATGTACAGACTATGGGCTGTGCATTATACTACATGTATGAGTATGGGCGGTGCATTATATTACATGTATGGACTATGGGCTGTGCTTTATACTACATGTATGGACTATGGGCTGTGCATTATACTACATGTATGGACTATGGGCTGTGCATTATACTACATGTATGAGTATGGGCTGTGCATTATACTACATGTATGGACTATGGGCTGTGCATTATACTACATGGATGACTGTGGGCTGTGCATTATACTACATGTATGGACTATGGGCTGTGCATTATACTACATGTATGGACTATGGGCTGTGCATTATACTACATGTATGAGTATGGGCAGTGCATTATACTACTTGGATGACTATGGGCTGTGCATTATACTACTTGGATGACTATGGGCTGTGCATTATACTACATTTATGGACTATGGGCTGTGCATTATACTATATGTGTGGACTATGCGCTGTGCACAGGGCCGGCGTCAGCACCCGGGCAAATGCCGGGGCCCTGAGCAGGCAGAGGGGCCCACTGGCGGTCGCGCACCCCGCTGGGCTATGGGCGGAGGAGAGCGGTGTCAGCGCCCGCCCTTCTCCGCCGCTTGCTCAGGGCCCCGGCAGCCCGATACTTACCTCTCCCCGTGCCTCTGCAGATCCGCTGTCTTCCTGCTCTGCGCTCCCTGTGACGTCTCAGGTCAGAGGGCGCGGTGACGCCTTTACACCGCGCCCTCCCCTGAGCCGTCACAGGGAGCGCTGAGCGGGAAGACACCGACAACGCTGGAGTTCGGACCCGAGCAGCGGGCAGCAGGTGAGGAGAAGGGAGGTGAGTATTTGATTTTTTTTTTTTAATGTATGGAGGCATGGGGCAGTATAAAGAGAAGGGGGGGACATCCTGCATGGGGCATTATAAAGAGAGGGGGGGACATCCTGCATGGGGCATTATAAGGTGGGGAACAGCCTGCATGGGGCATTATAAAGAGGGGGGGGGGGATTCCTGCTTGGGGCATTATAATGAGGAGGGGTGACAGCCTGCATGGGGCATTATAAGGTGGGGACCAGCCTGCATGGGGCATTATAAAGAGGGGGGGGGACAGCCTGCATGGGGCATTATAAAGAGGGGGGGGATTCCTGCTTGGGGCATTATAATGAGGAGGGGTGACAGCCTGCATGGGGCATTATAAGGTGGGGACCAGCCTGCATGGGGCATTATAAAGAGAGGGGGGGACAGCCTGCATGGGGCATTATAAAGAGGGGGGGGGGGGATTCCTGCTTGGGGCATTATAATGAGGAGGGGTGACAGCCTGCATGGGGCATTATAAGGTGGGGACCAGCCTGCATGGGGCATTATAAGGTGGGGAACAGCCTGCATGGGGCATTATAAAGAGAGGGGGGGACATCCTGTATGGGGCATTATAAAGAGGAGGGGTGACAGCCTGCATGGGGCATTATAAAGAGGGGGGGGGCATCCTGCATGGAGCATTATAAAGAGGAGGGGTGACAGCCTGCATGGGACATTATAAAGGGGGGGTCAGCCTGTATGGGGCATTATGTGGGGGGTAACAGCCTGCATGGAGCATTAAAAGGAGGGGGCCTGTATGGGGCATTATGTGGGGGGGAACAGCCTGCATGGAGCATTACAAGGGGGGGGGGGCAGCCTGTATGGGGCATTATGTGGGGGGTTACAGCCTGCATGGAGCATTAAAAGGGGGGGCCTGTATGGGGCATTATGTGGGGGGGGGGGCAGCCTGCATGGAGCATTAAAAGGGGGGGCCTGTATGGGGCATTATGTGGGGGGTAACAGCCTGCATGGAGCATTATAAGGGGAGGGGCAGCCTGTATGGGGCATTATGTGGGGGGTAACAGCCTGCATACAGCATTATATGGGGGCCAGTATCCTGTATGGAGCGTTATAAGGGGACCGGTATCCTGTATGGAGCGTTATATGGGGGCCAGTATCCTGTATGGAGTTTTATAAGGGGACCAGTATCCTGTATGGAGCTTTATAAGGGGACCAGTATCCTGTATGGAGCGTTATATGGGGGCCAGTATTCTGTATGGAGCCTTATATGGGGGCCAGTATTCCATATGGAGCCTTATATGGAAGCCAGTATTCATTATGGAGCCTTATATGGGGGCCAGTATTCCATATGGGGGCCAGTATTCCGTATGGAGCCTTATATAGGGGCCAGTATTCCGTATGGAGCCTTATATGGGGGCCAGTATTCCGTATGGAGCCTTATATGGGGGCCAGTATTCCTTATGGAGCCTTATATGGGGGCCAGTATTCCATATGGAGCCTTATATAGGGGCCAGTATTCCGTATGGAGCCTTATATGGGGGCCAGTATTCCGCATGGAGCCTTATATGGGGGCCAGTATTCCTTATGGAGCCTTATATGGGGGCCAGTA
This sequence comes from Phyllobates terribilis, assembly GCF_046119375.1. Taxonomy (NCBI): domain Eukaryota; kingdom Metazoa; phylum Chordata; class Amphibia; order Anura; family Dendrobatidae; genus Phyllobates; species Phyllobates terribilis. The sequence goes on from NW_027362830.1 coordinate 5,945,258, forward strand.
TTCCATATGGAGCCTTATATAGGGGCCAGTATTCCATATGGGGCCTTATATGGGGGCCAGTATTCCGTATGGAGCCTTATATGGGGGCCAGTATTCCGTATGGAGCCTTATATGGGGGCCAGTATTCCGTATGGAGCCTTATATGGGGGCCAGTATTCCGCATGGAGCCTTATATGGGGGTCAGTATTCCGCATGGAGCCTTATATGGGGGTCAGTATTCCGTATGGGGCCTTATATGGGGGCCAGTATTCCTTATGGGGCCTTATATGGGGGCCAGTATTCCGTATGGGGTCTTATATGGGGGCCAGTATTCCGTATGGGGTCTTATATGGGGGCCAGTATTCCGTATGGGGCCTTATATGGGGGCCAGTATTCCTTATGGGGCCTTATATGGGGGCCAGTATTCCGTATGGGGTCTTATATGGGGGCCAGTATTCCGTATGGGGCCTTATATGGGGGCAAGTATTCCGTATGGGGCCTTATATGGGGGCCAGTATTCCGTATGAAGCGTTATATGGGGGCCAGTATTCCGTATGGGCGTTATATGGGGGCCACTATTCTGTGTGGAGCGATTCACCGGTTTCTGAGCTATTGTGGAATTTACAATAGATATCACTCATGTAATGTAAGAAGTGAAATCTTTGCATTGTACTATATATATATATATTTCTCCGCCGTATCTCTGCATCATGGTATGTGTTAAAGGGGCCCACTGAGACTCTTTCGCCCGGGGCCCAGAAAAACCTGGAGCCGGCCCTGGCTGTGCATTATACTACATGTATGAGTATGGACTGTGCATTATACTACATGGATGAGTATGGGCTGTGCATTATACTACATGGATGGACTATGGGCTGTGCATTATACTACATGGATGGACTATGGGCTGTGCATTATACTACATGTATGAGTATGGGCTGTGCATTATACTACATGGATGGACTATGGGCTGTGCATTATACTACATGGATGGACTATGGGCTGTGCATTATACTACATGGATGGACTATGGGCTGTGCATTATACTACATGGATGGACTATGGGCTGTGCATTATACTACATGTATGAGTATGGGCTGTGCATTATACTACATGTATGGACTATGGGCTGTGCATTATACTACATGTATGACTATGATCTGTGCATTATACTACATGTATGGACTATGGGCTGTGCATTATACCACATGTATGACTATGGGCTGTGCATTATACTACATGTAAGAGTGTGGGCTGTGCATTATACTACATGTATGGACTATGGGCTGTGCATTATACTACATGTATGAGTATGGGCTGTGCATTATACTATATGTGTGGACTATGGGCTGTGCATTATACTACATGTACGAACTGTGGGCTGTGCATTATACTACATGTAAGAGTGTGCGCTGTGCATTATACTACATGTATGGACTATGGGCTGTGCATTATACTACATGTAAGAGTGTGCGCTGTGCATTATACTACATGTATGGACTATGGGCTGTGCATTATACTTCATGTACGGACTGTGGGCTGTGCATTATACTGTATGGATGACTATGGGCTGTGCATTATACTTCGGTTATGGGGCCCCATCTCTTCTATGTTCGCCCCTGGTGAATGTAATAGTTTATTTTATTCTATACACTAAAGAACAGAGGCAGAACAGGTGACATATATTAGGTTGAGGCCCAGGATAAGGGACATACATATACAGGGGGTACGGAAAGTATTCAGACCCCTTTAAATTTTTGACTCTTTTTTTTTTCCAACATCATTTTTATTTGATTTTTCAAAACATAAACACATAACATACATCTAATCTGTTACATAGAGAGGTCAGAGTGCCCGTACGCAGACTGGGTCTATAACAACTCTATTAACATATTTAATTAGCATAACAGTAAATTTTTCACTCTTTGTTTCATTGCAGCCATTTGGTAAATTCTAAAAAGTTAATTTTTTTCTCATTAAAAGTACACTCTGCACCCCATCTTGACTGAAAAAACCCAGAAATGTAGAAATTTTTGCAAATTTATTAAAAAAGAAAAACTGAAATATAACATGGTCATAAGTATTCAGACCCTTTGCTCAGTGTTGAGTAGAAGCCCCTTTTGAGCTAGTACAGCCATGAGTCTTCTTGGGAATGATGCAACAAGTTTTTCACACCTGGATTTGGGGATTCTCTGCCATTCTTCCTTGCAGATCCTCTCCAGTTCCGCCAGGTTGGATGGTGAACGTTGGTGGACAGCCATTTTCAGGTCTCTCCACAGATGCTCAATTGGGTTTAGGTCAGGGTTCTGGTTGGGCCAGTCAAGAATGGTCACAGAGTTGTTCTGAAGCCACTCCTTTGTTATTTTAGCTGTGTGCTTAGGTTCATTATCTTGTTGGTGTAACATACCTGGTGGCGTTCTTGCATAGTGCTCCATCCCCCACTATGCAAGATCGCAAACTTTATCACCAGTCCAGTCTGCTAGCCTGGCTTCCCTCCATGCGGTCTGCTTGCCTCTGTTCTGGCTGCTTAGGGCGGCGGCCCGATTACTTCCTGCTTCTTGTAGCTGCTGCGGGCACACCCCTAATGCGTCCTCAGCCTATTGCTATCTGTCATTGGATATTTAAACCAGCTCCACTCTGGAGCCGATGCCTGAGCATCTCGTTCCTTTAGAGGGCTTCTTGCCTCTGTTGTGCCAGATCCTGTCTGAACTATCTCCTAGCCTGTTGTCTGTCTGCCTTCCTGGAGGCTGTATTTCCAGGCCAGTCTGAACACGCTCCTAGCCTGTTCGTCCCGCCTTCTAGGGGCCGCATACCTAGATCTGTTATCTGTGTTTTCTTGCCTGTCTGTCCGCCTTCCTGGAGGCTGTATTTCCAGGCCAGTCTGAACACGCTCCTAGCCTGTTCTTCCGCCTTCTAGGGGCTGCATTCCTAGACCCGCTCCTGTATCTTGCTGTTGTGCCTGTTCCTGTCAGTATTCTCTCCTAGCCTTTTTCCTGTTTTGTCTCTATGTCCGTCCCTTCCCTTTTCCTGCATTGTCTGAACCCGCACCTAACTCCTACTCGTTGTCTCTGTACTTCTGTTTGAGTTTTGTTTCCACTCGCTACTTCTTAGCAAGTACCTTGTGTGTATCTGGTTCTGCTTGTCCCTTTTCCCTTCCTCCGTATCTTCCTGTATTTTCCAGTCTGTTCCATGTGAACAAAGCCCTGTCCTCTCTGCCTTGTTCACCGCACTTGCGGTTTCTCTCTGCTCTGACTTGCCCACCGCTCCGGCGGCTTCTCTCTGCTCTTACTTGTCCACCGCTTCGGCGGTTTCTCTCTGCTCTGACTTGCCCACCGCTCCGGCGGTTTCTCTCTGCTCTGCCTTGTCCACCGCACCTGCAGTTTAGTTGTACTCTGCTTTGTTCACCGCTCCTGCGGTTTCCGCTCTGCTCTGCCCTGCTCACCGCTCCGGCGGTTCCTTCCTGCTCCGCCTTGCTCACCGCTCCGGCGGTTCCTCTCTGTTATGCCTTGTCCACCCCTCCTGCGGTTTAGTTCTGCTCTGCTTTGTTCACCGCTCCTGCAGTTTCCTCTCTGCCTTGCTCACCGCTCAGGCAGTTTCGCTCTGCTCCGCTCTTGCTCACCGCTCCAGGCGGTCTCGCCCTGCTCTGCCTTTGCTCACCGCTCCAGGCGGCCTCGCTCTGCTCTGCCTTTGCTCACCGCTCCAGGCGGCCTCGCTCTGCTCTGCCTTTGCTCACCGCTCCAGGCGGCCTCGCTCTGCTCTGCCTTTGCTCACCGCTGCAGGCGGCCTTGCTCTGCCTTTGCTCACCGCTCCAGGCGGTCTCGCTCTGCTCTGCCTTTGCTCACCATTCCAGGCGGTCTCGTCATGCTCTGCTCTCGCTCACCGCTCCAGGCGGTCTCGCCCTGCTCTGCTCTTGCTCACCGCTCCAGGCGGTCTCACCCTGCTTTGCTCTTGCTCACTGCTCCGGCAGGCCTCGCTCTGCTCTGCTTTTCTACCGCATCTGCGGTTCTGTTCCTGAGTTCCAGTCTGTATTGGACCTTATCCCATCTGTGCTCCAACCTGCTAGTGCCTTCCTGTCTGCACTCCAGCCATGTTAGCCTGTACCCCCTGCCAGCATACCAGTCGTGCTTACCAGTACCCGCCTGCCTACCAGTCGTGCCTGCCTATACCCACCAGTCAGTGTGCCAGCCGAACCTGCCTGTTCCTGTATTCCCCGGTGTGGGCCAACAGCAGTGTCCGGGGTCTGACCTGGAGTAGCACCTGGTCCCTCTGCAAGGTTCCTCCCTGGTGCACAGGCGTCGTTAGCCGTCGTGCGACCTTGGTCGGATCGGGCAGATACTTAGTTACGCCCCTCCAGGCACTATCCGGTTCATGGTCCAGTGGGATCACCCAACACGCACACGCCAGTAAGTCCGGGTGTGCGCATAACAGTTGGAAGGTGAACCTTCGGCCAAGTCTGAGGTCCAGAGCACTCTGGAAGAGGTTTTCATCCAGGATATCTCTGTACTTGGCCGCATTCATGTTTCCTTCAATTGCAACCAGCCGTCCTGTCCCTGCAGCTGAAAAACACCCCCATAGCATGATGCTGCCACCACCATGTTTCACTGTTGGGATTGTATTGGGCAGGTGATGAGCAGTGTCTGGTTTTCTCCACACATACCGCTTAGAATTATCACCAAAAAGTTCTATCTTCGTCTCATCAGACCAGAGAATCTTATTTCTCATAGTCTGGGAGTCCATCATGTATTTTTGAGCAAACTCTATGCGGGCTTTCATATGTCTTGCACTGAGGAGAGGCTTCCATCGGGCCACTCTACCATAAAGGCCCAACTGGTGGAGGGCTGCAGTGATAGTTGACTTTGTGGAACTTTCTCCCATCTGCCTACTGCATCTCTGGAGCTCAGCCACAGTGATCTTGGGGTTCTTCTTTACCTCGCTCACCAAGGCTCTTCTCCCTTGATTTCTCAGTTTGGCTGGACGGCCAGGACTAGGAAAACTTCAGGTGGTCCCAAACTTCTTCCATTTAATGATTTATAGTGCTTATTCTGTATTGTCTGTATAAGTCCCCCCTAAAAATTTGTAAAGTGCCGCGGAATATGTTGGCGCTATAAAAATAAAAATTATTATTATTATTATGGAGGCCACTGTGCTCTTAGGAATCTTGAGTAATTCAAAAATTGTTTTGTAACCTTGGCCAGATCTGTGCCTTGCCACAATTCTGTCTCTGAGCTCCTTGGGCAGTTCCTTTGAGCACATGATTCTCATTTGGTCTGACCTGCACTGTGAGCTGTGAGGTCTTATATAGACAGGTGTGTGCCTTTCCAAATCAAGTCCTATCAGTTTAATTAAACACAGCTGAAGGAGTAGAACCATCTCAAGGAGGATCACAAGGAATGGACTGCATGTGACTTAAATATGAGTGTCTGAGCAAAGGGTCTGAATACTTATGACCATGTGATATTTCAGTTTTTCTTTTTTAATAAATTTGCAAAAATTTCTACATTTCTGTTTTTTTTCAGTCAGGATGGGGTGCAGAGTGGACTTTACTGAGAAGAAAATGAACTTTTTCGAATTTACCAAATGGCTGCAATGAAACAAAGAGTGAAAAATTTACAGGGGTCTGAATACTTTCCGTACTCACTGTATATATCAGGATGGGGGGTGGTCGAAATCTCGCAACGGGTCCCATCAGACCCTAGTTATGCCTCTGATTGTACTGTGTGGGGGGATGGCGGTACTATGGGGGCATTACACTGTGTGGGGCATCATACATCCTGCATAAGGGGTATAATGGGGGCATCATACATCCTGCATAAGGGGTATAATGGGGGCATCATACATCCTGCATAAGGGGTATAATGGGGGCATTACACTGTGTGGGGGCATCAAACATCCTGCATAAGGGGCATAATGGGGGCATTACACTGTGTGGGGGTCCCGTACTCTGAGAACAATACGTTTCCTCCCTTCCTGTCTCCATAGTGGGGTCGTATGTATCTATTACAGGAAACAGAACAGAAACCTTATGATTCTTATAAAGGGGCAACACAAGACCCCAAAAGAGCCTCCGTGCTGAAGGGGTTAATGCCCCCTGCGCCCAGTAATGGGGTCTCCACATACCTCCACCTGCAGAGCCGCCACCACATATATGGCTGCTCTGTGCGCACACGAGCTGTGATGAGGTCACAGGAGGGGAGGAGTCAGGGGTCACATGATCAGGGGCCTCAGTGGATGCAGGACTCTGCTGTGCTGGTTGTCATGGTGCTGGATGAGCTGAAGTTTATGTGTGGGGTCAGGAGGGGTTTACAGTGTGGATGTAGCAGAGCCGCGTGTGTACGAGGTGTACGGAGCGGAGCCGTGCGTGTACGAGCTGTATGGAGCGGAGCCGCGCGTGTACGAGGTGTACGGAGAAGAGCCGCGCGTGTACGAGGCGTACGGAGCGGAGCGGCGCGTGTACGAGGCGTACGGAGCGGAGCCGCGCGTGTACGAGGCGTACGGAGCAGAGCCGCGTGTGTACGAGGCGTACGGAGCAGAGCCGCGTGTGTACGAGGCGTACGGAGCAGAGCCACGCGTGTACGAGGTGTACGGAGCAGAGCCGCGCGTGTACGAGGTGTGCGGAGCCGCGCGTGTACGAGGTGTACGGAGCGGAGCCGCGCGTGTACGAGGTGTACGGAGCGGAGCCGCGTGTGTACGAGGTGTACGGAGCAGAGCCGCGCGTGTACGAGGCGTACGGAGCGGAGCCGCGCGTGTACGAGGCGTACGGAGCGGAGCCGCGCGTGTACGAGGTGTACGGAGCAGAGCCGCGCGTGTACGAGGTGTACGGAGCAGAGCCGTGTGTACGAGGTGTACTGAGCGGAGGCGCGCGTGTACGAGGTGTACGGAGCAGAGCCGCGCGTGTACGAGGTGTACGGAGCAGAGCCGCGTGTGTACGAGGTGTACGGAGCAGAGCCGCGCGTGTACGAGGTGTACGGAGCAGAGCCGTGTGTACGAGGTGTACTGAGCGGAGCCGCGCGTGTACGAGGTGTACGGAGCAGAGCCGCGCGTGTACGAGGTGTACGGAGCGGAGCCGCGCGTGTACGAGGTGTACGGAGCGGAGCCGCGTGTGTACGGAGCGGAGCCGCGTGTGTACGAGGTGTACGGAGAGGAGCCGCGCGTGTACGAGGTGTACGGAGCGGAGCCGCATGTGTACGAGGTGTACGGAGCGGAGACACGTGTGTACGAGGTGTACGGAGAGGAGCCACGCGTGTACGAGGTGTACGGAGAGGAGCCGCGCGTGTACGAGGTGTACGAGGCGTACGGAGCGGAGCCTCGCGTGTACGAGGCGTAAGGAGCGGAGCCGCGCGTGTACGAGGCGTACGGAGCGGAGCCGCGCGTGTACGAGGCGTACGGAGCAGAGGCGAGCGTGTACGAGACGAACGGAGCGGAGCCGAGCGTGTACGAGACGAACGGAGCGGAGCCGCACGTGTACGAGGCGTACGGAGCAGAGCCGCGCGTGTACGAGGCGTACGGAGCGGAGCCGCGCGTGTACGAGGCGTATGGAGCGGAGCCGCATGTGTACGAGGTGTACGGAGCGGAGCCGCGCGTGTATGAGGTGTACGGAGCGGAGCCGCGTGTGTACGGTGCGAAGCCGCATGTGTACGAGGTGTACGGAGCGGAGCCGCGTGTGTACGAGGTGTACGGAGCGGAGCCGCGTGTGTACGAGGTGTACGGAGCGGAGCCGCGTGTGTACGAGGTGTACGGAGCGGAGCCGCGCGTGTACGAGGCGTACGGAGCGGAGCCGCGCATGTACGAGGTGTACGGAGCGGAGCCGCGCGTGTACGAGGTGTACGGAGCAGAGCCCTGTGTGTACGAGGTGTACGGAGCGGAGCCCTGTGAGTACGAGGTGTACGGAGCGGAGCCGAGCGTGTACGAGGTGTACGGAGCGGAGCCGCGCGTGTACGAGGATACGTGTACTGTGGGATACAATTTGGAGAGAGCAGTATGAGGGCATAGTGTGAAAAGAGACACAGAATGGATATTGAGAGAGGGCAGTGTGAAATGGCACAATATGGAGAGAGGTTAGCATGGTGGGAGGCAGTGTGGAGATATAGAGAGTGTAAGGGAAAACTAGAGAGGAGACAGCCATGGTATAGGCCATGGTTGATAAGGGTGGATGGTGTGGCGGTTATAGCTGATAATGGCAGACAATGTGGTGGGTATAGCTCATTAAGGCGGACAGTGTGGAGGCCTTATAGTATAGGAGGATTATTTAGGTCATAGGGAAAACTAGAGAGGAGACAGCCATGGTGTAGGCCATGGTTCATAAGGGCGGATGGTGTGGCGGTTATGGCTGATAATGGCAGACAATCGGATCAGACTCCTAATTCCATGTTTGACAACTTAAGGAAACTTAAAAAAAATCATGATTTATGAAATGAAAACATGGTGGGAAAAAACAGCATTACAGAATTATATTGATAAAGATATGGTCCCTAGAGGACTACGGATCAAAAAACTTCCGACAACCATTTATTCTCAGCAATTTGTGGAGCAATGGAACCATTTACTTACTACATGTTCTCTAAATCTCATGTGTCTTATTGTTAAGAATGAGGAGTAAAATGAATTGCTGTTCAATCATAAATGAATGATATTAAACTAACATTGGAGCCATATAAATCTAACACAGAACATGGAGCATTTATAAGTAAAACGCAACAAACGATCACCAAATTGGAAGACAGCATTATGTCTATGAAGAAAAATAAATTCCAACGTGATAAAAATGACTATACACTTAACCAGGTGTATGAATGGGGTAGATGGAGTGGAACACTACACACCCCCAAATCAATATTAATACCCCATTCATACCACAAATCTGCCTCCAAATCCCATGTTTCAGCTCCTCTGAATTGATTCCTCTGACAATACTTTCCAGGACTCTGACTCCAACGATTCCTATCATAACCCTTCTTAGGCCGCAGTCACACTCGCGTCTTATTTTAATGCAGGAGTCGGATGAGTGTCACGCTATTTTTCTTTCTATTGCTCTGCGAGTGTGGTGTGATTGTGCGGTCTTTTTCACATATGAGCGTATGTGATGCGAATGGCATCCGTCTGCCTTGTAATTTTCATCATGTATTTTCACTAAGATGCCTAAGAAATCCTTGTGTAGAACCCTATAAAAAGCCTCGTTTCCATGTCTCACACTGTGAGTACATATATCATGTTGGGATATTCCCCCATAATAACGCTGTAGCCTGGTTTTGAAGTATTTTTTGGCAACAACATCCCCCAGCTATTTCCCGGCCTCTCCCCTCTGTCAATCCCTTCACTGGCTCCCCATTGCCCAGAGACTCCAGTTCAAAACCCTAACCATGGCATACAAAGCCATCCACAACCTGTCTCCTCCATACATCTGTGATCTAGTCTCCCGGTACTTACCTGCACGCAACCTCCGATCCTCATAAGATCTCCTTCTCTACTCCCCTCTTATCTCCTCTTCCCACAATCGCATACAAGATTTCTCCCGTGCTTCCCCCCTACTCTGGAACTCTCTACCCCAACACATCAGACTCTCGCCTACCATGGAAGCCTTCAAAAGAAACCTGAAGACCTACCTCTTCCGACAAGCCTACAACCTGCAGTAACCACCGCTCCACCATGCCGCTGCACGACCAGCTCTACCCTCACCTACTGTATCCTCACCCATCCCTTGTAGACTGTGAGCCCTCGCGGGCAGGGTCCTCGCTCCTCCTGTACCAGTCGCTGACTCGTTTTGTTAAGATTATGTAAATATTTTTGCTATGTATATCCCTATCACATGTAAAGCGCCATGGAATAAATGGCGCTATAATAATAAATAATAATAATAATTCAACCTGATACAGAGCGTATCCTTTTCCACTGGGTCTTATCTTGGCGCTATGGCGAGCCCTACCCAACAGTATCTGATCCGAGGAGGCGGCGTCCATACTGGATCCATCCACTTCTGACAAAAAGGGCCGCAAAAGGTAAGTTTAGTAGACTGTATTATGAGCTACGCTTTGCATCCTCAAAAGTTTTATGACTATTGTCGGATGAGCGTATCTACATTTGACCATCTTTTGGAGGTGCTGAGGTCAGGAATAACATACCAGAATACCTCCATGCGGAGAAGTATTTATTCTTATGACACTAAGGTATTTTTGTTGTAATTTTTTTAAATAAGAATTTGATCTCCAGGCCTATTACATGTTCACTGCCAATTTTTTAAGGTTTAAAAACGAATTAGTCCGTTGGTTTCACTATTAACATTATTACAGGTCTGAATATCTATGTGTCACGCAAGGTGTGGGAAAGACTAGTGTAACATAAAGGGATAGGGAAAGGGAGCCCTGACACTAGGGAAAGAGGGAGTGGAGACCTCCTTCCTCACCAATTGCCACACGCGAACCTAAACCCTGTATTTCCCTAGCACTTGACCCTGTAAAGGGAAGGGTGGAGGTGAGCACTAGTCAATCGCCACTAGCGACTAAAGACAACAAGGTAGACAAACACGGGGGAAAGTAGGTTAGCGTTAGTCGACTTCAGAGAGATAACTCCAAGCATCCTCCTAGCACCACAGAACACGATAGCAGTCTGAGAGCTCCAAGCATTCACAAGGAGTCATGTGAGTATCACAGGCAACTTTCTGCTGAAAGTGAAACTATTTAAACACCCAGACCAGGGTGTCAATTAGCAGGAAGGAGGTGGCCGCTGGGTCCTAGAGTGAAACAGTTAAGAAGGTGTCTCTAATGCTAAACGAAGGGATCTCCTGCAACCACCTGCAGGACGACTGTCTGTCGCATCTGATACACCCGTGACACTATGTGGCCTTGCTTTTCAATAGTGGATGGAAAAGTCTGTGTGTGTGTTACCAAGTGTAGCGACTATAGCTTAATTGTATGCTTGTGTTATTTTGTAAAAATATAATGTTTGCCTTACTATTGTCAATGTTTAAGAATGTCTAATATAGTATTAATAAGAGGTTGTTTTTTTATCTATTTATTAATTATGGATATATTTTAAGCATTATTATTAGGTATTATGTTAAAATATCCTCCTACACCATCTCATTATGCATTGTTACATTTATCCAATAGGTTTCTATCTACTGGTGTATCATTTGTGGCCCTTCATTTGGAATTCCTCCTGGGCAACTCAACAATTTCAGGAATTGTCTGGAACAATTGTGCCCAGATATGGGACAGACTCCATTCTGTGGTGGTGCCGGAGCCGGCACAACTTGCCTGGGAGCGGATATCACGAGGCTTTTTGCTGAAAACTCAATTTCCAAACTGCCTCGGGCTTTGGATAGGAAACACATCAGGGTCAAGAAGCCGTCCAACTCTCAATTATAAGCAGTCCCAATATTTCAATTCTAAGCAGTAATTTTCTGTTGTACTATTGGCGGTAGTTGACAGTAATTACATGTTTAGAATTGTTGATATTGGGGCCTATGGGAGTACAGGTGATTCCCGCATCTTTAAAACATCGGTAATGGGTCTATGGCTTCTAAATAATGACCTTGCTCTCCCACCTCCATGTGTTCTTCCAGGTTCAAGGTCTGAAGCAGCACCATATGTCTTCGTTGCGGATGAGGCTTTCCAATTAACAAGAGATGTGATGCAGTCGTTCACACATCGAGGCCTCAGTCACCAGAGGTAAGTTGTCAATTATTTGCTGTCTTGTGCTTGCAGAATGGTTGAGTGTGCCTTTGTCATCCTGTGTGCTGAATGGCGCGTGCTCCAGTCTGTCCTCTAACTTAGCGAACAGAATGTGAATGGCGGGATCAAGGCATGTGTGCTGTTGCACAACTTTACCCGCATGCATGAGTGTCGTTATGGTCCAGGTCCTGAAGATGTCCAGGATGTGCCCAATCCCTTCCTTTATCCATTTGTGCCAACTACATGACGACAGTCTTCTGTCATTAAGGTTCGGGATCTTTTTGCCTCCTGTTTCTTAACTCCATAGGATGAGACGCCATGGCAGAATCCCCCAGTTATTGTTCCTTGAATTAATGTGTTTATGTTTTTTTGTTTTTTACTTTCCTTGTGCAATAATGTGTCAAACATCCAACATATGTGATTTTTGCTCCCTTTACTAGCAACATGTATTTTTTATTTTCTAAAAATGAAAAACATGGCTTTTTTGTTAACAAAAACTTTAATAAAAAATATATATACAAATAAGGGCATACATATTTTGTCATATGTACACCTTTTTATTTTTAGAATGTAAACAGTCTGCCATAAAGAAATAAAACATTCAGAATTTTAACATCGTAATCCTAACATTACAAATTATGATAGGTGAAGGCCTTCTGTTGGGAGGCAGAAACGTTTCCAGACCAAAATGCTGGTGCTGTGGAAATCGTTTGGGCCATGAATTGAGGGCTATATGACCCTGAAGGGAAAGGACGTCTGTGTGTGTGGCTCTTGGGGGTGAAGGTATTGCCCTCCATGAGCATAATAATATTCTCCTCCAGTAGGCCCATGCCTGGACCATTGTAGTGGCCTATCGCTAATAAAGGATCCAGCCATTGGAGCTCCTGGACCAGCCCACTCCTCTTTCCTTTGCCCACTCATGTGGTCTGACTGAATGGGTGGTTGTCGATCCACAGGGGATGTTGGTTGGGACGTAGGGAGCTGAGGCGTGATGGGTTTTGTGATGAACCCGCATAGTCCTCATCTGCCGAGTGCAGACGGTTTCTGTCTGACCGATGGCAGTTTTACAGACAGTCAAACACCTCATGAAGATTATTAGGTCACATGCAAGCATCCAAAATAATATGGAAGGCGTTCCTGGCAGTCAGCTGCACAGGCGTGTCGATATCGCTCAGATACCATGCCTAGGCTCCACGTAAATGCCTCCTCCCCATCATCATTTGCCGTGCGGGCAAGATAATCTAATACCCCACTATCTACCTTGTGCCTAGTGGTGATGGTGGGGAGCTCCCTCCTACGTCTAAGTCTTCGTGGGATGGGAGCAGCAACAGGGGAGTTGTCAAGTCGAGGGGTTGGGCTGCTGCTCCGGCGTCCTTCCACTTCCTCCAAGGCTGGTGCTTGTGCTGTTGATGGTGCTGACGCAGATGTTGCTGCGGAATCCGATGACTGTCCTACTGCTGGTCCTGCACTTCGGCAGAATCGGCCACTGGATCTAACAGGGCGTCATCTGACTCCGAGGCCATCTCCCTGTCCTGTAAGTTGGATTCAGTTCTGCAAGTGACAAAAAGGATGTGATGTTGGGTAAAATTAGATAACTTAATATGTTTCTAATCATTAACAATGATAAAACAAGCCATAACGTATGGACATAGGTCTATAATGGGGGCCAGAACATTGAGCTTTCTGGACACCGCAGACCCATTTTTGCCACACTCCCTTGTATACGTATCGTGACAGCTGTGCCAGCGTCGGGTGATATCATTCACTGTTATAAGAGGAACCAGAAATGAACACAAATGATACCTTTACCATTATTAGCCAATATCTTGACATTCCAATAAGGAGAACACAAGAAGCCTCCATAAATATAAATACAACCTTTAATGTACAAAATACACCAGAAAAGTGCGCGTGTGGCCGTACAAATATTAAGTCATTACGTAGTGCTGACGTACATGTACAATTAAGAAAAAAGTAAAGCCGATCAGCTGTGTGGTTCATGAATGGAGAACGGGAGAACGTTCTAAGCAAAACATGAGGAATGGCCAAAGAAATCGTGTAATCCAGCTCCAAGTAAAAACATGCGTTTAATTAGTCCATGTTAAAAATGACATCCATGAAGAAAGGGTGGGGGGGTAGGTGGACAGTGCTACGCGTTTCGAATGATCTGTCGTCCTTTGTCACAGCTTCTGGAACAGTGTGTCAGTGCATCTTAAATTCCATTGATAACTACAGACCGGTGTGCTGATTTAATCACACGTGTCCACAGACCATAATCAGCATGGATTTCGTGATGGTGTGTTGGCGCATCCTGAATACTCTCAGAAATTGCAGACCGGTGAAATAATAAGTTCATATTATCAAAGTATGAACCGACATCGCTGCCAGAAGAAAACGCCAACACAATTATACAATGGCACATAGACAAAAAGTGCAAATACAAAAAATACAAAAAGTGAAAAACAAATATACAATAGGCAATTTAAAAATAGGAATGACTATAAAAAACCATCCAAAACCCAACTAGGAGACACATAGAGACAAGACGGGAAATGCATGTGTCTCTGGATTATTCAGTAGTGATCATCACTAGTGATAGGTGAGCACTAAAATGCTCGGGTACTCGATGCTTGGGTCGAGCACATTGGAAAACTCGGGAGCTCGACCTAAGCAACGAGCCCAATGTAAGTCTATGGGAAATGCAAGCATTTTTCAGGCGGCTCCGCCCGGTGGTCTGCAGAGGGCCTAAAAATTACCCAAATCAATGAGAAAAGTGCTCAAATGACATGAGAACAGCATGGGGAAGACCCCTGGAAGCATTTCTGACCCCCAGGTCACTGCTGTCAGCAATACTGTCAGAGTATTACGCCACTTTTACGGACTCACAATAAAACATACAAAAACCAAACCAAAATGGATTTTCCTGGGCAACATGTTAGGGAACATCCTTTCCAGGGTAATGACTTGTATATAAGGCAAAATAAATAACCAAAACCAAAAAGACTCCTCCACACCTTGGGCTATGTTCACATGTAGCGTTTTTGATGCGTTTTTGCACTTTTGCATTGCTTTCAACCAAGACAAATGCATTCACCGGGAAATGTCATTTTAACATTTTACAACCTTATCTGGCCATGTGGTGTGTGACACATCATCAGACACATGCATACAGTGCTGAAAAGACATGGGAACAGTATGGGGAAGACCTCTGGAAGCATCTCTGACTCCCAGGTCACTGCCTAAAAGTGTGCCCATCATAAGTGATCCTTGGCGCATGCGAAGATGCCTCCCGCCATGCACCTGTCGTTGTAGACTTGCAACAATCACCAGCCACGTCCTTGTCCCAGTGCAGCGTTCAGTTGTCCCTACCCCATTCCTTGGAATGCAAGCGCAAGTATGCAGCCAGCCACCCAACAGGCTGCAATACTATACTGCCAAATTTTTGACAGCTGCGTGCACTTGAAATGTGGCCTTTTAGACTCGTGGAGGCAGAAGCTGTCCATAATCTTATGGCGGCGGCGACCGGGTATTCATACACGATCCCCAGCTGCCACTATTTGTCCCGGTGTCGTCTCCACCTTCCACAAGCACGGGTCCTACAACATTACCCGTGCCCTCCCCAGTGAACTTACTGGGAAGGACCGCCTAACCAGAAACACGTCGTAAAGTGAATGTGGCCAGGGACAGTATGGAGCCAGTCCACTGCTTTTTATGCTGAGAGTAGTATTTCACCACAGCCATATTCTTTAGCTTGGTGAAAGGACTTGGTAAACCATATCTACTTCAGCTGTCATTTCTCCCAGGAAGTCCTCTAAAGCTGCTTTCACTTGAAATGTGGCCTTTTAGACTTGTGGAGGCAGAAGCTTTTCACAACCTCATGCCGGCGGCATCCGGGTGTCCATACTTGGTCCCCAGCCACCACTATTTCTCCCGGTATCATCTCCGCTTTCCACAAGCACGGGTCCCACAACATTACCCGTGCCCTCCCCAGTGCACTTACTGGGAAGGACCGCCTAACCACAAACACATGGACAAGTGAATGTGGCCAGGGATGGTACAGAGCCAGTCCACATTAAAAATGTAGCCTTAGAGTGTCCGGGAACCTTCCCACACACTTTTCTTAGCCAGGGCTGCTTCTCAGCAGGGTTGGACGGGCCCACCAGAGAACCGGAGACTCCTCCGGTGGGCCCTGGCTTCTCCTTCAGGAGAGTTCATAGTGCCGAGGTGAGGCCATGATGATGATAGAAGCCACCATCTGCTTAGTTTTCTGTTACTTGGAATGCAAGTGCAAGTATGCAGCCAGCCACCCACCCACAGGCCGCAAAACTAAACTGCCAGATTTCTGGGCAGCTGCTTGCACTTGAAATATGGCCTTTTAGGCTCGTGGAGGTGTAAGCTGTCCACAACCTCATGGCGGAGGCCGGGTGTCCATACTCGGTCCCCAGCCGCCACTATTTCTTCCGGTATTGTTTCCGCCTCCTACAAGGCGGGTCCCTGAACATTACTGCTGGTACTTTTCTGTGGGAATCTGCTTGCCTCCTACTAGCCTGGAATATTTCCAGTAAACTATGAAATGACGCCATGGTATTAGCACTGTCCCCAGTACCAGTAGCCAAGCCATCCCCAGTTTCCTTCTTAGGAATTTTATTTGGTAGACTGAGTGGCTGCCCAAATACATTAGTTTCTCACAAAGGAGCTGAAGATAGAGTAGCAGTAGGTGCAAGTTTCTCCAGCCTGTTAGATATCAGAGGGTGAATGGCAGCACATTGGATCAGTGGTTAGCACTGAAGCCTTGCCGCGCTGGGATCCTGGGTTCAAATTCCATCAAGGACAACATCTGCAAGGATTTTGTATGTTTTCGCTGTGTTTGCATGGGTTTCCACCTCAGTAAAAAAGCAGCCATAGAGTGTCCAGGAACCTTCCCACACACTTTTCTTAGCCAGGACTACTTCTCGGCAGGGAGAATCCTCTGGTGTGCCCTGGCTTCTACATAAGGAGAGTTCATGATAGCGCTAACTTTGCAGCTGCTATGGGGCTCTTGAGCGGGGGAGAAAGGTGAGCCCTCATAATCAAATCCTCTGGTGGGCCCAATGTTTTTCTATCTGAAACAGCTTCGCAGTTGGAGTTGTATTTCACCACAGCCATATTCTTTAGCTCGGTGAAAGGACTGGCATAGAGGGAAACCGTATCTACTCCGGCTGTCATTTCTCCGTCACCAGGTTCCGCCCATTGTCACACACGACCATGCTTGGCTGTATGTTCAGCAGTGAGAGCCACAGATAAGGCTGCTGTGATACAGCTTTCAACAACTCTACAGCGCTGGGCGGTTTGTCACCTAAGCATTAAGCATGTTATCTTCAGCACAGCCTGTTGCCGCTTGGCCAAGGCAGTGCTGCAGTGCTTTCAGCTTGTGACTGATGTGGTCATTTCAAAGATGGAAGAAGAGGTGCAGGAGCTGAACAATGTGATTACATTGAGGTTACATTGGCGACTCTGTATTTTCTTTGACCGCGCTGCATTGGTACGCAATTACACATAGTAATGACTCCACCCCCTTCCGGCCCGTCAATCCCGGACTTCCGGTTCCCGTGTCTCAGTGTTTACGGTTAATACCGCTCACTATGACTGGCTAGTCACCCCTATTTAAACCTTCCAGTTCAAAGTATCCGTACCCCCTGACGAAGGTCCTCAGCGTCCGAAACGCGCGTCGGGGTGTGCTCCGCATTCTACCTCATCACCCTTATCAGGTAACATACGGCATTTCCATACCTTTCCCTGCTACAACATTTATTATATTACAGGTGGTCACATCCTTGTGCTCTCACTACCTCTTCCCTTTTCCCTCTCCCTTCCCTCCTTTTCGGGGTATTTGTTCATGAATTACATTGATGGTGCTTATTTTGGTAGTTATCCTTAGATATTATATTTATGCAATGATCTATATTTGCTCTTAACCATTATTATGCATGGACATTTTATACTACCCTAAGTGCCTTATAGATATATGTAAATCAATTGTTGAGGCTTCCATTTATTATATATGACTGATGTGTGCATATATGCCTATGTAGGTGAGATGCTTCTTATATGTATATATATATATATATTTTTTTATGAATGCGGACATTCTTGTGCTTTTCTTACCACTGTAACCATAGTCGAATAAAGGTTTTTTATTATACCTTAGGTGTCATATGATATATTTCTTTGGACATAACATTCGGCAATTTCTCTTGGTTGTTGCATGTTTAGCCGAATGGTCTGCCATTCGTTGTCCATATAGCACACATTCCTTCATCATCTGGATGTTTTATATTGACCAAACTGGTCTCTGATGAAACTCCAATACATGTGGCTATATCCTATGTGTCTGCATATTCATGGAAGAAGAGGTGCAGGAGCTGAACAATGTGATTACATTGAGGTTACATTGGCGACTCTGTTTTTTATACTAAAGAAAGATCCTACTGTTTTTTTTACGTTATTTTTTAAGACAAATGCATTCACCGGGAAATGTCATTTTAACATTTTACAACCTTATCTGGCAATGTGATGTGTGACATATCATCAGACACATCCTGTTTCATTTATGAAGGGGGGACTCTGAAAGTCACAAAGCCTATTTTTATAGGGCCATCAGGCGGCCCTTACTGTTCTTAAAAGGCCAGCAGTCGGCCCTCGCTATTGTTAGAGAGCCATCAGTCGGCTATGCTTTGTTGTTCCCATTACTAAAGAGTGAGTCTCCTATATTGTTGTTGCGTATGCAGTGACTGCAAGGGCTACCAAAAATTCGGACGAAACCCAATACCCCTTTGAAGAGACATAGAGGAGGGTCTCAGTAAAAAAAATGTTCTCATTATAAAGGAGTGGGTCTCCTATAGTGGTAATGCCCATGCTGTGACTGAAAGGGCTGCCAGAATTTGGGAAAAACCCCACTAACAATTTAAAGACACACAGAGCAGGGCCACAGTAACGAGTGCGACATGTTCCCATTAGAAAGGAGAGAGTCTACTATACAGTTATAGGGTATGCAGTGAGTCCAACGGCTCACAAAATTTAGGAAAAACCCCACTAACAATTTAAAGACACATAGAGCAGGGCCACAGTAACAAGGTACGACATGTTCCCATTAGAAAGGAGAGGGTCTGCTATACAGTTATAGGGTATGCAGTGAGTCCAACGGCTGATAAAATTTAGGAAAAACCCCACTAACAATTTAAAGACACATAGAGGAGGGCCACAGTAACGAGTACGGCATGTTCCCATTAGAAAGGAGAGGGTCTGCTATACAGTTATAGGGTATGCAGTAAGTCCAGCAGCTGACAAAATTTTGTAAAAACCCCACTAACAATTTAAAGACACATAGAGCAGGGCCACAGTAACGACAAATTCCCATTAGAAAAGAGAAGGTCTTCCATACTGTTTGCCTATACAGTGGAGCAACGGCTGCCAAAAATTTGGAGGAACTCCAATGCCTCTTGGAAGAGACGTAGAGGGCCTCATGAAAACATGTTCCCATTATTAGGAAGTGGGTCTGCTATGCCAGATGACCTGGCCTCCACAGTCACCAGACCTGAACCCAATTGAGATGGTTTGGGGTGAGCTGGACGGCAGAGTAAAGGCAAAAGGGCCAACAAGTGCTAAGCATCTCTGGGAACGCCTTCAAGATTGTTGGAAGACCATTTCCGGTGACTACCTCTTTAAGCTCATCAAGAGAATGCCAAGAGTGTACAAAGCAGTCATCAAAGCAAAAGGTGGCTACTTTGAAGAACCTAGAAGATAAGACATATTTTCAGTTGTTTCACACTTTTTTGTTAAGTATATAATTCCACATGTGTTAATTCATAGTTTTGATGCCTTCAGTGTGAATGTACAATTTTCATAGTTAAGAAAATACAGACAAATCTTTAAATGAGGTGTGTCCAAACTTTTGGTTTGTACTGTATATATATAAATAGAGGGGGTTAACGCAGGAGCACTGGGTAAGCAGGGCCTAGTAAGTAAGGGGTCACAGAGGATCAGTACATATTCAGCCAGATATGGTAGTCATTGTGTCCATGGAGTAAGAGAGAGACAGCACATGTGTCTTGTGATTTTACATCCAGTCCAAGAGGGGCATCTCCAGCCCCCGATGTGGGGGACTGATATCACCAGTCTATTGTATTCCCCTATTTTCCCCCACTCACTGACTAAAGTTCATCTCCCATCACTGACTTTGGCTGCGTTCACACATTGCGTATTTTCGAGCGCTTTTTTGCGCGCGCTTTTTCAAAATACGCAATGTGCCTTGTGTCTGCCAGCAAAGTGAATGGGAAATTCACTTTGCCGTTCAGACACTGTGTGATTTTACGCAGCGGGAAAGAGCAGCTGCGTAAAGAATTGGCATGTCAATTCTTTACGCAGCTGCGTCCTGCGCTTTCTCTCTATTGTGCCCATTATAAGCGATGGAATTACGCAGCGGTGTTCACACACTGCGTAATTCCATCGCTTTTTTACGGAGGCGCAGGATGGATACTCACCTACCCGATGTCAGGGGAGAGGCGTCCGGTCCGGTCCGCTCCAATCCCGCGCTTCCAGCATCTGCCGGTGAGCCGATCAGCTGTTAGCTAACCGGCTTGTAACCGGCTTCCGGTCAGCTAATTACAAGCCGGTCAGCTGACAGTCTGCTGATCGCTTCACGGCAGATGCTGCAAGCGCGGGACGGAGCAGACGCGTCTCTCATCCATCAGGTAGGTGAGTATCCATAGTCTGTACACACACTGCTAGGGACACACACACGACACACAGACACAGACAGTACACACACGACACACAGACACAGACAGTACACGTCACCCTTCATTTCACACTGCGTTTTTTGCTGCGCTTTTTTATGCAGTGTGTGAATGGAGGTGCTTTTTTTACCTGCGTAAAAAAACGCAGGTAAAAAAAGCAGGAAAATACGCAGCGTAAAATAACGCAGGGAAATACGCGATGTGTGAACACAGCCTTAGAGCTATGATGAACCCTTGTAACCTCAGCTGATAAGACAGAAGGGAACTGGTGTTACGAGTTGTATACACCACCTTTACACAACTATCGTAAATCTGCTTCTGATTTGCCCAGACTGAGCTTCTGTTCAGAGACGGGTCCTTCCCCCTCCAGCAAAGCACACTGTCTTATATGCACACATTATATATATATATATATATATATATATATATATATATATATATATATATATACACACACACATATACACAAACACGTGAGGAATTACATGAGTGGAGCAATATTCATGTGGGATAATATATGTATATATATTATATGTATACTGTGGGGAAAAAAAGTATTTAGTCAGCCATCAATTGTGCAAGTTCTCCCCTTTACAGAGATGAGCGAGGCCTGTAATTGACATCATAGGTCGAGATCAACTATCAGAGACAAAATGAGAAAACAAATCCTGAAAATCAGATTGTCTGATTTGGAAATAATTTATTTAAATATATATAAATATACATGTGTTAAATTGATAACAAATATTAATTTCATATATAAAAATATAAAACTCAAGTAAAAGCTGTGACACCTTCCCATAATGGCTACAGCCAGAGGGATCAAAAGAGAAAACGTATTCAGAGCATACCCCGGCCCCCTCACACCACCCCAACGCCGTATTGCTGATGCTTCGTCAGGGGCACTGTGATTTTCTTGATTTTTTTTGGATATTCTCTCTCTCAATGTTAAAATTAATCTACCCTTAAAATTATAGACTGTTCATGTCTTTGTCAGTGGGAAAACTTACAAAAACAGCAAGGGATCAAATACTTATTTCCTTCACTGTATATATATACACACACACACTGCTCAGAAAAACAAAGGGAACACTGAAATAACACATCCTAGATCTGAATGAATGAAATCTTCTCATTGAATACTTTGTTCTGTACAAAGTTGAATGTGCTGACAACAAAATCACACAAAATCATCAATGGAAATCACATTTATTAACCAATGGAGGCCTGGATTTTGAGCCACCCCCAAAATTAAAGTGGAAAAACACACTACAGGCTGATCCAACTTTGATATAATGTCCTTAAAACAAGTCAAAATGAGTCTCAGTATTGTGTGGGGCCTCCACGTGCCTGTATGACCTCCCTACAACGCCTGGGCATGCTCCTGATGAGGTTGCGGATGGTCTCCTGTGGGATCTCCTCCCAGACTTGGACTAAAGCATCCGCCAACTCCTGGACAGTCTGTGTTGCAACGTGACATTGGTGGATGGAGCGAGACATGATGTCCCAGATGTGCTCAATGGGATTCAGGTCTGGGGAACGGGCGGGCCAGTCCATAGCTTCAATGCCTTCATCTTGCAGGAACTGCTGACACACTCCAGCCACATGAGGTCTGGCATTGTCCTGCATTAGGAGGAACCCAGGGCCAACCACACCAGCATATGGTCTCACAAGGGATCTGAGGATCTCATCTCGTTATCTAAAGGCAGTCAGGCTACCTCTGGCGAGCACATGGAGGGCTGTGCGGCCCTCCAAAGAAATGCCACCTCACACCATTACTGACCCACTGCCAAACCGGTCATGCTGAAGGATGTTGCAGGCCGCAGATCGCTCTCCACGGCGTCTCCAGACTCTGTCACGTCTGTCACATGTGCTCAGTGTGAACCTACTTTCATCTGTGAAGAGGACAGGGCGCCAGTGGCAACTTTGACAATCCTGGTGTTCTGTGGCAAATGCCAAGCGTCCTGCAGGGTGTTGGGCTGTGAGCACAACCCCCATCTGTGGACGTCGCTCCCTCATACCACCCTCATGGAGTCGGTTTCTAATGCACATTTGTGGCCTGCTGGAGGTCATTTTGTAGGGCTCTGGCAGTGCTCCTGTTCCTCCTTGCACAAAGGTGGAGGTAGCGGTCCTGCTGCTGGGTTGTTGCACTCCTACGCCCCCCCCCATATCTCCTGGTGTCAAAGTAAAATATATATATTATAGAAAATCAATTTGTTTCTTTTAATAGATTACCTAATCAGTGTGAATCAATATAGAGATGATGGAATAATCTATGTGTATGTATGTATGCAAATGTGTATCTTCACATGGAATTGTTAATAGTTAATGAATATATAACTAACAGCTTCTGTTCTAATTTGTAGACACAAACAACTAAATGATTTCCTGCGAATGATGTATGCATGTGCACGGCTGATAACAGAGAGATTCATGTCGAGTTGGCAAAGATGGAGCTGAGAGACTAACTCACCCCTCTCATCGGAATACCTAAGGCATTACTGAGTGCAAGAGATACATAGATGAACAAATTACAGCATGCCGAGTTATCAGAAAAGAGCAATAAATTTTACTAATCTCACCTAGAAGGAGAATGCTATTTAACTCCATGTCTATGTAATAAAGGATGACATTTGCGTGGTTCAGTCTCTGAGTGAAGTTTAATCAACCAGATTAGCAGATTTGGTTAATTAGCTTCTCTGCATGCACTCGGACATCTTTAATTTGGAGGAGAGCAGTTACCTAGTGTATCTTAAATTGGTGAAACCTTCACACTGGCCTGTCTCCTGGTAGCGCCTCCAGCCTCTGGACACTACGCTGACAGACACAAAAAACCTTCTTCCCACAGCTTGCATTGATGTGCCATCCTGGATGAGCTGCACTACCTGAGCAACTTCTGTGGGTTGTAGAGTCCGTCTCATGCTACCACGAGTGTGAAAGCACAACCAACATTCAAAAGTGACCAAAACATCAGCCAGAAAGCATTGGTACTGAGATGTGGTCTGTGGTCCCCACCTGCAGAACCACTCCTTTATTGAGTGTGTCTTGATAATTGCCAATAACTTCCATCTATTGTCTATTCCATTTGCACAACAGCATGTGAAATTTTTTGTCAATCATTGTTGCTTCCTAAGTGGACAGTTTGATTTCACAGAAGTTTGATTCACTTGGAGTTATATTCTGTTAAGTGTTCCCTTTATTTTTTTGAGCAGTGTAGTATGGTTGGGTAGTAGTTAATAATTTCTGTCAATGACGTTGAGGACTTCCATTCTGTTATTGGATAACATGGACATAATTGCTGCCACTGTATTGTCTCTCAAAATCTGTAACTTTTTTACTGTGCGCGCATTTTTCGTCCAGTTATTATTGTATATATTTCGCATTTATAGATTGATATTTTGAGAGATATTTTCCTATATCTTATTATGCATTTATACTATGATCTCATATAATCGTGTTATACTTCATGCTTCACTGTTCTCTGTGGTGACCTCGCTGGCCGTATCAATCTATGCTCCATGACGCGCGGTCACGTGGTTCCCCACGTGCTTACGGCGTGATGGATCATATGACGCGTTTGCCATGGATGCGGTGGTGTAGCAGTGATTGCCATGTGTCATGCCACGCCCTCCCCACACCCATTGGCGGAGAGACTACACACCCCCTTTTCTATTGGCTCAAGAGTCCTTTTTAAACCCTACCCACCTTCATTGACGCCACCTCTTGATGAAGGCAACCGTGCCGAAACGCGCATCAGGGTGAGCACAATTGAGGGGCGTGTTCACATCCACTGTGGCTGTAAGTATTCTATAGGGTTCATGCTACACTCTTTTTGCTGCCATTCTTTAATCTTTTTTCCTACTTAGGCTTTAATATGTATTAGGATATACTTTTACCCTGTAGCCTAAGAGGTCAGGGCACTGATACCACTTATAATGATCTGCTGTCCCCGGTATGAGCTATCTATATTAGTACCTATATATAGACAGCGGTGTGACTAACCTCTTATATAGCAACTACTTCTGACCTACCTCATAAGCACCTGCACTTTTATTGAATGCTTCACTGCATTTTAACAATATATTCTTATTTTTTGGCAGCCCAATTATGTACTTACATCAGAAAAGAATCATGTTAATTGGTCTCATGCTCCTCATTAGTGCTCCTCCATTGTTTTACTATTAACTGTCTCTGTTTCTGCGATTCATATTTTTTTCCTGCATAAATTATAATTAATAACATTTTGTAATTTTTTCACTATTATATGGGACTCTGACTTGAAGTTTTTTCCTCTTGTTTCTTATGTATGGAGGAGGATGTGGGGCCCATTATACTGTATACTGGTTGGCCCACGACTTTGTCAAAGTTTTCATGTTTTGAGTTTTACATTCCTGATGTAGAATCAGTCTGGGTAAATGTACATGGACATGGCAATAATGGAAAGCTACTAACTGGAGTTTGCTACAAGCCTCCTAATATAGCTGAACACGTAGAGGATGAAATGCTGCAACAAGTTAAAAAGGCAACAAAAACAAGTCCTGGTGAAAAGTGTTGGATCCCTTGAAATTGTTCCAGAAAATGAAGTAATTCTCCCAGAAAATTATTGCAATTACATGTTTTGTTATACACATTTATTTCCTTTGCGTGTATTGGAACAACACAAGAAAACAGAGGAAAAAAGGCAAATTAAACATAATTTCACACAAAATAGGCCGGAAAAATTTGTTGGCACCTTGCCAAAATTGTGGGTAAACAACTTTGTTTCAAGCATGTGAAGCTTGTTCAAACGCAATTGTGGCAAGTAACAGGTGTGGGCAATATGAAAATCACAACTAAAACTAGATAAAAAAGGGAGAAGTTGATTCAATCTTTGCTTTGTGTGCATATGTGTGCCACACTAAGCATGGAGAAGACAGAAAGAGGAGAAGAGAACTGCCTGAGGACTAGAGAACCAAAATTGTTGAAAAATATCAACAATTTCAAGGTTTTAAGTCCATCTTTAGGGATCCGCATGTTCCTTTGTCCAAGGTGCGCAGCATAATCAATAAATTTACAACCCATACAGTCAAATATGGTGGAGGTTCAAAGGTGTTTTGGGGTTGTTTTGCTGCCTCTGGCACTAGGTGCCGTGACTGTGTGCAAGACATCATGAAATCTGAAGATTAGCAAAGGATTTTGGGTCACAATTTAGTGCCTAGTGTCAGAAAGCTGGGTTTGCGTCCTAGGTCATGGGTCTTCATACTTTACTTTCCCCTTGTTGACAGTGTGTTGCAGCCTCCCCTCTGGTTCCTCAGGAGGTATGAGAAACTCCTCAACGGCTTATTAGGGAGTTAGGTCTGTGGTGGCGTTTTTAGTTGTGCAGCTAGGGCCTTTCTTGTCTGTACAGAGACTAGTTTTGTGTAGTTGCAGCATTCTCCCCTGTGTGGGTTCTCCGGTGGTTATCAAGACGCGCTTTCTGGTTAAAACATTTCCCACAATCTGAACATGAAAAAGGCTTCGCCCCTGTGTGGGTTCTCTGGTGCTTATCAAAATCAGATTTCTGGTTAAAACATTTTCCATATTCTGAACATGAAAAAGGCTTCTCATCTGTGTGGGTTCTCTGATGTGCGATAACATTTGATTTCTGTACAAAACATTTCCCACATTCTGAACATGGAAAAGGCTTCTCCCCTGTGTGAGTTCTCTGATGTGTGATAAGAGTTGAGTTCTGTGTAAAATATTTCCCACATTCTGAACATGAAAATGGCTTCTCCCCTGTGTGAGTTCTCTGATGGTTGATAAGAGTTGATTTCTCTGTAAAACATTTCCCACATTCTGAACATGGAAAAGGCTTCTCCCCTGTGTGAGTTCTCTGATGTTTGATAAGATATGATTTCTGCACAAAACATTTCCCACAATCTGAACATGAAAAAGGCTTCTCCACTGTGTGGGTTCTCTGATGTACGATAAGGTTTGATTTATGTACAAAACATTTCCCACATTCTGAACAGGAAAATGGCTTCTCCACTGTGTGGGTTTTCTGATGTGAGATAAGATGTGATTTCTGTACAAAACATTTCCCACATTCTGAACAGGAAAATGACTTCTCTCCTGTGTGAGTTATCTCATGCTTAACAAGATTTGATTTCCGATTAAAACATCTCCCACACTTGGAGCAAGAAAATCTATTCTTCGCTGTGTGAATTTTTTGATGTTTAAGAAAAGACTTTTTGAGAGGAAAACTATTTCTATATTCTGAATGTGAAAATGGCTTCTTTGCATTAGTATCAGTTCGTTTTTTAATGCTTATTTTGTGACTATGATTTTCCTTAGTAGTCGGTAATGAATCAGAAGACAGGACCTGTTTCATAGGATCAGATGACAGATCTTTGCTGTGAAGGGATGATGGTATATCTGGAGTAATGTCATTCACTTCAATTGTATCCTGTGGGATCTGAAAAACGTCTGATTTGAAAATTGAAGATGTCATCTGTCCCTCTGAACTCCGGGTACAGTTATCTGCCAAGAATAAAACCAGTTATTATTTTTTAATAAAAAATCCTTGAATTTTATATTTTTGAACATTTCTACTTAAACTGTCTGTAAATAAAGGCAAGTGATATAAAAAAATTCACTTATTCACCAGGACAATGACCATCTAATAGAAAACCTCATAGGATGAACCAGTGGAGCGTGGTGTCCAACTGTTTGTTCATTCTGCCTCCCAAATATGGAGTAAAAGGCGCAGGCTCTGTCCAGCCACTAAGATTAGGTAGCCTGGGACCTGTAGTACCATCCAGTCTGGCAGTATGGGTGTGTGTGCTGTCCAGCTGCAGTAATCTGCTCCCTGCTTCAGCCATTTGGAAAGCACCGCACCCTACTAAAGCTGGAAGCATATTGCCGGAAGCTGCCAGATCCAGCCTTGTTCTCCTCTGGTTCAGTCCTCTGTGCTCAGCTCCCGGCTTGTGTATTTGGTTCTTGTTGTGACCCCGGCCCGTTTACTGAGTACTCGTTTCTTCTGATTTTGTACTTTCTCTGCCCTCCTGGTTCTGACCCGGCTACCTGACTATTCTTCTTCCCATCTCACTCCACAGAACAGCAGGTAACACCGTGGCCCAAGTCTAGGGGTCTCTGTGTAAGTCCAGATCCATGTAGAGGGGTTAAAGGGTGATGAGCAAAGTAATTTGTGAAATCTGTAAACAGGGTAGATAGTGACTAGCCTGTTTGTGGTGGCCATCTTTTGAGCTGCCAGGTGACCATGAACAGTGCCCCCAATACATTGTGTCTGCGAACTATTCCAGGAAAATCTGCATTCCTAATAGCTAAATGGCGCTCCTTCCCTTCTTACCCTGCCATGTGCCCAGACAGTAGTGTACAACCGTATAAAGGGGATTGTCAGATTCAAAAGAAATTGGAAAATAATTTGTAAGGTCCATTTGTTTCCAAATATGAAAAATGGGGCCTGATTAGGAACAAAAAACTGTCTGCGGGAAGGGGGTAAATCAGAGGATTACTGAAGTAAAAAACTGTGACTATAGACAATAAAACATCTACTGAAATGATCAAACTCAACAGTCTTCATCAGAGAAAAATGATTAACTAGTGGTGAAACCTCTCTGGAGTAATTAGAGTCTGGGGCTCGGGGGCTCTTCATCATCTAAACTATCGTAAGGGACAATATTTTCTGTCAGATGAGTGTCAAGAAGAAATATTAGACATTTAAAGTGAAGTTTTTTACAATACTGCAGAGCTGAGGGGTCTTAAATTTAGATCTCTGGCATTTGGAAGAGGCAATGGAGATCTTTTAGAAAGACTACCAGGGAGTTGCAGACTCACATAAGTGAGGCCGGCCGATCCCACCACAATCAGACTATCATACAGAATGAACTTGTAAAAAAAAGAAAGAATATATAAACATGTAACATCCCCAACAACAACGCATGTATGAAGGGAGAAATCCAACACTAAACCGGAGTTGCACTCATTTATGGTGGACCATTGGAGGTATGATGAGTCCTGACCAGAAGAGTAGAGAAAGTATTAGTGCCCCCATTTCAGGAGAGATTGTGCAGGAATCTGAATTCTTTAGGATTGAAAACATAATGGAATTTATGACGTGGAGTGAATCCATGAAACCAGGGCTCGAGCCATGCTACCACATCTCCTGCAGGCGTGAATAGATGTATATTACAGCCATCAGCCACGCACAGCTTAGAGACATATCATGGCACAGGTGTAATGTTTTTATGTAGTTTATCAAGATCCTGTTTGAAGTTCGTTGGTTTTAAAAGAAATTGAAAAGTATAAAGGGAAACTCTGTTGTTATTGTACAGAAATTCACACTTGTCCCTCACTGCACAATGAAGGTTATCGATCAAAAAAGCAAACTTTGGCCCGAAAGACTGGACCTGGTCTTGTAGGCACCAAACGAGCACATTCAGAAGCACAGAAGGGAAAGAAGGTAGATTCATCCAATAAGATATCAGAGATCGAGGAAGCCAACAGCATCATTACCCTCCGCTTTCTCTTACAGGCCCATTAGAATATGTTTCTTCAAGTGATTTTCTCACTTGCCAGCACTTTCTACGTAAGCTGTCATTTGGCTTTGTAGTTTACAGATCTGGGCAGGTAACGGTCAGCGTCTACTAATCCCAGGGGGTAGGTGGATCCTCCAGGTTGTAAGATCTATAGAATTTCACAATTACACAAAGAAAATTGAATATTTTCGGACGGAGGAGAATGTTGTGGTCTAGAGGGAAAATGGTGATCACAAGATTGTGATACGGCCGGACTACACGACTGATAAAGCCGCCACAGCCGGTGACTGAGAAGAATCTGTGACTTCTCAGAATTTAGTGGTCACTACTCACCAGGTTAGAGGATGCAGTGTCTCAGGCACGTGATCCCTTAGCCCATTCTCCCTATCTTCTGGTCCTAAGGGATTACGTGCCTGAGACACTGCGTCCTCACCCTCCTTTCCTATTGTCATTCCCAACAAGTGGTACACTGATGAAGGTCGTATAGACCGAAACGTGTTTTTGTTTTTTTTCTGCTGTGGACTGCACTTAAAATTGCTTTTGCTAAAATTCATTACCTGAGTGCCGACGTTCCTCTTATATTATATGTGGTTTGGACCCTACTTGTGCACCCTGGTCCAGTAGTGCTGCGTTCTCCAGCACTATTACTGAGAAAAATCTGAGACTTCTCAACATTTCATGGTTACTACTCACCTGGGTAGTCATATGTAGGAATCTCCTCTTTACACCGCTCATCACCCCTCACATATGTCTCTGTAGTATTAATATGGGTCAGATCTTCACCCTGAAACAAATATTATAAAAGTCAAAGACAGATGGAGAAGTCACATGTATGATCGGCTCTAATCCTGCCATCTCCACCGTTCTCATTACACAAGTATAAAACACAATAATGGTGGATAAAACAAGACTGAAGACATGACTTTTATAGCCGTCTACACATCATAGGGGAGATCTCATGACACCTTCTCTCCATCTACCTGATGATCCTGAGGAACATTGGGATCTTCTTGTTTACAGTCCTGAGGAAGAAGAGGACGGGGACATCTCTCTGGTGTTGTCCTCTTACTGGATAGATCTGGAGGAAACACATACAGGGACTGAATTCATTCTTTACATACAGATAATTATAGGCCGTGTGTATTTAGTCCTGTCTATTACCTGGTGATGTGAGGGGCTGGGGAACCTCCACCATGACGTCCTTGTACAGATCTTTGTGTCCTTCTAAATACTCCCACTCCTCCATGGAGAAATAGATGGCGACATCCTGACACCTTAAAGGAACCTGACACATACAATGATACCGTCATCTCCCCGATCCCTTTATAGCGTTACAGTATAATGTCCCAGCAGTGTCACCTCTCCAGTCAGCAGCTCAATTATCTTGTAGGCGAGTTCTAGGATCTGGTCATTGATGTCCTCATGTATCAGGGGGTGAGGTGGAGGCTCCGTGATTAATCTCTGGTTATGGAGAGACACATTAATAAATCTCACTACAGACATTTCCAGAGTCCTCACCTCTCCAGTTCTGTTCATTTGTTATTCCCATAGATAAGAATGATGTAATGTGACGTCATCAGAATCTCTCACCTCTCCAGTAAGCCGGAAGAGGATCTCTAGGGTGAGGTGTAATATCCTCTCCGCCATCTTGTCCCTGTCCATATCCATCTTTGATAGGTAAATCAGGAAAATTTTCTTATATAGACGATCTTCACTGAGAGGATCCGGTATTGTAGAGACCTGAATGAGAAGAAGATGAGCCGATGTAACATCATAAAAATCCTGTATAATAATTAGTGTTGAGCATTCCGATACTGAAATATCGGGTATCGGCCGATATTCGCAGTATCGGAATTCCGATACTTAATTCCGATACTTTTGCAATATTGTATACCGGAATCGGAAGTTCCCATAATGCAATGAGCCAGTTTCATTTTATTCAGCCAATGAGGATCCTAAGAAGTGTGGGCACATCCTGTTAGGCATGTAGGCATCTTAACTAATGGCATGGCTGTGATTGGCTGCTGAAATGATGTCATGATGCACTATAAAATACCGCCGCCGCCATTTTGAGCTCACTCTGCTGTGAATTCAGTTAGGGATAGGACGCTGTTGTTCTGAGGGACAGTTTTAGCTACCTATTTGGTCTATTCTGCTTTACCCAAGCTACTTTATAAATCGCTGTGCCTTGCAGCGCTAGTGCACAGTTCTCTGTGCTGTTCACAGGTGTCTGCAAGGTCTGTGTGTGTGAGTGCAGCTCACCCTGTAGTGTGTGTTTCAGCCACGTCTGGTTGTAGTGCACTCAGTGTGTGTCACTGCCTCATACATTGTCCTTTTTTGCCAATTCATAATTTTTCCTGATATCTCCTATTAGTGTGGTGGTTCCATCCGTATTCAGCTAAATTGGTTCCAAACACACTATATAGGAGTAGAAAGAGAATTTTTTTTTGTCTTGCAGCGCTACTGCACAGTGCTCTGCATCTGCACTGTTCACCGCTGTCTGCAAGGTCTCTGTGTGTGAGTGCAGCTCACCCTGTAGTGTGTGCTTCAGCCACGTCTGGTTGTAGTGCACTCAGTGTGTGTCACTGCCTCATACATTGTCCTTTTTTGCCAATTCATAATTTTTCCTGATTTTTCCTATTAGTGTGGTGGTTCCAAACACACTATATAGGAGTAGTTAAAGGAGCCTTTCTGCAGCATTGTGCCCTGCAGCCCCAGCCAGATTAGTATTAGCCTATTTTTTGTAGCCTCATCTATTGCATTGTAGGTTACCTTCCAACATTGTAATAGCTACAAAAAGTTTGTGATACTATCGGTATTACATCTTTGGGCACATCCAGTGTCTTTTTGTGACAAAAAAAACCTAAATAAAGTTCACCAAACACTCAACTTTACAGTTGTGTAGGCCACATTAGCTCATATTAAAGTCTAGTCCACACTTTATAAAATTAGTGTTTCTTATACCTGTTAGCAGCTGTTCAGGAATAAGCACACTAAGCCCTTAGTACTTTTCTGCCTATCTTTATCAGTCTACCAAGATGAAGAAGGCAGGGAGTAAGGCATGTGGTCGTGGGCGTGGAGTTTCTGCAGGGAGAGGACGTGAGGATTCTGTGCCTGCAGGGAGAGGACGTGGGGATTCTGTGCCTGCTGCGGGCACCAGTGACTCAGCATCCCCCAGTTTTACCAGGGAACAGTCCTTTATGTGCAGCTTTGTAGGAGCTAGCCATACCCCACTGCTGCGGGAGGACCAAATTGAAGCCGTTGTCGGATGGATGGCAGCTAACGCATCGACTTCAATTAGTTTAAGATCCTCTCAGGTCCTGAGCACTGAAGAGCACCCATCTGTCTCTTCACCACCTGCCAAATTGCCCAGGCAGTCAGAGAGCCCTGGACAGGAGCCATCTCTACTTCTGTTCTCTGAATCTCTTGGCTTGGAAAGAGGGGGCCAGCCAAGCAGAATTTGAGAATTTGAAGAAGAGGTAGTATGCAGTGATGCGCAACCGTTTTGTCTCTCTGAATCTGAAGAGGCGGGTGGGCCAGTGCCTATGCTCAGCAGCACACCTCAGTACGCATCTGATGATGAGACTCAGGTGCCACTTTCTGGTGCGTACTGTGCTGTCGAGACTACCCAGGAGAAGCAGTTGTTTGAAGAGGGTGGTGTAGATGATGAGGTCCTTGACCCATCATGGCGTGAGGGACAGGAAGGTGGTGGGAGCAGCTCTGAGGAAGAGATGCCCCGAACAGCCCAAAAAGGAGGGAGAGGGAGGGGGCAGACTTGGTTGCCTGTAGCCTCCACTTCGGCACCCATTAGGAGCATGGCTCTTCCAAAATCCAAAGCGGGCGCTCCCAAGACTTGCAGTGCCTGGTCCTTTTTTGACACCGTTGCAGATGACATTTGCTTTGTCAAATGCAAGCTGTGTAATCAGAAGGTGAAAAGAGGGAAAAGTGTCAGCAACCTCAATACCACAAATATGTGGAAACATGTGCGGACCAAGCACGTGGTGGAGTTACAAAAACACACTGAAGACCTAGGCCAACCTACAGCGCCACCTACCACCTCTTCAGCTCGTGTTGTAGCCTCTTCCTCCAGCTCACACACAGCTGGTTCGGCTTCCTCACAGGATCGCCATGGAAGAATCTCTGGCACTGTTGTACAGAGACACAGTGTAATTCCACCCACAGCACCACTTTCCCAGTCATCCTCACACTCCCAGGCCAGTCTACAGCCATCGTTAGCACAGGCATGGGAGAAAAGGCGCCCATACTCGGCAAACCACCCCCGAGTACAGGCTCTGAATGCTGGCATTGCTAAACTACTGGCCCTTGAAATGCTATCATTCAGGCTGGTGGAGACTGACACCTTCCGTAACTTTATGCATTGGCAGTCCCACAATACAACGTGCCCAGCCGCTTTTATTTCAGCAGGCAAGCCGTCCCTGCCCTGCAACATCATGTGGAGGGAAAAATTAAACATGCGCTACAAAACGCCGTCAGTAGCAAGGTCCACCTGACCACCGATGCGTGGACCAGTAAGCATGGACAGGGACGATACCTTTCCCTCACTGCCCATTGGGTAAATGTTGTGGAGCCGGGTACAGATCTTGAGAGTGGTGCTGTACGTGTTCTGCCAACTCCAAGGATTGCAGGAATCCAGTCTGTACACATTGACTCCTCCTCATACTCCAGTTCCTCTGAATCAGCGCTGCAGGAGCCGTCACGGTCTACCTCCACATCGACCCGTGAACGGTTCCCTGTTATGATGACCAATATGAGCACAGCCGTGGCCAAACTTAAACAGGCCGTATTAAAATTTATTTCTTTGGGGAATCGAAGCCACACAGCGCAGGAGCTCTGGAATGCCATCAAGCAGCAGAGCGACGTGTGGTTTGTGCCAGCGAATCTCCAGCCAGGCATGGTAGTGTGTGACAATGGCCGAAATCTGGTGGCAGCTCTGGGCCTAGGCAACCTCACTCACATCCCATGTCTGGCACATGTGCTCAACTTGGTCGTGCAGAGTATTTTGAGGGACTATCCGGATCTTGATGCACTGCTTCACAAGGTCCGCATAGAGTGCGCTCACTTGCGGTGTTCCAGCAACGCAAGATCACGCATTGCAGCTCTGCAGCGCCGATTACGTCTTCCGGAACATCGCATCATATGTGACCTACCCACCAGGTGGAATTCAACGTTACATATGTTGGAGAGGTTGTGTGCGCAGCAGGCAGCAGTAATGGAGTACCAGCTGCAGCAGGAGCAAACAAGTCGCAGTGCGCGCCGTTATCACTTCACCACCACTGAGTGGGCCTCTATGAAGGACATTTGCCACGTTTTGCGTGCCTTCAATTATTCCACGTGGATGGCGAGTGCAGATGATGCACTAGTCAGCATAACTATCCCCCTTATCTGCCTGCTTGAAAAAACACTGCAAGCACTAAGGGACAAGGTTTTGGAAGAGGTGGAGGATGAGGAGTCACAAATGCCATCTGCTTCTCTACAGTCTGCACAACGTGGTTCCTCACAAAGGCCTAGGCAGGGGACACTTTGTGAGGAGGATGAGGAGGAGTCAATGGATGAGGAAGACATCTGTCCAGAGGAGGGAGGTACACTATGCTCTAGTAGTCAGTATCTAGAGCGAGGGTGGGGTGATGCAGAGCAGGCAGAGATCAAGCCTCAAGCAGGGGACAGCGTTTCTTGGCCAGTTGGCAGTCTGCAGCACATGGTTGATTTCATGCTGCAGTGCCTGAGAAACGACCGCCGCATCGCCCACATTCTCAACACGGCTGATTATTGGGTGTCCACCCTCCTAGATCGTCGCTACCGGGACAACTTACAAAGCCTCATAACACCATTGAACCGGGAGCGTAAAATGCGGGAGTACCAAGACGCACTGGTGCATTCCATCATGTTCTCCATTCCAACCGAGAGCAGTGCTGCTAGTGCTTTACAAAGCAGCTCAGTGCGTTGAGGCAGTGGAGAAAGCTCTGCACAAAGAGGGAGCAGAAGCAGCGCCTCAGCACAAGGCAAGACCAGTATGGCCGAAATGTGGCAAAGTTTTGTGTCCCCGCTGCCACAAATATCTACAGCATCACAGACGGCTCCAGTCAGCAGGAGGCAACGTTTCCGTCAGATGGTGACAGACTACATGTCTTGCCCTCTCAGTGTACTCCCAGAAGGCTCTTCTCCCTTCAAGTTTTGGGTCTGTAAGCTGGATACATGGCCAGAGCTTAGTCAGTATGCATTGGAGGTGCTAGCTTGCCCTGCTGCTAGTGTATTATCGGAACGCGTCTTTAGTGCCGCAGGTGGTGTACTAACAGACCGTCGCATGCGACTATCCTCCGATAACATTGACCGGCTTACTTTTCTCAAAATGAACAAGGCCTGGATCTCTCATGAATTTGCCAGTCCTCTTACAGAATAAATAATTGGTTGGCAACAGTATCAAGGTCTCCTGTTGTGTTCATGTTTCTACCACCTGAACTGTAATCCCTGAGCTCCAACACCGCCAGTTGGCGCTCGGAAGTGCCGTCTGCACAGTCAACACTTGCTGCCGTGTTATTGGGGTTCAGTAACGTCAGCTGTTCCTCTGCTGTGCGGACGGCAATTTCTCCTGCTCTGTCCACATTCTCACTACTACAGATTTCAAAGTTGCTCCAATTACACCTCTGGCTCCTCTGTTTTCAGTATTATCCCTGAGCTCCAACACCGCCAGTTGGCACTCGGAAGTGCCGTCTGCACAGTCAACACTTGCTGCCGTGTTATTGGGGTTCAGTAACGTCAGCTGTTCCCCAGCTGTGTGTCCGGCAAATTCTCCTGCTTTGTCCACATCCACTGTACTACTGATTTAAAACTTGCTCCAATTACACCTCTGGCTCCTCTGTTTTTAGTATTTACCCTGGGCTCCAATACCGCTAGTTGCTGTTCAGAAGTGCCATCTGCACAGTCAACGCTTGCTCCAGTGTTATTGGGGTTCAGTAACGTCAGCTGATTCCCAGCTCTGTGTCCGGCAAATTCTCCTGCTTTGTCCACATCCACTGTACTACTGATTTAAAACTTGCTCCAATTACACCTCTGGCTCCTCTGTTTTTAGTATTTACCCTGGGTTCCAGCACCGCCAGATTTTTCCCAGCAGTGTCTTTGGCACGGGTACTCCCTACTGCCCAGCCTGGTTCCAGCACGCCAGCTGTTTCCGGGTAGTGTCAAAGTCACTTTGCCTCCAATGCGTTGTCCTGTCGTGTTGCGGTCGGGTTAGCCGACTCTAAGGTGCCTGCAGTTTAGGTGACTCCTATGTGGGCTGCGGGATCTGGCAATGAAGGCTGGTTCCATAGTGCCAATAGGACAAGCACCCCCTGTAGGACTGCGGGTTTTGGTAAATGCGGCCGGCTCGCGGCCTTGAAACTTTTTTTTACATGGGTACCTTCTGCTACCCATCCAGGTTCCAGTACCGTCAGCTGGTTCTCGGCAGTGCCTTTGGCTTAGGTGCCTCCTTCTCGGTATCCAAGTTCCACCAACGTCTGCTGGTCCTTGGTAGTGCTTTCTGGCACAGGTACCTCCTGCTTAGTAACTGAGTTCCAGTACCGTCAGCTGGTCTTCGGTAGTTCCATTGGCTCTTGTACCTTCTGCTACCCATCCGGGTTCCAGTACCGTCAGCTGGTCCTCGTTAGTTCCATTTGCTCTTGTACCTTCTACTACCCATCCGGGTTCCAGTACCGTCAGCTGGTTCTCGGCAGTGCCTTTGGCTTAGGTGCCTCCTTCTCGGTATCCAAGTTCCACCAAAGTCTGCTGGTCCTTGGTAGTGCCTTCTGGCACAGGTACCTCCTACTTAGTAACCGAGTTCCAGTACCGTCAGCTGGTCTTCGGTAGTTCCATTGGCTCTTGTACCTTCTGCTACCCATCCGGGTTCCAGTACCGTCAGCTGGTCCTCGATAGTTCCTCAGCCTTCTTGTACCTTCTGCTACATTTCCAAGTTCAAGCTTTTTGAAATGGTTCTTGGTAATCACTCTGGATCTCCCTGACGAGGACCCCGAAGACGAGGACCCTGAATACGAGGACCCTGAAGGCCAACCCGATGAAGACGAGGACCCCGAAGACGAGGACCCCGAAGACCAACCCGAAGAAGACGAGGACCCTGAAGACCAACCCGAAGAAGACGAGGACCCTGAAGACGAGGACCCTGAAGAGCACCTCGAAGAAGACGAGGACCCCGAAGACGACGACCCTGAAGACCACCCCGAAGAAGACCAAGAAGATGACCCTGAAGAAGTTGACCAAGAGGACAAAGAAGAGAAGACAACCACCAAGATACAGAAGAACAAGAGACAGAAAACCAAGAAGCAGAAGTACAAGAAGCTGCAGAACAAAAAGCGGAAGAACATTAAGCATAAGACTAAAAATCAGAGCAAAAGATAATATCTAAATTATAAGCAGAAGATGACTAAGCAGTGTATGGGGGTGAGTCCGTTCCTCCTCGTGGTGCCCCTGGAAAAGACCTGCTGCTGCAGGCCAAACTGAACGCGGACAAATCCTGTTGTAATTTTTTGGTGACGGGCAGAACGAAAGGTGTAATGGTCAAACTTTTATAGATAACAACTACAGGAATGCCTGTCACAAATAAGAATATGATGAAGAAGATGAAGATGAAGAAGATGAAGAAGTATAATATGAAGAAGAATAATAGTTGAATAAGAAGAATATGAAGAATGTAAAAATAAAGAATAATACGAAGAAGGTGAAGAAGAAGAAGATGAAGAAGGTGAAGAAGAAGTGGATGAAAAAGATGCTGATGCTGAGGATGATGAAGGAGAAAGTGTGGGAGAAGTAAAAAAGAAGGTGAAGAGCATGGAAGTAGTGAAACATAAATATCTGACAAAATATAAAAATACTTAACATAGTCAATATTTCCGTAACTCAGAACGTCTTAAAAAAAATATTAATTCCTGCTATTCCATTTGATTGGGCTAAACCTCTATGCCTTTATTGTCTCGCCCACCTCCCCCAATACATTCTACATTATTCTTAGTTGTTTTCCTTCATGTAGAATTAACCTACAAGGAAAGAAAGGGTTTATTTTTATTCCGATATTTCTGTCCATTTGACTTGCATTGGTTTCCGGTATCGGAATCGGCGATACCAGATACTTTTTGGGTATCGGTCCGATCCAATCCGATCCGATATTTCCCGATATCGGAAGGTATCGCTCAACACTAGTTATGAACTCTTTTGGGCACCAGAACATAGATGTACACCTCAGGGATGGCAGAGGTGCGGCTGCAATAAAATCCCTGGCAGTTTAACCACTTGCTCCTGCAAAAAGTAAACATGGCATCCAAGAAGGTGTGACAGAGTTCGGCTGAATGCCCTCCTCCCCCAAGTACTGGGCATGTAATATACAAAAGTCTATTAGGCCGGGCCAGAGGCAGAGTTCCATAACTTACTTTTTAACGCCTCCATAAACATTAGACTAAAGTTACATGGAAGCACTGATTTTGGTCGACTATATAATGTATTTGGGGACCTCCCTACAGATGCAGTCAGTCATACAAACCACAGGAAAGCTGGAATATTTGTGTATGGGGGAGTCTGGAGAGATAGCCGTCTGCCAAATGATCATTCAGCCAATACTTATCTCATGTGTATGGGGCAGTTAGTATTACACTGACAGGCAGTAATAATACACGGCACTACAGTAGTACAGTGCATCACCTGAGCAATCAAAGGCTTCTGTGTTGTATGATCGCACTAATGAGAGTTATTTTAAAAAGTTTATAAAAAAAGGTTTAAAAAAATTTTAAAG
Organism: Phyllobates terribilis; assembly: GCF_046119375.1. Classification (NCBI taxonomy): domain Eukaryota; kingdom Metazoa; phylum Chordata; class Amphibia; order Anura; family Dendrobatidae; genus Phyllobates; species Phyllobates terribilis. The sequence goes on from NW_027362830.1 coordinate 5,983,983, forward strand.
TGAAAATATCACAGTTTTAGCAAAAATAAATATTTGTCTCTATAAGGAAAACATGCATATAATGAGAAAATGGAGAGGGAGGTCAGCTCACTGTTTATTTAATGCACCTTGTCTGAAGAACACAGCATGAGCCGCCCTGGTCAGGGACTGTGAAGACCCGGGGTCTTCTGTGGGCGTAATGCTACTCAAACAACACAGGGTGAGGGTAAAACAGCTTGGTAATACTTTATTGAACCACAAAGCAGACATTAAACATACAGAACTATCCAGCAAATACCCAAGATGGTACAACATTACACAGTCTCACCCTTCCTTCTCCGCCCGCCTGGGATAGAACAGCTGCGACTTTGGAGACTTCCAGGGCCAACTACCTCAACCAGTGGCCCTCCGCTTCTGGCTGGCCCCCACAGAGAGAAGGTAGCGGCAAGCTTAGGAAGTCAACAGTCCATCGAGGTACAAGACCAGGAGACCCGATGGTCCCATCCTGGCCTCTCCGAGACTTTCCATGGGACCAGACGACCGGTGGGTCCCTCCTGGCAACTCCAAATGTCTCCATGGGTTCTAGGTGACCGGTGGGTCCCTCCTAGTAACACCAAAACAGCATATCCATGGGGCCAAGTGACTTTTTCGTCCTCTCCTGGACTTCCCAAAAGTATCCATGGTCTCTCTGATGGTTAATGGAGCAGATGTGAAACTTTCCAGTGAGGGCTGATACCCTTAGACTAGAATCATGTAGAATACAAATCTGTGTCTCTTTAGATGCCATGCAATCCATCTACTTTCCTGAAAGATGTCTCCCATTCTCCTTCCAAAGTCCTTCTGATGTTCCGTGATTCTCTGTCCCAAATTTCATTCTGTCTACAGCATTACAGACACCCCTGTTTATATTTACATCTGTGTGAGGTCAAAAAGCCCAGGTAAAAGAGGTAAAGGTGCAGGGATCACCTATCATTGTTTGAGCTAATCTATTTACATAGTTGGTATCACAGGGGCTGTTGTAAATAAACTTTCAGCTGACTTAGTACAATTTGTCATTAGCACAGTAAACATGATTCTTTCCAAACGAATAGAATTCAGCATTCAGGATTATACAAATACTATGACCGTTTTGATCAGCAAGAGAAATACAGCCCCTGACGAAGATACTGTAGTAGCGATACGCGTAGGGCTTACCCCTCTACAGTGGAAACCCTCCGTAGGTATCTATGCCCTACCTGTATCGCTTCTACAGTAGCTTCATCAGGGGTCGTATGTTTTTTAACCACTTGTGTGTCCCTACATGAAATAAAGTTGCTATTTTATTTATTATTTGTAGTAATTCTTATTATTTTTGGGTGTGCATTATCTCACTGTGCAAGCTTTTCTCTACCTACTTCTTTATGTGCTTTGGTGCACAGTTACCATTGCACCCCGTATCATATTTCAGTGATTTAGATTGTGTGGTGCCGACTGACAAATATCTTAATAGATTAATGTCTTCTAATACATTTTTTTAGCGGACCTGATGTGCATCCCACGTATTGTAGTTAACTCTCTATACACTCTATTAAATAAATGACCCCCTATAGTGGTACAATTGATGAAATTGTGTATTGAAAATTGCTGTACCGTTTGGTTTTCTTCAAATGTGTTGGTTTTATTAACATAGTTGCATGCTTTACAGGGTGTATGGCCACGTTTAAAAAAACCCTTATAGGATAACCAAGTTACATTGCGTTTGATATTAGTTTCTTGCTTATTCCGCCTGGTGTAGAAGCCTTTTTGGATCCAAAACTCAAACAAAATATGCAAAAGAATTTACAAAGTCTGGAGGATGCTATCTCACACATCAAAAAAACTACGTTTGAGAGAGATATCAAAGGCTACGAGTCAAATTCAATTTACACATGGAAATGAAACAAACCAGGAGCTACTGTTCTAAAATACCGGTCACACAATAAATTCAAAGGAAATAGAGGAGAGCGGAGGTCAGCTTCACAAATCCTAATGTGTCCATTGGTTCCTCTAATTATAATTCTCTGAGGACTTATCTGATGCATCAGTGGGATCAACTAAAGAAAGATGGAACAAAAATAAATTCTCAAGAACGCCCCACAATCCAGCACAAAACAACGGGCGGGAAGAAAGCTCAAACGTGCCCGGACATGTGCGTTCCATGCCGGAGTGCATCACGGTCTCCTATCTGTGCATGCGCATGTCCGGAAACATGCGTACCACTCCGGATCGCATATGGTATTGGATTGCATACCACCAACATAGAAAAATCCTATCTCTGATATCAGCGTCATGGGAAACTAAAAACAAGTACTGCACATCCTCCCATCATGTAATAGGCATGTAGATCTACTTTATCACCACAAAAAATATGGGATGGTGGCCCACAGTATATTCCTAAATGGTCAAATTTGACCTCTATTGCACAATTAGAGATACACAAGTATCACCACACTTGTTAATGACGAAACAATATAAGTGGAATATAATTGATAAGTAATAATTCTGATATAGAAGCTCAGCTATCTCGATGAAGTACAACAATATGTGAACCCCATTCACAGGGAACTGACTAGCAATGGGTAGAGCATACAATCCAAAAATATAATCCAGAATGGGGCTGTAGTCACACAAAACAGGCATAGGAAATTTGCTCATTGAGTCCCTTAGGGGCTCGAGAATCCAGTCTAACAATCCACTCACTTTCCTTTCAGAGGATACATCTATTGTGATCACCTCCTCTCACATTGGGTTTAACCACCACAATGATAGAAAAGGAGAGGTCTCCGGGTTCACCTCGATGTGCACTGTTTATGTGTCTCACTAATGAGATCTCCCGACCATGGCGTATATCGCCCAAATGCTCCCCTACTCTCCTCCTAGACTCCCTCTTGATCTTGTCTACATATTCTAGGGGGCAGGTGCATGTGGCCATATATACTAGTACTGAGGTTTTACAGCTGGAATAATCCCACTGGAAAAAGATTTTAACCATGGAGAAACTTGAGAAAGATTTACATTGTCTCATCCAATTACATGTACAACATTCCCTAGATCTAAAGAAACCACAGAGTCTTCTATCTAACCAAGTCCCCTTGGTTGCAGGTGTTTTATAGACACTGTGCACTAAATGGTCCCTAATTGACCAACCCTTTCTGAAAGTTATTGTGGGAGTAGATTCCACAGCACCCTCAGGTCCGGGTCGACCACAAGTATATCCCAGTGTTTTCTGAGGATATAAAAGATACAGTCACTCTGTTTGTCATAAGTTTTTCTTACTCGTGTAGTCCAATCTTCTTCTTGATCTCTTGGATTGGTATGAAGGAGTGTCTCTCTCTCCCATTTTTCTGCAAATGATGATGCGAAATCGAAAATGTACCATGAGTACCCATTATCCCTTAATCTGGTGTTCAGGTCTATTGCCTGTATATTAAAATCTGTGACATTTGAGCAGTACCTTCTCAACTGTAAAAATTGGCCCTTTGGTTTTCCTCTTAATATGGGGATGGGGGTGATGGTTATCCCACTTTAATAGTTTATTAGTGCTTGAAGGTTTATGGTAGATGAGTGTCCCTAGGGTCCCATTTCAATCTTTCTTGATCAGTACATACAGGAACGTCAACAGGTAATAATTAGTGTTGGTCTGCCCCTTTAAACAAAATGTACTTTTCAGGTTATCCCCCCAGCACCCTCACTTATCTTCCCTTCTTTTGAGGCCCACAGAGTCAGACTCTACTGGCCCTTCTCCCTGCGAGTGGCGGTTGTGTATCGCCCTCCGGGCCCCTCCCGTCAGTTTGTGGATCATTTTGCCACTTGGCTTCCAAATTTTCTATCCTATGACATCCCCACCCTCATCATGGGAGACTTTAACATCCCAATTGGCGATTCCGTCTCCCCATCTGCCGCTCATCTTTTATCTCTAACTTCCTCCTTCGGCCTTTCACAACATGCTAATTCTCCTACACATGAAAATGGAAATACTCTTGACTTGATGTTCGCCCGGCTCTGTTCAATACATGACTTTACTAACGCTCCTCTTGCACTCTCTGATCACAACCTTCATTCATTCTCTGTCAAGGACTGTCTCCCTGCTCAGGACACCCCCACTTTCCACACCTACAGAAATATACAATCCATTAACACCCAGAAATTTATGAAAAACGTTGCAAACATCATTGGCCCAATCTCCTCCCTCTCATGTCCTGACTCTGCACTGAAGCATTATAACGAAACATTGCAATGCTCCCTGGATGAAGCTGCACCTCCTACATAGAGAACAACTCGGCGCAGATGAGGACAACCCTGGCACACGCTGTAAACACGTCTTCTCCAGCGGTGCTCCACGCGTGCTGAACGGCTGTGGAGAAAATCTAATTGAAGATTTCCTCAATTATAAATGTATGCTTAAAACCTATAACTCTGCGCTTGACCTCTCCAAACAAACCTACTTTAACAACCTCATCATCTCACGGCCCAATAAGCCAAAACACCTGTTTGACACTTTTCACTCTCTCCTCAATTAAACAGCACAGGCCCCAACCACCGACCTCAGCGCTGACGATCTGGTCAATTATTTCAAAGAGAAAATTAACCATATCCGACACAAACTTTTCTCCCAATCCTCAAATGTAATGCATGCTCCTCCCTCCCACACTGCATCTTGCTCATTTTCTGACTTCGAACCAGTCACGGAAGAAGAAGAAAAAAACCATCCCTGGACCAGAACTGTGCTGCTAACTACAGACCTGTCTCCAATCTTCCCTTTATCTCTAAACTCCTGGAATGCCTGGTCCACTCCTAATCCGCTATCTCTCAGATAACTCTCTTCTTGACCCTTTACAATCTGGCTTCCGCTCTTTACATTCTACTGAAACTGCCCTCACTAAAGTCCCTAATGATCTACTAACAGCTAAATTTAATGGTCACTACTCCCTGCTGATTCTCTTGATCTCTCTGAATCATTCGACACTGTGGACCACCAGCTCCTCCTCACTACGCTCCGCTCTATCGGCCTCAAGGACACTGTCCTCTCCTGGTTCTCCTCCTAACTCTCTGACCGCTCCTTCACTGTATCTTTTGCTGGCTCCTCTTCTTCTCTCCTTCCCCTTATTGTCAGGGTTCCTCAAGGATCAGTCCTAGGCGCCCTTCTTTTCTCCTTATACATCGCTCCTATTGGACAATCAGCAGATTAGGTTTTCAGTACCATCTCTATGCTGATGACCCAATCATACACCTCTTCTCCAAACATCACCCCTGACTTATTACAAAACAACAGTGATTGTCTTTACGCTGTCTCTAACATTATGTTTTTCCTCTATCTAAAATTGAATCTGTCAAAAACTGAACTACTCATATTTCCTCCCTCCACTAACCTACCTGTGCCCGATATTGCCATTTCCGTTTGTGGCTCCACCTTTACTCACCAGCAACATGCCCGCTTGTCTTGGGGTCATACTTGATTCAGATCTTTCCTTCACTCCTCATATCAAATCACTCACTCGCTCGTGTCATCTACACCTCAAAAACATCTCTAGATTCAGAAATTTTCTTACCTTTGACTCTGCAAAAACTCTTACTGTAGCTCTTATTCATTCTCGTCTAGACTATTGCAACTCTCTACTAATCAGTCTCCCTCTTTCTAAACTCTCCCCTCTCAGATCCATCCTGAATGCAGAAGCCAGGATCATATTCCTCGCCAACCGCTACACCGATGCCTCTTCCCTGTGCCAGCCATTGCACTGGTTGCCCATCCAATACAGAGTTCAATATAAACGTATAACTCTCACCCACAAAGCGCTCCATGCTTCAGTACCCCCCTACATCTCCTCCCTCGTCTAAGTCTACCACCCTTCACGTGCCCTCCGCTCTGCTAATAACTTTAAACTAAAATCCTCTGTAATCCGAACCTCCCACTTCCATCTCCAAGATTTCTCACATGCTGCACCAATTCTTTGGAATGCACTACCCAGGATAATTCGATTAATGCCCAATAAAGAGAGTTTTAAGTGTGCCATAAAAACCCATTTCTTTAGACTGGCCTATCACCTCAACACACTATCTAACTGTCCCAGTTTGGGCCATATTAAAATTTTCTTCAAAATCATGCTCATACAATCCATGCACTGATTAGCCTCTGTCTGTACTGTACACATACTGGCTGGCGACCAGTTCATGTAGTGTTATGTACTTACCCTATTTAGTATATTAAGGCTGTATTATAGAATATATGTACATTTTACCTTTGTGTCTCCCCTATTTCCTTATAGACTGTAAGCTTGCGACCCTCACTCCTTTTAACATCTGAGTTATGCTTATTCTGTAAAGTCTGTATTGTCTGTATAAGTCCCCCCTAAAATTGTAAAGTGATGTGGAATATATTGGTGATATAAAAATAAAAAATAATATTATTATTATTATAATTAAATTCAGATGTAAATCTAAGGCCCACTCTATTGATGCAGAGTTCCCTGACAAATTAAAAAGATTGTTCACTCGTCCCCGACCAGATGATAAAAATGTAGTCAATATAATTGTACCATACCCCAGTATATGGATCCCACACTTATAATCATCTCAGAATATTGTGGTTTCCTCCCACCAGTCCAGGCATAGGTTAGCATATGAGGGGACACAGCGGCTCCCCATCGCAGTACCCCTGAGCTGGAGGAAGTACTGCCTGTCAATAAGAAAGTAGTTATAAGTAAGAGTGAATTTTAGAAGATCCTCCATGAAGTCATTATGTCTGCTACACTGTATTGATCTCGATTAAAAGAAATGTCTTACTCCTCTTGATACCATCCTCAGGCCGTATATTACTGTACAAAGCCTCGATATCTAGCAAGGCCGGCTGCTCCCATACATGCATGTATACATGCTCGAGGGTATACATGAAGGGGAGCAGGCAAAGGGAAAACCAACTCCAGAGGGATTATTCCAACTGCAGGACCTCAGGCGGTACTGTGGGGACATCATACATCCTGCATAAGGGGCATAATGGGGGCATTATACTGTGTGGGGGGCATCATACATACTGCATAAGGGGCATTACACTGTGTAGGGGGCATCATACATCCTGCATAAGGGGCATAATGGGGGCATCATACATCCTGCACAAGGGGCATAATTGGGGCATTACACTGTGTGGGGGCATCATACATCCTGCATAAGGGGCATAATGGGGGCATCATACATCCTGTGCAAGGGGTATAATGGGGGCATTACAGTGTGTGGGGCATCATATATCCTGCATAAGGGGCATAATGGGGGCATTACACTGTGTGGGGGCATCATACATCCTGCATAAGGGGCATAATGGGGGCATTACACTGTGTGGGGGCATCATACATCCTGCATAAGGGGCATAATGGGGGCATTACACTGTGTGGGGGCATCATACATCCTGTATAAGGGGCATAATGGGGGCATTACACTGTGGGGGTCCTGTACTCTGAGAACAATACATTTCCTCCCTTCCTGTCTCCATAGTTGGGTCGTATGTATCTATTACAGGAAACAGAACAGAAACCTTATGATTCTTATAAAGGGGCAACACAAGACCCCAAAAGTCTCCGTGCTGAAGGGGTTAATGCCCCCTGCGCCCAGTAATGGGGTCTCCACATACCTCCACCTGCAGAGCCGCCACCACATATATGGCTGTTGTGTGCGCACAGGACCTGTGATGAGGTCACAGGAGGGGAGGAGTCAGGGGTCACATGATCAGGGGCCTCAGTGGATGCAGGACTCTGCTGTGCTGGTTGTCATGGTGCTGGATGAGCTGAAGTTTATGTGTGGGGTCAGGAGGGGTTTACAGTGTGGATGTAGCAGAGCCGCGTGTGTACGAGGTGTACGGAGCAGAGCCGTGTGTGTACGAGGTGTACGGAGCAGAGCCGCGTGTGTACGAGGTGTACGGAGCAGAGCCGCGCGTGTACGAGGTGTACGGAGCGGAGCCGCGCGTGTACGAGGTGTACGGAGCGGAGCCGCGCGTGTACGAGGTGTACGGAGCGGAGCCGCGCGTGTACGAGGTGTACGGAGCGGAGCCGCGTGTGTACGAGGTGTACGGAGCAGAGCCGCGCGTGTACGAGGTGTACGGAGCAGAGCCGCGCGTGTACGAGGTGTATGGAGCAGAGCCGCGCGTGTACGAGGTGTATGGAGCAGAGCCGCGTGTGTACGAGGTGTACGGAGCGGAGCCGCGCGTGTACGAGGTGTATGGAGCAGAGCCGCGTGTGTACGGAGCGGAGCCGCGCGTGTACGAGGTGTACGGAGCGGAGCCGAGCGTGTACGGAGCGGAGCCGCGCGTGTACGAGGTGTACGGAGCGGAGCCGCGCGTGTACGAGGTGTACGGAGCGGAGCCGCGTGTGACGAGGCGTATGGAGCAGAGCCACGCGTGTACGAGGCGTACGGAGCTGAGCCGCGCGTGTACGAGGTGTACGGTGCGGAGCCGCGCGTGTACGAGGTGTACGGAGCGGAGCCTTGTGTACGAGGTGTACGGAGAGGAGCCGCGTGTGTGTACGAGGTGTACGGAGCGGAGCCGTGTGTACGAGGCGTACGGAGCGGAGCCGTGTGTGTATGGAGCAGAACGTATGTAACAGAAGTAGTTAGTGTACGATGCCTCGGGTATATAGTCTGGAGTGCAGACATTGCTGAGTGTGAGAAGCGAGTGGAGTTGGATCCCAGTAATAGAGAATCTCAGCTGTTCCCTCCATTGATGCAGTAAACAGCGCGCAGCAATGATAAATGAGATTGTGATCCTTGGTTGTGAATATCGGGACGTTTCAGTGTAATAACCTTTCTCAAACACTCGCTGGATGGGGGCACTGTGGGCAGGAATAGCTTATAGGTGGCTACACAATTTTTAAAACAGTTTCTCAACAATAAGGCGACACCAGAATGTGGCAGAAGATCTCGCTTCCACGGCTCAGAAGGGAAGAATCACTACAGTGGTACGGAAAGTATTCAGACCCCTTTACATTTTTCACTCTTTGTTTCATTGCAGCCATTTGGTAAATTCTAAAAAGTTCATTTTTTTCCCAATAAAGTCCACTCTGCACCCCATCTGAACTGAGAAAAAAACAGAAATGTAGAAATTTTTGCGAATTTATTAAAAAAGAAAAACTGAAACATCACATGGTCATAAGTATTCAGACCCTTTGCTCAGTATTGAGTAGAAGCCCCCTTTTGAGCTAATACAGCCATGAGTCTTCTTGGGAATGATGCAACAAGTTTTTCACACCTGGATTTGGGGATCCTCTGCCATTCTTCCTTGCAGATCCTCTCCAGTTCCGTCAGGTTGGACGGTGAACGTTGGTGGACAGCCGTCTTCCGGTCTCTCCAGAGATGTTCAATTGGGTTTAGGTCAGGGCTCTGTCTGGGCCAGTAAAGAATGGTCACAGCATTGTTCTGAAGCCACTCCTTTGTTATTTTAGCTGTGTGCTTAGGGTCATTGTCTTGTTGGAAGGTGAACCTTCGGACAAGTCTGAGGTCCAGAGCACTCTGGAAGAGGTTTTGATCCAGGGTATCTCTGTACTTGGCCGCATTCATGTTTCCTTCAATTGCAACCAGTTGTCCTGTCCCTGCAGCTGAAAAACACCCCAATAGCATGATGCTGCCACCACCATGTTTCACTGTGGGGATTGTATTGGGCAGGTGATGAGCAGTGCCTGGCTTTCTCTACACATACCACTTAGAATTATCACCAAAAAGTTCTATCTTCATCTCATCAGACCAGAGAATCTCATTTCTCATAGTCTGGGAGTCCTTCATGTGTTTTTGAGCAAACTCTATGCAGGATTTTGTTAGAACTCTCCTGTTAGTTTTTTTTTAGTTTGCTGGTCACATGACCATTTTTGCCTATTTAATCCGGCTCCGCCCTCCTGGTCTTGCTGGACTTCATTGTATTTACTACTCTTGAGCTAGCTTGGTGCTCTGTTGCCGTTCTCTGTTAGTTTTGCTAGGTCTTCTGACCTCTATGCTTTTTGTTGTGTGTTTGTCTTTGACTGCTACTATTTCTGCTAGGAGGTGTCCAACTTATCCCAGTCCCTAGTTCTTGTAGGGATCCCTCCCTCACATCTATAGGTCTTCGTTCAGACTAGCCGAGGACTTTAGCGGGTCTGACCGCAGGATCAGGTTCCCCGTTACATCGTAGGGATCTAGTTTAGTTCTATTGTAGGGACAGTTCTCCTGTCTTTCCTTAGTCCCTGTAGCAGATCATAACAGATTTCATATGTCTTGCACTGAGAAGAGGCTTCCGTTGGGCCACTCTGCCATAAAGGCCCGACTGGTGGAGGGCTGCAGTGATAGTTGACTTTGTGGAACTTTCTCCCAACTCCCTACTGCATCTCTGGAGCTCAGCCACAGTGATCTTGGGGTTCTTCTTTACCTCTTTCACCAAGGCTCTTCTCCCACGATTGCTCAGTTTGGCTGGACGACCAGGTCTAGGAAGACTTCTGGTGGTCTCAAACTTCTTCTATTTAAGGATTATGGAGGCCACTGTGCTCTTAGGAACCTTAAGTAATGCAGACATTCTTTTGTAACCGTGGCCAGATCTGTGCCTTGCCGCAATTCTGTCTCTGAGCTCCTTGGGCAGTTCCTTTGAGCTCATGATTCTCATTTGGTCTGACATGCACTGTAAGCTGTGAGGTCTTATATAGACAGGTGTGTGCCTTTCCAAATCAAGTCCTATCAGTTTAATTAAACACAGCTGGACTCCAATGAAGGAGTAGAACCATCTCAAGGAGGATCACAAGGAATGGACAGCATGTCACTTAAATATGAGTGCCTGAGCAAAGGGTCTGAAGACTTATGACCATGTGATATTTCAGTTTTTCTTTATTAATAAATTTGCAAAAATTTCTACATTTCTGTTTTTTTCAGTCAGGATGGGGTGCAGAGTGTACTTTAATGAGAAAAAAATGAACTTTTTAGAATTTACCAAATGGCTGCAATGAAACAAAGAGTGAAAAATTTAAAGGAGTTTGAATACTTTCCGTATCCACGGTATATGGTTTCTGGATTGCTGATTTGTCTGGAATATTGTGTGTAGCTGCCAAAACAGCAGACTCCCTCTCCCACTACAGTGACCCCACTTAGGAAACGATATTCCTCTGGTATTAGAGGTTTAGAATACAAAGGGACATGATGAATTCTAAGTCTTTTCTTTAGACTATGGACTTCTTAGGGTGCCAACCTCCGCAGTCATTCAGTGTTAGTAGTAATAAGGATGAAATAGTAATTATCAATAAACCCCATCCTATTTCCTCTGATCTCCCAATGTGCCCGTCCATCTTTGTTATCATTTTTATTCTATTTCATACAAAGACTTAGAATCCATCACGCCCCTATGTATTCTAAGCCTCTAATCCCACATTTGTTATTATTCCGCCCCCACGATGGGCGTAAAGGCTGCTGGAATAATGTCTAACATTCTGGGAGGGTGTCATGGGTGTCTTGACAGAGTCATTCTGGATCCAGCTGTAGAAGGTCGCTGCGCTTGGCTTTGCAGACACCTTTTTGATTCTTTCATCCCTGTAGTGTAGTGCTATTCTTCTCTCGCTAGGACCCAGCAGTGATCTCCTCTTTCTGCTGCTAATTGACACACCCTTGTTTGATATTTAAAAACCCACAGTGTCTCCAGAGAGTCACCGGTGAACTATTTTCCTCTGTTCAGGCCTGGAGTTCTAGCAGTCAGCTAGTTTCTTCTTGGAGTTTCTTGGTGATTAGGGACGATAGGGGAGTCAGGGTGTTGTAAAATCTGCCTAGGGGGTCTCCTCTCTCATTTTCCCTAGTTGCTGGGTTCCCCCATTTTCCCATCGTCATACATTTGGTCCTTCCCTTCTACTTTGAAGAACCTAGAATATAAGACATATTTTCAGTTGTTTCACACTTTTTTGTTAAGTATATAATTCCACATGTGTTAATTCATAGTTTTGATGCCTTCAGTGTGAATGTACAATTTTCATAGTCATGAAAATACAGAAAAATCTTTAAATGAGAAGGTGTGTCCAAACTTTTGGTCTGTAATGTATCAACCAGATATGGTCGTCATTGTGTCCATGGAGTAAGAGAGAGACAGCACATGTGTCTTGTGATTTTACATCCAGTCCAAGAGGGGTATCTCCAGCCCCCGATGTGGGGGACTGATATCACCAGCCTATTGTATTCTCCCATTTTCCCCCCATCACTAAAGGCCCCGTCACACTTAGCGACGCTGCAGCGATCCCGACAACGATACGACCTGTCAGGGATTGTTGCTGCGTCGTTATGTGGTCGCTGGTGAGCTGTCAAACAGGCAGGCTCACCAACAATCAGGGGAGCAGCGACATCGTGGAAAGAATCTTTCCACGATGTCCTGCTCCTGGTTACCAGCCTGCTGGAGCAGGCTGGTAACCATGGTAAGCATCGGGTTACTAGGGGCACACGCGCACCTAGTAACCCGTTGTTTATCATGGTTACGAGCCTGCTAAAGTGAGCGGTAACCTCCCGCTCACTGTAGCAGAGTGGTAACTATGATAAACAACGGGTTACTAGGGGCACGTGTGCCCCTAGTAACCCGACGTTTATCTTGGTTACCAGCCTGATCGCTGGTCACACACAGCGATGTGTGCTGACCAGCGGGAGGGCAACGACCAAAAAATGGTCCAGGACACTGTGCAGCGATCAGCGACCTCACAACAGGGGCCTGATCGCTGCAAAGTGTCACACATAGCGACATCGCTGGTGAGGTCGCTGTTGCGTCACCAAAACCGCTAGCGATCTCGCTATGTGAGACGGGGGCTTAAGATCTATGATGAACCCTGGTAACCTCAGCTGATATGACAGAAGGGAACTGGTTTTACGAGTTGTATACACCACCTTTACACAACTATTGTAAATCTGCTTCTGATTTGCCCAGACTGAGCTTCTGTTCAGAGAAAAGTCCTTCACCCTCCAGCAAAGCACACGGTCTTATATGCACACATTTTATATATATATATATATATATATATATATATATATATATATATATATATATATATACACACACACTCACACACATGAAAATATTTGTATATATATTATATGTATACTGTTGGGGAAAAAAGTATTTAGTCAGCCCCCAATTGTGCAAGTTCTCCCACTTACAGAGATGAGAGCGGCCTGTAATTGACATCATAGGTCGACCTCGACTATGAGAGACAAAATGAGAAAACAAATCCTCAAAATCACATTGTCTGATTTGGAAAGAATTTTTTTTAATATACATAAATATACATGTATTAAATTTATATATGAAATGAATATTTGTTATCAAGAGATAATACTCAAATAAAAGCTGCGACACCTTCCCATAATGGCTACAGCCAGAGGGATCAAAAGAGAAAACGTATTCAGAACATACCCCGGCCCCCTCACACCACCCCAACGCCGTATTGCTGATGCTTCGTCAGGGGCACTGTGATTTTCTTGATTTTTTTTGGATATTCTATATCTCAATGTTAAAATTAATCTACTCTTAAAATTATAGACTGTTCATGTCTTTGTCAGTGGGAAAACTTACAAAAACAGCAAGGGATCAAATACTTATTTCCTTCACTGTATATATACACACACACACACACACTGCTCAGAAAAACAAAGGGAGCACTGAAATAACACATCCTAGATCTGAATGAATGAAATCTTCTCACTGAATACTTTATTCTGTAGAAAGCTGAATGTGCTGACAACAAAATCACACAAAAATCATCAATGGAAATCACATTTATTAATGATAATAATAATCTTTATTTTTATATAGCGCTAACATATTCCGCAGCGCTTTACATACATTATCGTCGCTGTCCCCATCGGGGCTCACAATCTAAATTCCCTATCAGTATGTCTTTATTAACCAATGGAGGCCTGGATTTGGAGTCACCCCCAAAATTAAAGTGGAAAAACACACTACAGGCTGATCCAACTTTGATGTAATGTCCTTAAAACAAGTCACAATGAGGCTCAGTATTGTGTGTGGCCTCCACATGCCTGTATGGCCTCCCTACAACGCCTGGGCATGCTCCTGATGAGGTTGCGGATCGTCTCCTGTGGGATCTCCTCCCAGACCTGGACTAAAGCATCCGCCAACTCCTGGACAGTCTGTGGTGCAACGTTGGTGGATGGAGCGACACATGATGTCCCAGATGTGCTCAATCGGATTCAGATCTGGGGAACGGGCGGGCCAGTCCATAGCTTCAATGCCTTCATCTTGCAGAAACTGCTGACACACTCCAGCCACATGAGGTCTGGCATTGTCTTGTATTAGGAGGAACCCAGAGCCAACCGCACTAGCATATGGTCTCACAAGGGGTCTGAGGATCTCATCTCGGTACCTAATGGCAGTCAGGCTACCTCTGGCGAGCACATGGAGGGCTGTGCGGCCCTCCAAAGAAATGCCACCCCACACCATTACTGACCCACTGCCAAGCCGGTCATGCTGAAGGATGTTGCAGGCAGCAGATCGCTCTCCACGGCGTCTCCAGACCCTGTCACGTCTGTCACATGTGCTCAGTGTGAACCTGCTTTCATCCATGAAGAGCACAGTGTCCTGCACGGTCTTGGGCTGTGAGCACAACCCCCATCTGTGGACGTCGGGCCCTCATACCACCCTCATGGAGTCGGTTTCTAACCGTTTGTGCAGACACATGCACATTTGTGGCCTGCTGGAGGTCATTTTGCAGGGCTCTGGTAGTGCTCTTCCTGTTCCTCCTTGCACAAAGACGGAGGTAGCGGTCCTGCAGCTGGGTTGTTGCCTTTCTATGGCCCCCTCCACGTCTCCTGGTGTACTTGCCTGTCTCCTGATAGTGCCTCCAGCCTCTGGACACTACGCTGACAGACACAGCAAACCTTCTTGTCACAACTCGCATTGATGTGCCATCCTGGATGAGCTGCACTACCTGAGCAACTTCTGTGGGTTGCAGAGTCCGTCTCATGCTACTACGAGTGTAAAAGCACAGCCAACATTCAAAAGTGACAAAAATATCAGCCAGAAAGCATTGGTACTGAGATGTGGTCTGTGGTCCCCACCTGCAGAACCACTCCTTTATTGAGGGTGTCTTGATAATTGCCAATAATTTCCATCTATTGTCTATTCCATTTGCACAACAGCATGTGAAATTGATTGTCAATCAGTGTTGCTTCCTAAGTGGACAGTTTTATTTCACAGAAGTTTGATTTACTTGGAGTTATATTCTGTTAAGTGTTCCCTTTATTGTTTTGAGCAGTGTAGTATGGTTGGGTAGTAGTTAATAATTTCTATATATTTTATATATATATAATAGAATATAATTTATATATATTTCGCATTTATAGATCGATATTTTGAGAGATATTTTCTTATATCTTATTATGCATTTATACTATGATCTCATATAATCGTGTTATACTTCATGCTTCACTGTTCTCTGTGGTGTCCTCGCTGGCCGTATCAATCTATGCTCCATGATGGGCGGTCACGTGGTTCCCCATGTGCTTGCTGCATGATGGATCATATGACGCGTTTGCCATGGATGCGGCGGTGTAGCAGGGATTGCCATGTGTCATGCCACACCCATTGGCCGAGAGACTACACCCCCCCTTTTCTATTGGCTCAAGGGTCCTTTTTAAACCCTACCCACCTTCATTGACCCCACCTCTTGATGAAGGCAGCCGTGCCGAAACGCGCAATTGAGGGGCGTGTTCACATCCACTGTGGCTGTAAGTATTCTATAGGGTTCATGCTACACTCTTTTGCTGCCGTTATTTAATCTTTTTTCCTACTTAGGTGCATTTTCTAGGCTTTAATATGTATTAGGATATACTTTTACCCTTTAGCCTAAGAGGTCAGGGCACTGATACCACTTATAAAGATCTTCTGTCCCCGGTATGAGCTATCTATATTAGTACCTATATATAGACAGCGGTGTGACTAACCTCTTATATAGCAACTACTTCTGACCTACCTCATAAGCACCTGCACTTTTATTGAATGCTTCACTGCATTTTAACAATATATTCTTATTTTTTGGCAGCCCAATTATGTATTTACATCAGAAAAGAATCATGTTAATTTGTCTCATGCTCCTCATTAGTGCTCCTCCATTGTTTTACTATTAACTGTCTCTGTTTCTGCGATTCATATTTTTTTCTGTATAAATTATAATTAATAACATTTTGTAATTTTTTCACTATTATATGGGACTCTGACTTGAATTTTTTTCCTCTTGTTTCTTATGTATGGAGGAGCATGTGGGGCCCATTATACTGTATACTGGTTGGCCCACGACTTTGTCAAAGTTTTCATGTTGTGAGTTTTACATTCCTGATGTAGAATCAGTCTGGGTAAATGTACATGGACATGGCAATAATGGAAAGCTGCTAATTGGACTTTGCTACAAGCCTCCTAATATAGCTGAACACGTAGAGGATGAAATGCTGCAACAAATAAAAAGGCAACAAAGACAAGTCCTGGTGAAAAGTGTTGGATCCCTTGAAATTGTTTCAGAAAATGAAGTAATTCTCCCAGAAAATTATTGCAATTACATGTTTTGTTATACACGTTTATTTCCTTTGCGTGTATTGGAACAACACAAGAAAACAGAGAAAAAAAGGCAAATTGAACATAATTTCACACAAAATAGGCCGGACAAAATTGTTGGCACCTTGCCAAAATTGTGGGTAAACAACTTTGTTTCAAGCATGTGAAGCTTGTTCAAACGCAACTGTGGCAAGTAACAGTTGTGGGCAATATGAAAATCACAACTAAAACTAGATAAAAAAGGGAGAAGTTGATTCAATCTTTGCATTGTGTGCATATGTGTGCCACACTAAGCATGAAGAAAACAGAAAGAGGAGAAGGGAACTGTCTGAGGACTTGAGAACCAAAATTGTTGAAAAATATCAACAATTTCAAGGATATAAGTCCATCTTTAGGGATCCGCATGTTCCTTTGTCCACGGTGCGCAGCATAATCAATAAATTTACAACCCATACAGTCAAATATGGTGGAGGTTCAAAGGTGTTTTGGGGTTGTTTTGCTGCCTCTGGCACTAGGTGCCTTGCCTGTGTGCAAGACATCATGAAATCTGAAGATTAGCAAAGGATTTTGGGTCACAATTTAGTGCCTAGTGTCAGAAAGCTGGGTTTGCATCCTAGGTCATGGGTCTTCATACTTTACTTTCCCCTTGTTGACAGTGTGTTGCAGCCTCCCCTCTGGTTCCTCAGGAGGTATGAGAAACTCCTCAACGGCTTATTAGGGAGTTAGGTCTGTGGTGGCGTTTTAAGTTGTGCAGCTAGGGCCTTTCTTGTCTGTACAGAGACTAGTTGTGTGTAGTTGCAGCATTCTCCCCTGTGTGGGTTCTCCGGTGGTTATCAAGATGCGCTTTCTGGTTAAAACATTTCCCACAATCTGAACATGAAAAATGTTTCTCCCCTGTGTGAGTTCTCTGATGTGTGATAAGAGTTGATTTGTCTGTAAAACATTTCCCACATTCTGAACATGGAAAATGTTTCTCCCCTGTGTGAGTTCTCTGATGTTTGATAAGAGTTGAGTTCTGTGTAAAACATTTCCCACATTCTGAACATGAAAATGGCTTCTCCCCTGTGTGAGTTTTGTGATGTGTGATAAGAGTTGAGTTCTGTGTAAAACATTTCCCACATTCTGAACATGAAAATGGCTTGTCTCCTGTGTGAGTTCTCTGATGGTTGATAAGAGTTGATTTCTCTGTAAAACATTTTCCACATTCTGAACATGGAAAAGGCTTGTCCCTTGTGTGAGTTCTCTGATGTTTGATAAGATATGATTTCTGTACAAAACATTTCCCACAATCTGAACATGAAAAAGGCTTCTCCACTGTGTGGGTTCTCTGATGTGCGATAAGATGTGATTGCTGCACAAAACATTTCCCACATTCTGAACAGGAAAATGGCTTCTTTCCTGTGTGAGTTATCTCATGCCTAACAAGATGTGATTTCTGATTAAAACATCTCCCACACTTGGAGCAAGAAAATCTATTCTTTGCTGTGTGAATTTTTTGATGTTTAAGAAAAGACTTTTTGAGAAGAAAACTATTTCTATATTCTGACTGTGAAAATGGCTTCTTTGCATTAGGAGCAGTTTGTTTTTTAATGCTTATTTTGTGACTATGATTTTCCTCAGAAGACAGGACCTGTTTCATAAGATCAGATGACAGATCTTTGCTGTGAAGGGATGATAGTAAATCTGGAGAAATGTCATTCACTTCAATTGTATCCTGTGGGATCTGAAAATTATCTGATTTGAAAATTGAAGATGTCAGCTGTCCCTCTGATCTCCGGGTACAGTCATCTGCCAAGAATAAAACCAATTATTATTTTTTAATAAAAAAGCCTTGAATTTTATCTTTTTGAACATTTCTACTTAAACTGTCTGTAAAAAAAGGAAAGTTATATAAAAAAAAATTCACTTATTCACCAGGACAATGACCATCTAATAGAAAACCTCATAGGATGAAGCGGTGGAGCGTGGTGTACAACTGTTTGTTCATTCTGCCTCCCAAATATGGAGTAAAAGGCGCAGGCTCTGTCCAGCCACTAAGATTAGGTAACCTGGGACCAGTAGTACTATCCAGTCTGGCGGTATGGGTGTGTGTGCTGTCCAGCTGGAGTAATCTGCTCCCTGCTTCAGCCATTTGGAAAGCACCGCACCCTACTAAAGCTGGAAGCATATTGCCGGAAGCTGCCAGATCCAGCCTTGTTCTCCTCTGGTTCAGTCCTCTGTGATCAGCTCCCGGCTTGTGTATTTGGTTCCTGTTGTGACCTCGGCCCGTTTACTGACTACTCTTGTGTCTTCTGATTTTGTACTTTCTCTGCCCTCCTGGTTCTGATCCGGCTACCTGACTATTCTTCTTCCCATCTCACTCCACAGAATAGCAGGTAACACCGTGGCCCAAGCCTAGGGGTCTCTGTGTAAGTCCAGATCCATGTAAAGGGGTTAAAGGGTGATGAGCAAAGTCATTTATGAAATCTGTAAACAGGGTAGATAGTGCAAAGCCTGTTTGTGGTGGCCATCTTTTAAGCTGCCAGGTGACCATGAACAGTGCCAATACATTGTGTCTGCGAACTACTCCAGGGAAATCTGCATTCCTAATAGCTAAATGGCGCTCCTTCCCTTCTTACCCTGCCATGTGCCCAGACAGTAGTGTACAACCGTATATAGGGGATTGTCAGATTCAAAAGAAGTTGGAAATAATTTGTAAGGTCCATTTGTTTCCTATTATCCTTTGTGAAGAATTCAAAAATTATCACCACAAAGTGACAAAACATCAGATTTGAAAAATGGGGCCTGATTAGGAACATAAAACTGTCTGCGGGAAGGGGTTAAATCAGAGGATTACTGAAGTCAAAAACTGTGAGTATAGACAATAAAACATCTACTGAAATGATCAAACTCAACAGTCTTCATCAGGGAAAAATGAGTAACTAGTGGAGAAACCTCTCTGGGGTAATTAGAGTCTGGGGCTCGGTGGCTCTTGGCAATCTAAACTATCGTAAGGGACAATATTTTCTGTCACATGAGTGTCAAGAAGAAATATTAGACATTTAAAGTGAAGTTTTTTACAATACTGCAGAGCTGAGGTGTCATAAATTTAGATCTCAGGCATTTGGAAGAGGCAATGGAGATCTTTTTGAAAGACTACCAGGGAGTTAAAGACTCAAATAAGTAAGGCCGGCCGATCCCACCACAATCAGACTATCATACAGAATGAACTTGTAAAAAAAATAAAGAATATATAAACATGTTACATCCCCAACAACAACGCATGTATGAAGGGAGGAATCCAACACTAAACTGGAGATGCACTCATTTATGGTGGACCATTGGAGGTATGATGAGTACTGACCAGAAGAGTAGAGAAAGTATTAGTGCCCCCATTTCAGGAGAGATTGTGCAGGAATCTGAATTTCTTAGGATTGAAAATTTTATGGAATTTCTGATTAGTGTTGAGTGAATTTGTTTGGCATTTCAAATTTGGGTTCGTGTTCGGGGTTCCGGCTTCTTCGCGCCAAAAAAATCGGCTCCACTCATGAATATCCCTGATTTGCCACGCTGTCAATCAGATGTGCTCAAACAAGCCGGAACCCCGAACACGAACCCGAATTTGAAATGCCAAACAAATTCACTCAACACTATTGATGACGTGGAGTGAATCCATGAAACCAGGGCTCGAGCCATGCCACCACATCTCCTGCAGGCGTGAATAGATGTATATTACAGCCATCAGCCACGCACAGCTTAGAGATATATCATGGCACATGTGTAATGTTTTTTTGTGTAGGTTATCGCAATCCTGCTTGAAGTTAGTTGGTTTTAAAAGAAATTGAAAAGTCAGGATAAAGGGAAACTCTGTTATTGTACAGAAATTCACACTTGGCCCTCACTGCACATTTAATGTTATTGATCATAAAAGTGAAGTTTGGTCAGAAAGACTGGACCTGGTCTTGTAGGAACCATATGAGAACATTCAGCCGCACAGAAGGGAGAGAAGGAAGATTCATCCAATAAGATATCAGGGATCTAGGAAGCCAACAGCATCATTACCCTCCGCTTTCTCTTACAGGCCCATCAGAATATTTTTCTTCAAGTGATTTTCTCACTTGTCAGCACTTTCTACGTACGCTGTCATTTGGCTTTGTAGTTTACAGATCTGGGCAGGTAACGGTCAGCGTCTACTAATCCCAGGGGGTAGGTGGATCCTCCAGGTTGTATGTTCTACAGAAAAGGGCTTTCACAATTACACAAAGTAAATTGAATATTTTCGGACGGAGGAAAATGTTTTGGTCTAGTGGCAAAATGGTGATCACACGATTGTGATACGGCCGGACTACACCACCGATAAAGCAGCCACAGCCGGTGACTGAGAAGAATCTGTGACTTCTCTGCATTTAGTGGTCACTACTCACCTGGGTAGTCATATGTAGGAATCTCCTCCTTACACCGCTCATCACCCCTCACATATGTCTCTGTAGTATTAATATGGGTCAGATCTTCACCCTGAAACAAATATTGTAAAAGTCACAGACAGATGGAGAAGTCACATCTATGATCAGCTCTAATCCTGCCATCTCCAACTTTCTCATTACACAAATCTAAAACATATTATTGGTGGATAAAACAAGACTGAAGACATGACTTTTACAGCCGTCTACACATCATAGGGGAAATCTCATAACATCTTCTCTCCATCTACCTGATGATCCTGGGGAACATTGGGATCTTCTTGTTTACAGTCCTGTGGAAGAAGAGGACGGGGACATCTCTCTGGTGTTGTCCTCTTACTGGATGGATCTGGAGGAAACACATACAGGGATTGAATTCATTTTTTACATACAGATAATTATAGGCCGTGTGTATTTAGTCCTGTCTATTACTTGGTGATGTGAGGGGCTGGGGAACCTCCATCAGGATGTCCCAGTACAGGTCTTTGTGTCCTTCTAAATACTCCCACTCCTCCATGGAGAAATAGACGGTGACATCCTGACACCTTATAGGAACCTGACACATACAATGATAGAGTCATCCCCCGATCCCTCCATAGCGTTACTGTATAATGTCCCAGCAATATCACCTCTCCAGTAAGAAGATCAATCATCTTGTAGGCGAGTTCTAGGATCTGGTCATTGATGTCCTCATGTATCAGGGGGTGAGGTGGAGGCCCCGTGATTAATCTCTGGTTATGGAGAGACACCTTAATAAATCTCACTACAGACATTTCCAGAGTCCTCACCTCTCCAGTTCTGTCCATCTGTTATTCCCATAGATAAGAATGATATAATGTGACGTCATCAGAATCTCTCACCTCTCCAGTAAGCCGGAAGAGGATCTCTAGGGTGAGGTGTAATATCCTCTCCGCCATCTTTTCCCTGTCCATATCCATCTTTGATGGGTAAATCAGGAAAATGTTCTTATATAGACGATCTTCACTGAGAGGATCCGGTATTGTAGAGACCTGAACGAGAAGAAGATGAGCCGATGTAACATCATAAAAATCCAGTGTAATAATACAATTACTGGAGATAATAAGGGAAACATATGAGGAGATTTATTATTTTACAGTTTTTATTTTTTCTTTACATCTAGTAATAAAACCTTTATATTTTAGGCCACAGGCAACAAGCAGTTTCTTCCTCGAAGTCTGCAGCTGAATACGTTTCTCGTAGACTCACCTTCCATAAAGCTAATTTTCGTCTCATTTTCCGTCACTGGAATTGGCATTAGCAATACTGCAGGAGATATTTATTTCACGTGACATGAGAAATAACTACTTCATGATGAGGAAACATCTACTATGGATCTAAAACCATATTTGGAGACAGTCCGTCACTGACTACATCACCACTGGCCGTCTGTATAAATGTTTCCCATCTTCCCCGAACTGTAATCTTCTATCAAGTTAGATCTCATGTCTGATTCACACACAGAAGTTTGAGGCTTTTATAAAAGCTGTTTTGTTTGCACAAATGCCGCGGACAAAAATTATTTGATACTTAAGTGTACACGTACAGTGTATTATGGGTTTTATTTCTAGCCTTAGGCCTTCCTATATTACAAGAAAAAACCCAGAAAAAAAGCAGATATTAAAAGGTTTCAAAAGAAAATTGGCACCAACAATTCTTGTAAAAAGAAAAAACATGCAAAAAGACACATTTTGTAATTTTTTAACATGTTATGAACTCTTTTGGGCACCAGAACATAGATGTACACCACAGGGATGGCACAGGTGCGGCTGCAATAAAATCCCTGGCAGTTTAACCACTTGCTCCTGCAAAAAGCAAACAAGGCATCTAAGAAGGAGTGACAGAGTTCAGCTGAATGCCCTCCTACCCCAAGTACTGGGCCTGTAATGTACAAAAGTCTATTAGGCCGAGCCAGAGGCAGAGTTCCATAACTTATTTTTTAACGCCTCCATAAACATTAGACTAAAGTTACATGGAAGCACTGATTTTGGTCGACTATATAATGTATTTGGGGACCTCCCTACAGATGCAGTCAGTCATACAAACCACAGGAAAGCTGGAATATTTGTGTATGGGGGAGTCTGGAGAGATAGCCATCTGCCAAATGATCCTTCAGCCAACACTTATCTCATGTGTATGGGGCAGTTAGTATTACACTGACAGGCAGTGATAATACACGGCACTACAGTAGTACAGTGCATCACCTGAGCAATCAGAGGCTTCTGTGTTGTATTATCGCACTAATGACAGTTATTTTAAAAAGTTTATAAAAAAGGTTTAAAAAAAGTTTTAAAGTGAAAATATCACAGTTTTAGCAAAAATAAATATTTGTCACTATAAGGAAAACATGCATATAATGAGAAAATGGAGAGGGAGGTCAGCTCACTGTTATTTAATGCACCTTGTCTGAAGAACACCACATGGAGCCGCCCTGGTCAGGGACTGTGAAGACCCGGGGTCTTCTTTGGGCGTAACGCTAGTCAAACAACACAGGGTGAGGGTAAAACAGCATGGTAATACTTTATTGAACCACAAAGAGGACATTAAACATACAGAACAGTCCCAGCAAATACCCAAGATGGTACATTACACAGTCTCATCCTTCCTTCTCTGCCCACCTGGGATAGAACAGCTGCGACTATGGAGACTTCCAGGGCTGACTACCTCAACCAGTGGCCCTCTGCTTCTGGCAGACCCCCACAGAGAGAAGGTAGCGGCAAGCTTAGGAAGTCAATAGTCCATTGAATTACAAGACCAGGAGACCCGATGGTCCCATCCTGGCCTCTCCGAGAGTTTCCATGGGACCAGACGACCGGTAGGTCCCTCCTGGCAACTCCAAATGTCTCCATCGGTTCTAGGTGACCGGTGGGTCCCTCCTAGCAACACCAAAAGAGCATATCCATGGGGCCAAGTGACTTTTTCGTCCTCTCCTGGACTTCCCAAAAGTATCCATGGTCTCTCTGATGGTTAATGGAGCAGATCTGAAACTTTCCAGTGAGGGCTGATACCCTTAGACTAGAATCATGTAGAATACAAATCTGTGTCTCTTTAGATGCCATGCAATCCATCTACTTTCCTGAAGGAGGTCTCCCATTCTCCTTCCAAAGTCCTTCTGATGTTCCGTGATTCTCTGACCCAAATTTCATTCCGTCTACAGCACTACAGACATCCCTGTTTGTATTTACATCTGTGTGAGGTCATAAAGCCCAGATAAAAGAGGTAAGGGTGCAGGGATCACCTATCATTGTTTGAGCTAATCTATTTACATAGTTGGTATCACAGGGCTGTTGTAAATAAACTTTCAGCTGACTTAGTACAATTTGTCATTAGCACAGTAAACATGATTGTTTCCAAACGAATAGAATTCAGCATTCAGGGTTATACAAATACTATGACCTTTTTGATCAGCAAGAGAAATACAGCCCCTGATGAAGCTACTGTAGTAGCGATACGCGTAGGGCTTACCTCTCTGCAGTGGACTCCCTCCGTAGGTATCTATGCCCTATGTGTATCGCTACTACAGAAGCTTCGTCAGGGGTCGTATGTTTTTTAACCACTTGTGTGTCCCTACATGAAATAAACTTGCTATTGTATTTATTATTTGTAGTAATTCTTATTATTTTTGGATGTGCATTATCTCACTGTGCAAGCTTTTCTCTACCTACTTCTTTATGTGCTTTGTTGCACAGTTACCATTGCCCCCAGTATCATACTTCAGTGATTTAGATTGTGTGGTGCCGACTGCCAAAATATCTTAATAGATTAATGTCTTCTAATACATTATTTTAGGGGCCCTGACGTGCATCCCACGTATTGTAGTTAACTCTCTATACACTCTATTAAATAAATGACCCCTATAGTGTTACAATTGATGAAATTGTGTTTTGAAAATTGCTGTACCGTTAGGTTTTCTTCAAATGTGTCGGTTTTATTAACATAGTTGCATGCTTTACAGGGTGTATGCCCACATTTAAAAAAACCCTTATAGGATAACCAAGTTACATTGTGCTTGATATTGGTTTCTTGCTTATTCCGCCTAGTGTAGAAGCCTTTTTGGATCCAAAACTCAAACAAAATATGCAAAAGAATTTACAAAGTCTGGAGGATGCCATCTCATACATCAAAAAAACTACGTTTGAGAGAGATATCAAAGACTACGAGTCAAATTCAATTTACACATGGAAACGAAATAAACCAGGAGCTACTGTTCTGAAATACAGGTCACACAATAAATTCAAAGGAAATGGAGGAGAGCGGAGGTCAGCTTCACAAATCCTAATGTGTCCATGGGTTCCTCTAATTATAATTCTCTGAGGACTTATCTGATGCATCAGTGGGATCAACTAAAGACAGATGGAACAAAAATAAATTCTCAAGAACGCCCCACAATCCAGCACAAAACAACGGGCGGGCAGAAAGCTCAAACGTGCCCGGACATGTGCGTTCCACGCCGGAGGGCATCACGGTCTCCTATCTGCGCATGCGCATGTCCGGAAGCATACTGTAACGGGTCTGGGAGGCGGAACCTCTGAGCAACTATACAAGGGGGCGGTCCTTGTAAGGAAGCGGGTGGCTCCCAGGGAAGACGGGCAGGTAGTCCCAGCAAGTGACAGGGACAGTCTCTGGGTAGAAGGGCAGGTAGTCACGGCAAGTGACAGGGACAGTCTCTGGGTAGAAGGACAGCAGGCAGGTGGCTGGTGAGCGCTCCCAGGTGAGCAGGCGAGAGTCTTTGGACAGGCAGGTGGTCACGGCAAGTGACGGCAGAGCCTCCAGGTAGGCTAGCAGGCAGGTAGCAGGTGAGTGCTCCCAGGTGAGCAGGCAAGAGTCTCTGGACAGGCAGGTGGTCACGGCAAGTGACGGCGGAGCCTCCAGGTAGGCTAGCAGGCAGGTAGCAGGTGAGCGCTCCCAGGTGAGCAGGCAAGAGTCTCTGGACAGGCAGGTGGTCACGGCAAGTGATGGCGGAGCCTCCAGGTAGGCTAGCAGGCAGGTAGCAGGTGAGCGCTCCCAGGTGAGCAGGCAAGAGTCTCTGGACAGGCAGGTGGTCACGGCAAGTGACGGCGGAGCCTCCAGGTAGGCTAGCAGGCAGGTAGCAGATGAGCGCTCCCAGGTGAGCGGGCAGGCTGGTCCATAGACAGACTGAAAGGTGTCGGAAGGCAGACCGTCGGACCGCAGGCTTGCAAGCAGGAAAATGGATATCAGGCAGGTATCAAGCAGGAATCTGACAGGTGACTGGCAGGTAACTGGTAACGGGACCTGAGGGCTGAAGCAGAGTGACGGCTTTGCAACAACATTGCTCGGGCACCTCCATTTTGGAGGAGGTGCCTTATATATGGTGAGGTCCTCCGGGCATTGGCCGGGGACTCCTTAGGACGGCGCGCGCAGCCCCTTTAAGAGAGGGGGAGCGCGCGCGCCCTAACCACAGTGGCTGGGAAGCAGCGCGCGCTGCCAGCAAAGCGGGAGGAGGACGCCGGGCACGGAGTGGAGAGGTGAGGGGAACAGCGTCCCTGCCTAGCAGGAGGCAGGGACGCCGACGCTACACATGCGTTCCACGCCGGATCGCATATGGTATTGGATTACATACCACCAACATAGAAAAATCCTATCTCTGAGATCAGCATCATCGGAGATTAAAAACAAGTACTGCACATCCTCCCATCATGTAATAGGCATGTAGATCTACTTTATCACTACAAAAAATATGGGATGGTGGCCCACAGTATATTCCTAAATGGTCAAACTTGACCTCTATTGCACAATTAGAGATACACAAGGATCACCACATTTGTCAATGACGAAATAGTATAAGTGGAATATAATTGGTAAGTAATAATTCTGATATAGAAGCTCAGATATCTCGGTGAAGTACAACAATATGTGAACCCCATTCACAGGGAACTGACTAGCAATGGGTAGAGCATAAATCCAAAAATATAATCCAGAATGGGGCTGTAGTCACACAAAACAGGCATAGGAAATTTGCTCATTGAGTCCCTTAGGGGCTCGTGAATCCAGTCTAACAATCCACTCACTTTCCTTTCAGAGGATACATCTATTGTGATCACCTCCTCTCACATTGGGTTTACCCACCACCATGATACAAAAGGAGAGGTCTCCGGTTTCACCTCGATGTGCACTGTTCATGTGTCTCACTAATGGGATCTCCCGACCATGGCATATATCGCCCAAATGCTCCCCTACTCTTCTCCTAGACTCCCTCTTGATGTTGTCTACATATTCTAAGGGGCAGGTGCATGTGGCCATATATACTAGTCCTGAGGTTTTACAGCTGGAATAATCCCACTGGAAAAAGATTTTAACCATGGAGGAACTTGAGAAAGATTTACATTGTCTCATCCAATTACATGTACAACATTCTCCAGATCTAAAGAAACCGCAGATTCTTCTATCTAGCCAAGTCCCCTTGGGTGCAGGTTTTTTATAGAAACTGTGCATGGTCCCTAATTGACCAACCCTTTCTGAAAGTTATTGTGGGAGTAGATTCCACAGCACCCTCAGGTTCGGGTCGACCACAAGTATATCCCAGTGTTTTCTGAGGATATGAAAGATACAGTCACTCTGATTGTCATAAGTTTTTCTTACTCGTGTAGTCCAATCTTCTTCTTGGTCTCTTGGATTGGTATGGAGGAGTGTCTCTCTCTCCCATTTTTCTGCAAACGATGATGCGGAGTCGAAAATGTACCATGAGTACCCTTTATCCCTTAATCTGGTGTTCAGATCTATTGCCTGTATATTAAAATCTGTGACATTCGAGCAGTACCTTCTCAACCGTAAAAATTGGCCCTTGGGTTTTCCTCTTTGTATGGGGATGGGGGTGGTGGTTATCACACTTCAATAGTTTATTAGTGCTTGAAGGTTTATGGTAGATGAGTGTTCCTAGGGTCCCATTTCAATCTTTCTTGATCAGTACATACTGGAACGGCAACTGGTAGTAATTGGTGTTGGTCTGCTCCTTTAAACAAAATGTACTTTTCAGGTTATATCCTCAGTACCCTCACTTATCTTCCCTTCTTTTGAGGACCACAGAGTCAGACTCTACCGGCCCTTCTCCCTTAAAGTGCCGGTTGTCTATCGCCCTCCGGGCCCCTCGTGTCCCCTCCCGTCAGTTTGTGGATCATTTTGCCACTTGGCTTCCAAACTTTCTATCCTATGACATCCCCACCCTCATCATGGGAGACTTTAACATCCCAATTGGTGATCCATTCTCCCCATCTGCAGCTCATCTTTTATCGCTAACTTCCTCCTTCGGCCTTTCACAGCTTACTAATTCTCCTACACATGAAAATGGAAATACTCTTGACTTGATCTTCGCCCGGCTCTGTTTAATACATGACTTTACTAACGCTCCTCTTCCGCTCACTGATCACAACCTTCTTTCATTCTCTGTCAAGAACTGTCACCCTGTTCAAGACACCCCCACTTTCCACACTTACAGAAATATACAATATATTAACACCCAGAAATTTATGAAAACGTTGCAAACATCATTGGCCCCAATCTCCTCCTTCTCATGTCCTGACTCTGCACTGAAGCATTATAACGAAACATTGCAATGCTCCCTGGATGAAGCTGCACCTCCTACATAGAGAACAACTCGGCGCACGCTGTAAACACGTCTTCTCCAGCGGTGCTCCACGTGTGCTGAACGGCTGTGGAGAAAATCTAATCTGCCCGAAGATTTCCTCCATTATAAATTTATGCTTAAAACCTATAACTCCGCCCTTCACCTCTCCAAACAAACCTACTTTAGTAAACTCATCATCTCACGGTCCAATAATGCTAAAAGCCTGTTTGACACGTTTCACTCTCTCCTCAATCAAACAGCACAAGGCCCGACCGCCGACCTCAGTGCTGACGATCTGGACAATTATTTCAAAGAAAAAATTAACCATATCCGACGGGAAATTTTCTCCCAGTCCTCAAATGTAATGCATGCTCCTCCCTCCCACACTGCATCTCGCTCATTTTCTGACTTCGAACCAGTCACGGAAGAAGAAGAAAAAAACCATCCCTCGACGAGAACTGTGCTGCTAAATATCAGACCTGTCTCCAATCTTACCTTTATCTCTAAACTCCTGGAACGCCTCGTCCATTCCCGTCTGATCCGCTATCTCTCAGATAACTCTCTTTTTGACCCTTTACAATCTGGTTTCCGATCTTTACATTCTACTGAAACTGCCCTCACTAAAGTCTCTAATGATCTACTAACAGCTAAATCTAATGGTCACTACTCCCTGCTGATTCTCCTGGATCTCTCTGCAGCATTCGACACTGTGGATCTACCTCTCTGACCGCTCCTTCACTGGGTCTTTTGCTGGCTCCTCTTCCTCTCACCTTCCCCTTATTGTCGGGGTTCCTCGAGGATCAGTCCTAGGCACCCTTCTTTTCTCCTTATACATCGCTGCTATTGGACAATCAGCAGATTCGGTTTTCAGTACCATCTCTATGCTGATGACACCCAATCATACACTTCTTCTCCAAAACCAGGGGGGGAGTCCTGAGGAGATAATTTGCATATTCCCACTGCATTTTGGGGTAAGTGAAGAGTCTCCGCGAGCTCAAAGAACACTGGATTTTGGCTGTTGGAGCTGAAAAGAGGACATCAGTAAACCACGCGCCGGTAGGCGCGCGCATTTTGAAACTTTTTTTTGAAGCTTTTTTCACTGTTTTCAGAACATTAACAGTAAGAACATGGAAGAGTCCAGGAGCCATTTGGTGAGCTGCATATCCTGCTACATGTTCACAGACTTGCCAGTGGAAAAGCCAAACTTCACATGCCAGAAATGCAAGCTTGTGTCCCTGTTGGAGGAAAAGTTGCGAAATCTAGAAGAGAGGTTAACTACCTTGAAAATCATTAAGGAAGGTGAAGAGTTCTTAGACAGAGCAGAATTATCTCTTCATGATTCAGAAAGAGAAGAAATTCGAACTGCACCTGACAAAACAGAGGAATGGAAGCATGTGACCCACAGAAGCAGGAGGATCGAGAGGCAGTCAGCACCCATACTGCTCAGGAACCAGTACCTTTTCTCTCACGCAGGAGAACCATGAAGAAATACAGCAAAATAAGACTTTGCCAGCAATGAATAACCTTGTAAGCCCTCAGAATTCTCCTGGATGGAGAAAGAAGAATGTTGTGAAGAAAAAACGGAGAGTGGTGGTCATGGGGGATTCCCTGTTAAGAGGAACTGAGGCCGCCGCTATCTGCAGACCAGACATAACCTCAAGAGAAATGTGCTGTCTTCCAGGAGCAAAAATTAAAGATGTGTCTGACAGGATATCAAGACTCTTCAGACCTACAGATCACTACCCATTCCTGCTAATACATGTGGGGACAAATGACACCGCAAGAAAGGACCTGGAAACCATCTGCAGTGACTTTGAAGACTTAGGCAAGAAAGTGAAAGAATTGGGAGCGCAGGTGGTCTTCTCATCCATCCTCTCAGTGGATGGCCATGGAACAATGAGGTGGAATAAGATTCTACAGGTGAACAACTGGCTACGTCGATGGTGCCGTCAACAAGGATTTGGATTTCTGGATCACGGAATGAATTACCTATACGATGGACTACTTGCTAGAGATGGGGTGCACCTTACGAAGACTGGAAAACATGTATTTGGAAGTCGCCTTGCTACACTCATCAGGAGAGCTTTAAACTAGAACAATGTGGGAAGGGAAGCAAAAGGCCAGAAAAAGCCATACAGCTGACAAATACTATTGAGATCTCTGCTACTGAAAGTGGAAAGGAAGAACAAAGACAAAACAATTTAAATAATAAAAATATGGGAGGAAGAGAAACCAATCACAAACTAAAATGTTTTTATACAAATGCACAAAGCACGGGCAACAAACAAGGAGAATTGGAACTACTAATGCAGGAAAAGAAATATGATGTCATTGGAATCACTGAAACTTGGTGGGACGATACACATGATTGGAATAAAAGGCTAAAAGGATACAACTTATTTGCAAGAAACAGACTTGATAAACGAGGAGGAGGTGTCGCATTGTATGTTAGAAAAGCGTATATCTGCACAGAGATTGAAGCTTCAGAGACTGGGAGTTCTGTGGAAACTGTTTGGGTAAGAATACAAGGAGAGAACAACGGAAAGGACACCATTGTAGGCATTTACTACAGGCCACCTGGGCAAGCTGAAGATATAGATGAACTTTATGTATCAAATGACCAAGTTCTCCAAAAAATATGACGTAGTAGTCATGGGAGATTTCAACTATCCAGACATTTGTTGGGAATCTCTCTCAAGTAAAACTAACAGGTCAAGCAAATTCTTATCCTCTCTTGCTGACAACTTTATCTTCCAAAAGGTAGGGGAGAAAACAAGGGGATCTGCTACTTTGGATCTAATCCTTATAAACAGGGAGGAAATGGTTGAGGAGGTAAAGGTGGCTGGGACCCTAGGAGGCAGCGATCATGCTATTATAGAATTTTGGATAACTAGAGGAGGAAGACATGTGAAGACTCAAACTTCAAGGTTAGATTTTAGAAAGGCAGATTTTAAGAGACTCAGAAAGACAATAGGAGGGATCCAATGGCTGGATGTCCTTAAGGACAAAAATGTCCAGGAAGGATGGGAAATTTTTAAAAATGAGATTCTCAAAGCACAATCGTTAACAATCCCGAAAAGTAGGAAGAATGGGAAGCATTTAAGGAAACCAGGATGGATGAACACAGAACTTAAACACATGCTAAAAAGAAAGAAAGAAATGTTTATTAAATGGAAAGAGGGAGGCATATCTAAAGAAGATTATAATGCAGTCTGCAGATCCTGCAGGGCACATATCAGGTTAGCTAAAGCTGACAATGAATTAAGGCTTGCAAGAGATGTCAAAAGCAATAAAAAAGGATTTTGGGGGTATGTCAAAAGTAAAAGAAAAGTCAAAGATGCTATAGGATTTTTACAGGATGAAAATGGAGAAATGGTAAGAGAGGATGTTGAGAAGGCTGAACTTTTTAATTCCTATTTTGCATCTGTTTTCTCTCAGAAAGAAAATGTAACATCAACTGATCTTCACTGTCCTTTTAAAGGAATAGAGGAATCCAAGTTATCTGTAAACAGAAAGATTGTGAGGGAATATTTAGCTAACATAAATGAGTTCAAGTCTCCAGGTCCAGATGAATTACACCCCAGAGTACTGAAGGAGATCGTAGAAGAAATTTTAGAACCACTCTCCAAAATCTTTGAAAATTCTTGGAGAACAGGAGAAGTCCCAGAAGACTGGAGAAGAGCAAATGTTGTTCCTATCTTCAAAAAGGGGAAGAAGGTGGACCCAGGGAACTATAGGCCGGTGAGTCTGACTTCTATACCAGGAAAGATCTTTGAACAAATTATTAAACAACATGTATGTAAGTACCTGGATAAGAATGAAGTGATTAACCAGAGTCAGCATGGGTTTGTAACTAACAAGTCATGTCAGACTAACTTAATTTTCTTCTATGACAGAATCACTGACTGGGTGGATCAGGGAAATGCTGTTGATATAGTATATCTTGACTTCAGCAAAGCATTTGACAAAGTATCTCACACCATCCTTATTGAAAAAATGACCAAGTATGCAATGGACCAGGCAACTGTTAGGTGGATTCATAACTGGCTTAGTGATCGGACTCAAAGGGTGGTTGTAAATGGCTTCACATCCAGCTGGATGAATGTCTCAAGTGGGGTACCACAGGGCTCCGTCCTGGGACCTGTATTGTTCAACATCTTTATCAATGATTTAGATGAAGGAATTGAGGGTAAACTGATTAAATTTGCTGATGACACAAAGCTAGGAGGGATAGCTAATACTAGAGAAGAGAGAGAGAGGATTCAAAAAGACCTAAATAAACTGGAGCAGTGGGCAGCAACCAACAGAATGGTTTTTAACAGGAAAAAATGCAAAGTACTACATCTGGGCAATAAAAATGAAAAAAGCATATACAGAATGGGAGGAATAGAGCTAAGCAACAGTACATGTGAAAAAGACTTAGGTATACTAATAGATCATACACTGAACATGAGTCAACAGTGTGATGCAGCAGCAAAAAAGGCAAATACAATTCTGGGATGTATTAACAGAAGCATACAGTCTAGATCACGTGAAGTCATTATCGGTCTTTACTCCTCTTTGGTCAGACCTCATCTGGAATACTGTGTACAGTTTTGGGACCACATTTTAAAAAAGACATAGACAAACTGGAGCAAGTTCAGAGAAGAGCGACCAGAATGGTGACTGGTCTGCAAACCATGTCCTATGAGGAACGGTTGCAGGATTTGGGAATGTTTAGCTTGCAAAAAAGAAGACTGAGAGGAGACTTAATAGCTGTATACAAATATGTCAAGGGCTGTCACATTGTAGAAGGATCATCTTTATTCTCATTTGCACAAGGAAAGACTAGAAGCAATGGGATGAAACTAAATGGGAGGAGACACAGATTAGATATTAGAAAAAACTTTTTGACAGTTAGGGTGATTAATGAGTGGAACAGGCTGCCACGAGAGGTGGTGAGTTCCCCTTCAATGGACGTCTTCAAACAGAGGCTGGACAGACATCTGTCTGAGATGATTTAGTGAATCCTGCTTTGAGCAGGGGGTTGGACCAGATGACCCAGGAGGTCCCTTCCAACTCTACCATTCTATGATTCTATGAAACATCACCCCGGAATTATTACAAAATACCAGTGATTGTCTTTCTGCTGTGTCTAACACTATGTCCTCCCTCTATCTAAAACTGAATCTGTCAAAAACTGAACTACTTGTATTTCCTCCCTCCACTAACCTACCTGTGCCCAATATTGCCACTTCAGTTTTTGGCTCCACCATTACTCCCCAGCAACCAGCCCACTGGTTGGTCTTGGGGTCATACTCGATTCAGATCTTGGCTTCACACCTCACATCAAATCACTCACTCGCTCGTGTCATCTACACCTCAAAAACATCTCTAGAATCAGAAATTTTCTTACCTTTGACTCGGCAAAAACTCATACTGTAGCTCTTATTCATTCTCATCTAGACTATTGCAACTCTTTACTAATCGGTCTCCCTCTTTCTAAACTTTCCCCTCTCCAATCCATCCTCAACGAATGCAGCCAGGATCATATTCCTTGCCAACCGATACACCAATGCCTCTTCCCTGTGCCAGTCATTGCACTGGTTGCCAATCCAATACAGAGTTCAATATAAACTTATCACTCTCACCCACAAAGCGCTCCATCCTTCAGTACCCCCCTACATCTCCTCAGTCTACCACCCTTCCCGTGCCCTCCGTTCTGCTAATAACTTTAAACTAAAATCCTCCGTAATCCGAACCTCCCACTCCCGTATCCAAGATTTCTCGCGTGCTGCACCAATTCTGTGGAATGCACTACCCAGGACAATTCGATTAATTCCCAATACCCACAGTTTTAAGCGTACCGTAAAAACCCATTTCTTTAGACTGGCCTATCACCTCAACACACTAACTGTCCCAGTTTGGTCCATATTAAAATTTTCTTCAAAATCATGCTCATACCATCCATGCAGTGATTAGCCTGTCTGTACTGTACACATACTGGCAGGCGACCAGTTCATGTAGTGTTATGTACTTACCCTATTTAGCATATTAAGGCTGTATTATAGAATATATGTACATTTTACCTTTGTGTCTCCCTATTTTCTTATAGACTGTAAGCTTGCGACCCTCACTCCTTTTAATATCAGAGCTATGTTTATTCTGTAAAGTCTGTATTGTCTGTATAAGTCCCCCCTAAAATTGTAAAGTGATGAGGAATATGTTGGAGCTATAAAAATCAAAATTATTATTATAATTAAATTCAGATGTAAATCTAAAGCCCACTCTACTGATGTTGAGTTCCTCGACAAAT
Organism: Phyllobates terribilis; assembly: GCF_046119375.1. Lineage (NCBI taxonomy): Eukaryota > Metazoa > Chordata > Amphibia > Anura > Dendrobatidae > Phyllobates > Phyllobates terribilis. Next base: position 6,018,836 of record NW_027362830.1, read on the forward strand.
TAAAAAGATTGTTCACTCATCCCCGACCAGATGATAAAAATGTAGTCAATATATTTGCACCATATCCCAGTATATGAATGCCACCACTTATAATCATCTCTGAATATTATGGATTCCTCCCACGAGTCCAGGGATAAGTTAGCACATGAGGGGGCACAGGGGCTCCCCATCGCAGTACCCCTGAGCTGGAGGAAGTACTGCCTGTCAATAAGAAAGAAGTTATGAGTAAGAGTGAATTTTAGAAGATCCTCCATGAAGTCATTATGTCTGCTGCACTGTACTGATCTCGATTTAAAGAAATGTCTTACTCCTCTGATACCATCCTCATGCCGTATATTACTGTACAAAGCCTCGATATCTAGTAAGGCCGGCTGCTCCCCTACATGCATGTATACATGCTCGAGGGTATACATGGAGGGGAGCAGGCAAAGGGAAAACCAACTCCAGAGGGATTATTCCAACTGCAGGACCTCAGGCGGTACTGTGGGGGCATCATACATAATGCATAAGGGGCATAATGGTGGCATTATACTGTGTGGGGGCATCATACATACTGCATAATGGGCATAATGGGGGCATTACACTGTGTGGGGGCATCATACATCCTGCATAAGGGGCATAATGGGGGCATTACACTGTGTGGGGGCATCATACATACTGTATAAGGGGCATAATGGGGGCATTACACTGTGTGGGGGCATCATACATACTGCATAAGGAGCATAATGGGGGCATTACACTGTGTGGGGGCATCATACATACTGCATAAGGGGCATAATGGGGGCATTATACTGTGGGGGCATCATACATCCTGCATAAGGGGCATAATGGGGGCATTACACTGTGTGGGGGCATCATACATCCTGCATAAGGGGCATAATGGGGGCATTACACTGTGTGGGGGCATCATACATACTGCATAAGGAGCATAATGGGGGCATTACATTGGGTGGGGCATCATACATACTGCATACGGGGCATAATGGGGGCATTACACTGTGTGGGGCATCATACATCCTGTATAAGGGGTATAATGGGGGCATTACACTATGTGGGGGCATCATAATACTGCATAAGGGGCATTACACTGTGTGGGGGCATCATAAATACTGCATAAGGGTTATAATGGGGGCATTACACTATGTGGGGGCATCATACCTCCTGCATAAGGGGCATTACACTATGTGGGGGCATCATACCTCCTGCATAAGGGGCATTACACTGTGGGGGCATCATACATCCTGCATAAGGGGCATAATGGGGGCATTACATTGTGTGGGACATCATACATACTGCATACGGGGCATAATGGGGGCATTACACTGTGTGGGGCATCATACATCCTGTATAAGGGGCATAATGGGGGCATTACACTGTGTGGGGGCATCATACATCCTGCATAAGGAGTATAATGGGGGCATTACACTATGTGGGGACATCATACATACTGCATAAGGGGCATTACACTGTGTAGGGCATCATACATACTGCATAAGGGGCATAATGGGGGCATTACACATACTGCATAAGGGGCATAATGGGGGCAATACACTGTGTAGGGGGCATCATACATACTGCATAAGGGGCATAATGGGGGCATTACACTGTGTGGGGGGCATCTTACATAATGCATAAGGAGCATAATGGGGGCATAACACTGTGTGGAGGCATCATACATCCTGCATAAGGGGCATAATGGGGGCATTATACTGTGTGAGGGGCATCATACATCCTGCATAAGGGGCATAATGGGGGCATAACACTGTGTGGAGGCATCATACATCCTGCATAAGGGGCATAATGGGGGCATTACACTGTGTGGGGACATCATACATCCTGCATAAGGGGCATAATGGGGGCATTACACTGTGTGGGGGCATCATACATCCAGCATAAGGGGCATAATGGGGGCATTACACTGCGTGGGGGGCATCATACATCCTGTATAAGGGGCATAATGGGGCATTACACCGTGTGGGGCATCATACATCCTGCATAAGGGGCATTGGTTGCATTACACTGTGTGGGGGGCATCATACATCCTGCATAAGGGGCATTACACTGTGGGGGCATCATACATCCTGCATAAGGGGCATAATGGGGGCATTACACTGTTACACTGTGTGGGGACATCATACATCCAACATAAGGGGCATAATGGGGGCATTACACTGTGTGGGGACATCATACATCCTGCATAAGGGGTATAATGGGGGCATTACACTGTGGGGGGCATCATACATCCTGCATAAGGGGCATAATGGGGGCATTACACTGTGTGGGGACATCATACATCCTGCATACGGGGCATAATGGGGGCATTACACTGTGTGGGGGCATCATACATCCTGCATAAGGGGCATAATGGGGGCATTACACTGTTACACTGTGTGGGGACATCATACATCCAACATAAGGGGCATAATGGGGGCATTACACTGTGTGGGGGCATCATACATCCTGCATAAGGGGTATAATGGGGGCATTACACTGTGGGGGGCATCATACATCCTGCATAAGGGGCATAATGGGGGCATTACACTGTGTGGGGACATCATACATCCAGCATACGGGGCATAATGGGGGCATTACACTGTGTGGGGACATCATACATCCTGCATAAGGGGCATAATGGGGGCATTACACTGTATGGGGGGCATCATACATCCTGCATAAGGGGCATAATGGGGGCATTACACTGTGTGGGGACATCATACATCCTGCATAAGGGGCATAACACTGTGTGGGAACATCATACATCCTGCATAAGGGGCATAATGGGGGCAATACACTATGGGGGCATCATACATACTGCATAAGGGGCGTAATAGGGGCAATACACTGTGGGGGCATCATACATACTGCATAAGGGGTATAATGGGGGCATTACACTGTGTGGGGACATCATACATCCTGCATAAGGGGCATAATGGGGGAATTACACTGTGTGGGGGCATCATACATCCTGTATAAGGGGCATAATGGGGGTGTTACACTGTGTGGGGACATCATACATCCAACATAAGGGGCATAATGGGGGCGTTACACTGTGTGGGGACATCATACATCCTGCATAAGGGGCATAATGGGGCATTACACTGTGGGGGGGGCATCATACATCCTGCATAAGGGGCATTACACTGTGTGGGGGCATCATACATCCTGCATAAGGGGCATAATGGGGGAATTACACTGTGTGGGGGGCATCATACATCCTGCATAAGGGGCATAATGGGGGCGTTACACTGTGTGGGGGCATCATACATCCTGCATAAAGAGCATAATGGGGCATTACACTGTGGGGGGGGCATCATACATCCTGCATAAGGGGCATAATGGGGGCATTACACTGTGTGGGGACATCATACATCCTGCATAAAGAGCATAATGGGGCATTACACTGTGGGGGGGGCATCATACATCCTGCATAAGGGGCATAATGGGGGAATTACACTGTGTGGGGGGCATCATACATCCTGCATAAGGGGCATAATGGGGGCATTACACTGTGTGGGGACATCATACATCCTGCATAAGGGGCATAATGGGGGCATTACACTGTGTGGGGGGCATCATACATCCTGCATAAGGGGTATAATGGGGGCATTACACTGTGGGGGTCCTGTACTCTGAGAACAATACGTCTCCTCCCTTCCTGTCTCCATAGTGGGGTCGTATGTATCTATTACAGGAAACAGAACAGAAACCTTATGATTCTTATAAAGGGGCAACACAAGACCCCAAAAGTCTCCGTGCTGAAGGGGTTAATGCCCCCTGCCCCAGTAATGGGGTCTCCACATACCTCCACCTGCAGAGCCGCCACCACATATATGGCTGCTCTGTGCGCACAGGAGCTGTGATGAGGTCACAGGAGGGGAGGAGTCAGCGGTCACATGATCAGGGGCCTCAGTGGATGCAGGACTCTGCTGTGCTGGTTGTCATGGTGCTGGATGAGCTGAAGTTTATGTGTGGGGTCAGGAGGGGTTTACAGTGTGGATGTAGCAGAGCCGCGCGTGTACGAGGTGTACGGAGCAGAGCTGTGTGTGTACGAGGTGTACGGAGCGGAGCCGCGTGTGTACGAGGTGTACGGAGCGGAGCCGCGTGTGCACGAGGTGTACGGAGCGGAGCCGCGTGTGCACGAGGTGTACGGAGCGGAGCCGCGTGTGCACGAGGTGTACGGAGCGGAGCCGCGTGTGTAATAGGTGTACGGAGCGGAGCCGCGCGTGTACGAGGTGTACGGAGCGGAGCCGCGCGTGTACGAGGTGTACGGAGCGGAGCCGCGCGTGTACGAGGTGTACGGAGCGGAGCCGCGCGTGTACGAGGTGTACGGAGCGGAGCCGCGCGTGTACGAGGCGTACGGAGCGGAGCCGCGCGTGTACGAGGCGTACGGAGCAGAGCCGCGTGTGTACGAGGCGTACGGAGCAGAGCCGCGTGTGTACGAGGCGTACGGAGCGGAGCCGCGTGTGTACGAGGCGTACGGAGCGGAGCCGCGGGTGTACGGAGCGGAGCCGCATGTGCACGAGGTGTACGGAGCGGAGCCGCGCGTGTACGAGGTGTACGGAGCGGAGCCGCGGGTGTACGAGGTGTACGGAGCGGAGCCGCATGTGCACGAGGTGTACGGAGCGGAGCCGCGTGTGCACGAGGTGTACGGAGCAGAGCCGCGTGTGCACGAGGTGTACGGAGCGGAGCCGCGTGTGCACGAGGTGTACGGAGCGGAGCCGCGTGTGCACGAGGTGTACGGAGCGGAGCCGCGTGTGTACGAGGTGTACGGAGCGGAGCCGCGTGTGCACGAGGTGTACGGAGCAGAGCCGTGTGTGTACGAGGTATACGGAGCGGAGCCGCGTGTGTACGAGGTGTACAGAGCGGAGACGCGTGTGTACGGAGCGGAGACGCGTGTGTATGAGGTGTACGGAGAGGAGCCGCATGTGTACGAGTTGTACGGAGAGGAGCCGCATGTGTACGAGTTGTACGGAGCGGAGCCGTGCGTGTACGAGGTGTACGGAGCAGAGCAGCGTGTGTTCGAGGTGTATGGAGCTGTGTATCTACCAAGTGTATGGAGAGGAGCCGCGCGTGTACGAGGTGTACGGAGCGGAGCCGGGCGTGTACGAGGTGTACGGAGCGGAGCCGCGGGTGTACGAGGTGTACGGAGCGGAGCCGCGTGTGCACGAGGTGTACGGAGCGGAGCCGCGTGTGCACGAGGTGTACGGAGCGGAGCCGCGTGTGCACGAGGTGTACGGAGCGGAGCCGCGTGTGCACGAGGTGTACGGAGCGGAGCCGCGTGTGCACGAGGTGTACGGAGCGGAGCCGCATGTGTACGAGGTGTACGGAGCGGAGCCGCGTGTGCACGAGGTGTACGGAGCAGAGCCGCGTGTACACGAGGTGTGCGGAGCAGAGCCGTGTGTGTACGAGGTATACGGAGCGGAGCCGCGTGTGTACGGAGCGGAGCCGCGTGTGTACGGAGCGGAGCCGCGTGTGTATGAGGTGTACGGAGAGGAGCCGCATGTGTACGAGTTGTACGGAGAGGAGCCGCATGTGTACGAGTTGTACGGAGCGGAGCCGTGCGTGTACGAGGTGTACGGAGCAGAGCAGCGTGTGTTCGAGGTGTATGGAGCTGTGTGTCTACCAAGTGTATGGAGAGGAGCCGCGCGTGTACGAGGTGTACGGAGCGGAGCCGGGCCGCGTGTGTACGAGGTGTTCGGAGCGGAGCCGCGCGTGTAAGAGGTGTACGGAGCGGAGCCCCGCGTGTACGAGGTGTGCGGAGCAGAGCCGCGCGTGTACGAGGTGTGCGGAGCAGAGCCGCGCGTGTACGAGGTGTACGGAGCAGAGCCGCGCGTGTACGAGGTGTACGGAGCAGAGCCGCGCGTGTACGAGGTGTACGGAGCAGAGCCGCGCGTGTACGAGGTGTACGGAGCGGAGCCGCGTGTGCACGAGGTGTACGGAGCGGAGCCGCCGCGTGTGCACGAGGTGTACGGAGCGGAGCCGCGTGTGCACGAGGTGTACGGAGCGGAGCCGCGTGTGCACGAGGTGTACGGAGCAGAGCCGCGTGTGCACGAGGTGTACTGAGCGGAGCCGCGTGTGTACGAGGTGTACGGAGCGGAGCCGCGTGTGTACGGAGCGGAGCCGCGTGTGTATGAGGTGTACGGAGAGGAGCCGCATGTGTACGAGTTGTACGGAGAGGAGCCACATGTGTACGAGTTGTACGGAGCGGAGCCGTGCGTGTACGAGGTGTACGGAGCAGAGCAGCGTGTGTTCGAGGTGTATGGAGCTGCGTGTCTACCAAGTGTATGGAGAGGAGCCGCGCGTGTACGAGGTGTACGGAGCGGAGCCGCGCCGCGTGTGTACGAGGTGTACGGAGCGGAGCCGTGTGTGTGTACGAGGTGTACGGAGCGGAGCCGCGCGTATACGAGGTGTACGGAGCGGAGCCGTGTGTGTGTACGAGGTGTACGGAGCGGAGCCGCGCGTGTACAAGGTGTACGGAGTGGAGCCGTGCGTGTACAAGGTGTACGGAGCGGAGCCGTGCGTGTACGAGGTGTACGGAGCGGAGCCGCGCGTGTACGAGGTGTATGGAGCGGAGCCGCACGTGTACGAGGTGTACGGAGCGGAGTCGCGCGTGTACGAGGTGTATGGAGCGGAGCCGTGCGTGTGAGGTGTACGGAGCGGAGCCGCGCGTGTACGAGGTGTACAGAGGGGGACCTCTGCAAATTTATTAAAAAGAAAAACTGAAATATCACATGGCCATAAGTATTCACACCCTTTGCTCGATATTGAGTAGAAGCCCCTTTTGAGCTAGTACAGCCATGTCTTCTTGGGAATGATGCAACAGGTTTTCACACCTGGATTTGGGGATCCTCTGCCATTCTTCCTTGCAGATCCTCTCCAGTTCCGTCAGGTTGGATGGTGAACGTTGGTGGACAGCCATTTTCAGGTCTCTCCAGAGATGCTCAAGTGTGTTTAGGTCAGGGCTCTGGCTGGGCCAGTCAAGAATGGTCACAGAGTTGTTATAAAACCACCCCTTTGTTATTTTAGCTGTGTGCTTAGGGTCATTGTCTTGTTGGAAGGTGAACCTTCGGACAAGTCTGAGGTCCAGAGCACTCTGGAAGAGGTTTTCATCCAGGATATCTCTGTACTTGGCCGCATTCATGTTTCCTTCAATTGCAACCAGTCGTCCTGTCCCTGCATCTGAAAATCACCCCCATAGCATGATGCTGCCACCACCATGTTTCACTGTTGGGATTGTATTGGGCAGGTGATGAGCAGGGCCTGGTTTTTGCTACACATAATTCTAAGCGCTATCACCAAAAAGTTCTATCTTCATCTCATCAGACCAGAGAATCTTATTTCTCATAGTCTGGGAGTCCTTCATGTGTTTTTGAGCAAACTCTATGTGGACTTTCATATGTCTTGCACTGAGGAGAGGCTTCCATTGGGCCACTCTGCCATAAAGGCCCAACTGGTGGAGGGCTGCAGTGATAGTTGACTTTGTGGAAATTTCTCCCATCTCCCTACTGCATCTCTGGAGCTCAGCCACAGTGATCTTTGGGTTCTTCTTTACCTCTCTCACCAAGGCTCTTCTCCCACGATTGCTCAGTTTGGCTGGACGACCAGGTCTAGGAAGACTTCTGGTGGTCTCAAACTTCTTCCATTTAAGTATTATGGAGGCCACTGTGCTCCTAAGAACCTTGAGTAATGCAGACATTCTTTTGTAACCTTGGCCAGATCTGTGCCTTGCCACAATTCTGTCTCTGAGCTCCTTGGGCAGTTCCTTTGAGCTCATGATTCTCATTTGGTCTGACATGCACTGTGAGCTATGAGGTCTTATATACACAGGTGTGTGCCTTTCCAAATCAAGTCCTATCAGTTTAATTAAACACAGCTGGACTCCAATGAAGGAGTAGAACCATCTCAAGGAGGATCACAAGGAATGGACAGTATGTGACTTAAATATGAGTGCCTGAGCAAAGGGTCTGAAGACTTATGACCATGCGATATTTCAGTTTTTCTTTTTTAATAAATTTGCAAAAATGTCTACATTTCTGTTTTTTTCAGTCAAGATGGGGTGCAGAGTGTACTTTAATGAGAAAAAAATGAACTTTTTAGAATTTACCAAATGGCTGCAATGAAACAAAGAGTGAAAAATTTAAAGGAGTTTGAATACTTTCCGTATCCACGGTATATGGTTTCTGGATTGCTGATTTGTCTGGAATATTGTGTGTAGCTGCCAAAACAGCAGACCCCCTCTCCCACTACAGTGACCCCACTTAGGAAACGATATTCCTCTGGTATTAGAGGTTTATAATACAAAGGGACATGATGAATTCTAAGTCTTTTCTTTAGACTATGGACTTCTTAGGGTGCCAACCTCCGCAGTCATTCAGTGTTAATAGTAATAAGGGTGAAATAGTAATTATCAATAAACCCCATCCTATTTCCTCTCATCTCCCACTGTGCCCGTCCATCTTTGTTATCATTTTTATTCTAACTCATATAAAGACTTAAGAGTCCATCACACCCCTATGTATTCTAAGCCTCTAATCCCACATTTGTTATTATTCCTCCCCCACGATGGGGGTAAAGGCTGCTGGAATAATTATGTCTAACATTCCGGGAGGGTGTCATGGGTGTATCAGGTTTGACAGACAGTCGTTCTGGATCCAGCTATAGAAGGTCGCTGCGCTTGGCTTTGCAGACACCTTTATGATTCTTTCATCCCTGTAGTGTAGTGCTATCCTTCTCTCGCTAGGACCCAGCAGTGATCTCCTCTTTCTGCTGCTAATTGACACACCCTTGCTTGATATTTAAAAACCCACAGTGTCTCCAGAGAGTCACCAGTGAACTATTTTCCTCTGTTAAGGCCTGGAGTTCCAGCAGTCGGCTAGTTTCTTCTTGGAGTTTCTTGGTGATTAGGGACGATAGGGGAGTCAGGGTGTTGTAAGATCTGCCTAGGGGGTCTCCTCTCTCATTTTCCCTAGTTGTTGGGTTTCCCCCATGTTCCCATGGTCATACATTTGGTCCTTCCCTTCTACTTTGAAGAACCTAGAATATAAGACATATTTTCAGTTGTTTCACACTTTTTTGTTAAGTATATAATTCCACATGTGTTAATTCATAGTTTTGATGCCTTCAGTGTGAATTTACAATTTTCATAGTCATGAAAATACAGAAAAATCTTTAAATGAGGTGTGCCCAAACTTTTGGTCTGTAATGTATCAACCAGATATGGTCGTCATTGTGTCCATGGAGTAAGAGAGAGACAGCACATGTGTCTTGTGATTTTACATCCAGTCCAAGAGGGGCATCTCCAGCCCCCGATGTGGGGGACTGATAGCACCAGCCTATTGTATTCTCCCATTTTCCCCCATCACTGACTAAGAGCTATGATGAACCCTGGTAACCTCAGCTGATAGGACAGAAGGGAACTGGTGTTACGAGTTGTATACACCACCTTTACACAACTATTGTAAATCTGCTTCTGATTTGCCCAGACTGAGCTTCTGTTCAGAGAAAAGTCCTTCCCCCTCCAGCAAAGCACACTGTCTTATATACACACTATATATATATATATATATATATATATATATATATATATATATATATATATATAATAATATATACTCACACACACACACATGAGTGGAGCAATATTCATGTGGGATAATATATGTATATATATTATATGTATACTGTGGGGAAAAAAAGTATTTAGTCAGCCCCCAATTGTGCAAGTTCTCCCACTTACAGAGATGAGCGAGGCCTGTAATTGACATCATAGGTCGAGATCAACTATGAGAGACAAAATGAGAAAACAAATCCTGAAAATCACATTGTCTGATTTGGAAATATTTTTTTTAAATATATATAAATATACATGTATTAAAATGATAACAAATATGAATTTCATATATAAAGAGATAAAACTCAAATAAAAGCTGTGACACCTTCCCATAATGGCTACAGCCAGAGGGATCAAAAGAGAAAACGTATTCAGAGCATACCCCGGCCCCCTCACACCACCCCAACGCCGTATTGCTGATGCTTCGTCAGGGGCACTGTGATTTTCTTGATTTTTTTGGGATATTCTCTCTCTCAATGTTAAAATTAATCTACCCTTAAAATTATAGACTCTTCATGTCTTTGTCAGTGGGCAAACTTACAAAAACAGCAAGGGATCAAATACTTATTTCCTTCACTGTATATAGATATATACACACACACTGCTCAGAAAAATAAAGGAAACACTGAAATAACACATCCTAGATCTGAATGAATGAAATATTGTCATTGAATACTTTGTTCTGCACAAAGTTGAATGTGCTGACAAAATCACACAAAAATCAGCAATGGAAATCAAATTTATTAACCAATGGAGGCCTGGATTTGGAGTCACCCCCAACATTAAAGTGGAAAAACTCACTACAGGCTGATCCAACCTTGATGTAATGTCCTTAAAACAAGTCAAAATGAGGCTCAGTATTGTGTGTGGCCTCCACGAGCCTGTATGACCTCCCTATAACGCCTGGGCATGCTCCTGATGAGGTTGCGGATGGTCTCCTGTGGGATCTCCTCCCAGACCTGGACCAAAGCATCCGCCAACTCCTGGACAGTCTGTGGTGCAACGTGACGTTGGTGGATGGAGCGAGACATGATGTCCCAGATGTGCTCAATCGGATTCAGGTCTGGGGAACGGGCGGGCCAGTCTATGGCTTCAATGCCTTCATCTTGCAGGAACTGCTGACACACTCCAGCCACATGAGGTCTGGCATTGTCCTGCATTAGGGGGAACCCAGAGACAACCGCACCAGCATATGGTCTCACAAGGGGTCTGAGGATCTCACCTCATTACCTAATGGCAGTCAGGCTACCTCTGGCGAGCACACGGAGGGCTGTGCGGCCCTCCAAAGAAATGCCACCCCACACCATTACTGACCCACTACCAAGCCGGTCATGCTGAAGGATGCTGCAGGCAGCAGATCGCTCTCCACGGCGTCTCCAGACTCTGTCACGTCTGTCACATGTGCTCAGTGTGAACCTGCTTTCATCTGTGAAGAGCACAGGGCGCCAGTGGCCTGCACGGTCTTGGGCTGTGAGCACAGCCCCCATCTGTGGACGTCGGGTCCTCATACCACCCTCATGGAGTCAGTTTCTAACCGTTTGTGCGGACACATGCACATTTGTGGCCTGCTGGAGGTCATTTTGCAGGGCTCTGGCAATGCACCTCCAGTTCCTCCTTGCACAAAGGCAGAGGTAGCGGTCCTGCTGCTGGGTTGTTGCCCTCCTATGGCCCCCTCCATGTCTCCTGGTGTACTGGCCTGTCTCCTGGTAGCGCCTCCAGCCTCTGGACACTACGCTGACAGACACAGCAAACCTTCTTGCCACGGCTCGCATTGATGTGCCATCCTGGATAAGCTGCACTAGCTGAGCAACTTCTGTGGGTTGTAGAGTCTGTCTCATGCTACCACGAGTGTGAAAGCACAACCAACATTCAAAAGGGGCCAAAACATCAGCCAGAAAGCATTGGTACTGAGATGTGGTCTGCGGTCCCCACCTGCAGAACCACTCCTTTATAGGGGGTATCTTTCTAATTGCCGATCATTTCTACAAGTTGTTTGTTCCATTTGCACAACAGCATGTGAAATTGATTGACAATCAGTGTTGCTTCCTAAGTGGACAGTTTGATTTCACAGAAGTTTGATTTACTTGGAGTTATATTCTGTTAAGTGTTCCCTTTATTTTTTTGAGCAGAGTAGTATGGTTGGGTAGTAGTTAATAATTTCTGTCAATAACGTTGAGGACTTCCATTCTGCTATTGGATAATATGGACATAATTGCTGGCACTGTATTGTCTCTCAAGATCTGTAACTTTTTTTCTGTGTGCGCATTTTTTGTCCAGTTATTATTGTATATATTTCGCATTTATAGATTGATATTTTGAGAGATATTTTCTTATACGTTATTATGCATTTATACTATGATCTCATATAATCGTGTTATACTTCATGCTTCACTGTTCTCTGTGGTGTCCTCGTTGGCCGTATCAATTTATCCTCCATGACGTGCGGTCACGTGGTTCCCCACGTGCTTGCGGTGTGATGGATCATATGATGCGTTTGCCTTGGATGCGGCGGTGTAGCAGTGATTGCCATGTGTCATGCCACGCCGTCCCCACACCCATTGGCCGAGAGACTACACACCCCTTTTTCTATTGGCTCAAGGGTCCTTTTTAAACCCTACCCACCTTCATTAACGCCACCTCTTGATGAAGGCATCTGTGCCGAAACGCGCATCAGGGTGAGCGTAATTGAGGGGCGTGTTCACATCCACTGGCTGTAAGTATTTTATAGGGTTCATGCTACACTCTTTTTGCTGCCGTTCTTTAATCTTTTTTTCCTACTTAGGTGCATTTTCTAGGTTTTAATATGTATTAGGATATACTTTTATCCTGTAGCCTAAGAGGTCAGGGCACTGATACCACTTATAATGATCTGCTGTCCCCGGTATGAGCTATCTATATTAGTCCCTATATATAGACAGCGGTGTGACTAACCTCTTATATAGCAACTACTTCTGACCTACCTCACAAGCACCTGCACTTTTATTGAATGCTTCACTGCATTTTAACAATATATTCTTATTTTTTGGCAGCCCAATTATGTACTTACATCAGAAAAGAATCATGTTAATTTGTCTCATGCTCCTCCCTAGTGCTCCTCCATTGTTTTACTATTAACGGTCTCTGTTTCTGCGATTCATATTTTTTTCCTGTATAAATTATAATTAATAACATTTTGTAATTTTTTCACTATTATATGGGACTCTGACTTGAAGTTTTTTCCTCTTGTTTCTTATGTATGGAGGAGGAGGTGGGGCCCATTATACTGTATACTGGTTGGCCCACGACTTTGTCAAAGTTTTCATGTTGTGAGTTTTACATTCCTGATGTAGAATCAGTCTGGGTAAATGTACATGGACATGGCAATAATGGAAAGCTGCTAATTGGACTTTGCTACAAGCCTCCTAATGTATAGCTGAACACGTAGAGGATGAAATGCTGCAACATATAAAAAGGCAACAAAAACAAGTCATGGTGAAAAGTGTTGGCTCCCTTGAAATTGTTTCAGAAAATGAAGTAATTCTCCCAGAAAATTATTGCAATTACATGTTTTGTTATACACGTTTATTTCCTTTGTGTGTATTGGAACAACACAAGAAAACAGAGAAAAAAAGGCAAATTGAACATAATTTCACACAAAATAGGCCGGACAAAATTGTTGGCACCTTGCCAAAATTGTGGGTAAACAACTTTGTTTCAAGCATGTGAAGCTTGTTCAAATGCAATTGTGGCAAGTAACAGGTGTGGGCAATATGAAAATCACAACTAAAACTAGATAAAAAAGGGAGAAGTTGATTCAATCTTTGCATTGTGTGCATATGTGTGCCACACTAAGCATGGAGAAAACAGAAAGAGGAGAAGAGAACTGTCTGAGGACTTGAGAACCAAAATTGTTGAAAAATATCAACAATTTCAAGGTTATAAGTTCATCTTTAGGGAAAAGCATGTTCCTTTGTCCAAGGTGCGCAGCATAATCAATAAATTTACAACCCATACAGTCAAATATGGTGGAGGTTCAAAGGTGATTTGGGGTTGTTTTGCTGCCTCTGGCACTAGGTGCCTTGACTGTGTGCAAGACATTATGAAATCTGAAGATTAGCAAAGGATTTTGGGTCACAATTTAGTGCCTAGTGTCAGAAAGCTGGGTTTGCGTCCTAGGTCATGGGTCTTCATACTTTACTTTCCCCTTGTTGACAGTGTGTTGCAGCCTCCCCTCTGGTTCCTCAGGAGGTATGAGAAACTCCTCAACAGCTTATTAGGGAGTTAGGTCTGTGGTGGCGTTTTTAGTTGTGCAGTTAGGGCCTTTCTTGTCTATACAGAGACTAGTTGTGTGTAGTTGCAGCATTCTCCCCTTTGTGGGTTCTCCGGTGGTTATCAAGATGCGCTTTCTGGTTAAAACATTTTCTACAATCTGAACATGAAAAAGGCTTTTCCACTGTGTGGGTCCTCTGGTGCTTAAGAAAACTAGATTTCTGGTTAAAACATTTTCCACATTCTGAACATGGAAAAGGCTTCTCCCCTGTGTGAGTTCTCTGATGTTTGATCAGAGGTGATTTGTCTATAAAACATTTCCCACATTCTGAACATGGAAAAGGCTTCTCCCCTGTGTGAGTTCTCTGATGTTTGATAAGATTTGATTTCTCTGTAAAACATTTCCCACATTCTGAACATGGAAAAGGCTTCTCCCCTGTGTGAGTTCTCTGATGTGTGATAAGAGTTGAGTTCTGTATAAAACATTTCCCACATTCTGAACATGAAAATGGCTTCTCCCCTGTGTGAGTTTTGTGATGTTTGATAAGATTTGAGTTCTCTGTAAAACATTTCCCACATTCTGAACATGAAAATGGCTTGTCTCCTGTGTGAGTTCTCTGATGGTTGATGAGAGTTGATTTCTCTGTAAAACATTTTCCACATTCTGAACATGGAAAAGGCTTGTCCCCTGTGTGAGTTCTCTGATGTGCGATAAGATATGATTTCTTTACAAAACATTTCCCACATTCTGAACATGAAAATGGCTTGTTTCCTGTGTGAGTTCTCTGATGTTTGAGAAGAGTTGATTTCTCTGTAAAACATTTTCCACAATCTGAACATGAAAAAGGCTTCTCCCCTGTGTGAGTTCTCTGATGTGCGATAAGATGTGATTTCTGTACAAAACATTTCCCACATTCTGAACAGGAAAATGGTTTCTCTCCTGTGTGAGTTCTCTCATGCCTAACAAGATTTGATTTCTGATTAAAACATTTCCCACACTTGGAGCAAGAAAATCTATTCTTCACTGTGTGAATTTTTTGATGTTTAAGAAAAGACTTTTTGAGAGGAAAACTATTTCTATATTCTGAATGTGAAAATGGTTTCTTTGCATTAGGAGCAGTTTGTTTTTTAATGCTTATTTTGTGACTATGATTTTCCTTAGTAGTCGGTAATGAATCAGAAGACAGGACCTGTTTCATAGGACCGGATGACAGATCTTTGCTGTGAAGGGATGATGGTATATCTGGGGAAATGTCATTCACTTCAATTGTATCCTGTGGGATCTGAAAATTATCTGATTTGAAAATTGAAGATGTCAGCTGTCCCTCTGATCTCCAGGTACAGTTATCTGCCAAGAATAAAACTAACTATTATTTTTTAATAAAAAAGCCTTGAATTTTATATTTTTGAACATTTCTACTTACACTGTCTGTAAAAAAAGGCAAGTTCTATAAAAAAAAATTCACTTATTCACCAGGACAATGACCATCTAATAGAAAACCTCATAGGATGAACCAGTGGAGCGTGGTGTTCAACTGTTTGTTCATTCTGCCTCCCAAATATGGAGTAAAAGGCGCAGGCTCTGTCCAGCCACTAAGATTAGGTAACCTGGGACCAGTAGTACCCTCCAGTCTGGCAGTATGGGTGTGTGTGCTGTCCAGCTGGAGTAATCTGCTCCCTGCTTCAGCCATTTGGAAAGCACCGCACCCTACTAAAGCTGGAAGCATATTGCCGGAAGCTGCCAGATCCAGCCTTGTTCTCCTCTGGTTCAGTCCTCTGTGCTCAGCTCCCGGCTTGTGTATTTGTTTCCTGTTGTGACCTCGGCCCGTTTACTGACTACTCTCGTGTCTTCTGATTTAGTATTTTCTCTGCCCTCCTGGTTCTGACCCGGCTACCTGACTATTCTTCTACCCATCTCACACCATAGAACAGCAGGTAACACCGTGGCCCAAGCCTAGGGGGTCTCTGTGTAAGTCCAGATCCATATAGAGGGGTTAAAGGGTGATGAGCAAAGTAATTTGTGAAATCTGTAAATGGAGTAGATAGTGACAAGCCTGTTTGTGGTGGCCATCTTTTGAGCTGCCAGGTGACCATGAACAGCTCCCCCAATACATTGCGTCTGCGAACTATTCCATGAAAATCTGCATTCCTAAAAGCTAAATGGCGCTCCTTCCCTTCTTACCCTGCCATGTGCCCAGACAGTAGTGTACAACCGTATATAGGGGATTGTCAGATTCAAGAGAAGTTGGAAAATAATTTGTAAGGTCCATTTGTTTCCTATTATCATTTGTGAAGAATTCCAAAGTTATCACCACATAAAGTGACACACGTCAGATTTGAAAAATGGGGCCTGATTAGGAACACAAAACTGTCTGCGGGAAGGGGTTAAATCAGAGGATTACTGAAGTCAAAAACTGCGACTATAGACAATAAAACATCTACTGAAATGATCAAACTCAACAGTCTCCATCAGAGAAAAATGAGCAACTAGTGGAGAAACCTCTCTGGGGTAATTAGAGTCTGGGGCTCGGTGGCTCTTGGCAATCTAAACTATCGTAAGGGACAATATTTTCTGTCACATGAGTGTCAAGAAGAAATATTAGACATTTAAAGTGAAGTTTTTTACAATACTGCAAAGCTGAGGTGTCTTAAATTTAGATTTCTGGCATTTGGAAGAAGCAATGGAGATCTTTTTGAAAGACGACCAGGGAGTTACAGACTCACATAAGTGAGGCCGGCCGATCCCACCACAATCAGACTATCATACAGAATGAACTTGTAAAAAAAAGAAAGAACATATAAACATGTAACATCCCCAACAACAACGCATGTATGAAGGGAGAAATCCAACACTAAACTCATATATGGTGGACCATTGGAGGTATGATGAGTCCTGACCAGAAGAGTAGAGAAAGTATTAGTGCCCCCATTTCAGGAGAGATTGTGCAGGAATCTGAATTCTTTAGGACTGAAAACATAATGTAATTTATGACGTGGAGTGAATCCATGAAACCAGGGCTTGAGCCATGCCACCACATCTCCTGCAGGAATGAATAAATGTATATTTCAGCCATCAGCCATGCACAGCTTAGAGACATATCATGGCACAAGTGTAATGTTATTGATGTAGTTTATCAAGATCCTGTTTGAAGTTAGTTGGTTTAAAAAGAAATTGAAAAGTCAGGATAAAGGGAAACTCCGTTGTTATTGTACAGAAATTCACACTTGGCCCTCACTGCACATTTAATATTGTCGATCATAAAAGTGAAGTTTGGCCAGAAGACTGGACCTGATCTTGTAGGGACCATATGAGCACATTCAGCCGCACAGAGCGGAGAGAAGGTGGATTCATCCAATAAGATATCAGGGATCTAGGAAGCCAACAGCATCATTACCCTCCGCTTTCTCTTACAGACCCATCAGAATATTTTTCTTCAAGTGATTTTCTCACTTGTCTGCACTTTCTACGTACGCTGTCATTTGGCTTTGTAGTTTACAGATCTGGACAGGTAACGGTCAGCGTCTACTAATCCCAGGGGGTAGGTAGATCCTCCAGGTTATAAGTTCTATAGAAAAGGGCTTTTAAAATTACACAAAGTAAATTGAATATTTTCGGACGGAGGAGAATGTTGTGGTCTAGCGGCAAAATGGTGATCACACGATTGTGATACGGCCGGACTACACCACCGATAAAGCAGCCACAGCCGATGACTGAGAAGAATCTGTGACTTCTCTGCATTTAGTGGTTACTACTCACCTGGGTAGTCATATGAAGGAATCTCCTCCTTACACCGCTCATCACCCCTCACATATGTCTCTGTAGTATTAATATGGGTCAGATCTTCACCCTGAAACAAATATTGTAAAAGTCACAGACAGATGGAGAAGTCACATGTATGATCAGATCTAATCCTGTCATCTCCACCGTTCTCATTACACAAGTATAAAACATATAATATTGGTGGATAAAACAAGACGGAGCACAAGACCTTCACAGCCGTCTACACATCATAGGGGAGATCCCATGACACCTTCTCTCCATCTACCTGATGATCCCGAGGAACATTGGGATCTTCTTGTTCACAGTCCTGTGGAAGAAGAGGACGGGGACATCTCTCTGGTGTTGTCCTCTTACTGGATAGACCTGGAGGAAACACATACAGGGACTGAATTCATTCTTTACATACAGATAATTATAGGCCGTGTGTATTTAGTCCTGTCTATTACCTGGTGATGTGAGGGGCTGGGGAACCTCCATCATGATGTCCCTGTACACATCTTTGCGTCCTTCTAAATACTCCCACTCCTCCATGGAGAAATAGACGGCGACATCCTGACACCTTATAGGAACCTGATACATACAATGATACCGTCATCTCCCCGATCCCTTCATAGTGTTACTGTATAATGTCCCAGCAGTGTCACCTCTCCAGTCAGCAGCTCAATCATCTTATAGGCGAGTTCTAGGATCTGGTCACTGATGTCCTCACGTCTTAGGGGGTGAGGTGGAGGCTCCATGATTAACCTCTGGTTATTGAGAGACACATTAATAAATCTCACTACAGACATTTCCAGAGTCCTCACCTCTCCAGTTCTGTCCGTCTGTTATCCCCATAGATAAGAATGATGTAATGTGATGTCATCAGAATCTCTCACCTCTCCAGTAAGCCGGAAGAGAATCTCTAGGGTGAGGTGTAATATCCTCTCCACCATCTTGTCCCTGTCCATATCCATCTTTGATAGGTAAATCAGGAAAATTTTCTTATATAGACGATCTTCACTGAGAGGATCCGGTATTGTAGAGTCCTGAACGAGAAGAAGATGAGCCGAGGTAACATCATAAAAATCCTGTGTAATAATACAATTACTGGAGATAATAAGGGAAACATATGAGGAGATTTATTATTTTTTATTTAGCTTTTTCTTTACATCGAGTAATAAAACCTTCATATTTTAGGCCACAGACAACAAGCAGTTTCTTCCTCGGAGTCTGCAGCTGAATACGTTTCTCATAGACTCACCTTCCATAATTCTCGTCTCATTTTCCGTCACTGGAATTGGCATTAGCAATACTGCAGGAGATATTTATTTCGCGTGACATGAGAAATAACTACTTCATGATGAGGAAACATCTTCTACTACGGATCTAAAACCATATTTGGAGACAGTCCGTCACTGACTACATCTCCACTGGCCGTCTGTATGAATGTTTCCCGTCTTCCCCGAACTGTAATCTTCTATCAAGTTAGATCTCAGGTCTGATTCACACACAGAAGTTTGAGGCTTTTATAAAAGCTGTTTTGTTTGAACAAATGCCGCAGACAGAAATTATTTGATACTAAAGTCTACATGTACAGTGTATTATGGGTTTTATTTCTAGCCTTAGGCTTTCCTTCCTATATTACAAGAAAACAAAAAACAAAAAAGCAAATATTAAAAGGTTTCAAAAGAAAATTTGCACCAACAATTCTTGTAAAAAGAAAAAACATGCAAAAAGCAGAAGACACATTTTGTAATTTTTTAACATGTTATGAACTCTTTTGGGCACCAGAACATAGATGTACACCTCAGGGATGGCACAGGTGTGGCTGCAATAAAATCCCTGGCAGTTTAACCACTTGCTCCTGCAAAAAGCAAACAAGGCATTTAAGAAGGTGTGACAGAGTTCGGCTGAATGCCCTCCTCCCCCAAGTACTGGGCCTGTAATGTACAAAAGTCTATTAGGCCGGGCCAGAGGCAGAGTTCCATAACTTACTTTTTAACGCCTCCATAAACATTAGACTAAAGTTACATGGAAGCACTGATTTTGGTCGACTATATAATGTATTTGGGGACCTCCCTACAGATGCAGTCAGTCATACAAACCACAGGAAAGCTGGAATATTTGTGTATGGGGGAGTCTGGAGAGATAGCCATCTGCCAAATGATCCTTCAGCCAACACTTATCTCATGTGTATGGGGCAGTTAGTATTACACTGACAGGCAGTGATAATACACGGCACTACAGTAGTACAGTGCATCACCTGAGCAATCAAAAGCTTCTGTGTTGTATGATCATACTAATGAGAGTTATTTTAAAAAGTTTATAAAAAAGGTTTAAAAAAAGTTTTAAAGTGAAAATATCACAGTTTTAGCAAAAATAAATATTTGTCACTTTAAGGAAAACATGCATATAATGAGAAAATGGAGAGGGAGGTCAGCTCACTGTTTATTTAATGCACCTTGTCTGAAGAATACAGCATGAGCCGCCCTGGTCAGGGACTGTAAAGACCCGGGGTCTTCTGTGGGCGAAACGCTACTCAAACAACACAGGGTGAGGGTAAAACAGTGTGGCAATACTTTATTGAACCACAAAGCGGACATTAAACATACAGAACAGTCCAGCAAATACCCAAGATGGTACATTACACAGTCTCATCCTTCCATCTCCGCCCACCTGGGATAGAACAGCTGCGACTTTGGAGACGTCCAGGGCCAACTACCTCAACCAGTGGCCCTCCACTTCTGGCGGGCCCC
Source organism: Phyllobates terribilis (assembly GCF_046119375.1). NCBI lineage: Eukaryota > Metazoa > Chordata > Amphibia > Anura > Dendrobatidae > Phyllobates > Phyllobates terribilis. The sequence continues at coordinate 6,039,210 of NW_027362830.1, forward strand.
CACAGAGAGAAGGTAGCGGCAAGATTAGGAAGTCAACAGTCCATCGAGGTACAAGACCAGGAGACCCGATGGTCCCATCCTGGCCTCTCCGAGAGTTTCCATGGGACCAGACGACCGGTGGGTCCCTCCTGGCAACTCCAAATTTCTCCATGGGTTCTAGGTGACCGGTGGGTCCCTCCTAACAACACCAAAACAGCATATCCATGGGGCCAAGTGACTTTTTCGTCCTCTCCTGGACTTCCCAAAAGTATCCATGGTCTCTCTGATGGTTAATAGAGCAGATCTGAAACTTTCCAGTGAGGGCTGATACCCTTAGACTAGAATCATGTAGAATACAAATCTGTGTCTCTTTAGATGAAATGCAATCCATCTACTTTCCTGAAGGATGTCTCCCATTTTCCTTCCAAAGTCCTTCTGATGTTCCGTGATTCTCTGTCCCAAATTTCATTCCGTCTACAGCACTACAGACATCCCTGTTTATATTTACATCTGTGTGAGGTCATAAAGCCCAGGTAAAAGAGGTGAAAGGTGCAGGGATCACCTATCATTGTTTGAGCTAATCTATTTACATAGTTGGTATCACAGGGGCTGTTGTAAATAAACTTTCAGCTGACTTAGTACAATTTGTCATTAGCACAGTAAACATGATTGTTTCCAAACGAATAGAATTCAGCATTCAGGGTTATACAAATACTATGACCTTTTTGATCAGCAAGAGAAATACAGCCACTGACTAAGCTACTGTAGTAGTGATACGCGTAGGGCTTACCTCTCTACCGTGGACTCCCTCAGAAGGTATCTATGCCCTACGTGTATCACTACTACAGTAACTTCGTCAGGGGTCGTATGTTTTTTAACCACTTGTGTCCCTACATGAAATAAAGTTGCTATTTATTATTTGTAGTAATTCTTATTATTTTTGGATGTGCATTATCTCACTGTGCAAGCTTTTCTCTACCTACTTCTTTAAGTGCTTTGTTGCACAGTTACCATTGCTCCCCGTATCATATTTCAGTGATTTAGATTGTGTGGTGCCGACTGCCAAATATCTTAATAGATTAATGTCTTCTAATACATTTTTTTAGCGGACCTGACGTGCATCCCACGTATTGTAGTTAACTCTCTATACACTCTATTAAATAAATGACCCCCTATAGTGTTACAATTGATGAAATTGTGTATTGAAAATTGTTGTACAGTTATGTTTTCTTCAAATGTGTCGGTTTTATTAACATAGTTGCATGCTTTACAGGGTGTATGTCCACATTTAAAAACCCCTTATAGGATAACCAAGTTACATTGCGTTTGATATTTGTTTCTTGCTTATTCCGCCTGGTGTAGAAGCCTTTTTGGATCCAAAACTCAAACAAAATATGCAAAAGAATTTGCAAAGTCTGGAGGATGCCATCTCAGACATCAAAAAAACTACGTTTGAGAGAGATATCAAAGACTACGAGTCAAATTCAATTTACACATGGAAATTAAACAAACCAGGAGCTACTGTTCTGAAATACAGGTCACACAATAAATTCAAAGGAAACAGGGGAGAGCGGAGGTCAGCTTCACAAATCCTAATGTGTCCATGGGTTCCTCTAATTATAATTCTCTGAGGACTTATCTGATGCATCAGTGGGATCAACTAAAGACAGATGGAACAAAAATAAATTCTCAAGTGCTCCCCACAATCCAGCACAAAACAACGGGCGGGCAGAAAGCTCAAACGTGCCCGGACATGTGCGTTCCATGCCGGAGGGCATCACGGTCTCCTATCTGCGAATGCGCATGTCCGGAAGCATGCGTTCCACGCCGGATCGCATATGGTATTGGATTGCATACCACCAACATAGAAAAATCCTATCTCTGAGATCAGCATCATGGGAGACTAAAAACAAGTACTGCACATCCTCCCATCATGTAATAGGCATGTCGATCTACTTTATCACCACAAAAATATGGGATGGTGGCCCACAGTATATTCCTAAATGGACAAATTTGACCTCTATTGCACAATTAGAGATACACAGAGTTCACCACACTTGTCAATGACGAAATAGTATAAGTGGAATATAATTGGTAAGTAATAATTCTGATATAGAAGCTCAGATATCTCGGTGAAGTACAACAATATGTGAACCCCATTCACAGGGAACTGACTAGCAATGGGTAGAGCATACAATCCAAAAATATAATCCAGAATGGGGCTGTATTCCCACAAATCAGGCATAGGAAATTTGCTCATTGAGTCCCTTAGGGGCTCGAGAATCCAGTCTAACAATCCACTCACTTTCCTTTCAGAGGATACATCTATTGTGATCACCTCCTCTCACATTGGCTTTAACCACCTCAATGATACAAAAGGAGAGGTCTCCGGTTTCACCTCGATGTGCACTGTTCATGTGTCTCACTAATGGGATCTCCCGAGCATGGCATATATCGCCCAAATGGTCCCCTACTCTCCTCCTAGACACCCTCTTGATCTTGTCTACATATTTTAGGGGGCAGGTGCATGTGACCATATATAGTAGTCCTGAGGTTTTACAGCTGGAATAATCCCACTGGAAAAAGATTTTAACCATGGAGGAACTTGAGAAAGATTTACATGGTCTCATCCAATTACATGTACAACATTCTCCAGATCTAAAGAAACCGCAGATTCTTCTATCTAGACAAATCCCCTTGGGGGCAGGTATTTTATAGAAACTGTGCACTAAATTGTCCCTAATTGACCAACCCTTTCTGAAAGTTATTGTGGGAGTAGCTTCCACAGCACCCTCAGGTCCGGGTCGACCACAAGTATATCCCAGTGTTTTCTGAGGATATGAAAGATACAGTCACTCTGATTGCCATAAGTTTTTCTTACTCGTGTAGTCCAATCTTCTTCTTGGTCTCTTGGATTGGTATGCAGGAGTGTCTCTCTTCTCTCCCATTTTTCTGCAAATGATGATGCGGAATTCAAAATGTACCATGAGTACCCTTTATCCCTTAATCTGGTGTTCAGGTCTATTGCCTGTATATTAAAATCTGTGACATTCGAGCAGTACCTTCTCAACCGTAAAAATTGGCCCTTGGGTTTTCCTCTTTATATGGGGATGGGGGTGGTGGTTATCCCACTTCAATAGTTTATTAGTGCTTGAAGGTTTATGGTAGATGAGTGACCCTGGGGTCCCATTCCAAACTAACTTGATCAGTACATACAGGAACATCAACAGGTAATAATTAGTGTTGGTCTGCCCCTTTAAACAAAATGTACTTTTCAGGTTATCCCCCCAGCACCCTCACTTATCTTCCCTTCTTTTGAGGCCCACAGAGTCAGACTCTACAGGCCATTCTCCCTGCGAGTGGCGGTTGTGTATCGCCCTCCGGGCCCCTCCCGTCAGTTTGTGGATCATTTTGCCACTTGGCTTCCAAATTTTCTATCCTATGACATCCCCACCCTCATCATGGGAGACTTTAACATCCCAATTGGCGATTCCGTCTCCCCATCTGCCGCTCATCTTTTATCTCTAACTTCCTCCTTAGGCCTTTCACAGCTTGCTAATTCTCCTACACATGTAAATGGAAATACTCTTGACTTGATCTTCGCCCGGCTCTGTTCAATAGATGACTTTACTAACGCTCTTCTTGCACTCTCTGATCACAACCTTCATTCATTCTCTGTCAAGGACTGTCCCCCTGCTCAGGACACCCCCACTTTCCACACTTACAGAAATATACAATCCATTAACACCCAGAAATTTATGAAAACGTTGCAAACATCATTGGCCCAAATCTCCTCCCTCTCATGTCCGGACTCTGCACTGAAGCATTATAACGAAACATTGCAATGCTCCCTGGATGAAGCTGCACCTCCTACATAGAGAACAACTCGACAAAGACGGCAACAACCCTGGAACACGCCGCAAACACGTCTTCTCCAGCGGTGCTCCAGGTGCGCTGAACGGCTGTGGAGAAAATCTAATCTCGCCGAAGATTTCCTCCATTATAAATTTATGCTTAAAACCTATAAATCCGCCCTTCACCTCTCCAAACAAACCTACTTTAACAACCTCATCATCTCACGGTCCAATAATCCTAAAAGCCTGTTTGACACTTTTCACTCTCTCAATCAAACAGCACAGGCCCCGACCACCGACCTCAGCGCTGACGATCTGGTCAATTATTTCAAAGAGAAAATTAACCATATCCGACAGAAACTTTTCTCCCAATCCTCAAATGTAATGCATGCTCCTCCCTCCCACACTGCATCTTGCTCATTTTCTGAGTTCGAACCAGTCACGGAAGAAGAAGAAGAAAAAAAACATCCCTGGACCAGAACAGTGCTGCTAACTACAGACCTGTCTCCAATCTTCCCTTTATCTCTAAACTCCTGGAATGCCTGGTCCACTCTTAATCTGCTATCTCTCAGATAACTCTCTTCTTGACCCTTTACAATCTGGTTTCCGCTCTTTACATTCTACTGAAACTGCCCTCACTAAAGTCCCTAATGATCTACTAACAGCTAAATCTAATGGTCACTACTCCCTGCAATTTCTCTGGATCTCTCGGAATCATTCGACACTGTGGATCACCAGCTCCTCCTCACTACGCTCCGCTCTATCGGCCTCAAGGACACTGCCCTCTCCTGGTTCTCCTCCTACCTCTCTGACCGCTCCTTCACTGTATCTTTTGCTGGCTCCTCTTCTTCTCCCCTTCCCCTTATTGTCAGGGTTCCTCAAGGATCAGTCCTAGGCACCCTTCTTTTCTCCTTATACATCGCTCCTATTGGACAATCAGCAGATTCGGTGTTCAGTACCATCTCTATGCTGATGACCCAATCATACACCTCTTCTCCAAACATCACCCCGGAATTATTACAAAACACCAGTGATTGTCTTTACGCTGTCTCTAACATTATGTCCTCTCTCTATCTAAAATTGAATCTGTCAAAAACTGAACTACTCGTATTTCCTCCCTCCACTAACCTACCTGTGCCCGATATAGCCATTTCCATTTGTGGCTCCACCATTACTCGCCAGCAACATGCCCGCTTGTCTTGGAGTCATACTTGATTCAGATATTTCCTTCACTCCTCATATCATCTACACCTCAAAAACATCTCTAGATTCAGAAATTTTCTTACTTTTGACTCTGCAAAAACTCTTACTGTAGCTCTTATTCATTCTCGTCTAGACTATTGCAACTCTCTACTAATCAGTCTCCCTCTTTCTAAACTCTCCCCTCTCCAATCCGTCCTGAATGCAGCAGCCAGGGTCATATTCCTCGCCAACCGCTACACCGATGCCTCTTCCCTGTGCCAGTCATTGCGCTGGTTGCCCATCCAATACAAAGTTCAATATAAACGTATCACTCTCACCCACAAAGCGCTCCATGCTTCAGTACCCCCCTACATCTCCTCCCTCGTCTCAGTCTACTACCCTTCCTGTGTCCTCCGTTCTGCTAATAACTTTAAACTAAAATCCTCTGTAATCCGAACCTCCCACTCCCGTCTCCAAGATTTCTCACGTGCTGCACCAATTCTTTGGAATGCACTACCCAGGTTAATTCAATTAATTCCCAATACGGAGAGTTTTAAGCGTGCCATAAAAACCCATTTCTTTAGACCGGCCCATCACCTCAACACACTTATCTAACTGTCCCAGTTTGGCCCATATTAAAATTTTCTTCAAAATCATGCTCATACAATCCATGCACTGATTAGCCTCTATCTGTTCTGTACACATACTGGCTGGCGACCAGTTCATGTAGTGTTATGTACTTACCCTATTTAGTATATTATAGCTGTATTATAGAATATATGTACATTTTACCTTTGTGTCTCCCCTATTTCCTTATAGACTGTAAGCTTGCGACCCTCACTCCTTTTAATATCTGAGTTAAGCTTATTCTGTAAAGTCTGTATTGTCTGTATAAGTCCCCCCTAAAATTGAAAAGTGATGCGGAATATGTTGGTGCTATAAAAATAAAAATTATTATTATAATTAAATTCAGATGTAAATCTAAGGCCCACTCTATTGATGCAGAGTTCCTCGACAAATTAAAAAGATTGTTCACTTGTCCCCGACCAGATGATAAAAGTGTAGTCAATATATTTGTACCATACCCCAGTATATGGATGCCACCACTTATAATCATCTCTGAATATTGTGGATTCCTCCCACCAGTCCAGGGATAAGTTAGCATATGAGGGGGCACAGGGGCTCCGCATCGCAGTACCCCTGAGCTGGAGGAAGTACTGCCTGTCAATAAGAAAGAAGTTATGAGTAAGAGTGAATTTTAGAAGATCCTCCATGAAGTCATTATGTCTGCTACACTGTATTGATCTCGATTTAAAGAAATGTCTTACTCCTCTGATACTATCCTCATGCAGAATATTACTGTACAAAGCCTCGATATCTAGTAAGGCCGGCTGCTCCCCTACATGCATGTATACATGCTCGAGGGTATACATGGAGGGGAGCAGGCAAAGGGAAAACCAACTCCAGAGGGATTATTCCAACTGCAGGACCTCGGGCGGTACTGTGGGGGCAACATACATCCTGCATAAGGGGCATAATGGAGGCATTACACTGTGTGGGGACAACATTCTTACTGCATAAGGGGAATAATGGGGGCATTACACTGTGTGGGGGCATCATACATCCTGCATAAGGGGCATAATGGGGGCATGACACTGTGTGTGGGCATCATACATACTACATAAGGGGAATAATGGGGGCATTACACTGTGGGGGGCATCATACATCCTGCATAAGGGGCATAATGGGGGCATTATACATACTGCATAAGGGGCATAATGGGGGCATTACACTGTGGGGAGCATAATACATCCTGCATAAGGGGCATAATGGGGACATTACACTGTGTGGGGGCATCATACATACTGGATAAGGGGCATAATGGGGACATTACACTGTGTGGGGGCATCATACATCCTGCATAAGGGGCATAATGGGGGCATTACACTGTGTGGGGGCATCATACATACTGTATAAGGGGCATAATGGGGGCATTACACAGTGTGGGGGCATCAAACATCCTGTATAAGGGGCATAATGGGGGCATTACACTGTGTGGGGGCATCATACATACTGCATAAGGGGCATAATGGGGGCATTACACTGTGTGGGGGCATCATACATACTGCATAAGGGGCATAATGGGGGCATTACACTGTGTGGGGGCATCATACATACTGTATAAGGGGCATAATGGGGGCATTACATTGTGTGGGGGCATCATACATACTGTATAAGGGGCATAATGGGGGCATTACACTGTGTGGGGGCATCATATATGCTGCATAAAGGGTATAATGGGGGCATTACACTGTGTGGGGGCATCATACATACTGCATAAGGGGCATAATGGGGGCATTACACTGTGTGGGGGCATCATACATACTGTATAAGGGGCATAATGGGGGCATCATGCATACTGTATAAGGGGCATAATGGGGGCATTACACTGTGTGGGGGCATCATACATCCTGTATAAGGGGCATAATGGGGGCATTACACTGTGTGGGGGCATCATACATACTGCATAAGGGGCATAATGGGGGCATTACACTGTGTGGGGGCATCATACATACTGTATAAGGGGCATAATGGGGGCATTACACTGTGTGGGGGCATCATACATACTGTATAAGGGGCATAATGGGGGCATTACACTGTGTGGGGGCATCATACATACTGTATAAGGGGCATAATGGGGGCATTACACTGTGTGGGCGCATCATACATACTGCATAAAGGGTATAATGGGGGCATTACACTGTGTGGGGGCATCATACATACTGTATAAGGGGCATAATGGGGGCATTACACTGTGTGGGGGCATCATACATACTGCATAAAGGGTATAATGGGGGCATTACACTGTGTGGGGGCATCATACATCCTGCATAAGGGGCATAATGGGGGCATTACACTGTGTGGGGGCATCATACATCCTGCATAAGGGGCATAATGGGGGCATTACACTGTGTGGGGGCATCATACATCCTGCATAAGGGGCATAATGGGGGCATTACACTGTGTGGGGGCATCATACATCCTGCATAAGGGGCATAATGGGGGCATTACACTGTGTGGGGGCATCATACATCCCGCATAAGGGGCATAATGGGGGCATTACACTGTGTGGGGGCATCATACATCCTGCATAAGGGGCATAATGGGGGCATTACACTGTGGGGGTCCTGTACTCTGAGAACAATACGTTTCCTCCCTTCCTGTCTCGATAGTGGGGTCGTATGTATCTATTACAGGAAACAGAACAAAACCTTATGATTCTTATAAAGGGGCAACACAAGACCCCAAAGAGCCTCCGTGCTGAAGGGGTTAATGCCCCCTGCGCCCAGTAATGGGGGTCTCCACATACCTCCACCTGCAGAGCCGCCACCACATATATGGCTGTTGTGTGCGCACAGGAGCTGTGATGAGGTCACAGGAGGGGAGGAGTCAGGGGTCACATGATCAGGGGCCTCAGTGGATGCAGGACTCTGCTGTGCTGGTTGTCATGGTGCTGGATGAGGGGAAGTTTATGTGTGGGGTCAGGAGGGGTTTACAGTGTGGATGTAGCAGAGCCGCGTGTGTACGAGGTGTACGGAGCAGAGCCGCGCGTGTACGAAGTGTACGGAGCAGAGCCGCGCGTGTACGAGGTGTACGGAGCAGAGCCGCGCGTGTACGAGGTGTACGGAGCAGAGCCGCGTGTGTACGAGGTGTACGGAGCAGAGCCGTGCGTGTACGAGGTGTACGGAGCAGAGCCGCGTGTGTACGAGGCGTACGGAGCAGAGCCGTGTGTGTACGAGGTGTACGGAGCAGAGCCGCGCGTGTAATAGGTGTACGGAGCGGAGCCGCGCGTGTACGAGTCGTACGGAGCAGAGCCGCGTGTGTACGAGGTGTACGGAGCGGAGCCGCGCGTGTACGAGGTGTACGGAGCAGAGCCGCGCGTGTACAAGGTGTACGGAGCGGAGCCGCGCGTGTATGAGGTGTACGGAGCGGAGCCGTGTGTGTACGAGGTGTACGGAGCGGAGCCTTGTGTACAGAGCGGAGCCGTGTGTACGGAGAGGAGCAGCGTGTGTGTACAAGGTGTACAGAGCGGAGCCGTGTCTACGAGGTGTACGGAGAGGAGCTGCGTGTGTGTACGAGGTGTACGGAGCGGAGCCATGTGTACGAGGCGTACGGAGCGGAGCCGTGTGTGTACGGAGCAGAACGTATGTAACAGAAGTAGTTTGTGTACGATGCCGTGTGTGCGATGCTTCGGGTATATAGTCTGCATTGTAGACATTTGCTGAGTGTGAGGAGCGAGTGGAGTCTGGAGAATCTCAGCTGTTCCCTCCATTGATGCAGTAAACAGCGCGCAGCAATGATAAATGTGATTGTGATCCTTGGTTGTGAATATCGGGACGTTTCAGTGTAATAACCTTTCTCAAACACTCGCTGGATGGGGGCACTGTGGGCAGGAATAGCTTATAGGTGGCTACACAATTTTTAACGCAGTTTCTCAACAATAAGGCGACACCGGAATGTGGCAGAAGATCTCGCTTCCACGGCTCGGAAGGGAAGAATCACTACAGTGGTACGGAAAGTATTCAGACCCCTTTACATTTTTCACTCTTTGTTTCATTGCAGCCATTTGGTAAATTCTAAAAAGTTCATTTTTTTCTCATTAAATACACTGCACCCCATCTGAACTGAAAAAAAAACAGAAATGTAGAAATTTTTGCGAATTTATTAAAAAAGAAAAACTGAAACATCACATGGTCATAAGTATTCAGACCCTTTGCTCAGTATTGAGTAGAAGCCCCCTTTTGAGCTAGTACAGCCATGAGTCTTCTTGGGAATGATGCAACAAGTTTTTCACACCTGGATTTGGGGATCCTCTGCCATTCTTCCTTGCAGATCCTCTCCAGTTCCGTCAGGTTGGATGGTAAATGTTGGTGAACTGCCATTTTCAGATCTCTCCAGAGATGTTCAATTGGGTTTAGGTCAGGGCTCTGTCTGGGCCAGTAAAGAATGGTCACAGCGTTGTTCTGAAGCCACTCCTTTGTTATTTTAGCTGTGTGCTTAGGGTCATTGTCTTGTTGGAAGGTGAACCTTCGGACAAGTCTGAGGTCCAGAGCACTCTGGAAGAGGTTTTGATCCAGGATATCTCTGTACTTGGCCGCATTCATGTTTCCTTCAATTGCAACCAGTTGTCCTGTCCTTGCAGCTGAAAAACACCCCAATAGCATGATGCTGCCACCACCATGTTTCACTGTGGGGATTGTATTGGGCAGGTGATGAGCAGTGCCTGGCTTTCTCCACACATACCGCTTAGAATTATCACCAAAAAGTTCTATCTTCATCTCATCAGACCAGAGAATCTCATTTCTCATAGTCTGGGAGTCCTTCATGTGTTTTTGAGCAAACTCTATGCGGGATTTCATAAGTCTTGCACTGAGAAGAGGCTTCCGTTGGGCCACTCTGCCATAAAGGCCCGACTGGTGGAGGGCTGCAGTGATAGTTGACTTTGTGGAACTTTCTCCCATCTCCCTACTGCATCTCTGGAGCTCAGCCACAGTGACCTTGGGGTTCTTCTTTACCTCTTTCACCAAGGCTCTTCTCCCACGATTGCTCAGTTTGGCTGGAAGACCAGGTCTAGGAAGACTTCTGGTGGTCTCAAACTTCTTCTATTTAAGGATTATGGAGGCCACTGTGCTCTTAGGAACCTTAAGTAATGCAGACATTCTTTTGTAACCTTGGCCAGATCTGTGCCTTGCCACAATTCTGTCTCTGAGCTCCTTGGGCAGTTCCTTTGAGCTCATGATTCTCATTTGGTCTGACATGCACTGTAAGCTGTGAGGTCTTATATAGACAAGTGTGTGCCTTTCCAAATCAAGTCCTATCAGTTTAATTAAACACAGCTGGACTCCAATGAAGGAGTAGAACCATCTCAAGGAGGATCACAAGGAATGGACAGCATGTCACTTAAATATGAGTGCCTGAGCAAAGGGTCTGAAGACTTATGACCATGTGATATTTCAGTTTTTCTTTATTAATAAATTTGCAAAAATTTCTACATTTCTGTTTTTTTCAGTCAGGATGGGGTGCAGAGTGTACTTTAATGAGAAAAAAATGAACTTTTTAGAATTTACCAAATGGCTGCAATGAAACAAAGAGTGAAAAATTTAAAGAAGTTTGAATACTTTCCGTATCCACGGTATATGGTTTCTGGATTGCTGATTTGTCTGGAATATTGTGTGTAGCTGCCAAAACAGCAGACCCCCTCTCCCACTACAGTGACCCCACTTAGGAAACGATATTCCTCTGGTATTAGAGGTTTAGAATACAAAGGGACATGATGAATTCTAAGTCTTTTCTTTAGACTATGGACTTCTTAGGGTGCCAACCTCCGCAGTCATTCAGTGTTAGTAGTAATAAGGATGAAATAGTAATTATCAATAAACCCCATCCTATTTCCTCTCATCTCCCAATGTGCCCGTCCATCTTTGTTATAATTTTTATTCTATTTCATACAAAGACTTAGAATCCATCACGCCCCTATGTATTCTAAGCCTCTAATCCCACATTTGTTATTATTCCGGTCCCACGATGGGGGTAAAGGCTGCTGGAATAATTATGTCTAACATTCTGGGAGGGTGTCATGGGTGTCTTGACAGAGTCATTCTGGATCCAGCTGTAGAAGGTCGCTGCGCTTGGCTTTGCAGACACCTTTTTGATTCTTTCATCCCTGTAGTGTAGTGCTATTCTTCTCTTGCTAGGACCCAGCAGTGATCTCCTCTTTCTGCTGCTAATTGACACACCCTTGCTTGATATTTAAAAACCCACAGTGTCTCCAGAGAGTCACCGGTGAACTATTTTCCTCTGTTCAGGCCTGGAGTTCTAGCAGTCAGCTAGTTTCTTCTTGGAGTTTCTTGGTGATTAGGGACGATAGGGGAGTCAGGGTGTTGTAAGATCTGCCTAGGGGGTCTCCTCTCTCATTTTCCCTAGTTGTTGGGTTTCCCCCATTTTCCCATCGTCATACATTTGGTCCTTCCCTTCTACTTTGAAGAACCTAGAATGTAAGACATAATTTCAGTTGTTTCACACTTTTTTGTTAAGTATATAATTCCACATGTGTTAATTCATAGTTTTGATGCCTTCAGTGTGAATGTACAATTTTCATAGTCATGAAAATACAGAAAAATCTTTAAATGAGAAGGTGTGTCCAAACTTTTGGTCTGTAATGTATCAACCAGATATGGTCGTCATTCTGTCCATGGAGTAAGAGAGAGACAGCACATGTGTCTTGTGATTTTACATCCAGTCCAAGAGGGGTATCTCCAGCCCCCGATGTGGGGGACTGATATCACTAGCCTATTGTATTCTCCCATTTTCCCCCCATCACTAAAGGCCCCGTCACACTTAGCGACGCTGCAGCGATCCCGACAACGATACGACCTGTCAGGGATCGTTGCTGCGTCGTTATGTGGTCGCTGGTGAGCTGTCAAACAGGCAGGCTCACCAACAATCAGGGGAGCAGTGACATCGTGGAAAGAATCTTTCCACGATGTCCTGCTCCTGGTTACCAGCCTGCTGAAGCAGGAGCAGGCTGGTAACCATGGTAAACATCGGGTTACTAGGGGCACACGCGCAGCTAGTAACCCGTTGTTTATCATGGTTACGAGCCTGCTAAAGTGAGCGGTAACCTCACGCTCACTGTAGCAGAGTGGTAACTATGATAAACAACGTGTTACTAGGGGCACGTGTGCCCATAGTAACCCGATGTTTATCATGGTTACCAGCCTGATCGCTGCTCCCGCTGGTCACACACAGCGATGTGTGCTGACCAGCGGGAGGGCAAAGACCAAAAAATGGTCCAGGACACTGTGCAGCGATCAGCGACCTCACAACAGGGGCCTGATCGCTGCAAAGTGTCACACATAGCGACATCGCTGGTGAGGTCGCTGTTGCGTCACCAAAACCGTGACACAGCAGCGATCTCGCTAGCGATCTCGCTATGTGAGACGGGGGCTTAAGATCTATGATGAACCCTGGTAACCTCAGCTGATAGGACAGAAGGGAACTGGTTTTACGAGTTGTATACACCACCTTTACACAACTATTGTAAATCTGCTTCTGATTTGCCCAGACTGAGCTTCTGTTCAGAGAAAAGTCCTTCCCCCTCCAGCAAAGCACACGGTCTTATATGCACACATTATATATATATATAATAATAATATATACTCACACACATGAAAATATTTGTATATATAATATATGTATACTGTGGGGAAAAAAAGTATTTAGTCAGCCCCCAATTGTGCAAGTTCTCCCACTTACAGAGATGAGAGCGGCCTGTAATTGACATCATAGGTCGACCTCGACTATGAGAGACAAAATGAGAAAACAAATCCTGAAAATCACATTGTCTGATTTGGAAAGAATTTTTTTTAATATACATAAATATGCATGTATTAAATTTTTATATGAAATGAATATTTGTTATCAAGAGATAATACTCAAATAAAAGCTGCGACACCTTCCCATAATGGCTACAGCCAGAGGGATCAAAAGAGAAAACATATTCAGAACATACCCCGGCCCCTCACACCACCCCAACGCCGTATTGCTGATGCTTCGTCAGGGGCACTGTGATTTTCTTGATTTTTTTTGGATATTCTATATCTCATTGTTAAAATTAATCTACCCTTAAAATTATAGACTCTTCATGTCTTTGTCAGTGGGAAAACTTACAAAAACAGCAAGGGATCAAATACTTATTTCCTTCACTGTATATATATATATATATATATATATATATATATATATATATATATACATACACACAGTATATATATATATATATATATACAGTACGGAACAAAAGTTTGGACACCCCTTCTCATTTAAAGATTTTTCTGTATTTTCATGACTATGAAAATTGTACATTCACACTGAAGGCATCAAAACTATGAATTAACACATATGGAATTATATACTTAACAAAAAAGTGTGAAACAACTGAAAATATGTCTTATATTCTAGGTTCTTCAAAGTAGCCACCTTTTGCTTTGATGACTGCTTTGCACACTCTTGGCATTCTCTTGATGAGCTTCAAGAGGTAGTCACCGGAAATGGTTTTCACGTCACAGGTGTGCCCTGTCAGGTTTAATAAGTGGGATTTCTTGCCTTATAAATGGGGTTGGGACCATCAGTTGTGTTGTGCAGAAGTCTGGGGGATACACAGCTGATAGTCCTACTGAATAGACTGTTAGAATTTGTATTATGGCAAGAAAAAAGCAGCTAAGTAAAGAAAAACGAGTGGCCATCATTACTTTAAAAATGAACGTCAGTCAGTCCGAAAAATTGGGAAAACTTTGAAACTGTCCCCAAGTGCAGTTGCAAAAACCATCAAGTGCTACAAAGAAACTGACTCACATGAGGACCGCCCCAGGAAAGGAAGACCAAAAGTCACCTCTGCTTCTGAGGATAAGTTTATCCGAGTCACCAGCCTCAGAAATCGCAGGTTAACAGCAGCTCAGATTAGAGACCAGGTCAATGCCACACAGAGTTCTAGCAGCAGACACATCTCTTCAACAACTGTTAAGAGGAGACTTTGTGCAGCAGGCCTTCATGGTAAAATAGCTGCTAGGAAACCACTGCTAAGGACAGGCAACAAGCAGAAGAGACTTGTTTGGGCTAAAGAACACAAGGAATGGACATTAGACCAGTGGAAATCTGTGCTTTCTTCTGATGAGTCCAAATTTGAGATCTTTGATTCCAACCACCATGTCTTTATGCGACGCAGAAAAGGTGAACGGATGGACTCTACATGCCTGGTTCCCACCGTGAAGCATGGAGGAGGAGGTGTGATGGTGTGGGGGTGCTTTGCTGGTGACACTGTTGGGGATTTATTCAAAATTGAAGGCATACTGAACCAGCATGGCTACCACAGCATCTTGCAGCGGCATGCTATTCCATCCGGTTTGCGTTTAGTTAGACCATCATTTATTTTTCAACAGGACAATGACCCCAAACACACTTCCAGGCTGTGTAAGGGCTATTTGACCAAGAAGGAGAGTGATGGGGTGCTACGTTAGATGATCTGGCCTCCACAGTCACCAGACCTGAACCCAATCAAGATGGTTTGGGGTGAACTGGACATCAGAGTGAAGGCAAAAGGGCCAACAAGTGCTAAGCATCTCTGGGAACTCCTTCAAGATTGTTGGAAGACCATTTCTGGTGACTGCCACTTGAAGCTCATCAAGAGAATGCCAAGAGTGTGCAAAGCAGTCATCAAAGCAAAAGGTGGCTACTTTGAAGAACCTAGAATATAAGACATATTTTCAGTTGTTTCACACTTTTTTGTTAAGTATATAATTCCACATGTGTTAATTCATAGTTTTGATGCCTTCAGTGTGAATGTACAATTTTCATAGTCATAAAAATACAGAAAAATCTTTAAATGAGAAGGTGTGTCCAAACTTTTGGTCTGTACTGTATATACAGTATATATATATATATATATATATATATATATATATATATATATATATACAGTACAGACCAAAAGTTTGGACACACCTTCTCATTTAAAGATTTTTCTGTATTTTCATGACTATGAAAATTGTACATTCACACTGAAGGCATCAAAACTATGAATTAACACATGTGAAATTACATACTTAACAAAAAAAGTGTGAAACAACTGAAAATATGTCTTATATTCTAGGTTCTTCAAAGTAGCCACCTTTTGCTTTGATGACTGCTTTGCACACTCTTGGCATTCTCTTGATGAGCTTCAAGAGGTAGTCACCGGAAATGGTCTTCACTTCACAGGTGTGCCCTGTCAGGTTTAATAAGTGGGATTTCTTGCCTTATAAATGGGGTTGCAACCATCAGTTGTGTTGTGCAGATGTCAGGTGGATACACAGCTGATAGTCCTACTGAATAGACTGTTCGAATTTGTATTATGGCAAGAAAAAAGCGAAGCAAAGAAAAATGAGTGGCCATCATTACTTTAAGAAATGAAGGTCAGTCAGTCCGAAAGATTGGGAAAACTTTGAAAGTGTCCCCAAGTGCAGTTGCAAAAACCAATAAGCGCTATAAAGAAACTGGCTCACATGAGGACCGCCCCAGGAAAGGAAGACCAAGAGTCACGTCTGCTTCTGAGGATAAGTTTATCCAAGTCACCAGCCTCAGAAATCGCAGGTTAACAGCAGCCACAGATTAGAGACCAGGTCAATGCCACACAGAGTTCTAGCAGCAGACACATCTCTACAACAACTGTTAAGAGGATACTTTGTGCAGCAGGCCTTCATGGTAAAATAGCTGCTAGGAAACCACTGATAAGGACAGGCAACAAGCAGAAGAGACTTGTTTGGGCTAAAGAACACAAGGAATGGACATTAGACCAGTGGAAATCTGTGCTTTGGTCTGATGAGTCCAAATTTGAGATCTTTGGTTCCAATTACCGTGTCTTTCTGCGACTCAGAAAAGGTGAACGGATGGACTCTACATGCCTGGTTCCCACAGTGAAGCATGGAGGAGGAGGTGTGATGGTGTGGGGGTGCTTTGCTGGTGACATTGTTGGAGATTTATTCAAAATTGAAGGCATACTGAACCAGCATGGCTACTATAGCATCTTGCAGCGGCATGCTATTCCATCCGGTTTGCGTTTAGTTTGACCATCATTTATTTTTCAACAGGACAATGACCTCAAATACACCTCCAGGCTGTGTAAGGGCTATTTGACCAAGAAAGAGAGTGATGGGGTGCTACGCAAGATGACCGGGCCTCCACAGTCACGAGACCTGAACCCAATCGAGATGGTTTGGGGGTGAGCCGGACCGCAGAGTGAAGGCAAAAGGGCCGACAAGTGCTAAGCATCTCTGGGAAATCCTTCAAGATTGTTGGAAGACCATTTCCGATGACTACCTCTTGAAGCTCATCAAGAGAATGCCAAGAGTGTGCAAAGCAGTCATCAAAGCAAAAGGTGGCTACTTTGAAGAACCAAGAATATAAGACATATTTTCAGTTGTTTCGCACTTTTTTGTTAAGTATATAATTCCTCATGTGTTAATATATACACACACACACACACACACACACACACACACACACACACACACACACACACACATACACACACTGCTCAGAAAAACAAAGGGAGCACTCAAATAACACATCCTAGATCTGAATGAATGAAATCTTCTCACTGAATACTTTGTTCTGTAGAAAGCTGAATGTGCTGACAACAAAATCACACAAAAATCATCAATGGAAATCACATTTATTAATGATAATAATAATCTTTATTTTTATATAGCGCTAACATATTCCGCAGCGCTTTACATACATTATCGTCGCTGTCCCCATCGGGGCTCACAATCTAAATTCCCAGTATGTCTTTATTAACCAATGGAGGCCTGGATTTGGAGTCACCCCCAAAATTAAAGTGGAAAAACACACTACAGGCTGATCCAACTTTGATGTAATGTCCTTAAAACAAGTCACAATGAGGCTCAGTATTGTGTGTGGCCTCCACGTGCCTGTATGGCCTCCCTACAACGCCTGGGCATGCTCCTGATGAGTTTGCGGATGGTCTCCTGTGGGATCTCCTCCCAGACCTGGACTAAAGCATCCGCCAACTCCTGGACAGTCTGTGGTGCAACGTTGGTGGATGGAGCGACACATGATGTCCCAGATGTGCTCAATCGGATTCAGGTCTGGGGAACGGGCGGGCCAGTCCATAGCTTCAATGCCTTCATCTTGCAGAAACTGCTGACACACTCCAGCCACATGAGGTCTGGCATTGTCTTGTATTAGGAGGAACCCAGAGCCAACCGCACTAGCATATGGTCTCACAAGGGGTCTGAGGATCTCATCTCGGTACCTAATGGCAGTCAGGCTACCTCTGGCGAGCACATGGAGGGCTGTGCGGCCCTCCAAAGAAATGCCACCCCACACCATTACTGACCCACTGCCAAGCCGGTCATGCTGAAGGATGCTGCAGGCAGCAGATCGCTCTCCACGGCGTCTCCAGACCCTGTCACGTCTGTCACATGTGCTCAGTGTGAACCTGCTTTCATCCATGAAGAGCACAGTGTCCTGCACGGTCTTGGGCTGTGAGCACAACCCCCATCTGTGGACGTCGGGCCCTCATACCACCCTCATGGAGTCGGTTTCTAACCGTTTGTGCAGACACATGCACATTTGTGGCCTGCTGGAGGTCATTTTGCAGGGCTCTAGTAGTGCTCTTCCTGTTCCTCCTTGCACAAAGATGGAGGTAGCGGTCCTGCTGCTGGGTTGTTGCCTTTCTACGGCCCCCTCCACGTCTCCTGGTGTACTTGCCTGTCTCCTGATAGCGCCTCCAGCCTCTGGACACTACGCTGACAGACACAGCAAATCTTCTTGTCACAACTCGCATTGATGTGCCATCCTGGATGAGCTGCACTACCTGAGCAACTTCTGTGGGTTGCAGAGTCCGTCTCATGCTACCACGAGTGTAAAAGCACAGCCAACATTCAAAAGTGACAAAAACATCAGCCAGAAAGCATTGGTACTGCGATGTGGTCTGTGGTCCCCACCTGCAGAACCACTCCTTTATTGAAGGTGTCTTGATAATTGCCAATAATTTCCATCTATTGTCTATTCCATTTGCACAACAGCATGTGAAATTGATTGTCAATCAGTGTTGCTTCCTAAGTGGACAGTTTGATTTCACAGAAGTTTGATTTACTTGGAGTTATATTCTGTTAAGTGTTCCCTTTATTTTTTTGAGCAGTGTAGTATGGTTGGGTAGTAGTTAATAATTTCTATATATTTTATATATATAATAGAATATAATTTATATATATTTCGCATTTATAGATCGATATTTTGAGAGATATTTTCTTATATCTTATTATGCATTTATACTATGATCTCATATAATCGTGTTATACTTCATGCTTCACTGTTCTCTGTGGTGTCCTCGCTGGCCGTATCAATCTCTGCTCCATGACGTGCGGTCACGTGGTTCCCCATGTGCTTGCTGAATGATGGATCATATGACGCGTTTGCCATGGATGCGGTGGTGTAGCAGTGATTGCCATGTGTCATGCCACGCCCTCCCCACACCCATTGGCCGAGAGACTACACCCCCCCTTTTCTATTGGCTCAAGGGCCCTTTTTAAACCCTACCCACCTACACTGACGCCACCTCTTGATGAAGGCAGCCGTGCCGAAACGCGCATCAGGGTGAGCGCAATTCAGGGGCGTATTCACATCGACTGTGGCTGTAAGTATTCTATAGGGTTCATGCTACACTCTTTTTGCTGCCGTTCTTTAATCTTTTTTCCTACTTAGGTGCATTTTCTAGGCTTTAATATGTATTAGGATATACTTTTATCCTGTAGCCTAAGAGGTCAGGGCACTGATACCACTTATAAAGATCTGCTGTCCCCAGTATGAGCTATCTATATTAGTACTTATATATAGACAGCGGTGTGACTAACCTCTTATATAACAACTACTTCTGACCTACCTCACAAGCACCTG
The DNA here is from genome assembly GCF_046119375.1 of Phyllobates terribilis. Lineage (NCBI taxonomy): Eukaryota > Metazoa > Chordata > Amphibia > Anura > Dendrobatidae > Phyllobates > Phyllobates terribilis. Next base: position 6,058,742 of record NW_027362830.1, read on the forward strand.
CACTTTTATTGAATGCTTCACTGCATTTTAACAATATATTCTTATTTTTTGGCAGCCCAATTATGTATTTACATCAGAAAAGAATCATGTTAATTTGTCTCATGCTCCTCATTAGTGCTCCTCCATTGTTTTACTATTAACTGTCTGTTTCTGCGATTCATATTTTTTTCCTGTATAAATTATAATTAATAACATTTTGTAATTGTTTCACTATTATATGGGACTCTGACTTGAAGTTTTTTCCTCTTGTTTCTTATGTATGGAGGAGTATATGGGGCCCATTATACTGTATACGGGTTGGCCCACGACGTTGTCAAAGTTTTCATGTTTTGAGTTTTACATTCCTGATGTAGAATCAGTCTGGGTAAATGTACATGGACATGGCAATAATGGAAAGCTGCTAATTGGACTTTGCTACAAGTCTCCTAATATAGCTGAACATGTAGAGGATGAAATGCTGCAACAAATTAAAAAGGCAACAAAAATAAGTCATGGTGAAAAGTGTTGGATCCCTTGAAATTGTTCCAGAAAATGAAGTAATTCTCCCAGAAAATTATTGCAATTACATGTTTTGTTATACACGTTTATTTCCTTTGCGTGTATTGGAACAACACAAGAAAACAGAGAAAAAAAGGCAAATTGAACATAATTTCACACAAAATAGGCCGGAAAAAATTGTTGGCACCTTGCCAAAATTGTGGGTAAACAACTTTGTTTCAAGCATGTGAAGCTTGTTCAAATGCAATTGTGGCAAGTAACAGGTGTGGGCAATATGAAAATCACAACTAAAACTAGATAAAAAAGGGAGAAGTTGATTCAATCTTTGCATTGTGTGCATATGTATGCCACACTAAGCATGAAGAAAACAGAAAGAGGAGAAGAGAACTGTCTGAGGACTTGAGAACCAAAATTGTTGAAAAATATCAACAATTTCAAGGTTATAAGTCCATCTTTAGTGATCCGCATGTTCCTTTGTCCAAGGTGCGCAGCATAATCAATAAATTTACAACCCATACAGTCAAATATGGTGGAGGTTCAAAGGTGTTTTGGGGTTGTTTTGCTGCCTCTGGCACTAGGTGCCTTGCCTGTGTGCAAGACATCATGAAATCTGAAGATTACCAAAGGATTTTGGGTCACAATTTAGTGCCTAGTGTCAGAAAGCTGGGTTTGCGTCCTAGGTCATGGGTCTTCATACTTTACTTTCCCCTTGTTGACAGTGTGTTGCAGCCTCCCCTCTGGTTCCTCAGGAGGTATTAAGAACTCCTCAACGGCTTATTAGGGAGTTAGGTCTGTGGTGGCGTTATTAGTTGTGCAGCTAGGGCCTTTCTTGTCTGTACAGAGACTAGTTGTGTGTAGTTGCAGCATTCTCCCCTGTGTGGGTTCTCCGGTGGTTATCAAGATGCGCTTTCTGGTTAAAACATTTCCCACAATCTGAACATGAAAAAGGCTTCGCCCCTGTGTGGGTTCTCTGGTGCTTAACAAAATCAGATTTCTGGTTAAAACATTTTCCATATTCTGAACATGGAAAACGCTTCTCCCCTGTGTGAGTTCTCTGATGTTTGATAAGAGTTGATTTGTCTGTAAAACATTTCCCACATTCTGAACATGAAAATGGCTTCTCCCCTGTAAGAGTTCTCTGATGTATATTAATATATGATTTCTGTACAAAACATTTGCCATAATCTGAACATGAAAAAGGCTTCTCCACTGTGTGGGTTCTCTGGTGCTTAAGAAAACTAGATTTCTGGTTAAAACATTTTCCACATTCTGAACATGGAAATGGCTTCTCCCCTGTGTGAGTTCTCTGATGTGCGATAAGATTTGATTTCTGTACAAAACATTTCCCACATTCTGAACATGGAAAAGGCTTCTCCCCTGTGTGAGTTCTCTGATGTTTGATAAGAGTTGATTTCTGTAGAAAACATTTCCCACATTCTGAACAGGAAAATGGCTTCTTTCCTGTGTGAGTTATCTCATGCCTAACAAGATTTGATTTCCGAATAAAACATCTCCCACACTTGGAGCAAGAAAATCTATTCTTCGCTGTGTGAATTTTTTGATGTTTAAGAAAAGACTTTTTGAGAGGAAAACTAATTCTATATTCTGAACCTGAAAATGTCTTCTTTGCTTTAGGAGCAGTTTGTTTTTTAATGCTTATTTTGTGACTATGATTTTCCTTAGTAGTCAGTAATGAATCAGAAGACAGGACCTGTTTCATAGAATCAGATGACAGATCTTTGCTGTGAAGGGATGATGGTATATCTGGAGTAATGTCATTCACTTCAATTGTATCCTGTGGGATCTGAAAAACGTCTGATTTGAAAATTGAAGATGTCAGCTGTCCCTCTGATCTCCGGGTACAGTTATCTGCCAAGAATAATTATTTTTTAATAAAAAATCCTTGAATTTTATATTTTTGAACATTTCTACTTAAACTGTCTGTAAAAAAAGGCAAGTTATATAAAAAAAACATTCACTTATTCACCAGGACAATGACCATCTAATAGAAAACCTCATAGGATGAACCAGTGGAGCGTGGTGTCCAACTGTTTGCTCATTCTGCTTCCCAAATATGGAGTAAAAGGCGCAGGCTCTGTCCAGCCACTAAGATTAGGTAACCTGGGACCTGTAGTACCATCCAGTCTGGCAGTATGGGTGTGTGTGCTGTCCAGCTGGAGTAATCTGCTCCCTGCTTCAGCCATTTGGAAAGCACCGCACCCTACTAAAGCTGGAAGCATATTGCCGGAAGCTGCCAGATCCAGCCGTGTTCTCCACTGGTTCAGTCCTCTGTGATCAGCTCCCGGCTTGTGTATTTGGTTCCTGTTGTGACCTTGGCCCGTTTACTGACTGCTCTTGTGTCTTCTGATTTTATACTTTCTCTGCCCTCCTGGTTGTGATCCGGCTACCTGACTATTCTTCTTCCCATCTCACTCCACAGAACAGCAGGTAACACCGTGGCCCAAGCCTAGGGGTCTCTGTGTAAGTCCAGATCCATGTAGAGGGGTTAAAGGTTGATGAGCAAAGTAATTTGTGAAATCAGTAAACAGGGTAGATAGTGACAAGCCAGTTTGTGGTGGCCATCTTTTGAGCTGACAGGTGACCATGAACAGTGCCCCCAATACATTGTGTCTGTGAACTATTCCAGGAAAATCAGCATTCCTAATAGCTAAATGGCGCTCCTTCCCTTCTTACCCTGCGATGTGCCCAGACAGTAGTGTACAACCGTATATAGGGGATTGTCACATTCAAGAGTAGTTGGAAATAATTTGTAAGGTCCATTTGTTTCCTATTATCATTTGTGAAGAATCTCACAGTTATCACCACATAAAGTGACACACGTCAGATTTGAAAAATGGAACCTGATTAGGAACAAAAAACTGTCTGCGGGAAGGGGTTAAATCAGAGGATTACTGAAGTCAAAAACTGTGAGTATAGATAATAAAACATCTACTGAAATGATCAAACTGAACAGTCTCCATCAGAGAAAAATGAGTAACTAGTGGTGAAACCTCTCTGGGGTAATTAGAGTCTGGGGCTCGGTGGCTCTTCATCATCTAAACTATCGTAAGGGACAATATCTTCTGTCAGATGAGTGTCAAGAAGAAATATTAGACATTGAAAGTGAAGTTTTTTACAATACTGCAGAGCTGAGGTGTCTTACATTTAGATCTCGGGCATTTGGAAGAGACAATGGAGATCTTTTTGAAAGACTACCAGGGAATTACAGAGTCACATAAGTGAGGCCGGCCGATCCCTCCACAATCAGACTATTATACAGAATGAACTTGTAAAAAAAAGAAAGAATATATAAACATGTAACATCCCCAACAACAATGTATGTATGAAGGGAGAAATCCAACACTAAACCGGAGTTGCACTCATTTATGGTGGACCATTGGAGGTATGATGAGTCCTGACCAGAAGAGTAGAGAAAGTATTAGTGCCCCCCATTTCAGGAGAGATTGTGCAGGAATCTGAATTCTTTAGGATTGAAAACATAATGGAATTTATGACGTGGAGTGAATCCATGAAACCAGGGCTGGAGCCATGCCACCACATCTCCTGCAGGCGTGAATAGATGTATATTACAGCCATCAGCCACGCACAGCTTAGAGACATATCATGGCACAGGTGTAATGTTATTTATGTAGTTTATCAGGATCCTGTTTGAAGATAGTTTGAAAAGTCAGGATAAAGGGAAACTCTGTGGTTATTGTACAGAAATTCACACTTGGCCCTCACTGCACATTTAATATTGTCGATCAAAAAAGTGAAGTTTGGCCAGAAAGACTGGACCTGGTCTTGTAGGGACCATATGAGCACATTCAGCAGCACAGAAGGGAGAGAAGGTAGATTAATCCAATAAGATATCAGGGATCTAGGAAGCCAACAGCATCATTACCCTCCGCTTTCTCTTACAGGCCCATCAGAATATTTTTCTTCAAGTAATTTTCTCACTTGTCAGCACTTTCTACGTACGCTGTCATTTGGCTTTGTAGTTTACAGATCTGGACAGGTAACGGTCAGCGTCTACTAATCCCAGGGGGTAGGTGGATCCTCCAGGTTGTAAGTTCTAAAGAAAAGGGCTTTTACAACTACACAAAGTAATGTGAACATTTTCAGATGGAGGAAAATGTTGTGGTCTAGCGGGAAAATGGTGATCACACGATTGTGATACGGCCAAACTACATGACCGGTAAACCAGCCACAGCCGGTGACTGAGAAGAATCTGTGACTTCTCTGCATTTAGTGGTTACTACTCACCTGGGTAATCATATGTAGGAATCTCCTCCTTACACCGCTCATCACCCCTCACATATGTCTCTGTAGTATTAATATGGGTCAGATCTTCACCCTGAAACAAATATTATAAAAGTCACAGACAGATGGAGAAGTCACATCTATGATCAGCTCTAATCCTGCCATCTCCACCGTTCTCATTACACAAGTAGAAAACATATAATACTGGTGGATAAAACAAGACTGAGCACAAGACCTTCACAGCCGTCTACACATCATAGGGGAGATCTCATGACACCTTCTCTCCATCTACCTGATGATCCTGAGGAACATTGGGATCTTCTTGTTTACAGTCCTGTGGAAGAAGAGGACGGGGACATCTCTCTGGTGTTGTCCTCTTACTGGATGGATCTGGAGGAAACACATACAGGGACTGAATTCATTCTTTACATACAGATAATTATAGACTGTGTGTATTCAGTCCTGTCTATTACCTGGTGATATGAGGGGTTGGGGAACCTCCATCATGATGTCCTTGTACAGATCTTTGCGTCCTTCTAAATACTCCCACTCCTCCATGGAGAAATAGACGGTGACATCCTGACATCTTATAGGAACCTGACACATACAATGATACCGTCATCCCCCCGATCCCTCCATAGCGTTACTGTATAATGTCCCAGCATTCCCAGCAGCGTCACCTCTCCAGTCAGCAGCTCAATCATCTTGTAGGTGAGTTCTAGGATCTTCTGGTCATTGATGTCCTCATGTATCTGGGTGTGAGGTGGAGGTCCTGTGATTAAGCTCAGGGGTCTTCCCCATCCCTCAGACACAGGGGCCTGACAGCGCTCACTAGAGGTCTTCTTCACTACTGTGTAATCCTGGTTATGGAGAGACACATTAATAAATCTCACTACAGACATTTCCAGAGTCCTCACCTCTCCAGTTCTGTCCATCTGTTATTCCCATAGATAAGAATGATGTAATGTGACGTCATCAGAATCTCTCACCTCTCCAGTAAGCCGGAAGAGGATCTCTAGGGTGAGGTGTAATATCCTCTCCGCCATCTTGTCTCTGTCCATGTCCATCCTTGATAGGTGATTCAGAAAAATTCTCTTAATATAGAAGATCTTCACTGAGAGGATCTGATATTGTAGAGACCTGAATGAGAAGAAGATGAGCCGATGTAACATCATAAAGAATTCTGTGTAATAATACAATTACTGGAGACAATAAGGGAAATATATCAGGAGATAGAATGTGTAGATGTTGTGTTCTCTAGTTTTTTATGGACTGGAACATAAGTTGAATTGCTGACTTAGACATCTCCTCCATACTTCCAATCACTGGCTAAGTTGGCCACTGCTTCAGTAAGAATCACCCAGAAACCCAAGCAGCAATGGTATTTTTATTATTTTACAACATTCTGCTTTTGTCCCTGACGTACTAATAAAACCTTTATATTTTAGGCCACAGACAACAAGCAGTTTCTTCCTCGGAGTCGGCAGCTGAATACGTTTCTTATAGACTCATCTTCCATAACGCTAATTCTCGTCATATACATTACACCTGGCATGAGAAATAACAACTTCATGATGAGGACGACATCTTCATCTTCTAATACGGCTCTAGAAACAGATATGGCCAGAGTCCGTCACTGACTACATCATCACCGACCGTCTGTATGAATGTTTCCCGTCTTCCCCAGGTTGTAATCTTTTATCACGTTAGATCTCATTTATAAGAGCGTGTGTGTAAGAACAAGACAGTTATTTGATGCTAATGTCTCCATGTACAGTGGCTTTATTCCTGGATATTATGTTTCTTTTAGCATTTTCCTGTAGGCTTCCATATATTACATGAAAAACACCAAAAAAAGAAAACCAAGTGTTATACTGTATGTGGGGGGATGGCGGTACTGTGAGAACATTATACTGTATGTGGGGGGATGGTGGTACTGTGAGAACATTATACTGTATGAGGGAAGATGGCGGTACTGTGGGAACATTATACTGTATGTGGGGGGATGGTGGCACTGTGAGAACATTATACTGTATGTGGGGGGATGGCGGTACTGTGAGAACATTATACTGTATGTGGGAAGATGGTGGTACTGTGAGAACATTATACTGTATGTGGGGGGATGGCGGTACTGTGAGAACATTATACTGTATGTGGGGGGATGGCGGTACTGTGGGAACATTATACTGTATGTGGGGAGATGGTGGTAATGTGAGAACATTATACTGTATGTGGGAAGATGGTGGCACTGTGGGAACATTATACTGTATGTGGGGGGATGGTGGTACTGTGAGAACATTATACTGTATGTGGGAAGATGGCGGTACTGTGGGAACATTATACTGTATGTGGGGGGATGGTGGTACTGTGAGAACATTATACTGTATGTGGGAAGATGGCGGTACTGTGAGAACATTATACTGTATGTGGGGGGATGGCGGTACTGTGGGAACATTATACTGTATGTGGGGGGATGGTGGTAATGTGAGAACATTATACTGTATGTGGGAAGATGGTGGCACTGTGGGAACATTATACTGTATGTGGGGGGATGGTGGTACTGTGAGAACATTATACTGTATGTGGGAAGATGGCGGTACTGTGGGAACATTATACTGTATGTGGGAAGATGGTGGTACTGTGAGAACATTATACTGTATGTGGGAAGATGGCGGTACTGTGAGAACATTATACTGTATGTGGGGGGATGGCGGTACTGTGGGAACATTATACTGTATGTGGGGGGATGGTGGTAATATGAGAACATTATACTGTATGTGGGAAGATGGTGGCACTGTGGGAACATTATACTATATGTGGGGGGATGGTGGTACTGTGAGAACATTATACTGTATGTGGGAAGATGGCGGTACTGTGGGAACATTATACTGTATGTGGGGGGATGGTGGTACTGTGAGAACATTATACTGTATGTGGGAAGATGGTGGCACTGTGGGAACATTATACTGTATGTGGGGGGATGGTGGTACTGTGAGAACATTATACTGTATGTGGGAAGATGGCGGTACTGTGGGAACATTACACTCTATGTGGGGGGATGGCGGTACTGTGAGAACATTATACTGTATGTGGGAAGATGGTGGTACTGTGAGAACATTATACTGTATGTGGGAAGATGGCGGTACTGTGAGAACATTATACTGTATGTGGGAAGATGGTGGTACTGTGGGAACATTATACTGTATGTGGGGGGGATGGTTGTAACGTGGGAATATTACACTGTATGTGGGGGGATGGTGGTACTGTGAGAACATTATACTGTATGTGGGAAGATGGCGGTACTGTGAGAACATTATACTGTATGTGGGGGGATGGCGGTACTGTGGGAACATTATACTGTATGTGGGGGGATGGTGGTAATGTGAGAACATTATACTGTATGTGGGAAGATGGTGGCATTGTGGGAACATTATACTATATGTGGGGGGATGGTGGTACTGTGAGAACATTATACTGTATGTGGGAAAATGGCGGTACTGTGGGAACATTATACTGTATGTGGGGGGATGGTGGCACTGTGAGAACATTATACTGTATGTGGGAAGATGGTGGCACTGTGGGAACATTATACTGTATATGGGGGGATGGTGGTACTGTGAGAACATTATACTGTATGTGGGAAGATGGCGGTACTGTGGGAACATTACACTGTATGTGGGGGGATGGCGGTACTGTGAGAACATTATACTGTATGTGGGAAGATGGTGGTACTGTGAGAACATTATACTGTATGTGGGAAGATGGCGGTACTGTGGGAACATTATACTGTATGTGGGGGGGATGGTTGTAATGTGGGAATATTATATTGTATGTGGGGGGATGGTGGTAATGTGGGAACATTATACTGTATGTGGGGGGGATGGCGGGACTGTGAGAACATTATACTGTATGTGGGAAGATGGTGGTACTGTGAGAACATTATACTGTATGTGGGAAGATGGTGGTACTGTGAGAACATTATACTGTATGTGGGAAGATGGCGGTACTGTGAGAACATTATACTGTATGTGGGAAGATGGCGGTACTGTGAGAACATTATACTGTATGTGGGGGGATGGCGGTACTGTGACAACATTACACTGTATGTGGGAAGATGGCAGTACTGTGGGAACATTATACTGTATGTGGGAAGATGGTGGTACTGTGACAACATTACACTGTATGTGGGAAGATGGCAGTACTGTGGGAACATTATACTGTATGTGGGAAGATGGTGGTACTGTGAGAACATTATACTGTATGTGGGAAGATGGCGGTACTGTGAGAACATTATACTGTATGTGGGAAGATGGCGGTACTGTGAGAACATTATACTGTATGTGGGGGGATGGTGGTACTGTGAGAACATTATACTGTATGTGGGGGGATGGCGGTACTGTGGGAACATTATACTGTATGTGGGGGGGATGGCGGGACTGTGAGAACATTATACTGTATGTGGGAAGATGGCGGTACTGTGGGAACATTATTCTGTATGTGGGGGGGATGGTTGTAATGTGTGAATATTATATTGTATGTGGGGGGATGGCGGGACTGTGACAACATTATACTGTATGTGGGGGGGATGGCGGTACTGTGAGAACATTATACTGTATGTGGGAAGATGGTGGTAATGTGGGAACATTATACTGTATGTGGGGGGGATGGCGGGACTGTGGGAACATTATTCTGTATGTGGGGGGGATGGTTGTAATGTGGGAATATTATATTGTATGTGGGGGGATGGCGGGACTGTGACAACATTATACTGTATGTGGGGGGGATGGTGGCACTGTGAGAACATTACACTGTATGTGGGAAGATGGCGGTACTGTGACAACATTATACTGTATGTGGGGGGATGGCGGTACTGTGAGAACATTATACTGTATGTGGGAGGATGTTGGGACTGTTACAACATTATACTGTATGTGGGAAGATTGCGGAACTGTGGGAACATTACACTGTATGTGGGGGAATGGCGGGACTATGAGAACATTATACTGTATGCGGGGGGGATGGTGGTAATGTGGGAACATTGTACTGTATGTGGGGGGGATGGTGGTAATGTGGGAACATTATACTGTATGTAGGAACATTGCAGAACTGTGGGAACATTACACTGTATGTGGGGGGATGGCGATGCTATGAGAACATTATACTGTATGTGGGGGGGATGGTGGTAATGTGGGAATATTATACTGTATGTGGGAAGATGGTGGTAATGTGAGAACATTATACTGTATGTGGGAAGATGGAGGTACTGTGGGAACATTATACTGTATGTGGGAAGATGGCGGTACTGTGAGAACATTATACTGTATGTGGGAAGATGGAGGTACTGTGGGAACATTATACTGTATGTGGGGGGATGGCGGTACTGTGAGAACATTATACTGTATGTGGGAAGATGGTGGTACTGTGAGAACATTATACTGTATGTGGGAAGATGGTGGTACTGTGAGAACATTACACTGTATGTGGGAAGATGGTGGTACTGTGGGAACATTATACTGTATGTGGGGGGATGGTGGTAATGTGAGAACATTATACTGTATGTGGGAAGATGGCTGTACTGTGAGAACATTATACTGTATGTGGGAAGATGGCGGTACTGTGGGAACATTATACTGTATGTGGGGGGGTGGCGGTACTGTGGGAACATTATACTGTATGTGGGGAGATGGCGGTACTGTGAGAACATTATACAGTATGTGGGAAGATGGCGGTACTGTGAGAACATTATACTGTATGTGGGGAGATGGCGGTAATGTGGGAACATTATACTGTATGTGGGGGGATGGCGGTAATGTGGGAACATGATACTGTATGTGGGAAGATGGCGGTACTGTGAGAACATGATACTGTATGTGGGGGGGATGGTGGTAATGTGAGAACATTATACTGTATGCGGGGAGATGGCGGTACTGTGAGAACATTATACTGTATGTGGGAAGATGGCGGTACTATGAGAACATTATACTGTATGTGGGAAGATGGCGGTACTGTGAGAACATTATACTGTATGTGGGAAGATGGCGGTACTGTGAGAACATTATACTGTATGTGGGGGGGATGGTGGTAATGTGGGAACATTATACTGTATGTGGGGGGATGGCGGTACTATGAGAACATTATACTGTATGTGGGAAGATGGCGATACTATGAGAACATTATACTGTATGTGGGAAGATGGCGGTACTGTGGGAACATTATACTGTATGTGGGGGGATGGTGGTAATGTGAGAACATTATACTGTATGTGGGAAGATGGCGGTACTGTGGGAACATTATACTGTATGTGGGGGGATGGTGGTACTGTGGGAACATTATACTGTATGTGGGGGGATGGCGGTACTATGAGAACATTATACTGTATGTGGGGGGATGGTGGTACTGTGGGAACATTATACTGTATGTGGGGAGATGGTGGTAATGTGAGAACATTATACTGTATGTGGGAAGATGGTGGCACTGTGGGAACATTATACTGTATGTGGGGGGATGGTGGTACTGTGAGAACATTATACTGTATGTGGGAAGATGGCGGTACTGTGGGAACATTATACTGTATGTGGGGGGATGGTGGTACTGTGAGAACATTATACTGTATGTGGGAAGATGGCGGTACTGTGAGAACATTATACTGTATGTGGGGGGATGGCGGTACTGTGGGAACATTATACTGTATGTGGGGGGATGGTGGTAATGTGAGAACATTATACTGTATGTGGGAAGATGGTGGCACTGTGGGAACATTATACTGTATGTGGGGGGATGGTGGTACTGTGAGAACATTATACTGTATGTGGGAAGATGGCGGTACTGTGGGAACATTATACTGTATGTGGGAAGATGGTGGTACTGTGAGAACATTATACTGTATGTGGGAAGATGGCGGTACTGTGAGAACATTATACTGTATGTGGGGGGATGGCGGTACTGTGGGAACATTATACTGTATGTGGGGGGATGGTGGTAATATGAGAACATTATACTGTATGTGGGAAGATGGTGGCACTGTGGGAACATTATACTATATGTGGGGGGATGGTGGTACTGTGAGAACATTATACTGTATGTGGGAAGATGGCGGTACTGTGGGAACATTATACTGTATGTGGGGGGATGGTGGTACTGTGAGAACATTATACTGTATGTGGGAAGATGGTGGCACTGTGGGAACATTATACTGTATGTGGGGGGATGGTGGTACTGTGAGAACATTATACTGTATGTGGGAAGATGGCGGTACTGTGGGAACATTACACTCTATGTGGGGGGATGGCGGTACTGTGAGAACATTATACTGTATGTGGGAAGATGGTGGTACTGTGAGAACATTATACTGTATGTGGGAAGATGGCGGTACTGTGAGAACATTATACTGTATGTGGGAAGATGGTGGTACTGTGGGAACATTATACTGTATGTGGGGGGGATGGTTGTAATGTGGGAATATTACACTGTATGTGGGGGGATGGTGGTACTGTGAGAACATTATACTGTATGTGGGAAGATGGCGGTACTGTGAGAACATTATACTGTATGTGGGGGGATGGCGGTACTGTGGGAACATTATACTGTATGTGGGGGGATGGTGGTAATGTGAGAACATTATACTGTATGTGGGAAGATGGTGGCATTGTGGGAACATTATACTATATGTGGGGGGATGGTGGTACTGTGAGAACATTATACTGTATGTGGGAAAATGGCGGTACTGTGGGAACATTATACTGTATGTGGGGGGATGGTGGCACTGTGAGAACATTATACTGTATGTGGGAAGATGGTGGCACTGTGGGAACATTATACTGTATATGGGGGGATGGTGGTACTGTGAGAACATTATACTGTATGTGGGAAGATGGCGGTACTGTGGGAACATTACACTGTATGTGGGGGGATGGCGGTACTGTGAGAACATTATACTGTATGTGGGAAGATGGTGGTACTGTGAGAACATTATACTGTATGTGGGAAGATGGCGGTACTGTGGGAACATTATACTGTATGTGGGGGGGATGGTTGTAATGTGGGAATATTATATTGTATGTGGGGGGATGGTGGTAATGTGGGAACATTATACTGTATGTGGGGGGGATGGCGGGACTGTGAGAACATTATACTGTATGTGGGAAGATGGTGGTACTGTGAGAACATTATACTGTATGTGGGAAGATGGTGGTACTGTGAGAACATTATACTGTATGTGGGAAGATGGCGGTACTGTGAGAACATTATACTGTATGTGGGAAGATGGCGGTACTGTGAGAACATTATACTGTATGTGGGGGGATGGCGGTACTGTGACAACATTACACTGTATGTGGGAAGATGGCAGTACTGTGGGAACATTATACTGTATGTGGGAAGATGGTGGTACTGTGAGAACATTATACTGTATGTGGGAAGATGGCGGTACTGTGAGAACATTATACTGTATGTGGGAAGATGGCGGTACTGTGAGAACATTATACTGTATGTGGGGGGATGGTGGTACTGTGAGAACATTATACTGTATGTGGGGGGATGGCGGTACTGTGGGAACATTATACTGTATGTGGGGGGGATGGCGGGACTGTGAGAACATTATACTGTATGTGGGAAGATGGTGGTACTGTGGGAACATTATTCTGTATGTGGGGGGGATGGTTGTAATGTGTGAATATTATATTGTATGTGGGGGGATGGCGGGACTGTGACAACATTATACTGTATGTGGGGGGGATGGCGGTACTGTGAGAACATTATACTGTATGTGGGAAGATGGTGGTAATGTGGGAACATTATACTGTATGTGGGGGGGATGGCGGGACTGTGGGAACATTATTCTGTATGTGGGGGGGATGGTTGTAATGTGGGAATATTATATTGTATGTGGGGGGATGGCGGGACTGTGACAACATTATACTGTATGTGGGGGGGATGGTGGCACTGTGAGAACATTACACTGTATGTGGGAAGATGGCGGTACTGTGACAACATTATACTGTATGTGGGGGGATGGCGGTACTGTGAGAACATTATACTGTATGTGGGAGGATGTTGGGACTGTTACAACATTATACTGTATGTGGGAAGATTGCGGAACTGTGGGAACATTACACTGTATGTGGGGGAATGGCGGGACTATGAGAACATTATACTGTATGCGGGGGGGATGGTGGTAATGTGGGAACATTGTACTGTATGTGGGGGGGATGGTGGTAATGTGAGAACATTATACTGTGTGTGGGGGGGGATGGTGGTAATGTGGGAACATTATACTGTATGTGGGGTGATGGCGGTACTGTGAGAACATTATACTGTATGTGGGGAGATGGCGGTAATGTGGGAACATTATACTGTATGTGGGGGGATGGCGGTAATGTGGGAACATGATACTGTATGTGGGAAGATGGCGGTACTGTGAGAACATGATACTGTATGTGGGGGGGATGGTGGTAATGTGAGAACATTATACTGTATGCGGGGAGATGGCGGTACTGTGAGAACATTATACTGTATGTGGGAAGATGGCGGTACTATGAGAACATTATACTGTATGTGGGAAGATGGCGGTACTGTGAGAACATTATACTGTATGTGGGAAGATGGCGGTACTGTGAGAACATTATACTGTATGTGGGGGGGATGGTGGTAATGTGGGAACATTATACTGTATGTGGGGGGATGGCGGTACTATGAGAACATTATACTGTATGTGGGAAGATGGCGATACTATGAGAACATTATACTGTATGTGGGAAGATGGCGGTACTGTGGGAACATTATACTGTATGTGGGGGGATGGTGGTAATGTGAGAACATTATACTGTATGTGGGAAGATGGCGGTACTGTGGGAACATTATACTGTATGTGGGGGGATGGTGGTACTGTGGGAACATTATACTGTATGTGGGGGGATGGCGGTACTATGAGAACATTATACTGTATGTGGGGGGATGGTGGTACTGTGGGAACATTATACTGTATGTGGGGAGATGGTGGTAATGTGAGAACATTATACTGTATGTGGGAAGATGGTGGCACTGTGGGAACATTATACTGTATGTGGGGGGATGGTGGTACTGTGAGAACATTATACTGTATGTGGGAAGATGGCGGTACTGTGGGAACATTATACTGTATGTGGGGGGATGGTGGTACTGTGAGAACATTATACTGTATGTGGGAAGATGGCGGTACTGTGAGAACATTATACTGTATGTGGGGGGATGGCGGTACTGTGGGAACATTATACTGTATGTGGGGGGATGGTGGTAATGTGAGAACATTATACTGTATGTGGGAAGATGGTGGCACTGTGGGAACATTATACTGTATGTGGGGGGATGGTGGTACTGTGAGAACATTATACTGTATGTGGGAAGATGGCGGTACTGTGGGAACATTATACTGTATGTGGGAAGATGGTGGTACTGTGAGAACATTATACTGTATGTGGGAAGATGGCGGTACTGTGAGAACATTATACTGTATGTGGGGGGATGGCGGTACTGTGGGAACATTATACTGTATGTGGGGGGATGGTGGTAATATGAGAACATTATACTGTATGTGGGAAGATGGTGGCACTGTGGGAACATTATACTATATGTGGGGGGATGGTGGTACTGTGAGAACATTATACTGTATGTGGGAAGATGGCGGTACTGTGGGAACATTATACTGTATGTGGGGGGATGGTGGTACTGTGAGAACATTATACTGTATGTGGGAAGATGGTGGCACTGTGGGAACATTATACTGTATGTGGGGGGATGGTGGTACTGTGAGAACATTATACTGTATGTGGGAAGATGGCGGTACTGTGGGAACATTACACTCTATGTGGGGGGATGGCGGTACTGTGAGAACATTATACTGTATGTGGGAAGATGGTGGTACTGTGAGAACATTATACTGTATGTGGGAAGATGGCGGTACTGTGAGAACATTATACTGTATGTGGGAAGATGGTGGTACTGTGGGAACATTATACTGTATGTGGGGGGGATGGTTGTAATGTGGGAATATTACACTGTATGTGGGGGGATGGTGGTACTGTGAGAACATTATACTGTATGTGGGAAGATGGCGGTACTGTGAGAACATTATACTGTATGTGGGGGGATGGCGGTACTGTGGGAACATTATACTGTATGTGGGGGGATGGTGGTAATGTGAGAACATTATACTGTATGTGGGAAGATGGTGGCATTGTGGGAACATTATACTATATGTGGGGGGATGGTGGTACTGTGAGAACATTATACTGTATGTGGGAAAATGGCGGTACTGTGGGAACATTATACTGTATGTGGGGGGATGGTGGTACTGTGAGAACATTATACTGTATGTGGGAAGATGGTGGCACTGTGGGAACATTATACTGTATATGGGGGGATGGTGGTACTGTGAGAACATTATACTGTATGTGGGAAGATGGCGGTACTGTGGGAACATTACACTGTATGTGGGGGGATGGCGGTACTGTGAGAACATTATACTGTATGTGGGAAGATGGTGGTACTGTGAGAACATTATACTGTATGTGGGAAGATGGCGGTACTGTGGGAACATTATACTGTATGTGGGGGGGATGGTTGTAATGTGGGAATATTATATTGTATGTGGGGGGATGGTGGTAATGTGGGAACATTATACTGTATGTGGGGGGGATGGCGGGACTGTGAGAACATTATACTGTATGTGGGAAGATGGTGGTACTGTGAGAACATTATACTGTATGTGGGAAGATGGTGGTACTGTGAGAACATTATACTGTATGTGGGAAGATGGCGGTACTGTGAGAACATTATACTGTATGTGGGAAGATGGCGGTACTGTGAGAACATTATACTGTATGTGGGGGGATGGCGGTACTGTGACAACATTACACTGTATGTGGGAAGATGGCAGTACTGTGGGAACATTATACTGTATGTGGGAAGATGGTGGTACTGTGAGAACATTATACTGTATGTGGGAAGATGGCGGTACTGTGAGAACATTATACTGTATGTGGGAAGATGGCGGTACTGTGAGAACATTATACTGTATGTGGGGGGATGGTGGTACTGTGAGAACATTATACTGTATGTGGGGGGATGGCGGTACTGTGGGAACATTATACTGTATGTGGGGGGGATGGCGGGACTGTGAGAACATTATACTGTATGTGGGAAGATGGTGGTACTGTGGGAACATTATTCTGTATGTGGGGGGGATGGTTGTAATGTGTGAATATTATATTGTATGTGGGGGGATGGCGGGACTGTGACAACATTATACTGTATGTGGGGGGGATGGCGGTACTGTGAGAACATTATACTGTATGTGGGAAGATGGTGGTAATGTGGGAACATTATACTGTATGTGGGGGGGATGGCGGGACTGTGGGAACATTATTCTGTATGTGGGGGGGATGGTTGTAATGTGGGAATATTATATTGTATGTGGGGGGATGGCGGGACTGTGACAACATTATACTGTATGTGGGGGGGATGGTGGCACTGTGAGAACATTACACTGTATGTGGGAAGATGGCGGTACTGTGACAACATTATACTGTATGTGGGGGGATGGCGGTACTGTGAGAACATTATACTGTATGTGGGAGGATGTTGGGACTGTTACAACATTATACTGTATGTGGGAAGATTGCGGAACTGTGGGAACATTACACTGTATGTGGGGGAATGGCGGGACTATGAGAACATTATACTGTATGCGGGGGGGATGGTGGTAATGTGGGAACATTGTACTGTATGTGGGGGGGATGGTGGTAATGTGGGAACATTATACTGTATGTGGGAACATTGCAGAACTGTGGGAACATTACACTGTATGTGGGGGGATGGCGATGCTATGAGAACATTATACTGTATGTGGGGGGGATGGTGGTAATGTGGGAATATTATACTGTATGTGGGAAGATGGTGGTAATGTGAGAACATTATACTGTATGTGGGAAGATGGAGGTACTGTGGGAACATTATACTGTATGTGGGAAGATGGCGGTACTGTGAGAACATTATACTGTATGTGGGAAGATGGAGGTACTGTGGGAACATTATACTGTATGTGGGGGGATGGCGGTACTGTGAGAACATTATACTGTATGTGGGAAGATGGTGGTACTGTGAGAACATTATACTGTATGTGGGAAGATGGTGGTACTGTGAGAACATTACACTGTATGTGGGAAGATGGTGGTACTGTGGGAACATTATACTGTATGTGGGGGGATGGTGGTAATGTGAGAACATTATACTGTATGTGGGAAGATGGCTGTACTGTGAGAACATTATACTGTATGTGGGAAGATGGCGGTACTGTGGGAACATTATACTGTATGTGGGGGGGTGGCGGTACTGTGGGAACATTATACTGTATGTGGGGAGATGGCGGTACTGTGAGAACATTATACAGTATGTGGGAAGATGGCGGTACTGTGAGAACATTATACTGTGTGTGGGGGGGGGATGGTGGTAATGTGGGAACATTATACTGTATGTGGGGTGATGGCGGTACTGTGAGAACATTATACTGTATGTGGGGAGATGGCGGTAATGTGGGAACATTATACTGTATGTGGGGGGATGGCGGTAATGTGGGAACATGATACTGTATGTGGGAAGATGGCGGTACTGTGAGAACATGATACTGTATGTGGGGGGGATGGTGGTAATGTGAGAACATTATACTGTATGCGGGGAGATGGCGGTACTGTGAGAACATTATACTGTATGTGGGAAGATGGCGGTACTATGAGAACATTATACTGTATGTGGGAAGATGGCGGTACTGTGAGAACATTATACTGTATGTGGGAAGATGGCGGTACTGTGAGAACATTATACTGTATGTGGGGGGGATGGTGGTAATGTGGGAACATTATACTGTATGTGGGGGGATGGCGGTACTATGAGAACATTATACTGTATGTGGGAAGATGGCGATACTATGAGAACATTATACTGTATGTGGGAAGATGGCGGTACTGTGGGAACATTATACTGTATGTGGGGGGATGGTGGTAATGTGAGAACATTATACTGTATGTGGGAAGATGGCGGTACTGTGGGAACATTATACTGTATGTGGGGGGATGGTGGTACTGTGGGAACATTATACTGTATGTGGGGGGATGGCGGTACTATGAGAACATTATACTGTATGTGGGAAGATGGCGATACTATGAGAACATTATACTGTATGTGGGAAGATGGCGATACTATGAGAACATTATACTGTATGTGGGGGGATGGCGGTACTGTGAGAACATTATACTGTATGTGGGAAGATGGCGGAACTGTGAGAACATTATACTGTATGTGGGAAGATGGCGGTACTGTGAGAACATTATACTGTATGTGGGAAGATGGCGGTACTGTGGGAACATTATACTGTATGTGGGGGGATGGCGGTACTGTGAGAACATTATACTGTATGTGGGAAGATGGTGGTACTGTGAGAACATTATACTGTATGTGGGAAGATGGTGGTACTGTGGGAACATTATACTGTATGTGGGAAGATGGCAGTACTGTGGGAACATTATACTGTATGTGGGGGGATGGTGGTACTGTGAGAACATTACACTGTATGTGGGAAGATGGTGGTACTGTGGGAACATTATACTGTATGTGGGGGGATGGTGGTAATGTGAGAACATTATACTGTATGTGGGAAGATGGCTGTACTGTGAGAACATTATACTGTATGTCGGAAGATGGCGGTACTGTGGGAACATTATACTGTATGTGGGGGGATGGCGGTACTCTGGGAACATTATACTGTATGTGGGGAGATGGCGGTACTGTGAGAACATTATACTGTATGTGGGAAGATGGCGGTACTGTGAGAACATTATACTGTGTGTGGGGAGATGGGGGTAATGTGGGAACATGATACTGTATGTGGGGGGGGGTGGCGGTACTGTGGGAACATTATACTGTATGTGGGGGGATGGCGGTACTGTGGGAACATTACACTGTGTGTGGGGGGGGATGGCGGTACTGTGGGAACATTATACTGTATGTGGGGGGATGGCGGTACTGTGGGAACATTACACTGTATGAGGGAAGATGGCGGTACTGTGAGAAAATTATACTGTATGTGGGAAGATGGCGGTACTGTGAGAACATTATACTGTATGTGGGGAGATGGCGGTAATGTGGGAACATTATACTGTATGTGGGGGGATGGCGGTAATGTGGGAACATGATACTGTATGTGGGAAGATGGCGGTACTGTGAGAACATGATACTGTATGTGGGGGGATGGTGGTAATGTGAGAACATTATACTGTATGTGGGAAGATGGCGGTACTATGAGAACATTATACTGTATGTGGGGGGGATGGTGGTAATGTGAGAACATTATACTGTATGCGGGGAGATGGCGGTACTGTGAGAACATTATACTGTATGTGGGAAGATGGCGGTACTATGAGAACATTATACTGTATGTGGGAAGATGGCGGTACTGTGAGAACATTATACTGTATGTGGGAAGATGGCGGTACTGTGGGAACATTATACTGTATGTGGGAAGATGGCGGTACTATGAGAACATTATACTGTATGTGGGTAGATGGCGGTACTGTGAGAACATTATACTGTATGTGGGAAGATGTCGGTACTGTGAGAACATTATACTGTATGTGGGGGGATGGCGGTACTGTGAGAACATTATACTGTATGTGGGAAGATGGCGGTACTGTGGGAACATTATACTGTATGTGGGGGGATGGCGGTACTGTGAGAACATTATACTGTATGTGGGAAGATGGCGGTACTGTGAGAACATTATACTGTATGTGGGGGGGATGGTGGTAATGTGGGAACATTATACTGTATGTGGGAAGATGGCGGTACTGTGAGAACATTATACTGTATGTGGGAAGATGGCGGTACTGTGAGAACATTATACTGTATGTGGGAAGATGTCGGTACTGTGAGAACATTATACTGTATGTGGGGGGGATGGTGGTAATGTGGGAACATTATACTGTATGTGGGGGGATGGCGGTACTGTGAGAACATTATACTGTATGTGGGAAGATGTCGGTACTGTGAGAACATTATACTGTATGTGGGGGGGATGGTGGTAATGTGAGAACATTATACTGTATGTGGGAAGATGGCGGTACTGTGAGAACATTATACTGTATGTGGGGGGGATGGTGGTAATGTGGGAACATTATACTGTATGTGGGGGGATGGCGGTACTATGAGAACATTATACTGTATGTGGGAAGATGGCGATACTATGAGAACATTATACTGTATGTGGGAAGATGGCGATACTATGAGAACATTATACTGTATGTGGGAAGATGGCGGTACTGTGGGAACATTATACTGTATGTGGGGGGATGGTGGTAATGTGAGAACATTATACTGTATGTGGGAAGATGGCGGTACTGTGGGAACATTATACTGTATGTGGGGGGATGGTGGTACTGTGAGAACATTATACTGTATGTGGGAAGATGGCGGTACTGTGGGAACATTATACTGTATGTGGGGGGATGGTGGTAATGTGAGAACATTATACTGTATGTGGGAAGATGGCGGTACTGTGGGAACATTATACTGTATGTGGGGGGATGGCGGTACTGTGGGAACATTATACTGTATGTGGGAAGATGGCAGTACTGTGAGAACATTATACTGTATGTGGGGGGATGGCAGTACTGTGAGAACATTATACTGTATGTGGGGGGATGGCGGTACTGTGGGAACATTATACTGTATGTGGGGGGATGGCGGTACTATGAGAACATTATACTGTATGTGGGGGGATGGTGGTACTGTGGGAACATTATACTGTATGTGGGAAGATGGCGGTACTGTGAGAACATTATACTGTATGAGGGAAGATGGCGGTACTGTGAGAACATTATACTGTATGTGGGGGATGGCGGTACTATGAGAA
Source organism: Phyllobates terribilis (assembly GCF_046119375.1). Classification (NCBI taxonomy): domain Eukaryota; kingdom Metazoa; phylum Chordata; class Amphibia; order Anura; family Dendrobatidae; genus Phyllobates; species Phyllobates terribilis. Next base: position 6,080,439 of record NW_027362830.1, read on the forward strand.
CATTATACTGTATGTGGGAAGATGGCGGTACTGTGAGAACATTATACTGTATGTGGGAAGATGGCGGTACTGTGAGAACATTATACTGTATGTGGGAAGATGGCGGTACTGTGAGAACATTATACTGTATGTGGGAAGATGGCGGTACTGTGGGAACATTATACTGTATGTGGGAAGATGGCGGTACTGTGAGAACATTATACTGTATGTGGGAAGATGGCGGTACTGTGAGAACATTATACTGTATGTGGGGGGATGGTGGTACTGTGAGAACATTATACTGTATGTGGGGGGGATGGTGGTACTGTGAGAACATTATACTGTATGTGGGAAGATGGCGGTACTGTGGGAACATTATACTGTATGTGGGAAGATGGCGGTACTGTGAGAACATTATACTGTATGTGGGGGGATGGCGGTACTGTGGGAACATTATACTGTATGTGGGAAGATGGCGGTACTGTGAGAACATTATACTGTATGTGGGGGGGATGGTGGTACTGTGAGAACATTATACTGTATGTGGGAAGATGGCGGTACTGTGAGAACATTATACTGTATGTGGGAAGATGGTGGTACTGTGGGAACATTATACTGTATGTGGGAAGATGGCGGTACTGTGGGAACATTATACTGTATGTGGGAAGATGGCGGTACTGTGAGAACATTATACTGTATGTGGGAAGATGGCGGTACTATGAGAACATTATACTGTATGTGGGAAGATGGCGGTACTGTGAGAACATTATACTGTATGTGGGGGGATGGCGGTACTGTGAGAACATTATACTGTATGTGGGAAGATGGCGGTACTGTGAGAACATTATACTGTATGTGGGAAGATGGCGGTACTGTGGGAACATTATACTGTATGTGGGAAGATGGCGGTACTGTGGGAACATTATACTGTATGTGGGAAGATGGCGGTACTGTGAGAACATTATACTGTATGTGGGAAGATGGCAGTACTGTGAGAACATTACACTGTATGTGGGGGGATGGTGGTACTGTGAGAACATTATACTGTATGTGGGAAGATGGCGGTACTGTGAGAACATTATACTGTATGTGGGAAGATGGCAGTACTGTGAGAACATTATACTGTATGTGGGGGGATGGTGGTACTGTGAGAACATTATACTGTATGTGGGAAGATGGCGGTACTATGAGAACATTATACTGTATGTGGGAAGATGGCGGTACTGTGAGAACATTATACTGTATGTGGGGGGATGGTGGTAATGTGAGAACATTATACTGTATGTGGGAAGATGGTGGTACTGTGGGAACATTATACTGTATGTGGGAAGATGGCGGTACAGTGGGAACATTATACTGTATGTGGGGGGATGGCGGTACTATGAGAACATTATACTGTATGTGGGAAGATGGCGATACTATGAGAACATTATACTGTATGTGGGAAGATGGCGATACTATGAGAACATTATACTGTATGTGGGGGGATGGCGGTACTGTGAGAACATTATACTGTATGTGGGAAGATGGCGGAACTGTGAGAACATTATACTGTATGTGGGAAGATGGCGGTACTGTGAGAACATTATACTGTATGTGGGAAGATGGCGGTACTGTGGGAACATTATACTGTATGTGGGGGGATGGCGGTACTGTGAGAACATTATACTGTATGTGGGAAGATGGTGGTACTGTGAGAACATTATACTGTATGTGGGAAGATGGTGGTACTGTGGGAACATTATACTGTATGTGGGAAGATGGTGGTACTGTGAGAACATTACACTGTATGTGGGAAGATGGTGGTACTGTGAGAACATTACACTGTATGTGGGAAGATGGTGGTACTGTGGGAACATTATACTGTATGTGGGGGGATGGTGGTAATGTGAGAACATTATACTGTATGTGGGAAGATGGCGGTACTGTGAGAACATTATACTGTATGTGGGAAGATGGCGGTACTGTGAGAACAATATACTGTGTGTGGGGAGATGGGGGTACTGTGGGAACATTATACTGTATGTGGGGAGATGGCGGTACTGTGAGAACATTATACTGTATGTGGGAAGATGGCGGTACTGTGAGAACATTATACTGTATGTGGCGGGATGGCGGTACTGTGGGAACATTACACTGTGTGTGGGGGGGGGATGGCGGTACTGTGGGAACATTATACTGTATGTGGGGGGATGGCGGTACTGTGGGAACATTACACTGTATGAGGGAAGATGGCGGTACTGTGAGAACATTATACTGTATGTGGGAAGATGGCGGTACTGTGAGAACATTATACTGTATGTGGGGAGATGGCGGTAATGTGGGAACATTATACTGTATGTGGGGGGATGGCGGTAATGTGGGAACATGATACTGTATGTGGGAAGATGGCGGTACTGTGAGAACATGATACTGTATGTGGGGGGATGGTGGTAATGTGAGAACATTATACTGTATGTGGGAAGATGGCGGTACTATGAGAACATTATACTGTATGTGGGGGGGATGGTGGTAATGTGAGAACATTATACTGTATGCGGGGAGATGGCGGTACTGTGAGAACATTATACTGTATGTGGGAAGATGGCGGTACTGTGAGAACATTATACTGTATGTGGGAAGATGGCGGTACTGTGAGAACATTACACTGTATGTGGGAAGATGGTGGTACTATGAGAACATTATACTGTATGTGGGAAGATGGCGGTACTGTGGGAACATTATACTGTATGTGGGAAGATGGCGGTACTGTGAGAACATTATACTGTATGTGGGAAGATGTCGGTACTGTGAGAACATTATACTGTATGTGGGGGGATGGCGGTACTGTGAGAACATTATACTGTATGTGGGAAGATGGCGGTACTGTGGGAACATTATACTGTATGTGGGGGGATGGCGGTACTGTGAGAACATTATACTGTATGTGGGAAGATGGCGGTACTGTGAGAACATTATACTGTATGTGGGGGGGATGGTGGTAATGTGGGAACATTATACTGTATGTGGGAAGATGGCGGTACTGTGAGAACATTATACTGTATGTGGGAAGATGGCGGTACTGTGAGAACATTATACTGTATGTGGGAAGATGTCGGTACTGTGAGAACATTATACTGTATGTGGGAAGATGGCGGTACTGTGAGAACATTATACTGTATGTGGGGGGGATGGTGGTAATGTGGGAACATTATACTGTATGTGGGGGGATGGCGGTACTATGAGAACATTATACTGTATGTGGGAAGATGGCGATACTATGAGAACATTATACTGTATGTGGGAAGATGGCGATACTATGAGAACATTATACTGTATGTGGGAAGATGGCGGTACTGTGGGAACATTATACTGTATGTGGGGGGATGGTGGTAATGTGAGAACATTATACTGTATGTGGGAAGATGGCGGTACTGTGGGAACATTATACTGTATGTGGGGGGATGGTGGTACTGTGGGAACATTATACTGTATGTGGGGGGATGGCGGTACTATGAGAACATTATACTGTATGTGGGAAGATGGCGATACTATGAGAACATTATACTGTATGTGGGAAGATGGCAGTACTGTGAGAACATTATACTGTATGTGGGGGGATGGCGGTACTGTGAGAACATTATACTGTATGTGGGAAGATGGCAGAACTGTGAGAACATTATACTGTATGTGGGAAGATGGCGGTACTGTGAGAACATTATACTGTATGTGGGGGGATGGTGGTACTGTGAGAACATTATACTGTATGTGGGAAGATGGCGGTACTGTGAGAACATTATACTGTATGTGGGAAGATGGCGGTACTGTGAGAACATTATACTGTATGTGGGAAGATGGCGGTACTATGAGAACATTATACTGTATGTGGGGGGATGGCGGTACTGTGAGAACATTATACTGTATGTGGGAAGATGGCGGAACTGTGAGAACATTATACTGTATGTGGGAAGATGGCGGTACTGTGAGAACATTATACTGTATGTGGGGGGATGGTGGTACTGTGAGAACATTATACTGTATGTGGGAAGATGGCGGTACTGTGGGAACATTATACTGTATGTGGGGGGATGGTGGTAATGTGAGAACATTATACTGTATGTGGGAAGATGGCGGTACTGTGGGAACATTATACTGTATGTGGGGGGATGGTGGTACTGTGAGAACATTATACTGTATGTGGGAAGATGGCAGTACTGTGGGAACATTATACTGTATGTGGGAAGATGGCAGTACTGTGAGAACATTATACTGTATGTGGGGGGATGGCAGTACTGTGAGAACATTATACTGTATGTGGGGGGATGGCGGTACTGTGGGAACATTATACTGTATGTGGGGGGATGGTGGTAATGTGAGAACATTATACTGTATGTGGGGGGATGGCAGTACTGTGGGAACATTATACTGTATGTGGGGGGATGGCAGTACTGTGGGAACATTATACTGTATGTGGGGGGATGGTGGTAATGTGAGAACATTATACTGTATGTGGGAAGATGGCGGTACTGTGAGAACATTATACTGTATGTGGGGGGATGGTGGTACTGTGGGAACATTATACTGTATGTGGGAAGATGGCGGTACTGTGAGAACATTATACTGTATGTGGGAAGATGGCGATACTATGAGAACATTATACTGTATGTGGGAAGATGGCGGTACTGTGACAACATTACACTGTATGTGGGAAGATGGCGGTACTATGAGAACATTATACTGTATGTGGGAAGATGGCGGTACTGTGGGAACATTATACTGTATGAGGGAAGATGGCGGTACTGTGAGAACATTATACTGTATGTGGGGGATGGCGGTACTATGAGAACATTATACTGTATGTGGGAAGATGGCGGTACTGTGAGAACATTATACTGTATGTGGGAAGATGGCGGTACTGTGAGAACATTATACTGTATGTGGGAAGATGGCGGTACTGTGGGAACATTATACTGTATGTGGGAAGATGGCGGTACTGTGAGAACATTATACTGTATGTGGGAAGATGGCGGTACTGTGAGAACATTATACTGTATGTGGGGGGATGGTGGTACTGTGAGAACATTATACTGTATGTGGGGGGGATGGTGGTACTGTGAGAACATTACACTGTATGTGGGAAGATGGTGGTACTGTGACAACATTACCCTGTATGTGGGAAGATGGCGGTACTGTGGGAACATTATACTGTATGTGGGAAGATGGCGGTACTGTGAGAACATTATACTGTATGTGGGGGGATGGCGGTACTGTGGGAACATTATACTGTATGTGGGAAGATGGCGGTACTGTGAGAACATTATACTGTATGTGGGGGGGATGGTGGTACTGTGAGAACATTATACTGTATGTGGGAAGATGGTGGTACTGTGGGAACATTATACTGTATGTGGGAAGATGGCGGTACTGTGGGAACATTATACTGTATGTGGGAAGATGGCGGTACTGTGAGAACATTATACTGTATGTGGGAAGATGGCGGTACTATGAGAACATTATACTGTATGTGGGAAGATGGCGGTACTGTGAGAACATTATACTGTATGTGGGGGGATGGCGGTACTGTGAGAACATTATACTGTATGTGGGAAGATGGCGGTACTGTGAGAACATTATACTGTATGTGGGAAGATGGCGGTACTGTGGGAACATTATACTGTATGTGGGAAGATGGCGGTACTGTGGGAACATTATACTGTATGTGGGAAGATGGCGGTACTGTGAGAACATTATACTGTATGTGGGAAGATGGCGGTACTATGAGAACATTATACTGTATGTGGGAAGATGGCGGTACTGTGAGAACATTATACTGTATGTGGGGGGATGGTGGTAATGTGAGAACATTATACTGTATGTGGGAAGATGGTGGTACTGTGGGAACATTATACTGTATGTGGGAAGATGGCGGTACAGTGGGAACATTATACTGTATGTGGGGGGATGGCGGTACTATGAGAACATTATACTGTATGTGGGAAGATGGCGATACTATGAGAACATTATACTGTATGTGGGAAGATGGCGATACTATGAGAACATTATACTGTATGTGGGGGGATGGCGGTACTGTGAGAACATTATACTGTATGTGGGAAGATGGCGGTACTGTGAGAACATTATACTGTATGTGGGAAGATGGCGGTACTGTGGGAACATTATACTGTATGTGGGAAGATGGCGGTACTGTGGGAACATTATACTGTATGTGGGGGGGATGGCGGTACTGTGAGAACATTATACTGTATGTGGGAAGATGGTGGTTCTGTGAGAACATTATACTGTATGTGGGAAGATGGTGGTACTGTGGGAACATTATACTGTATGTGGGAAGATGGTGGTACTGTGGGAACATTATACTGTATGTGGGAAGATGGTGGTACTGTGGGAACATTATACTGTATGTGGGAAGATGGCAGTACTGTGGGAACATTATACTGTATGTGGGGGGATGGCGGTACTGTGAGAACATTACACTGTATGTGGGAAGATGGTGGTACTGTGGGAACATTATACTGTATGTGGGGGGATGGTGGTAATGTGAGAACATTATACTGTATGTGGGAAGATGGCTGTACTGTGAGAACATTATACTGTATGTGGGAAGATGGCGGTACTGTGGGAACATTATACTGTATGTGGGGGGATGGCGATACTGTGGGAACATTATACTGTATGTGGGGAGATGGCCGTACTGTGAGAACATTATACTGTATGTGGGAAGATGGAGGTACTGTGAGAACATTATACTGTATGTGGGGGGGGATGGTGGTAATGTGGGAACATTATACTGTATGAGGGAAGATGGCGGTACTGTGAGAACATTATACTGTATGTGGGGGGATGGCGGTACTGTGAGAACATTATACTGTATGTGGGGGGATGGCGATACTGTGGGAACATTATACTGTATGTGGGGAGATGGCCGTACTGTGAGAACATTATACTGTATGTGGGAAGATGGCGGTACTGTGAGAACATTATACTGTATGTGGGGAGATGGGGGTAATGTGGGAACATTATACTGTATGTGGGGGGATGGCGGTAATGTGGGAACATGATACTGTATGTGGGAAGATGGCGGTACTGTGAGAACATGATACTGTATGTGGAGGATGGTGGTAATGTGAGAACATTATACTGTATGTGGGAAGATGGCGGTACTATGAGAACATTATACTGTATGTGGGGGGGATGGTGGTAATGTGGGAACATGATACTGTATGTGGGAAGATGGCGGTACTGTGAGAACATGATACTGTATGTGGGGGATGGTGGTAATGTGAGAACATTATACTGTATGTGGGAAGATGGCGGTACTATGAGAACATTATACTGTATGCGGGGAGATGGCGGTACTGTGAGAACATTATACTGTATGTGGGAAGATGGTGGTACAGTGGGAACATTATACTGTATGTGGGGGGATGGCGGTACTATGAGAACATTATACTGTATGTGGGAAGATGGCGATACTATGAGAACATTATACTGTATGTGGGAAGATGGCGATACTATGAGAACATTATACTGTATGTGGGGGGATGGCGGTACTGTGAGAACATTATACTGTATGTGGGAAGATGGCGGAACTGTGAGAACATTATACTGTATGTGGGAAGATGGCGGTACTGTGAGAACATTATACTGTATGTGGGAAGATGGCGGTACTGTGGGAACATTATACTGTATGTGGGGGGATGGCGGTACTGTGAGAACATTATACTGTATGTGGGAAGATGGTGGTAATGTGAGAACATTATACTGTATGTGGGGGGATGGCGGTACTGTGAGAACATTATACTGTATGTGGGGAGATGGTGGTAATGTGAGAACATTATACTGTATGTGGGAAGATGGTGGTACTGTGAGAACATTATACTGTATGTGGGAAGATGGCGGTACTGTGAGAACATTACACTATATGTGGGAAGATGGTGGTACTGTGAGAACATTACACTGTATGTGGGAAGATGGTGGTACTGTGGGAACATTATACTGTATGTGGGGGGATGGTGGTAATGTGAGAACATTATACTGTATGTGGGAAGATGGCGGTACTGTGGGAACATTATACTGTATGTGGGGGGATGGTGGTAATGTGAGAACATTATACTGTATGTGGGAAGATGGTGGTACTGTGGGAACATTATACTGTATGTGGGGGGATGGTGGTACTGTGAGAACATTATACTGTATGTGGGAAGATGGCGGTACTGTGGGAACATTATACTGTATGTGGGGGGATGGCGGTACTGTGGGAACATTATACTGTATGTGGGGAGATGGCGGTACTGTGAGAACATTATACTGTATGTGGGAAGATGGCGGTACTGTGAGAACATTATACTGTATGTGGGAAGATGGCGGTACTGTGAGAACATTATACTGTATGTGGGGAGATGGCGGTAATGTGGGAACATTATACTGTATGTGGGGGGATGGCGGTAATGTGGGAACATGATACTGTATGTGGGAAGATGGCGGTACTGTGAGAACATGATACTGTATGTGGGGGGATGGTGGTAATGTGAGAACATTATACTGTATGTGGGAAGATGGCGGTACTATGAGAACATTATACTGTATGTGGGGGGGATGGTGGTAATGTGAGAACATTACACTGTATGTGGGAAGATGGTGGTACTGTGGGAACATTATACTGTATGTGGGGGGATGGTGGTAATGTGAGAACATTATACTGTATGTGGGAAGATGGTGGTACTGTGGGAACATTATACTGTATGTGGGGGGATGGTGGTACTGTGAGAACATTATACTGTATGTGGGAAGATGGCGGTACTGTGGGAACATTATACTGTATGTGGGGGGATGGCGGTACTGTGGGAACATTATACTGTATGTGGGGAGATGGCGGTACTGTGAGAACATTATACTGTATGTGGGAAGATGGCGGTACTGTGAGAACATTATACTGTATGTGGGAAGATGGCGGTACTGTGAGAACATTATACTGTATGTGGGGAGATGGCGGTAATGTGGGAACATTATACTGTATGTGGGGGGATGGCGGTAATGTGGGAACATGATACTGTATGTGGGAAGATGGCGGTACTGTGAGAACATGATACTGTATGTGGGGGGATGGTGGTAATGTGAGAACATTATACTGTATGTGGGAAGATGGCGGTACTATGAGAACATTATACTGTATGTGGGGGGGATGGTGGTAATGTGAGAACATTATACTGTATGCGGGGAGATGGCGGTACTGTGAGAACATTATACTGTATGTGGGAAGATGGCGGTACTATGAGAACATTATACTGTATGTGGGAAGATGGCGGTACTGTGAGAACATTATACTGTATGTGGGAAGATGGCGGTACTGTGGGAACATTATACTGTATGTGGGAAGATGGCGGTACTATGAGAACATTATACTGTATGTGGGAAGATGGCGGTACTGTGAGAACATTATACTGTATGTGGGAAGATGTCGGTACTGTGAGAACATTATACTGTATGTGGGGGGATGGCGGTACTGTGAGAACATTATACTGTATGTGGGAAGATGGCGGAACTGTGGGAACATTATACTGTATGTGGGGGGATGGCGGTACTGTGAGAACATTATACTGTATGTGGGAAGATGGCGGTACTGTGAGAACATTATACTGTATGTGGGGGGGATGGTGGTAATGTGGGAACATTATACTGTATGTGGGAAGATGGCGGTACTGTGAGAACATTATACTGTATGTGGGAAGATGGCGGTACTGTGAGAACATTATACTGTATGTGGGAAGATGTCGGTACTGTGAGAACATTATACTGTATGTGGGAAGATGGCGGTACTGTGAGAACATTATACTGTATGTGGGGGGGATGGTGGTAATGTGGGAACATTATACTGTATGTGGGGGGATGGCGGTACTATGAGAACATTATACTGTATGTGGGAAGATGGCGATACTATGAGAACATTATACTGTATGTGGGAAGATGGCGATACTATGAGAACATTATACTGTATGTGGGAAGATGGCGGTACTGTGGGAACATTATACTGTATGTGGGGGGATGGTGGTAATGTGAGAACATTATACTGTATGTGGGAAGATGGCGGTACTGTGGGAACATTATACTGTATGTGGGGGGATGGTGGTACTGTGGGAACATTATACTGTATGTGGGGGGATGGCGGTACTATGAGAACATTATACTGTATGTGGGAAGATGGCGATACTATGAGAACATTATACTGTATGTGGGAAGATGGCGATACTATGAGAACATTATACTGTATGTGGGGGGATGGCGGTACTGTGAGAACATTATACTGTATGTGGGAAGATGGCGGAACTGTGAGAACATTATACTGTATGTGGGAAGATGGCGGTACTGTGAGAACATTATACTGTATGTGGGGGGATGGTGGTACTGTGAGAACATTATACTGTATGTGGGAAGATGGCGGTACTGTGGGAACATTATACTGTATGTGGGGGGATGGTGGTAATGTGAGAACATTATACTGTATGTGGGAAGATGGCGGTACTGTGGGAACATTATACTGTATGTGGGGGGATGGTGGTACTGTGAGAACATTATACTGTATGTGGGAAGATGGCGGTACTGTGAGAACATTATACTGTATGTGGGGGGATGGTGGTACTGTGGGAACATTATACTGTATGTGGGAAGATGGCGGTACTGTGAGAACATTATACTGTATGTGGGGGGATGGTGGTACTGTGAGAACATTATACTGTATGTGGGAAGATGGTGGTACTGTGGGAACATTATACTGTATGTGGGAAGATGGCAGTACTGTGAGAACATTATACTGTATGTGGGGGGATGGCAGTACTGTGAGAACATTATACTGTATGTGGGGGGATGGCGGTACTGTGGGAACATTATACTGTATGTGGGGGGAAGGTGGTAATGTGAGAACATTATACTGTATGTGGGGGGATGGCAGTACTGTGGGAACATTATACTGTATGTGGGGGGATGGCAGTACTGTGGGAACATTATACTGTATGTGGGGGGATGGTGGTAATGTGAGAACATTATACTGTATGTGGGAAGATGGCGGTACTGTGAGAACATTATACTGTATGTGGGGGGATGGTGGTACTGTGGGAACATTATACTGTATGTGGGAAGATGGCGGTACTGTGAGAACATTATACTGTATGTGGGAAGATGGCGGTACTGTGGGAACATTACACTGTATGTGGGAAGATGGTACTATGAGAACATTATACTGTATGTGGGAAGATGGCGGTACTGTGACAACATTACACTGTATGTGGGAAGATGGCGGTACTATGAGAACATTATACTGTATGTGGGAAGATGGCGGTACTGTGAGAACATTATACTGTATGAGGGAAGATGGCGGTACTGTGAGAACATTATACTGTATGTGGGGGATGGCGGTACTATGAGAACATTATACTGTATGTGGGAAGATGGCGGTACTGTGAGAACATTATACTGTATGTGGGAAGATGGCGGTACTGTGAGAACATTATACTGTATGTGGGAAGATGGCGGTACTGTGGGAACATTATACTGTATGTGGGAAGATGGCGGTACTGTGAGAACATTATACTGTATGTGGGAAGATGGCGGTACTGTGAGAACATTATACTGTATGTGGGGGGATGGTGGTACTGTGAGAACATTATACTGTATGTGGGGGGGATGGTGGTACTGTGAGAACATTACACTGTATGTGGGAAGATGGTGGTACTGTGACAACATTACACTGTATGTGGGAAGATGGCGGTACTGTGGGAACATTATACTGTATGTGGGAAGATGGCGGTACTGTGAGAACATTATACTGTATGTGGGGGGATGGCGGTACTGTGGGAACAGTATACTGTATGTGGGAAGATGGCGGTACTGTGAGAACATTATACTGTATGTGGGGGGGATGGTGGTACTGTGAGAACATTATACTGTATGTGGGAAGATGGCGGTACTGTGAGAACATTATACTGTATGTGGGAAGATGGCGGTACTGTGAGAACATTATACTGTATGTGGGAAGATGGCGGTACTATGAGAACATTATACTGTATGTGGGAAGATGGCGGTACTGTGAGAACATTATACTGTATGTGGGGGGATGATGGTAATGTGAGAACATTATACTGTATGTGGGAAGATGGTGGTACTGTGGGAACATTATACTGTATGTGGGAAGATGGCGGTACAGTGGGAACATTATACTGTATGTGGGGGGATGGCGGTACTATGAGAACATTATACTGTATGTGGGAAGATGGCGATACTATGAGAACATTATACTGTATGTGGGAAGATGGCGATACTATGAGAACATTATACTGTATGTGGGGGGATGGCGGTACTGTGAGAACATTATACTGTATGTGGGAAGATGGCGGAACTGTGAGAACATTATACTGTATGTGGGAAGATGGCGGTACTGTGAGAACATTATACTGTATGTGGGAAGATGGCGGTACTGTGGGAACATTATACTGTATGTGGGGGGATGGCGGTACTGTGAGAACATTATACTGTATGTGGGAAGATGGTGGTACTGTGAGAACATTATACTGTATGTGGGAAGATGGTGGTACTGTTAGAACATTATACTGTATGTGGGAAGATGGCGGTACTGTGAGAACATTATACTGTATGTGGGGGGATGGCGGTACTGTGGGAACATTATACTGTATGTGGGAAGATGGCAGTACTGTGGGAACATTATACTGTATGTGGGGGGATGGCGGTACTGTGAGAACATTACACTGTATGTGGGAAGATGGTGGTACTGTGGGAACATTATACTGTATGTGGGGGGATGGTGGTAATGTGAGAACATTATACTGTATGTGGGAAGATGGCTGTACTGTGAGAACATTATACTGTATGTGGGAAGATGGCGGTACTGTGGGAACATTATACTGTATGTGGGGGGATGGCGGTACTGTGGGAACATTATACTGTATGTGGGGAGATGGCGGTACTGTGAGAACATTATACTGTATGTGGGAAGATGGAGGTACTGTGAGAACATTATACTGTATGTGGGGGGGGGATGGTGGTAATGTGGGAACATTATACTGTATGAGGGAAGATGGCGGTACTGTGAGAACATTATACTGTATGTGGGGAGATGGGGGTAATGTGGGAACATTATACTGTATGTGGGGAGATGGAGGTACTGTGAGAACATTATACTGTATGTGGGAAGATGGAGGTACTGTGAGAACATTATACTGTATGTGGGAAGATGGAGGTACTGTGAGAACATTATACTGTATGTGGGGGGGGGATGGCGGTACTGTGAGAACATTATACTGTATGTGGGAAGATGGCGGTACTGTGAGAACATTATACTGTATGTGGGGAGATGGGGGTAATGTGGGAACATTATACTGTATGTGGGGGGATGGCGGTAATGTGGGAACATGATACTGTATGTGGGAAGATGGCGGTACTGTGAGAACATGATACTGTATGTGGGGGATGGTGGTAATGTGAGAACATTATACTGTATGTGGGAAGATGGCGGTACTATGAGAACATTATACTGTATGTGGGGGGGATGGTGGTAATGTGGGAACATGATACTGTATGTGGGAAGATGGCGGTACTGTGAGAACATGATACTGTATGTGGGGGATGGTGGTAATGTGAGAACATTATACTGTATGTGGGAAGATGGTGGTACTGTGGGAACATTATACTGTATGTGGGAAGATGGCGGTACTGTGAGAACATTATACTGTATGTGGGAAGATGTCGGTACTGTGAGAACATTATACTGTATGTGGGAAGATGGCGGTACTGTGAGAACATTATACTGTATGTGGGAAGATGGTGGTACTGTGGGAACATTATACTGTATGTGGGAAGATGGCGGTACTGTGAGAACATTATACTGTATGTGGGAAGATGTCGGTACTGTGAGAACATTATACTGTATGTGGGAAGATGGCGGTACTGTGAGAACATTATACTGTATGTGGGGGGGATGGTGGTAATGTGGGAACATTATACTGTATGTGGGGGGATGGCGGTACTATGAGAACATTATACTGTATGTGGGAAGATGGCGATACTATGAGAACATTATACTGTATGTGGGAAGATGGCGATACTATGAGAACATTATACTGTATGTGGGAAGATGGCGGTACTGTGGGAACATTATACTGTGTGTGGGGGGGGGGGATGGTGGTAATGTGGGAACATTATACTGTATGTGGGAAGATGGTGGTACTGTGAGAACATTATACTGTATGTGGGAAGATGGCGGTACTGAGAGAACATTATACTGTATGTGGGGAGATGGCGGTAATGTGGGAACATTATACTGTATGTGGGGGGATGGCGGTAATGTGGGAACATGATACTGTATGTGGGAAGATGGCGGTACTGTGAGAACATGATACTGTATGTGGGGGGATGGTGGTAATGTGAGAACATTATACTGTATGTGGGAAGATGGCGGTACTATGAGAACATTATACTGTATGTGGGGGGGATGGTGGTAATGTGAGAACATTATACTGTATGCGGGGAGATGGCGGTACTGTGAGAACATTATACTGTATGTGGGAAGATGGCGGTACTATGAGAACATTATACTGTATGTGGGAAGATGGCGGTACTGTGAGAACATTATACTGTATGTGGGAAGATGGCGGTACTGTGAGAACATTATACTGTATGTGGGAAGATGGCGGTACTGTGGGAACATTATACTGTATGTGGGAAGATGGCGGTACTGTGGGAACATTATACTGTATGTGGGAAGATGGCGGTACTGTGAGAACATTATACTGTATGTGGGAAGATGGCGGTACTGTGAGAACATTATACTGTATGTGGGGGGGATGGTGGTAATGTGGGAACATTATACTGTATGTGGGGGGATGGCGGTACTATGAGAACATTATACTGTATGTGGGAAGATGGCGATACTATGAGAACATTATACTGTATGTGGGAAGATGGCGGTACTGTGGGAACATTATACTGTATGTGGGGGGATGGTGGTAATGTGAGAACATTATACTGTATGTGGGAAGATGGCGGTACTGTGGGAACATTATACTGTATGTGGGGGGATGGTGGTACTGTGGGAACATTATACTGTATGTGGGGGGATGGCGGTACTATGAGAACATTATACTGTATGTGGGAAGATGGCGATACTATGAGAACATTATACTGTATGTGGGAAGATGGCGATACTATGAGAACATTATACTGTATGTGGGGGGATGGCGGTACTGTGAGAACATTATACTGTATGTGGGAAGATGGCGGTACTGTGGGAACATTATACTGTATGTGGGGGGATGGTGGTAATGTGAGAACATTATACTGTATGTGGGAAGATGGCGGTACTGTGGGAACATTATACTGTATGTGGGGGGATGGTGGTACTGTGAGAACATTATACTGTATGTGGGAAGATGGTAGTACTGTGGGAACATTATACTGTATGTGGGAAGATGGCAGTACTGTGAGAACATTATACTGTATGTGGGGGGATGGCGGTACTGTGGGAACATTATACTGTATGTGGGGGGATGGTGGTAATGTGAGAACATTATACTGTATGTGGGGGGATGGCAGTACTGTGGGAACATTATACTGTATGTGGGGGGATGGTGGTAATGTGACAACATTATACTGTATGTGGGAAGATGGCGGTACTGTGAGAACATTATACTGTATGTGGGGGGATGGTGGTACTGTGGGAACATTATACTGTATGTGGGAAGATGGCGGTACTGTGAGAACATTATACTGTATGTGGGAAGATGGCGATACTATGAGAACATTATACTGTATGTGGGAAGATGGCGGTACTGTGACAACATTACACTGTATGTGGGAAGCTGGCGGTACTATGAGAACATTATACTGTATGTGGGAAGATGGCGGTACTGTGAGAACATTATACTGTATGAGGGAAGATGGCGGTACTGTGAGAACATTATACTGTATGTGGGAAGATGGCGGTACTGTGAGAACATTATACTGTATGTGGGGAGATGGGGGTAATGTGGGAACATTATACTGTATGTGGGGGGATGGCGGTAATGTGGGAACATGATACTGTATGTGGGAAGATGGCGGTACTGTGAGAACATGATACTGTATGTGGGGGATGGTGGTAATGTGAGAACATTATACTGTATGTGGGAAGATGGCGGTACTATGAGAACATTATACTGTATGTGGGGGGGATGGTGGTAATGTGGGAACATGATACTGTATGTGGGAAGATGGCGGTACTGTGAGAACATGATACTGTATGTGGGGGATGGTGGTAATGTGAGAACATTATACTGTATGTGGGAAGATGGCGGTACTGTGAGAACATTATACTGTATGTGGGAAGATGGTGGTACTGTGGGAACATTATACTGTATGTGGGAAGATGGCGGTACTGTGAGAACATTATACTGTATGTGGGAAGATGTCGGTACTGTGAGAACATTATACTGTATGTGGGAAGATGGCGGTACTGTGAGAACATTATACTGTATGTGGGGGGGATGGTGGTAATGTGGGAACATTATACTGTATGTGGGGGGATGGCGGTACTATGAGAACATTATACTGTATGTGGGAAGATGGCGATACTATGAGAACATTATACTGTATGTGGGAAGATGGCGATACTATGAGAACATTATACTGTATGTGGGAAGATGGCGGTACTGTGGGAACATTATACTGTGTGTGGGGGGGGGGGATGGTGGTAATGTGGGAACATTATACTGTATGTGGGAAGATGGTGGTACTGTGAGAACATTATACTGTATGTGGGAAGATGGCGGTACTGAGAGAACATTATACTGTATGTGGGGAGATGGCGGTAATGTGGGAACATTATACTGTATGTGGGGGGATGGCGGTAATGTGGGAACATGATACTGTATGTGGGAAGATGGCGGTACTGTGAGAACATGATACTGTATGTGGGGGGATGGTGGTAATGTGAGAACATTATACTGTATGTGGGAAGATGGCGGTACTATGAGAACATTATACTGTATGTGGGGGGGATGGTGGTAATGTGAGAACATTATACTGTATGCGGGGAGATGGCGGTACTGTGAGAACATTATACTGTATGTGGGAATATGGCGGTACTATGAGAACATTATACTGTATGTGGGAAGATGGCGGTACTGTGAGAACATTATACTGTATGTGGGAAGATGGCGGTACTGTGAGAACATTATACTGTATGTGGGAAGATGGCGGTACTGTGGGAACATTATACTGTATGTGGGAAGATGGCGGTACTGTGGGAACATTATACTGTATGTGGGAAGATGGCGGTACTGTGAGAACATTATACTGTATGTGGGAAGATGGCGGTACTGTGAGAACATTATACTGTATGTGGGGGGGATGGTGGTAATGTGGGAACATTATACTGTATGTGGGGGGATGGCGGTACTATGAGAACATTATACTGTATGTGGGAAGATGGCGATACTATGAGAACATTATACTGTATGTGGGAAGATGGCGATACTATGAGAACATTATACTGTATGTGGGAAGATGGCGGTACTGTGGGAACATTATACTGTATGTGGGGGGATGGTGGTAATGTGAGAACATTATACTGTATGTGGGAAGATGGCGGTACTGTGGGAACATTATACTGTATGTGGGGGGATGGTGGTACTGTGGGAACATTATACTGTATGTGGGGGGATGGCGGTACTATGAGAACATTATACTGTATGTGGGAAGATGGCGATACTATGAGAACATTATACTGTATGTGGGAAGATGGCGATACTATGAGAACATTATACTGTATGTGGGGGGATGGCGGTACTGTGAGAACATTATACTGTATGTGGGAAGATGGCGGTACTGTGGGAACATTATACTGTATGTGGGGGGATGGTGGTAATGCGAGAACATTATACTGTATGTGGGAAGATGGTGGTACTGTGGGAACATTATACTGTATGTGGGGGGATGGCGGTACTGTGAGAACATTATACTGTATGTGGGAAGATGGCGGTACTGTGGGAACATTATACTGTATATGGGGGGATGGTGGTACTGTGAGAACATTATACTGTATGTGGGGGGATGGCGGTACTGTGAGAACATTACACTGTATGTGGGAAGATGGCGGTACTGTGGGAACATTATACTGTATGTGGGAATATGGTGGTACTGTGAGAACATTATACTGTATGTGGGAAGATGGCGGTACTGTGGGAACATTATACTGTATGTGGGGGGATGGTGGTAATGTGAGAACATTATACTGTATGTGGGAAGATGGCGGTACTGTGAGAACATTATACTGTATGTGGGGGGATGGTGGTACTGTGGGAACATTATACTGTATGTGGGAAGATGGCGGTACTGTGAGAACATTATACTGTATGTGGGAAGATGGCGGTACTGTGGGAACATTATACTGTATGTGGGAAGATGGCAGTACTGTGGGAACATTATACTGTATGTGGGAAGATGGCGGTACTGGGAGAACATTATACTGTATGTGGGGGGGATGGTGGTACTGTGGGAACATTATACTGTATGTGGGAAGATGGCAGTACTGTGGGAACATTATACTGTATGTGGGAAGATGGCGGTACTGTGGGAACATTATACTGTATGTGGGGGGATGGCGGTACTGTGGGAACATTATACTGTATGTGGGAAGATGGCAGTACTGTGGGAACATTATACTGTATGTGGGAAGATGGCGGTACTGGGAGAACATTATACTGTATGTGGGAAGATGGCGGTACTATGAGAACATTATACTGTATGTGGGAAGATGGCGGTACTGTGAGAACATTATACTGTATGTGGGAAGATGGCGGTACTGTGAGAACATTATACTGTATGTGGGGGGGATGGTGGTACTGTGAGAACATTATACTGTATGTGGGAAGATGGTGGTACTGTGAGAACATTATACTGTATGTGGGAAGATGGCGGTACTGTGAGAACATTATACTGTATGTGGGAAGATGGCGGTACTGTGAGAGCATTATACTGTATGTGGGAAGATGGCGGTACTGTGAGAACATTATACTGTATGTGGGGGGATGGCGGTACTGTGACAACATTACACTGTATGTGGGAAGATGGCAGTACTGTGGGAACATTATACTGTATGTGGGAAGATGGTGGTACTGTGAGAACATTATACTGTATGTGGGAAGATGGCGGTACTGTGGGAACATTATACTGTATGTGGGGGGATGGTGGTAATGTGGGAACATTATACTGTATGTGGGAAGATGGCAGTACTGTGAGAACATTATACTGTATGTGGGAAGATGGCGGTACTGTGAGAACATTATACTGTATGTGGGAAGATGGCGGTACTGTGAGAACATTATACTGTATGTGGGAAGATGGCGGTACTGTGAGAACTTTATACTGTATGTGGGAAGATGGCGGTACTGTGAGAACATTATACTGTATGTGAGAAGATGGTGGTACTGTGAGAACATTATACTGTATGTGGGGGGATGGCGGTACTGTGGGAACATTATACTGTATGTGGGAAGATGGCAATACTGTGGGAACATTATACTGTATGTGGGAAGATGGCGGTACTGTGGGAACATTATACTGTATGTGGGAAGATGGCGGTACTGTGGGAACATTATACTGTATGTGGGAAGATGGCGGTACTGTGAGAACATTATACTGTATGTGGGGGGATGGTGGTAATGTGAGAACATTATACTGTATGTGAGAAGATGGTGGTACTGTGAGAACATTATACTGTATGTGAGAAGATGGTGGTACTGTGAGAACATTATACTGTATGTGGGAAGATGGCGGTACTGTGATAACATTATACTGTATGTGGGGGGATGGCGGTACTGTGAGAACATTATACTGTATGTGGGGGGATGGTGGTACTGTGAGAACATTATACTGTATGTGGGAAGATGGCGGTACTTTGAGAACATTATACTGTATGTGGGAAGATGGCGGTACTGTGAGAACATTATACTGTATGTGGGGGGATGGTGGTACTGTGAGAACATTATACTGTATGTGGGAAGATGGCGGTACTGTGAGAACATTATACTGTATGTGGGGGGGATGGTGGTATTGTGAGAACATTATACTGTATGTGGGAAGATGGCGGTACTGTGGGAACATTATACTGTATGTGGGAAGATGGCGGTACTGTGGGAACATTATACTGTATGTGGGGGGATGGCGGTACTGTGAGAACATTATACTGTATGTGGGAAGATGGCGGTACTGTGAGAACATTATACTGTATGTGGGAAGATGGCGGTACTATGAGAACATTATACTGTATGTGGGAAGATGGCGGTACTGTGAGAACATTATACTGTATGTGGGAAGATGGCGGTACTGTGAGAACATTATACTGTATGTGGGGGGGATGGTGGTACTGTGAGAACATTATACTGTATGTGGGAAGATGGTGGTACTGTGAGAACATTATACTGTATGTGGGAAGATGGCGGTACTGTGAGAACATTATACTGTATGTGGGAAGATGGCGGTACTGTGAGAACATTATACTGTATGTGGGGGGATGGCGGTACTGTGACAACATTACACTGTATGTGGGAAGATGGCGGTACTGTGAGAATATTATACTGTATGTGGGGGGATGGCGGTACTGTGACAACATTACACTGTATGTGGGAAGATGGCGGTACTGTGAGAACATTATACTGTATGTGGGGGGATGGCGGTACTGTGACAACATTACACTGTATGTGGGAAGATGGCGGTACTGTGAGAACATTATACTGTATGTGGGAAGATGGCGGTACTGTGAGAACATTATACTGTATGTGGGAAGATGGTGGTACTGTGAGAACATTATACTGTATGTGGGGGGATGGCGGTACTGTGAGAACATTATACTGTATGTGGGAAGATGGCAGTACTGTGGGAACATTATACTGTATGTGGGAAGATGGTACTGTGACAACATTACACTGTATGTGGGAAGATGGCGGTACTGTGAGAACATTATACTGTATGTGGGAAGATGGCGGTACTGTGGGAACATTATACTGTATGTGGGAAGATGGTACTGTGACAACATTACACTGTATGTGGGAAGATGGCAGTACTGTGGGAACATTATACTGTATGTGGGAAGATGGCGGTACTGTGAGAACATTATACTGTATGTGGGAAGATGGCAGTACTGTGGGAACATTATACTGTATGTGGGAAGATGGCGGTACTGTGGGAACATTATACTGTATGTGGGAAGATGGTACTGTGACAACATTACACTGTATGTGGGAAGATGGCAGTACTGTGGGAACATTATACTGTATGTGGGAAGATGGCGGTACTGTGAGAACATTATACTGTATGTGGGAAGATGGCGGTACTGTGAGAACATTATACTGTATGTGGGGGGATGGTGGTACTGTGAGAACATTATACTGTATGTGGGGGGATGGCGGTACTGTGGGAACATTATACTGTATGTGGGGGGGATGGCGGGACTGTGAGAACATTATACTGTATGTGGGAAGATGGTGGTACTGTGGGAACATTATTCTGTATGTGGGGGGGATGGTTGTAATGTGGGAATATTATATTGTATGTGGGGGGATGGCGGGACTGTGACAACATTATACTGTATGTGGGGGGATGGTGGCACTGTGAGAACATTACACTGTATGTGGGAAGATGGCGGTACTGTGACAACATTATACTGTATGTGGGGGGATGGCGGTACTGTGAGAACATTATACTGTATGTGGGGGGATGTTGGGACTGTTACAACATTATACTGTATGTGGGAAGATTGCGGAACTGTGGGAAAATTACACTGTATGTGGGGGGATGGCGGGACTATGAGAACATTATACTGTATGCGGGGGGGGATGGTGGTAATGTGGGAACATTGTACTGTATGTGGGGGGGATGGTGGTAATGTGGGAACATTATACTGTATGTGGGAACATTGCAGAACTGTGGGAACATTACACTGTATGTGGGGGGATGGCGGTGCTATGAGAACATTATACTGTATGTGGGGGGGATGGTGGTAATGTGGGAATATTATACTATATGTGGGAAGATGGTGGTAATGTGAGAACATTATACTGTATTTGGGAAGATGGAGGTACTGTGGGAACATTATACTGTATGTGGGAAGATGGCGGTACTGTGGGAACATTATACTGTATGTGGGGGGATGGTGGTAATGTGAGAACATTATACTGTATGTGGGAAGATGGCGGTACTATGAGAACATTATACTGTATGTGGGGGGGATGGTGGTAATGTGAGAACATTATACTGTATGCGGGGAGATGGCGGTACTGTGAGAACATTATACTGTATGTGGGAAGATGGCGGTACTATGAGAACATTATACTGTATGTGGGAAGATGGCGGTACTGTGAGAACATTATACTGTATGTGGGAAGATGGCGGTACTGTGAGAACATTATACTGTATGTGGGAAGATGGCGGTACTGTGGGAACATTATACTGTATGTGGGAAGATGGCGGTACTGTGGGAACATTATACTGTATGTGGGAAGATGGCGGTACTGTGAGAACATTATACTGTATGTGGGAAGATGGCGGTACTGTGAGAACATTATACTGTATGTGGGAAGATGGTGGTACTGTGAGAACATTATACTGTATGTGGGGGGGATGGTGGTAATGTGGGAACATTATACTGTATGTGGGGGGATGGCGGTACTATGAGAACATTATACTGTATGTGGGAAGATGGCGATACTATGAGAACATTATACTGTATGTGGGAAGATGGCGATACTATGAGAACATTATACTGTATGTGGGAAGATGGCGGTACTGTGGGAACATTATACTGTATGTGGGGGGATGGTGGTAATGTGAGAACATTATACTGTATGTGGGAAGATGGCGGTACTGTGGGAATATTATACTGTATGTGGGGGGATGGTGGTACTGTGGGAACATTATACTGTATGTGGGGGGATGGCGGTACTATGAGAACATTATACTGTATGTGGGAAGATGGCGATACTATGAGAACATTATACTGTATGTGGGAAGATGGCGATACTATGAGAACATTATACTGTATGTGGGGGGATGGCGGTACTGTGAGAACATTATACTGTATGTGGGAAGATGGCGGTACTGTGGGAACATTATACTGTATGTGGGGGGATGGTGGTAATGTGAGAACATTATACTGTATGTGGGAAGATGGCGGTACTGTGGGAACATTATACTGTATGTGGGGGGATGGTGGTACTGTGAGAACATTATACTGTATGTGGGGGGATGGCGGTACTGTGGGAACATTATACTGTATGTGGGGGGGATGGCGGGACTGTGAGAACATTATACTGTATGTGGGAAGATGGTGGTACTGTGGGAACATTATTCTGTATGTGGGGGGGATGGTTGTAATGTGGGAATATTATATTGTATGTGGGGGGATGGCGGGACTGTGACAACATTATACTGTATGTGGGGGGATGGTGGCACTGTGAGAACATTACACTGTATGTGGGAAGATGGCGGTACTGTGACAACATTATACTGTATGTGGGGGGATGGCGGTACTGTGAGAACATTATACTGTATGTGGGGGGATGTTGGGACTGTTACAACATTATACTGTATGTGGGAAGATTGCGGAACTGTGGGAAAATTACACTGTATGTGGGGGGATGGCGGGACTATGAGAACATTATACTGTATGCGGGGGGGGATGGTGGTAATGTGGGAACATTGTACTGTATGTGGGGGGGATGGTGGTAATGTGGGAACATTATACTGTATGTGGGAACATTGCAGAACTGTGGGAACATTACACTGTATGTGGGGGGATGGCGGTGCTATGAGAACATTATACTGTATGTGGGGGGGATGGTGGTAATGTGGGAATATTATACTATATGTGGGAAGATGGTGGTAATGTGAGAACATTATACTGTATGTGGGAAGATGGAGGTACTGTGGGAACATTATACTGTATGTGGGAAGATGGCGGTACTGTGGGAACATTATACTGTATGTGGGGGGATGGTGGTAATGTGAGAACATTATACTGTATGTGGGAAGATGGCGGTACTATGAGAACATTATACTGTATGTGGGGGGGATGGTGGTAATGTGAGAACATTATACTGTATGCGGGGAGATGGCGGTACTGTGAGAACATTATACTGTATGTGGGAAGATGGCGGTACTATGAGAACATTATACTGTATGTGGGAAGATGGCGGTACTGTGAGAACATTATACTGTATGTGGGAAGATGGCGGTACTGTGAGAACATTATACTGTATGTGGGAAGATGGCGGTACTGTGGGAACATTATACTGTATGTGGGAAGATGGCGGTACTGTGGGAACATTATACTGTATGTGGGAAGATGGCGGTACTGTGAGAACATTATACTGTATGTGGGAAGATGGCGGTACTGTGAGAACATTATACTGTATGTGGGAAGATGGTGGTACTGTGAGAACATTATACTGTATGTGGGGGGGATGGTGGTAATGTGGGAACATTATACTGTATGTGGGGGGATGGCGGTACTATGAGAACATTATACTGTATGTGGGAAGATGGCGATACTATGAGAACATTATACTGTATGTGGGAAGATGGCGGTACTGTGGGAACATTATACTGTATGTGGGGGGATGGTGGTAATGTGAGAACATTATACTGTATGTGGGAAGATGGCGGTACTGTGGGAATATTATACTGTATGTGGGGGGATGGTGGTACTGTGGGAACATTATACTGTATGTGGGGGGATGGCGGTACTATGAGAACATTATACTGTATGTGGGAAGATGGCGATACTATGAGAACATTATACTGTATGTGGGAAGATGGCGATACTATGAGAACATTATACTGTATGTGGGGGGATGGCGGTACTGTGAGAACATTATACTGTATGTGGGAAGATGGCGGTACTGTGGGAACATTATACTGTATGTGGGGGGATGGTGGTAATGTGAGAACATTATACTGTATGTGGGAAGATGGCGGTACTGTGGGAAAATTATACTGTATGTGGGGGGATGGTGGTACTGTGAGAACATTATACTGTATGTGGGAAGATGGCAGTACTGTGGGAACATTATACTGTATGTGGGAAGATGGCAGTACTGTGAGAACATTATACTGTATGTGGGGGGATGGCGGTACTGTGGGAACATTATACTGTATGTGGGGGGATGGTGGTAATGTGAGAACATTATACTGTATGTGGGGGGATGGCAGTACTGTGGGAACATTATACTGTATGTGGGGGGATGGTGGTAATGTGACAACATTATACTGTATGTGGGAAGATGGCGGTACTGTGAGAACATTATACTGTATGTGGGGGGATGGTGGTACTGTGGGAACATTATACTGTATGTGGGAAGATGGCGGTACTGTGAGAACATTATACTGTATGTGGGAAGATGGCGATACTATGAGAACATTATACTGTATGTGGGAAGATGGCGGTACTGTGACAACATTACACTGTATGTGGGAAGATGGCGGTACTGTGAGAACATTATACTGTATGAGGGAAGATGGCGGTACTGTGAGAACATTATACTGTATGTGGGGGGATGGCGGTACTATGAGAACATTATACTGTATGTGGGAAGATGGCGGTACTGTGAGAACATTATACTGTATGTGGGAAGATGGCGGTACTGTGAGAACATTATACTGTATGTGGGGGGATGGCGGTACTGTGAGAACATTATACTGTATGTGGGGGGATGGCGGTACTGTGAGAACATTATACTGTATGTGGGAAGATGGTGGTACTATGAGAACATTATACTGTATGTGGGAAGATGGCGGTACTGTGAGAACATTATACTGTATGTGGGGGGATGGGGGTAATGTGGGAACATTATACTGTATGTGGGAAGATGGCGGTACTATGAGAACATTATACTGTATGTGGGAAGATGGCGGTACTGTGAGAACATTATACTGTATGTGGGGGGATGGCGGTACTGTGAGAACATTATACTGTATGTGGGAAGATGGTGGTACTGTGAGAACATTATACTGTATGTGGGAAGATGTCGGTACTGTGGGAACATTATACTGTATGTGGGAAGATGGCGGTACTGTGACAACATTATACTGTATGTGGGAAGATGGCGGTACTATGAGAACATTATACTGTATGTGGGAAGATGGCGGTACTGTGAGAACATTACACTGTATGTGGGGGGATGGCGGTAATGTGAGAACATTATACTGTATGTGGGAAGATGGCGGTACTGTGAGAACATTATACTGTATGTGGGAAGATGGCGGTACTGTGAGAACATTATACTGTATGTGGGAAGATGGAGGTACTGTGGGAACATTATACTGTATGTGGGAAGATGGCGGTACTATGAGAACATTATACTGTATGTGGGGGGATGGCGGTACTGTGGGAACATTATACTGTATGTGGGAAGATGGCGGTACTGTGAGAACATTATACTGTATGTGGGAAGATGGCGGTACTGTGAGAACATTATACTGTATGTGGGAAGATGGCGGTACTATGAGAACATTATACTGTATGTGGGAAGATGTTGGTACTGTGAGAACATTATACTGTATGTAGGGGGGTGGCGGTACTATGAGAACATTATACTGTATGTGGGGGGATGGCGGTACTGTGAGAACATTATACTGTATGTGGGGGGATGGCGGTACTGTGGGAACATTATACTGTATGTGGGAAGATGGCGGTACTGTGAGAACATTATACTGTATGTGGGGGGGATGGTGGTACTGTGAGAACATTATACTGTATGTGGGAAGATGGTGGTACTGTGGGAACATTATACTGTATGTGGGAAGATGGCGGTACTGTGGGAACATTATACTGTATGTGGGAAGATGGCGGTACTGTGAGAACATTATACTGTATGTGGGAAGATGGCGGTACTGTGAGAACATTATACTGTATGTGGGAAGATGGTGGTACTGTGAGAACATTATACTGTATATGGGGGGATGGTGGTACTGTGAGAACATTATACTGTATGTGGGGGGATGGCGGTACTGTGAGAACATTACACTGTATGTGGGAAGATGGCAGTACTGTGGGAACATTATACTGTATGTGGGAATATGGTGGTACTGTGAGAACATTATACTGTATGTGGGAAGATGGCGGTACTGTGGGAACATTATACTGTATGTGGGGGGATGGTGGTAATGTGAGAACATTATACTGTATGTGGGAAGATGGCGGTACTGTGAGAACATTATACTGTATGTGGGGGGATGGTGGTACTGTGGGAACATTATACTGTATGTGGGAAGATGGCAGTACTGTGGGAACATTATACTGTATGTGGGAAGATGGCGGTACTGTGAGAACATTATACTGTATGTGGGAAGATGGCGGTACTGTGAAAACATTATTCTGTATGTGGGAAGATGGCGGTACTGTGGGAACATTATACTGTATGTGGGGGGATGGCGGTACTGTGGGAACATTATACTGTATGTGGGAAGATGGCGGTACTGTGAGAACATTATACTGTATGTGGGAAGATGGCGGTACTGTGGGAACATTATACTGTATGTGGGAAGATGGCGGTACTGTGGGAACATTATACTGTATGTGGGAAGATGGCGGTACTGGGAGAACATTATACTGTATGTGGGAAGATGGCGGTACTGTGAGAACATTATACTGTGTGTGGGGGGGGGATGGTGGTACTGTGAGAACATTATACTGTATGTGGGGGGGATGGTGGTACTGTGAGAACATTATACTGTATGTGGGAAGATGGCGGTACTATGAGAACATTATACTGTATGTGGGAAGATGGCGGTACTGTGAGAACATTATACTGTATGTGGGAAGATGGCGGTACTGTGAGAACATTATACTGTATGTGGGGGGGATGGTGGTACTGTGAGAACATTATACTGTATGTGGGAAGATGGTGGTACTGTGAGAACATTATACTGTATGTGGGAAGATGGCGGTACTGTGAGAACATTATACTGTATGTGGGAAGATGGCGGTACTGTGAGAACATTATACTGTATGTGGGGGGATGGCGGTACTGTGACAACATTACACTGTATGTGGGAAGATGGCAGTACTGTGGGAACATTATACTGTATGTGGGAAGATGGTGGTACTGTGAGAACATTATACTGTATGTGGGAAGATGGCGGTACTGTGGGAACATTATACTGTATGTGGGGGGATGGTGGTAATGTGAGAACATTATACTGTATGTGGGAAGATGGCGGTACTGTGAGAACATTATACTGTATGTGGGGGGATGGTGGTACTGTGGGAACATTATACTGTATGTGGGAAGATGGCAGTACTGTGAGAACATTATACTGTATGTGGGAAGATGGCGGTACTGTGAGAACATTATACTGTATGTGGGAAGATGGCGGTACTGTGAGAACATTATACTGTATGTGGGAAGATGGCGGTACTGTGAGAACATTATACTGTATGTGAGAAGATGGTGGTACTGTGAGAACATTATACTGTATGTGGGAAGATGGCGGTACTGTGAGAACATTATACTGTATGTGGGGGGATGGTGGTACTGTGAGAACATTATACTGTATGTGGGAAGATGGCGGTACTTTGAGAACATTATACTGTATGTGGGAAGATGGCGGTACTGTGAGAACATTATACTGTATGTGGGAAGATGGCGGTACTGTGAGAACATTATACTGTATGTGGGGGGGATGGTGGTATTGTGAGAACATTATACTGTATGTGGGAAGATGGCGGTACTGTGGGAACATTATACTGTATGTGGGAAGATGGCGGTACTGTGGGAACATTATACTGTATGTGGGGGGATGGCGGTACTGTGAGAACATTATACTGTATGTGGGAAGATGGCGGTACTGTGAGAACATTATACTGTATGTGGGAAGATGGCGGTACTATGAGAACATTATACTGTATGTGGGAAGATGGCGGTACTGTGAGAACATTATACTGTATGTGGGAAGATGGCGGTACTGTGAGAACATTATACTGTATGTGGGGGGGATGGTGGTACTGTGAGAACATTATACTGTATGTGGGAAGATGGTGGTACTGTGAGAACATTATACTGTATGTGGGAAGATGGCAGTACTGTGAGAACATTATACTGTATGTGGGAAGATGGTGGTACTGTGAGAACATTATACTGTATGTGGGAAGATGGCGGTACTGTGAGAACATTATACTGTATGTGGGAAGATGGCGGTACTGTGAGAACATTATACTGTATGTGGGGGGATGGCGGTACTGTGACAACATTACACTGTATGTGGGAAGATGGCGGTACTGTGAGAATATTATACTGTATGTGGGGGGATGGCGGTACTGTGACAACATTACACTGTATGTGGGAAGATGGCGGTACTGTGAGAACATTATACTGTATGTGGGAAGATGGCGGTACTGTGAGAACATTATACTGTATGTGGGAAGATGGCGGTACTGTGGGAACATTATACTGTATGTGGGGGGATGGCGGTACTGTGACAACATTACACTGTATGTGGGAAGATGGCGGTACTGTGAGAACATTATACTGTATGTGGGAAGATGGTGGTACTGTGAGAACATTATACTGTATGTGGGAAGATGGCGGTACTGTGAGAACATTATACTGTATGTGGGAAGATGGCGGTACTGTGAGAACATTATACTGTATGTGGGAAGATGGCAGTACTGTGGGAACATTATACTGTATGTGGGAAGATGGCGGTACTGTGAGAACATTATACTGTATGTGGGAAGATGGCAGTACTGTGAGAACATTATACTGTATGTGGGAAGATGGCGGTACTGTGAGAACATTATACTGTATGTGGGAAGATGGCAGTACTGTGGGAACATTATACTGTATGTGGGAAGATGGCGGTACTGTGAGAACATTATACTGTATGTGGGAAGATGGCGGTACTGTGAGAACATTATACTGTATGTGGGGGGATGGTGGTACTGTGAGAACATTATACTGTATGTGGGGGGATGGTGGTACTGTGAGAACATTATACTGTATGTGGGAAGATGGCGGTACTGTGAGAACATTATACTGTATGTGGGAAGATGGCGGTACTGTGAGAACATTATACTGTATGTGGGAAGATGGCAGTACTGTGAGAACATTATACTGTATGTGGGAAGATGGCGGTACTGTGAGAACATTATACTGTATGTGGGAAGATGGCAGTACTGTGGGAACATTATACTGTATGTGGGAAGATGGCGGTACTGTGAGAACATTATACTGTATGTGGGAAGATGGCGGTACTGTGAGAACATTATACTGTATGTGGGGGGATGGTGGTACTGTGAGAACATTATACTGTATGTGGGGGGATGGTGGTACTGTGAGAACATTATACTGTATGTGGGAAGATGGCGGTACTGTGAGAACATTATACTGTATGTGGGAAGATGGTGGTACTGTGAGAACATTATACTGTATGTGGGAAGATGGCAGTACTGTGAGAACATTATACTGTATGTGGGAAGATGGCGGTACTGTGAGAACATTATACTGTATGTGGGAAGATGGCGGTACTGTGAGAACATTATACTGTATGTGGGAAGATGGCAGTACTGTGGGAACATTATACTGTATGTGGGAAGATGGCGGTACTGTGAGAACATTATACTGTATGTGGGAAGATGGCGGTACTGTGAGAACATTATACTGTATGTGGGAAGATGGCGGTACTGTGAGAACATTATACTGTATGTGGGAAGATGGCGGTACTGTGGGAACATTATACTGTATGTGGGAAGATGGCAGTACTGTGGGAACATTATACTGTATGTGGGAAGATGGCGGTACTGTGAGAACATTATACTGTATGTGGGAAGATGGCGGTACTGTGAGAACATTATACTGTATGTGGGGGGATGGCGGTACTGTGACAACATTACACTGTATGTGGGAAGATGGCGGTACTGTGAGAATATTATACTGTATGTGGGGGGATGGCGGTACTGTGACAACATTACACTGTATGTGGGAAGATGGCGGTACTGTGAGAACATTATACTGTATGTGGGAAGATGGCGGTACTGTGGGAACATTATACTGTATGTGGGGGGATGGCGGTACTGTGACAACATTACACTGTATGTGGGAAGATGGCGGTACTGTGAGAACATTATACTGTATGTGGGAAGATGGTGGTACTGTGAGAACATTATACTGTATGTGGGAAGATGGCGGTACTGTGAGAACATTATACT
This sequence comes from Phyllobates terribilis, assembly GCF_046119375.1. NCBI lineage: Eukaryota > Metazoa > Chordata > Amphibia > Anura > Dendrobatidae > Phyllobates > Phyllobates terribilis. The sequence continues at coordinate 6,111,661 of NW_027362830.1, forward strand.
GTATGTGGGAAGATGGCGGTACTGTGAGAACATTATACTGTATGTGGGAAGATGGCAGTACTGTGGGAACATTATACTGTATGTGGGAAGATGGCGGTACTGTGAGAACATTATACTGTATGTGGGAAGATGGCAGTACTGTGAGAACATTATACTGTATGTGGGAAGATGGCGGTACTGTGAGAACATTATACTGTATGTGGGAAGATGGCAGTACTGTGGGAACATTATACTGTATGTGGGAAGATGGCGGTACTGTGAGAACATTATACTGTATGTGGGAAGATGGCGGTACTGTGAGAACATTATACTGTATGTGGGGGGATGGTGGTACTGTGAGAACATTATACTGTATGTGGGGGGATGGTGGTACTGTGAGAACATTATACTGTATGTGGGAAGATGGCGGTACTGTGAGAACATTATACTGTATGTGGGAAGATGGCGGTACTGTGAGAACATTATACTGTATGTGGGAAGATGGCAGTACTGTGAGAACATTATACTGTATGTGGGAAGATGGCGGTACTGTGAGAACATTATACTGTATGTGGGAAGATGGCAGTACTGTGGGAACATTATACTGTATGTGGGAAGATGGCGGTACTGTGAGAACATTATACTGTATGTGGGAAGATGGCGGTACTGTGAGAACATTATACTGTATGTGGGGGGATGGTGGTACTGTGAGAACATTATACTGTATGTGGGGGGATGGTGGTACTGTGAGAACATTATACTGTATGTGGGAAGATGGCGGTACTGTGAGAACATTATACTGTATGTGGGAAGATGGTGGTACTGTGAGAACATTATACTGTATGTGGGAAGATGGCAGTACTGTGAGAACATTATACTGTATGTGGGAAGATGGCGGTACTGTGAGAACATTATACTGTATGTGGGAAGATGGCGGTACTGTGAGAACATTATACTGTATGTGGGAAGATGGCAGTACTGTGGGAACATTATACTGTATGTGGGAAGATGGCGGTACTGTGAGAACATTATACTGTATGTGGGAAGATGGCGGTACTGTGAGAACATTATACTGTATGTGGGAAGATGGCGGTACTGTGAGAACATTATACTGTATGTGGGAAGATGGCGGTACTGTGGGAACATTATACTGTATGTGGGAAGATGGCAGTACTGTGGGAACATTATACTGTATGTGGGAAGATGGCGGTACTGTGAGAACATTATACTGTATGTGGGAAGATGGCGGTACTGTGAGAACATTATACTGTATGTGGGGGGATGGTGGTACTGTGAGAACATTATACTGTATGTGGGGGGATGGCGGTACTGTGGGAACATTATACTGTATGTGGGGGGGATGGCGGGACTGTGAGAACATTATACTGTATGTGGGAAGATGGTGGTACTGTGGGAACATTATTCTGTATGTGGGGGGGATGGTTGTAATGTGGGAATATTATATTGTATGTGGGGGGATGGCGGGACTGTGACAACATTATACTGTATGTGGGGGGATGGTGGCACTGTGAGAACATTACACTGTATGTGGGAAGATGGCGGTACTGTGACAACATTATACTGTATGTGGGGGGATGGCGGTACTGTGAGAACATTATACTGTATGTGGGGGGATGTTGGGACTGTTACAACATTATACTGTATGTGGGAAGATTGCGGAACTGTGGGAAAATTACACTGTATGTGGGGGGATGGCGGGACTATGAGAACATTATACTGTATGCGGGGGGGGATGGTGGTAATGTGGGAACATTGTACTGTATGTGGGGGGGATGGTGGTAATGTGGGAACATTATACTGTATGTGGGAACATTGCAGAACTGTGGGAACATTACACTGTATGTGGGGGGATGGCGGTGCTATGAGAACATTATACTGTATGTGGGGGGGATGGTGGTAATGTGGGAATATTATACTGTATGTGGGAAGATGGTGGTAATGTGAGAACATTATACTGTATGTGGGAAGATGGTGGTAATGTGAGAACATTATACTGTATGTGGGAAGATGGAGGTACTGTGGGAACATTATACTGTATGTGGGAAGATGGCGGTACTGTGGGAACATTATACTGTATGTGGGAAGATGGCGGTACTGTGAGAACATTATACTGTATGTGGGAAGATGGCGGTACTGTGAGAACATTATACTGTATGTGGGGGGATGGCGGGACTGTGAGAACATTATACTGTATGTGGGGGGATGGCGGGACTGTGAGAACATTATACTGTATGTGGGAAGATGGCGGTACTGTGAGAACATTATACTGTATGTGGGGGGATGGAGGTACCGTGTGAACATTACACTGTATGTGGGAAGATGGCGGTACTGTGAGAACATTATACTGTATGTGGGAAGATGGCGGTAATGTGGGAACATTATACTGTATGTGGGAAGATGGCGGTACTGTGAGAACATTATACTGTATGTGGGAAGATGGCGGTACTGTGAGAACATTATACTGTATGTGGGAAGATGGTGGTACTGTGAGAACATTATACTGTATGTGGGAAGATGGTGGTACTGTGGGAACATTATACTGTATGTGGGAAGATGGTGGTACTGTGGGAACATTATACTGTATGTGGGGGGATGGTGGTACTGTGAGAACATTACACTGTATGTGGGAAGATGGTGGTACTGTGGGAACATTATACTGTATGTGGGGGGATGGTGGTAATGTGAGAACATTATACTGTATGTGGGAAGATGGCGGTACTGTGAGAACATTATACTGTATGTGGGAAGATGGTGGTACTGTGAGAACATTATACTGTATGTGGGGGGATGGCGGTACTGTGAGAACATTATACTGTATGTGGGGGGATGGCGGTACTGTGAGAACATTATACTGTATGTGGGAAGATGGCGGTACTGTGAGAACATTATACTGTATGTGGGGAGATGGCGGTAATGTGGGAACATTATACTGTATGTGGGGGGATGGCGGTAATGTGGGAACATGATACTGTATGTGGGAAGATGGCGGTACTGTGAGAACATGATACTGTATGTGGGGGGATGGTGGTAATGTGAGAACATTATACTGTATGTGGGAAGATGGCGGTACTGTGAGAACATTATACTGTATGTGGGGGGGATGGTGGTAATGTGGGAATATTATATTGTATGTGGGGGGATGGTGGTAATGTGAGAACATTATACTGTATGTGGGGGGGATGGTGGTAATGTGAGAACATTATACGGTGTGTGGGGGGATGGCGGTACTGTGGGAACATTATACTGTATATGGGAAGATGGCGGTACTGTGGGAACATTATACTGTATGTGGGAAGATGGCGGTACTGTGAGAACATTATACTGTATGTGGGAAGATGGTGGTAATGTGAGAACATTATACTGTATGTGGGGGGATGGTGGTAATGTGGGAACATTATACTGTATGTGGGGGGGATGGTGGTACTGTGAGAATATTATACTGTATGTGGGAAGATGGCGGTACTGTGAGAACATTATACTGTATGTGGGGGGATGGCGGTACTGTGAGAACATTATACTGTATGTGGGAAGATGGCGGTACTGTGGGAACATTATACTGTATGTGGGGGGATGGCGGTACTGTGAGAACATTATACGGTGTGGGGAAATAGAGGTACTATGAGAGCATTATATTGAGAGGCTTAATGACCGCAGTGGCTCCTGCGACCGACCCCTACTTCAGCTGGATGTGTTCTCGGACTGACATTCAGCTGAAGTGCCACAATACACGCTGCTGACCAATCAGAGGCCAGCAGCTGACATCGGCATGTACGCCATTAGGGGGCGCATGGAAGTAACATCATGCTCTCCTGTCACTTGTAGCTGAAGTCAGCGGCAGCTCCAGAAAAAAGACACCGAGCGGCGAGGGAGCAGAGAGAAGGCGAGTATAATGTTCTGTTTTCTTTAAATCAGCGAGTACACGGTGCCCTTGGCCATAATACTACATGTAAGAGTGTGGGCTGTGCATTATACTACATGTATGGACTATGGGCTGTGCATTATACTACATGTATGGACCATGGGCTGCGCATTATACTACATGTATGGACTATGGGCTGTGCATTATACTACATGTAAGAGTGTGGGCTGTGCATTATACTACATGGATGCCTATGGGCTGTGCATTATACTACATGGATGGACTATGGGCTGTGCATTATACTACATGTATGGACTATGGGCTGTGCATTATACTACATGTAAGAGTATGGGCTGCGCATTATACTACATGTATGGACTATGGGCTGTGCATTATACTACATGTATGGACTATGGGCTGTGCATTATACTACATGTAAGAGTATGGGCTGCGCATTATACTACATGTATGGACTATGGGCTGTGCATTATACTACATGTATGGACTATGGGCTGTGCATTATACTACATGTAAGAGTGTGGGCTGTGCATTATACTACATGTATGAGTATGGGCTGTGCATTATACTACATGTATGGACTATGGGCTGTGCATTATATTACATGTAAGAGTGTGGGCTGTGCATTATACTACATGTATGAGTATGGGCTGTGCATTATACTACATGTATGGACTATGGGCTGTGCATTATATTACATGTATGGACTATGGGCTGTGCATTATACTACATGTATGGACTATGGGCTGTGCATTATACTACATGTATGAGTATGGGCTGTGCATTATACTACATGTATGGACTATGGGCTGTGCATTATACTACATGTATGGACTATGGGCTGTGCATTATATTACATGTAAGAGTGTGGGCTGTGCATTATACTACATGGATGAGTATGGGCTGTGCATTATACTACATGTATGGACTATGGGCTGTGCATAATACTACATGTATGAGTGTGGGCTGTGTATTATACTACATGTATGGATTATGGGCTGTGCATTATACTACATGTAAGAGTATGGGCTGTGCATTATATTACATGTATGGACTATGGGCTGTGCATTCTACTGCATGTATGAGTATGGGCTGTGTATTATACTACATGTATGGACTATGGGCTGTGCATTATACTACATGTAAGAGTGTGGGCTGTGTATTATACTACATGTATGGATTATGGGCTGTGTATTATACTACATGTATGGATTATGGGCTGTGCATTATACTACATGTATGGACTATGGGCTGTGCATTATACTACATGTATGAGTGTGGGCTGTGTATTATACTACATGTAAGAGTGTGGGCTGTGTATTATACTACATGTATGGATTATGGGCTGTGTATTATACTACATGTATGGATTATGGGCTGTGTATTATACTACATGTATGGACTATGGGCTGTGCATTATACTACATGTATGAGTGTGGGCTGTGTATTATACTACATGTATGGATTATGGGCTGTGTATTATACTACATGTATGGATTATGGGCTGTGCATTATACTACATGTATGGACTATGGGCTGTGCATTATACTACATGTATGGACTATGGGCTGTGCATTATACTACATGTATGGACTATGGGCTGTGCATTATACTACATGTATGGACTATGGGCTGTGCATTATACTACATGGATGAGTATGGGCTGTGCATTATACTACATGTATGAGTGTGGGCTGTGCATTATACTACATGTATGGACTATGGGCTGTGTATTATACTACATGTATGGATTATGGGCTGTGCATTATACTACATGGATGAGTATGGGCTGTGCATAATACTACATGTATGAGTATGGGCTGTGCATTATATTACATGTATGGACTATGGGCTGTGCATTATACTACATGTATGAGTGTGGGCTGTGCATTATACTACATGTATGGACTATGGGCTGTGCATAATACTACATGTATGAGTATGGGCTGTGCATTATATTACATGTATGGACTATGGGCTGTGCATTCTACTACATGTATGAGTGTGGGCTGTGTATTATACTACATGTATGGACTATGGGCTGTGCATAATACTACATGTATGAGTGTGGGCTGTGCATTTTATTACATGTATGGACTATGGGCTGTGCATAATACTACATGTATGAGTGTGGGCTGTGTATTATACTACATGTATGGACTATGGGCTGTGCATTATACTACATGTAAGAGTGTGGGCTGTGCATTATACTACATGTATGACTATGGGCTGTGCATTATACTATATGTATGGACTATGGTCTGTGCATTATACTACATGTATGGACTATGGGCTGTGCATTATATTACATGTATGAGTATGGGCTGTGCATTATACTACATGTATGGACTATGGTCTGTGCATTATACTACATGTATGGACTATGGGCTGTGCATTATACTACATGTATGAGTATGGGCTGTGCATTATACTACATGTATGGACTATGGGCTGTGCATTATACTACATGGATGACTATGGGCTGTGCATTATACTACATGTATGACTATGGGCTGTGCATTATACTACATGTAAGAGTGTGGGCTGTGCATTATACTACATGTATGAGTATGGGCTGTGCATTATACTACATGTATGAGTATGGGCTGTGCATTATACTACATGGATGAGTATGGGCCGTGCATTATACTACATGTATGACTGTGGGCTGTGCATTATACTACATGGATGACTATGGGCTGTGCATTATACTACATGTATGAGTATGGGCTGTGCATTATACTACATGTATGAGTATGGGCTGTGCATTATACTACATGGATGAGTATGGGCCGTGCATTATACTACATGTATGACTGTGGGCTGTGCATTATACTACATGGATGACTATGGGCTGTGCATTATACTACATGTATGAGTATGGGCTGTGCATTATACTACATGGATGACTATGGGCTGTGCATTATACTACATGTATGAGTATGGGCTGTGCATTATACTACATGTATGAGTATGGGCTGTGCATTATACTACATGGATGAGTATGGGCTGTGCATTATACTACATGTATGGACTATGGGCTGTGCATTATATTACATGTAAGAGTGTGGGCTGTGCATTATACTACATGGATGAGTATGGGCTGTGCATTATACTACATGTAAGAGTGTGGGCTGTGCATTATACTACATGTATGAGTATGGGCTGTGCATTATACTACATGTATGGACTATGGGCTGTGCATTATACTACATGTAAGAGTGTGGGCTGTGCATTATACTACATGTAAGAGTGTGGGCTGTGCATTATACTACATGTATGGACTATGGGCTGTGCATTATACTACATGGATGAGTATGGGCTGTGCATTATACTACATGTAAGAGTGTGGGCTGTGCATTATACTACATGTATGGACTATGGGCTGTGCATTATACTACATGTATGGACTATGGGCCGTGCATTATACTACATGTATGACTGTGGGCTGTGCATTATACTACATGTAAGAGTGTGGGCTGTGCATTATACTACATGGATGGACTATGGGCTGTGCATTATACTACATGGATGGACTATGGGCTGTGCATTATACTACATGTATGAATATGGGCTGTGCATTATACTACATGTATGGACTATGGACTGTGCATTATACTACATGTATGGACCATGGGCTGTGCATTATACTACATGTATGGACTATGGACTGTGCATTATACTACATGTATGGACTATGGGCTGTGCATTATACTACATGTAAGAGTGTGGGCTGTGCATTATACTACATGTATGGACTATGGGCTGTGCATTATACTACATGGATGACTATGGGCTGTGCATTATACTACATGGATGACTATGGGCTGTGCATTATACTACATGGATGGACTATGGGCTGTGCATTATACTACATGTATGAGTATGGGCTGTGCATTATACTACATGTATGGACTATGGACTGTGCATTATACTACATGTATGGACCATGGGCTGTGCATTATACTACATGTATGGACTATGGACTGTGCATTATACTACATGTATGGACTATGCGCTGTGCATTATACTACATGTAAGAGTGTGGGCTGTGCATTATACTACATGTAAGAGTGTGGGCTGTGCATTATACTACATGTATGACTATGGGCTGTGCATTAAACTACATGGATGACTATGGGCTGTGCATTATACTACATGGATGACTATGGGCTGTGCATTATACTACATGTAAGAGTGTGGGCTGTGCATTATACTACATGTATGACTATGGGCTGTGCATTATACTACATGGATGACTATGGGCTGTGCATTATACTACATGTATGACTATGGGCTGTGCATTATACTACATGTATGGACTATGGGCTGTGCATTATACTACATGTATGGACTATGGGCTGTGCATTATACTACATGTATGACTATGGGCTGTGCATTATACTACATGTATGGACTATGGGCTGTGCATTATACTACATGGATGGACTGTGGGCTGTGCATTATACTGCATGTATGACTATGGGCTGTGCATTATACTACATGTATGGACTGTGAGCTGTGCATTATACTATATGTAAGAGTGTGGGCTGTGCATTATACTACAGGTATGACTATGGGCTGTGCATTATACTACATGGATGGACTGTGGGCTGTGCATTATACTACATGTATGGACTATGGGCTGTGCATTATACTACATGTAAGAGTGTGGGCTGTGCATTATACTACATGTATGAGTATGGGCTGTGCATTATACTACATGGATGGACTGTGGGCTGTGCATTATACTACATGGATGAGTATGGGCTGTGCATTATACTACATGTACGACTATGGGCTGTGCGTTATACTACATGTATGGACTATGGGCTGTGCATTATACTACATGGATGACTATGGGCTGTGCATTATACTACATGTATGAGTATGGGCTGTGCATTATACTACATGGATGGACTATGGGCTGTGCATTATACTACATGGATGAGTATGGGCTGTGCATTATACTACAAGTATGACTATGGGCTGTGCATTATACTACATGTATGGACTATGGGCTGTGCATTATACTACATGTATGGACTATGGGCTGTGCATTATACTACATGTATGGACTATGGGCTGTGCATTATACTACATGTATGGACTATGGGCTGTGCATTATACTGCATGTATGACTATGGGCTGTGTATTATACTACATGTAAGAGTGTGGGCTGTGCATTATACTACATGTATGAGTATGGGCTGTGCATTATACTACATGTATGGACTATGGGCTGTGCATTATACTACATGTATGAGTATGGACTGTGTATTATACTACATGTAAGAGTGTGGGATGTGCATTATACTACATGTATGACTATGGGCTGTGCATTATACTACATGTACGGACTATGGGCTGTGCATTATACTACATGTATGGACTATGGGCTGTGCATTATACTACATGGATGACTATGGGCTGTGTATTATACTACATGTAAGAGTGTGGGCTGTGCATTATACTACATGTATGAGTATGGGCTGTGCATTATACTACATGTATGGACTATGGGCTGTGCATTATACTACATGTATGACTATGGGCTGTGCATTATACTACATGTATGAGTATGGGCTGTGCATTATACTACATGTATGGACTATAGGCTGTGCATTATACTACATGTAAGAGTATGGGCTGTGCATTATACTACATGGATGAACTATGGGCTGTGCATTATACTACATGGATGGACTATGGGCTGTGCATTATACTACATGTATGAGTATGGGCTGTGCATTATACTACATGTATGAGTATGGGCTGTGCATTATACTACATGTATGAGTATGGGCTGTGCATTATACTACATGGATGGACTGTGGGCTTTGTATTATCCTACATGTATGGACTATGGGCTGTGCATTATACTACATGTAAGAGTGTGGGCTGTGCATTATAATACATGTAAGAGTATGGGCTGTGCATTATACTACATGTAAGAGTATGGGCTGTGCATTATACTACATGTATGAGTATGGGCTGTGCATTATACTACATGTAAGAGTGTGGGCTGTGCATTATACTACATGTATGGACTATGGGCTGTGCATTATACTACATGGATGACTGTGGGCTGTGCATTATACTAAATGTATGACTATGGGCTGTGCATTATACTACATGGATGACTGTGGGCTGTGCATTATACTACATGTACAGACTATGGGCTGTGCATTATACTACATGGATGACAATGGGCTGTGCATTATACTACATGGATGACTGTGGGCTGTGCATTATACTACATGTATGAGTATGGGCTGTGCATTATACTACATGTATGACTATGGGCTGTGCATTATACTACATGTATGACTATGGGCTGTGCATTATACTACATGTATGGACTATGGGCTGTGCATTATACTACATGTAAGAGTATGGGCTGTGCATTATACTACATGGATGATTGTGGGCTGTGCATTATACTACATGTACAGACTATGGGCTGTGCATTATACTACATGGATGACTGTGGGCTGTGCATTATACTACATGTATGAGTATAGGCTGTGCATTATACTACATGGATGACTGTGGGCTGTGCATTATACTACATGTAAGAGTATGGGCTGTGCATTATACTACATGTAAGAGTATGGGCTGTGCATTATACTACATGGATGAGTATAGGCTGTGCATTATACTACATGGATGAGTATAGGCTGTGCATTATACTACATGGATGACTGTGGGCTGTGCATTATACTACATGTATGAGTATGGGCTGTGCATTATACTACATGTAAGAGTATGGGCTGTGCATTATACTACATGGATGACTGTGGGCTGTGCATTATACTACATGTATGAGTATGGGCTGTGCATTATGCTACATGTACAGACTATGGGCTGTGCATTATACTACATGGATGACTGTGGGCTGTGCATTATACTACATGTAAGAGTATGGGCTGTGCATTATACTACATGGATGACTGTGGGCTGTGCATTATACTACATGTACAGACTATGGGCTGTGCATTATACTACATGGATGACTGTGGGCTGTGCATTATACTACATGGATGCCTGTGGGCTGTGCATTATACTACATGGATGACTATGAGCTGTGCATTATACTACATGTACAGACTATGGGCTGTGCATTATACTACATGTATGACTGTGGGCTGTGCATTATACTACATTTATGAGTATGGGCTGTGCATTATATTACATGTATGACTATGAGCTGGGCATTATACTACATGTATGACTGTGGGCTGTGCATTATACTACATGTATGACTGTGGGCTGTGCATTATACTACATGGATGACTGTGGGCTGTGCATTATGCTACATGTATGAGTATGGGCTGTGCATTATACTACATGGATGACTGTGGGCTGTGCATTATACTACATGTACAGACTATGGGCTGTGCATTATACTACATGTATGACTGTGGGCTGTGCATTATACTACATGTATGAGTATGGGCTGTGCATTATACTACATGTATGACTATGAGCTGGGCATTATACTACATGTATGACTGTGGGCTGTGCATTATACTACATGGATGACTGTGGGCTGTGCATTATACTACATGTAAGAGTGTGGGCTGTGCATTATACTACATGTATGAGTATGGGCTGTGCATTATACTACATGTATGGACTATGGGCTGTGCATTATACTACATGTATGAGTATGGGCTGTGCATTATACTACATGTATGAGTATGGGCTGTGCATTATGCTACATGTATGGACTATGAGCTGTGCATTATACTACATGTAAGAGTGTGGGCTGTGCATTATACTACATGTATGGACTATGGGCTGTGCATTATACTACATGTAAGAGTGTGGGCTGTGCATTATACTACATGTAAGAGTTTGGGCTGTACATTATACTACATGTATGGACTATGGGCTGTGCATTATACTACATGTATGGACTATGGGCTGTGCATTATACTACATGTAAGAGTGTGGGCTGTGCATTATACTACATGTATGGACTATGGGCTGTGCATTATACTACATTTAGGGACTATGGACTGTGCATTATACTACATGGATGACTGTGGGCTGTGCATTATACTACACGTATGGACTATGGACTGTGCATTATACTACATGGATGACTATGGGCTGTGCATTATACTACATGTATGAGTATGGGCTGTACATTATACTACATGGATGACTGTGGGCTGTGCATTATACTACATGTATGAGTATGGGCTGTGCATTATACTACATGTATGGACTATGGGCTGTGCATTATACTACATGTATGGACTATGGGCTGTGCATTATACTACATGTATGACTATGGGCTGTGCATTATACTACATGTATGAGTATGGGCTGTACATTATACTACATGGATGACTGTGGGCTGTGCATTATACTACATGTATGCACTATGGGTTGTGCATTATACTACATGTAGGGACCATGGGCTGTGCATTATAATACATGTATGGACTATATGCTGTGCATTATACTACATGTATGACTATGGGCTGTGCATTATAATACATGTATGAGTATGGGCTGTGCATTATACTACATGTATGGACTGTGCATTATACTACATGGATGAATATGGGCTGTGCATTATACTACATGGATGACTATAGGCTGTGCATTATATTACATGGATGACTATGGGCTGTGCATTATACTACATGTATGGACTATGGGCTGTGCATTATACTACATGTACGGACTATGGGCTGTGCATTATAATACATGTATGAGTATGGGCTGTGCATTATACTACATGTATGGACTGTGCATTATACTACATGGATGAATATGGGCTGTGCATTATACTACATGTATGACTATGGGCTGTGCATTATACTACATGTATGAGTATGGGCTGTGCATTACACTACATGGATGACTATGGGCTGTGCATTATACTACATGTATGAGTATGGGCTGTGCATTATACTACATGGATGACTATAGGCTGTGCATTATATTACATGGATGACTATGGGCTGTGCATTATACAACATGTATGGTCTATGGGCTGTGCATTATACTACATGTATGGACTATGGGCTGTGCATTACACTACATGGATGACTATGGGCTGTGCATTATACTACATGTATGAGTATGGGCTGTGCATTATACTACATGGATGACTATAGGCTGTGCATTATATTACATGGATGACTATGGGCTGTGCATTATACAACATGTTTGGTCTATGGGCTGTGCATTATACTATATGTGTGGACTATGCGCTGTGCATTATACTACATGTATGGAGTATGGGCTGTGCATTATACTACATGTATGGAGTATGGGCTGTGCATTATACTACATGTATGGACTATGGGCTGTGCATTATACTACATGTATGGAGTATGGGCTGTGCATTATACTACATGTATGGAGTATGGGCTGTGCATTATACTACATGTATGGAGTATGGGCTGTGCATTATACTACATGTATGGACTGTGGGCTGTGCATTATACTATATGTATGAGTATGGGCTGTGCATTATACTATATGTATGAGTATGGGCTGTGCATTATACTACATGAATGGACTATAGGCTGTGCATTATACTACATGTATGGACTAATGGCTGTGCATTATACTACATGTATGGACTATGGGCTGTGCATTATACTACATGTATGGACTATGGGCTGTGCATTATACTATATGTGTGGACTATGCGCTGTGCATTATACTACATGTATGAGTGTGGGCTGTGCATTATACTACATGGATGACTGTGGGCTGTGCATTATACTATATGTATGAGTATGGGCTGCGCATTATACTACATGTATGAGTATGGGCTGTGCATTATACTACATGTATGGACTATGGGCTGTGCATTATACTACATGTATGAGTATGGGCTGTGCATTATACTACATGTATGGACTATGGGCTGTGCATTATACTACATGTATGGACTATGGGCTGTGCATTATACTACATGTATGGACTATGGGCTGTGCATTATACTACATGTATGAGTATGGGCTGTGCATTATACTACATGTACAGACTATGGGCTGTGCATTATACTACATGTATGGACTATGGGCTGTGCATTATACTACATGTATGGACTGTGGTCTGTGCTTTATACTATATGTATGAGTATGGGCTGTGCATTATACTACATGTATGGACTGTGGTCTGTGCATTATACTACATGTATGAGTATGGGCTGTGCATTATACTACATGTACAGACTATGGGCTGTGCATTATACTACATGTATGGACTGTGGTCTGTGCATTATACTACATGTATGAGTATGGGCTGTGCATTATACTACATGTACGGACTATGAGCTGTGCATTATACTATATGTGTGGACTATGCGCTGTGCATTATACTACATGTATGGACTATGGGCTGTGCATTATACTACATGTATGAGTATGGGCTGTGCATTATACTACATGTACGGACTATGGGCTGTGCATTATACTACATGTATGACTATGGGCTGTGCATTATACTACATGTATGAGTATGGGCTGTGCATTATACTACATGTACGGACTATGGGCTGTGCATTATACTACATGTATGAGTATGGGCTGTGCATTATACTACATGTACGGACTATGGGCTGTGCATTATACTACATGTACGGACTATGGGCTGTGCATTATACTACATGGATGACTATGGGCTGTGCATTATACTACATGGATGACTATGGGCTGTGCATTATACTACAAGGATGACTGTGGGCTGTGCATTATACTACATGTAAGAGTGTGGGCTGTGCATTATACTACATGTATGAGTATGAGCTGTGCATTATTCTGTATGGAGGATTATGGACTGTGCATTATACTTCGGTTATGGGGCCCCATCACTTCTATATTCGCCCCTGGTGAGTGTAATAGTTTTACACAGGCTGTGCATTATACTACATGTATGGACTGTGGTCTGTGCTTTATACTATATGTATGAGTATGGGCTGTGCATTATACTACATGTACGGACTATGAGCTGTGCATTATACTATATGTGTGGACTATGCGCTGTGCATTATACTACATGTATGGACTATGGGCTGTGCATTATACTACATGTATGAGTATGGGCTGTGCATTATACTACATGTACGGACTATGGGCTGTGCATTATACTACATGTATGAGTATGGGCTGTGCATTATACTACATGTACGGACTATGGGCTGTGCATTATACTACATGTATGAGTATGGGCTGTGCATTATACTACATGTACGGACTATGGGCTGTGCATTATACTACATGTATGAGTATGGGCTGTGCATTATACTACATGTACGGACTATGGGCTGTGCATTATACTACATGGATGACTATGGGCTGTGCATTATACTACATGGATGACTATGGGCTGTGCATTATACTACAAGGATGACTGTGGGCTGTGCATTATACTACATGTAAGAGTGTGGGCTGTGCATTATACTACATGTAGGAGTATGAGCTGTGCATTATACTGTATGGAGGATTATGGACTGTGCATTATACTTCGGTTATGGGGCCCCATCACTTCTATATTCGCCCCTGGTGAGTGTAATAGTTTATTTTTTTCTATACACTAAAGAACAGAGGCAGAACGGGGGACATATACTAGGTTGAGGCCCAGGATAAGGGACTTACATATACAGGGGGTACGGAAAGTATTCAGACCCCTTTAAATTTTTTTTTTTTTTTTCAACATCATTTTTATTTGATTTTTCAAAACATAAATACATAACATACATGTAATCTGGTACATAGAGAGGTCAGAGTGCCCGTACGCAGACTGGGCCTAAAACAACTCTATTCACATATTTAATTGGTATAACAGGGGCAGGGGGCATTAACCCCTTCAGCACGGAGACTCTTTTGGGGTCTTGTGTTGCCCCTTTATAAGAATCATAAGGTTTCTGTTCTGTTTCCTGTAATAGATACATACGACCCAACTATGGAGACAGGAAACGTATTGTTCTCAGAGTACAGGACCCCCACATTTTTTCTTTTTTAATAAATTTGCAAAAATTTCTACATTTCTGTTTTTCTTCAGTGAAGATGGGGTGCAGAGTGTACTTCAATGAGAAAAAAAAATAAACTTTTTAGAATTTACCAAATGGCTGCAATGAAACAAAGAGTGGAAAATGTAAAAGGGTCTGAATACTTTCCGTACCCACTGTATATATCAGGATGGTGGGTGGTCAAAATCTTGCAACGGGTCCAATCAGACCCTAGTTATGCCTCTGATTGTACTGTGTGGGGGGATGGCGGTACTATGGGGCATTACACTGTGGGGGGCATCATACGTCCTGCATAAGGGGCATAATGGGGGCATTACACTGTGGGGGGCATCATACATCCTGCATAAGGGGCATAATGGGGGCGTTACACTGTGTGGGGGCATCATACATACTGAATAAGGGGCATAATGGGGGCATTACACTGTGTGGGGCATCATACATACTGTATAAGGGGCATAATGGGGGCATTACACTGTGGGGGGCATCATACATCCTGCATAAGGGGCATAATGGGGGCATTACACTGTGTGGGGGCATCATACATCCTGTATAAGGGGCATAATGGGGGCATTACACTGTGTGGGGGCATCATACATACTGCATAAGGGGCATAATGGGGGCATTACACTGTGTGGGGGCATCATACATCCTGCATAATGGGGGCATTACACTGTGGGGGTCCTGTACTCTGAGAACAATACGTCTCCTCCCTTCCTGTCTCCATAGTTGGGTCGTATGTATCTATTACAGGAAACAGAACAGAAACCTTATGATTCTTATAAAGGGCCAACACAAGACCCCAAAAGAGCCTCCGTGCTGAAGGGGTTACTGCCCCCTGCGCCCAGTAATGGGGTCTCCACATACCTCCACCTGCAGAGCCGCCACCACATATATGGCTGTTGTGTGCGCACAGGACCTGTGATGAGGTCACAGGAGGGGAGGAGTCAGGGGTCACATGATCAGGGGCCTCAGTGGATGCAGGACTCTGCTGTGCTGGTTGTCATGGTGCTGGATGAGCTGAAGTTTATGTGTGGGGTCAGGAGGGGTTTACAGTGTGGATGTAGCAGAGCCGCGCGTGTACGAGGTGTACGGAGCAGAGCCGCGCGTGTACGAGGTGTACGGAGCAGAGCTGCACGTGTACGAGGTGTACGGAGCAGAGCTGCACGTGTACGAGGTGTACGGAGCAGAGCCGTGTGTACGGAGCAGAGCCGCGTGTGTACGAGGTGTACGGAGCAGAGCCGCGTGTGTACGAGGTGTACGGAGCAGAGCCGCGCGTGTACGAGGTGTACGGAGCAGAGCCGCGCGTGTACGAGGTGTACGGAGCGGAGCCGCGCGTGTACGAGGTGTACGGAGCAGAGCCGTGTGTACGAGGTGTACGGAGCGGAGCCGCGTGTGTACGAGGTGTACGGAGCAGAGCCGTGTGTGTACGAGGTGTACGGAGCAGAGCCGTGTGTGTACGAGGTGTACGGAGCGGAGCCGCGTATGTACGAGGTGTGCGGAGCCGTGTGTGTACGAGGTGTACGGAGCAGAGCCGTGTGTGTACGAGGTGTACGGAGCAGAGCCGTGTGTGTACGAGGCGTACGGAGCGGAGCCGCGCGTGTACAAGGCGTAAGGAGTGGAGACACGCGTGTACGAGGCGTACGGAGCGGAGCCGCGCGTGTACGAGGTGTACGGAGCAGAGCCGCGTGTGTACGAGGCGTGCGGAGCAGAGCCGCGTGTGTACGAGGTGTACGGAGCAGAGCCGTGTGTACGAGGCGTACGGAGCGGAGCCGCGCGTCTACGAGGTGTACTGAGCGGAGCCGTGTGTGTACGAGGTGTACGGAGCAGAGCCGTGTGTGTACGAGGTGTACGGAGCAGAGCCGTGTGTACGAGGCGTACGGAGCGGAGCCTCGCGTCTACGAGGTGTACTGAGCAGAGCCGTGTGTACGAGGCGTACGGAGCGGAGCCGCGCGTGTACGAGGTGTACTGAGCGGAGCCGCGCGTGTACGAGGTGTACGGAGCGGAGCCGTGTGTGTACGAGGTGTACGGAGCGGAGTCGCACGTGTACGGAGTGGACTCGCACGTGTACGAGGTGTACGGAGCGGAACCGCGCGTGTACGAGGTGTACCAGCAGAGGTTTTATCCGATAATCTTCTCCTGCCCTTTGGATTCTCCAATGCACCAACAGGATTTTACGACTTTCTGAATGATATTTCTCTGATTACATCGTGAGATTTGTTGTGATTTATCTTGATGATATAGAATTTTCTCTCCCGATTTGGATTCTCACCAGGAACATGTCCGTCTTCTATTAGAAAGGTTGAGGGAGAATTCTTTCTTTGTTACAATTGAGAAATGTTTTTTTTCTGTTCAGGAAGTTTTATTCCCGGGGGTAATTTTACCAGCTGATGGGTTTACGATGGATCCTGGGAAGGTGAAAGCCATAATAGATTGGGTCCAACCTCGTGACCTGAAAGTGTTGCAACGTTTTGTAGGATTCGCCAACTATTATAGGAAATTCTTTAGGTTTTTTTTCTCAGATTAATGACCTCACACGTAAGGGGGCAGATCTCAAGGTTTGGTCACCAGATGCTATTGGGGCTTTTGAACAATTGAAGTAGTGTTTTATGTCTGCTCCTGTTCTAATCCAACTCGATCTCCAAGAACCATTCATTGTGGAGGTGGATGTTTTGGAGGTCGGGGTCGGGGCAGTTTTATGTCAATGTTCCAAGACTCTGACCAATTTGCGGCCATGTGCTTTATTATCAAGAAAATTTTCATCTGCTGAAATAAATTATGTGGTTGGGAATTGTGAGTTACTCACTGTTAAATCAGCCTTTAAGGTTTGAAGACATTTTCTGGAGGGAGAAGTTCATCCAATCACTGTGGTCATTGACCAGAAGAATTTAGCGTATATTGAATCAGCTAAATGGCTAACTCCTAGACAGGCCAGAGGGCCCTTATTTTTCTCTAGATTCAATTTCTCTATCGCTTTTGTGGCACCCCAGGGGTCTGGTTGCCACAGTAATAGAAATATTATGTCTGGGAGCAAGTGGGAGGTTTCCCTGGTCAGGAGCCCTAAGCATGCAACACTGCCCGCCCAGACCTGGGAGGGGAGGAATCAGCCCTTATAAACTGGGTCTGGGGCGGGATTAGGTGAGTCAGAGCCTGGAGAGGGAAAGTGACAGCAGGAGCTCTGTAGGAGCAGGAGCGAGTGCCAGAGGCTGGAAGCTAGTTAGCTCGCCTTGGCTGAAGACACTAAACCCGGACACGGAGTCCGAGGCTGTGGGGACATCCAGGTCCAGCAGCAGAATCCAACCGGCAGGGGATTCCATGTCCTCTGGCCATAGAAGCCCGGAGGCACGGTCACAAGCAAGGGACCAGCACCGCCATCGTGGAGCGGAGGCTAACAGAAGGCCCCAAGTCACCGGCCATACGGGTGAGCACCACACGGTATACTCAGGGACGTGGGCTACTTCTACCCGCATAGAGCAAGGTAGCCAGGAAAGAGTGCAGATAGATGGGGAGGCCTACAACTCCACCTGGCCAGGGGGAGATCCTGCTTTCTCACAGACTGACCAGGCCCCTACTGCTAACCAGTACTCCCGGGAGGGTCTGCTTCATGATACCAGTAAAGACCCTGAACTGCACTGCACGGACTCTGAGTTATTACTGCTGCGCTCGTGCACCATCACTCCCATCATCCACACTAACTGCCCTGAGGCTATACTCCTCCCGTGGGGAGTCATCCCATTCTAAGCTGCACACATAATACCAGCCTCAGCGGTCTGCCCTGCAGCGGCGGTCCCCACTGACCGCAATCCACGGGTGGCGTAGTCGGACAATTATCACAATACTAAAATACTAAAACTGCCACTGGTTTGACCGCCCTGGGCACGGACCGGGTCACCGCCACGGAAGACTACAACCCCCAGCAATCCGGCTCCGGGTACTCCCGCACACGTGCATCCACAACACAGGCCCAGGGGGCGCGTCAACTTTTGGCGTAGTCAGCAGGATTCAAACCAACCCGCCACCAACGGGTATTGCGTGCCTGAAAAAAAAGACTTTTGCACTTACCTGAGAGAAGTTTCCCGCCGTCCGGAGTCATTTCCCGCCATCGGACGCCATCTTGGGTCGTTTCCCGCCATCTTCTGCCGTCTTCCCGCCATCCGCAGCCGCTTCCCGCCATCGGACGCCATCTTCGGGACGTCGCACGGGAAGAAGAGGGGCGTGGACGCCGAAAGGGCGCGAGATCCGAAGCTCCTCCCCATGCTCCGACGCTGCGTAAGGTCCTGGAAGGGAGGAAGAGTGACGCTGACGTCACAGGAGCGCGACGCCAGGTCCTCGACCACGACGATCGACTGCGGAGCCGCGGCCTACGGAAGAAGAGCATCGCAAGGTAGGCCACGGTCCACTAGAGGGGAAGGAGGATGACGGATACCGAGGGGAGCTCCACCGCCACACCGGCCGCCAGCGCAACCGCTGCTGCGGTCATGCCATTCACCATGCCCTATATCCCGGGGGCGACCTGGCTACCCCAGTACTCAGGGGAGTCACATACCCTAAGTGACTTTAGGGAAAGACTGGATAGCCTCTTCCAGGTATACCCCCTCACGGAAGAGCAAAAAGTGAGCATCCTGGTGGCCCAATTAATCGGGGCAGCCCAAAGGGAGGTAAAGTCCTGGCCACCTAGGAAGAAGAGGACTGTCAGAGAAATACTAGCCCGGCTGAAAGACACATTTGATACCCGCACCTCAGCCAAAATAAAGCTCAGATTTTTCGGGTGCAAACAACGGGCACATGAAAGTATAAGAGACTATGCTCTAAACCTACAAGAGGCCCTGAGAGCCATTAACCAGGCAGACCCTGACAGCGTTGGGAATGAAGACAAGCTTCATTCCCCACGGGGGTCTACTGTGCAATGCCCACCGAACCCAGTTGCGGGCAATGGCCTTACAGGACCCGGACCTGGACTTTGCACAGTCAAGGACAGAGCCATCCGGGTGCTCCGAGAACCGGAACCAGGTGGCGCTGTGACCCACAGGCGCCCTGCTATCACTTATCACCAGGACGCGGCGCCCTTGTCTGCAGGACCTGTGGGAGCTGATGCGCAGGCTTTGAACAATAACCCGGCTACAGACCTGCACCATCAGGTTCAAGAGCTGACTAAGAGCGTTGCCGCGCTAACCAGAACTGTGCAGTCTTTACAGGTCTCTTCTCCAGGAAAGATCCAGCTGGCATCCGGACCGGAGGATGTCCCGTGGCGCCGACTGAGGAGGACCCCACCGGCCAGAGGAAGACCCAGCGACAGATACAACGAGGACGGACGACCCATCTGCCACCGCTGCAATCAACCCGGACATATGGCAAGGTACTGTCATTTAAACGAGCACAACCTGGGGTAGAGGGCCAACCCCCAGGCATAAGATCATCAGGCCCATCGAACTGGCGTGATAAATACGTAGGGGGGCGTCCTGTCTTGCCTGTGGTACTGGATGGCATTCCTATGAGTGCCCTACTAGACACTGGGTCACAGGTGACTACCATCCCGTACGTGCTCTTCAAGCGGTACTGGAATGACTCGGACATAACCCGCTACCCAGATGACGACCTGAGCATCATCACCAGCAATGGTCAGCCCGTGCCACAGATAGGATTTAAAGAGGTGACCATCAAGGTCGGTAAAGTTGAACTGCCGGCACAAGGACTGATCATTGTGGACATTGACCGTCGCGAGAGTCACCCAAAAATAACCCTAGGTACTAACGTAATCGAAAACTGTCTTGCAGAGGTGATTCTTATTTTGCAACAGGTTGCCAAGAACGCCAGTTCCAGCCAGCAGTGTGTCCTCCAAAAAGAGATCCGGGCACTGATGAAGCGGCAACAAGTGGAACTATCTGATGGTGAGATAGGTAGCGTGAGAATGTGTGACCCGTTCCCTATTGCCATGCCCCCGAAAAGTGAGATGATGATTTGGTGCCGGGCAGCTATTGGTCTAAGAGGTAGAGACTACCAAGCAATGGTAGAGCTCGTCTACTCCGACAGTAGGCCCACCATTTTGACAGCACGGGGGGTGGTCGATGTACGCCATGGGAGGGTGCCCATCCGCATCATAAATATCGGGGAGAGAGAAGTATACCTGCCCCGGTATGCCACGCTAGCCAAATTGTTCATCAACCAGAACTCTGTAAAGGCCATGGAACCCTTGCCTCCATCTCGACCAGAGGAAGGTAACGGCTCTAAGAAACAAATGGAGGACTGGTGTCAGCAGCAGCATTTGGGTACTGACTCCACTCCCTCACATCAAAAACAGGGAGTCTATCGGGTGGTTCAAGAGTACGAGAGAGTGTTTAGTAAACACCCGCTAGACTTCGGGAGAGTGAAGGGGGTAGAATTTCACATCCCCACGGGAAACCATCCTCCCATAAATGAGAGATACCGACCCGTACCCCCTGCACACTATCAACACGCCAAGGGGATGCTAAAAGACATGAAGGAGGCTCGGGTAATTAGGGACAGCTGTAGCCCCTGGGCAGCTCCACTAGTCCTAGTGAAAAAGAAAGACAACACCATGAGAATTTGTGTAGACTACAGGAAGGTCAACCGTATCACACACAAAGATGCGTATCCGTTACCAAGGATAGAAGAGTCCTTAGCTGCATTAAAATCTGCTAACTTCTTCTCTACTTTGGATCTCACTAGCGGGTATTGGCAGGTTCCTGTAGCAGAGGCGGACCGGGAGAAGACCGCATTCACCACCCCGATGGGACTCAGCGAATTTAACTGTATGCCGTTCGGGCTCTGCAATGCACCTGGAACCTTCCAACGGTTGATGAAATGCTGTCTGGGACACCGGAACTTCGAGACGGTCCTATTATACCCGGACGATGTCATCGTCTATTCCAAGACCTATGAGGACCATCTGGAACACCTGGCAGAAGTGTTTGAAGCCCTGGCAAACTATGGCCTAAAGGTAAAACCCTCAAAGTGTCATCTACTGAAGCCAAAGGTACAGTACCTGGGACACGTGGTGAGTGCTGACGGAGTGGCTCCTGACCCTGACAAGATCACTGTGATTAAGGACTGGCCAAGACCATCCAGCATAAAGGTAGTGCGGCAGTTCCTCGGGTTGGTAGGCTACTACCGAAGATTCATTCCCGGTTTTACCAAGAAGGCAGCTCCTATACAGGACCTCTTGATAGGCCAGTCCAGGAAGGCCAAAAACCAGAAGCCACCCTTCAGATGGGAAAAGCTGGAAGAGGAGTCATTCCGCCAGCTGAAGATGGCCCTCACGGGGGATGAAATCCTGGCGTACCCTGATTACAGCCAGCCCTTTATCCTCCACACGGACGCAAGCAACATCGGGCTAGGAGCCGTACTGTCCCAGATCCAGCAGGGGAGAGAATGGGTAATTGCTTACGCCAGCCGAAAACTGCGACCCACGGAAAGAAACCCTGAGAATTACAGCTCGTTCAAGCTAGAGTTCCTGGCAGTGGTGTGGGCGGTAACCGAACGTTTTAAGCATTACCTTGCCTCTTCCAGGTTCACCGTGTACACGGACAACAACCCGTTGACACACCTGGACACAGCAAGACTGGGTGCCCTGGAGCAGAGATGGATGGCCCGTCTGTCCAATTATGAGTTCACGATCAAATACCGGGCAGGACGCTCCAATACCAACGCGGATGCCCTGTCCAGGATGCCAAATCTACCGGACGGAGGGGAAGATCCAGAAGAACTGGAAGAGGTCGAACTCCCTGCGTTCCACCGTCATGGGATTACCCAGTATTCCCACCGTGTGAGGGGCCAGCGATCCGCTACGTTCAACCCCTTACCCCACTACAACTGGGCGGAGACGCAAGACAGTGACCCCGCAGTCCGTCTGGTGAAGGAGATACTGACCCAGGCTGACGCCCGCCTGGACCCAGACGCACCGGAAGAGACCAAGCAACTGTGGACGGAAAAAAGCAGACTGTTTCTCTACAAGGAGAAGTTGTGCCGCAGAATGGTCAATTCCCGGACGCATGAACTGATCTGGCAGGTTGTGGTACCGAGACGGGACGCAGCTATGGTGCTGGAGGCCTACCACAATGGGGCAGGGCACTTCGGATGGAAGAAGCTGGAGTTCCTGCTGCGTGAACGGTTCTACTGGATAGGCATGAGAGGAGCCATTGAGAGATGGTGTAGAGACTGTGGCCCGTGCAATCTAAGAAGAAGGGACCGTGCCAGCCAAAGGACTCCCCTGCAACCCATCCTCACCAGGCAGCCGCTGGAACTGGTCGCTCTGGACCATGTTAAACTGGCTCCAAGCAGAAGCGGGTATGTCTACACCCTAACCATCGTGGATCACTACTCCCAGTTCCTGGTGGTGGTCCCTGTCAAAGACTTGACGGCTCAGACAGCAGCCAGAGCCTTCCAGCTGCACTTCTGCCGCTCACACGGGTACCCGGATCAAGTGCTGACGGACCAAGGACCAGCCTTCCAGGAGTTCTGCAACCTGTATGGCTGCAAGAAGATAAGAACAACGCCCTATCACCCCCAAACCAATGGACTCTGCGAGAAGATGAACCAGGTGGTGATAGATCTGCTAAAAACATTGCCCCTGGAAGAACGCAGTCTGTGGCCTGAGAAACTGGCCGATCTGGTGGACCTGTATAACCACATCCCGGTAGGTTCCACCAACTGTACCCCGGCTTACCTAATGTGAGCAAGACCTGGTAAGCTGCCTGTTGACCTGGATATGGGAGTCCTGACACCCGAGGACACCTCGCCAGAGGCAGACTGGGATACAGAACGGCAGCAGCAGTACCGGAAAGTACAGGAGAGCGTCGAACGAAGTCTCTGTCAATCAAGAGAAAGGCAGGAGAGGACTTATAACCAACATGCTCCCTCTGTTCCCCTGATACCTGGAGGGCAGGTCTTGAAAAGAAAACGGCGGCTCCATAAGTTGGACGACCAGTGGGAAAAGGACCCGTACACCGTACTGCCCTCAAGCCACAATAATCCAAAGGTGTACGTCATCAGCAAGGATGGAGGAGAGACCACAGCCACTGTCTCCAGAGACCACCTGAAAAAGTGCCACGAGAAGTTGCAAAGCACGGATGAAGATCAGGAAGACCCTCAACCCGTAGAGGAAAAGGAGGAAATGATCAGCACCATACTCGGAGACTTTCCCTGGTCCTGGATACAACAACAATATAAACAACGCTATCGTGGTGCCCGTCCTCACCTTTCTCCAGCCAGCCCCTCAAGTGCCTACAGAAGACCAGGTAGAGCTGGAAGAGCAGCCGGCCCAGGAGGCAGAAGAACCCATACCAGCAGACCAGGAGAATCAACCCTCTGCTAGTAGTGAGCCTGCCGTGCCCCTAGTGAGCCAAAGAGTGCGCAGACAGCTGCCCAGCTTACCCATAACACCTCCTACACCCTGTAATGCAGAACCAGTTAGTGAGCTCCGTAGGTCCACTAGAGTCACTAGAGGTCAGATGCCCGCTCGCTGGAGAATATAAAGTGATGCACTGTAAATTTACCTGTTTCTTGAAAATGTTTATGGTTTATGTTTGTTGCCTGTTATTAATTATGTTTCTCAGTTACCCTGCAGATTTCTATGGACTAACAGGTTATGGACACTGGATAACCGGAACAATTCTTGTAGATAGTTGCACATTGTGCCTCTTGCGAAGACGGCCGCGGAAGAGAAAACCTGTCTGGCGTGGCCTTCTTGCGGCCCAAAGTAGCTAGCTTCAGCCTTGCAGCCACGCCCAAGGCCAACGCAAGGGGTTTGCTTTGGACAGGTCCCCTACCTCTTCTCAAAAACGTCACCTTGGGTGATAAGGACACCCGGTTACGGATACACCGTGACCTCTAAAAAAAAAAACTAAAGCTGCTTGTATATATGTTATTGTATTATTGTTTATACCCTGTATTTGTGTTTCCTTAAAAAAAAAAAAATGTGTTTAGTCCCGGAGTACTAAAATTTACTAGGGGGGAATCTGGCACCCCAGGGGTCTGGTTGCCACAGTAATAGAAATATTATGTCTGGGAGCAAGTGGGAGGTTTCTCTGGTCAGGAGCCCTAAGCATGC
Source organism: Phyllobates terribilis (assembly GCF_046119375.1). NCBI lineage: Eukaryota > Metazoa > Chordata > Amphibia > Anura > Dendrobatidae > Phyllobates > Phyllobates terribilis. The sequence goes on from NW_027362830.1 coordinate 6,137,605, forward strand.
AACACTGCCCACCCAGACCTGGGAGGGGAGGAATCTGCCCTTATAAACTGGGTCTGGGGCGGGATTAGGTGAGTCAGAGCCTGGAGAGGGAAAGTGACAGCAGGAGCTCTGTAGGAGCAGGAGCGAGTGCCAGAGGCTGGAAGCTAGTTAGCTCGCCTTGGCTGAAGACACTAAACCCGGACACGGAGTCCGAGGCTGTGGGGACATCCAGGTCCAGCAGCAGAATCCAACCGGCAGGGGATTCCATGTCCTCTGGCCATAGAAGCCCGGAGGCACGGTCACAAGCAAGGGACCAGCACTGCTATCGTGGAGCGGAGGCTAACAGAAGGCCCCAAGTCACCGGCCATACGGGTGAGCACCACATGGTATACTCAGGGACGTGGGCTACTTCTACCCGCATAGAGCAAGGTAGCCAGGAAAGAGTGCAGATAGACGGGGAGGCCTACAACTCCACCTGGCCAGGGGGAGATCCTGCTTGCTCACAGACTGACCAGGCCCCTACTGCTAACCAGTACTCCCGGGAGGGTCTGCTTCATGATACCAGTAAAGACCCTGAACTGCACTGCACGGACTCTGAGTTATTACTGCTGCGCTCGTGCACCATCACTCCCATCATCCACACTAACTGCCCTGAGGCTATACTCCTCCCTTGGGGAGTCATGCCATTCTAAGCTGCACACATAATACCAGCCTCAGCGGTCTGCCCTGCAGCGGCGGTCCCCACTGACCGCAATCCACGGGTGGCGTAGTCGGACAATTATCACAATACTAAAACTGCCACTGGTTTGACCGCCCTGGGCACGGACCGGGTCACCGCCACGGAAGACTACAACCCCCATCGATACGGCTCCGGGTACTCCCGCACACGTGCATCCACAACACAGGCCCAGGGGGCACGTCACTTTCAGGCCGGGATCCAAGCAGTTTTAGTTCGGTTTCTCCTCCAAAACCTCCATTCTCCCTGAGGGCATTGTGGTTTCTGTGATATCCTTGGAGGTTGAAGCTGAGATCCGTAAAGTCCTATCTGTTCTGTCTACTCATGAGCAGCTAAGGGAATGTTCATAGAGTTATTCTAGTTGCGACCTGTCGAGGTCACCAGTTGTCTGTTTATGTTGTTTAGAAGCTGCACATCATCTAGTAATACTCTAAGGCTATGTGCCCACGATGCAGAAATGCTGCAGATTTTTTCTGCTCCCTGGCAGGAAAAACGCATGCGGTTTTTACATGAGTTTTTCCCGCCAGGTAGAAGCGTTTGTCAAGCGTTTTTGCATGCATTTCTGCATGCGGGTTATCAAGCGCTTTTCCAAGCGATTTTAGCATCACTTCGAAAAGTGCTTGACAACTTGTTCACACTATATAAATCCATGCAACCGGCATGGATTTATATAGTGTGACTAAGTTAGTTAAAAAAAAAGAAGAATAAGAATGGTAAAAAATAAAAAAAAAAGATTATACTTACCTTCTGATGTCCTCCCGGTGTTTTTGCTGCTCCCTCCGGTGTCTTGGGCGGTTTGCGGTGTTGTGAAGGACCTGCAATGACATCATTGAGTCATGTGATGGGTCACATGACTCAATGACGTCATGGCAGGTTCTTCACAACACAACACAACACCGCAACCCATACAGCAGACCAGACAGAGGGGAGAAAACACCGGGAGGATATCAGAAGGTAAGTATAATCTTTATTTTAAACTCTTTTTTTTACAGGTTCTATGGTACCCGGGTCTGGAGGAGAGTCTCCTCTTCTCCAGACCTGGGTACCATTCGCACATTGAACCATGTGATATCCGCATCTGCAGATGCAGTGATGCGGATGTCACGCGGTCCAATGCAAGTCAATGGCGGATTAATGGACATGTTGTGGATTTTTGAGCGTAGCACAAACGCTGCGGAAAAATCCGCAGCATGGGCATTGACATTGCGGCTTGTCATTGGGGACGGATTACCTAGCATTTTTTAAGTGTTTTCGCTGCGGAAATTCCGTGGCAGAAACGCTTGGAAAACGCATAGTGGGCACACAGCCTTAGGCTTAGTGCCCATGAAGCAGAAATTGACTTCTGTCTGTGGCCACCACACTGCTTCTTCCTGCCTGTTGGGGTGCTCTGCCTCCCTCCCCCTGAGTGCTGCTGTCCTCGCTCTGCATGTCCTCCTGCCAAGCTGGATCAGTTACTATATCATCCACCACCTCATCTTCCACTTCCGCACCCTGGTCCTCCTCCTGACTTTCTGGCAATTGTGTCTCATCATCGTCCACCTCTTGTGACACTTTCCCACCATCACCTTTGTATGACCTTGGCTGCTCAAATATTTGGGCATCACTACATGCAATCTCCTCTTGCCCCGCTTCAAGTGGACCGGGCGAGAGGCCCGAATTTATAAATGGAAAAGTGAACAGCTCTTCAGTGTGTCCAAGTGTGGGATCAGTTGTCTCTGGGCACTCGGCATGGTGGGAGGAAGGAGGATCAGGGTGAGGAATATGCGGTCCAGACTCACGGCTACTGAGACTTGACCGTGTGGAAGTCAGGGTGGTGGTGGTGGCTAAGTGACAGGAAGCATTATCTGCTATCCAACCAATAACCTTGTCAAACTGCTCTGTGTTCAATAGTGGAGTTCTGCGGTCCCTTATTAATTGGGACAGGAAGGTTGAGCGAGAAGATGTGGGTGTTTGTTGTGGCACAATTTCGGCTTGCCCACGGCCTCAGCCTCTGCATGCTCCATCATCATCATGTCCAATTCCCCGTCCATTGCCACGTGCCTTGCCCATTTTAAATGGAGGACAGTATCTTCCACGCTCACTAGAAATGGCTGAATTTGGAGCGAACTTATATGTGATCCGTGTGACGGACAAACCAGTTTTAAATAGCTGGCCTGTAGGTAACTATTTTTAACAGTGCCGACCTCGTGTCAATAAGTTCACTGACACGCTGAAACAAAATTTCAATGGAGGCCAGAAATGCAATATTTTCAGCGAAATTATATGTGATCCGAGTGATGGACAAACCACAGTTTTAAATAGCAGGATTTTTAGCGCTGTAATATGGAAAGGACCTGGCTGTATTCTGCAGTGCCAACAAGCAAATGGTGCAGATAAACAGTGTTCTCTGGATTGCTTTTTAAGCAAATAATCAGGATAAAGATAAAAAAATATATATATTCCTGGCCCCGGATACCTGGGCCTATTTCTACAAATATCTGTAAAAGCACCAGCAGACAGAACTGGAATGGACCCTTCATCCAATTTTAATGTGGATACCCTCAAATGAAAGCTGAAAGTCTGAACTTCATCTGCATCTGAATTGTTTTGTTTAAAATTCATTGTGGTAATGTCTAGAACCAAAATTAGAAAAATGTTGTCTCTGTCCAAATGTATATGGACCTAACTGTAGCTGAACACGTAGAGAATAATATGCTGCAACAAATTAAAAAGGCAATAAAAACAAGTCATGGTGAAAAGTGTTGGCTCCCTTGAAATTGTTCCAGAAAATGAAGTAATTCTCCCAGAAAATTATTGCAATTACATGTTTTATTATACACGTTTATTTCCTTTGCGTGTATTGGAACAACACAAGAAAACAGAGGAAAAAAAGGCAAATTGAACATAATTTCACACAAAATAGGCCAGACAAAATTGTTGGTACCTTGCCAAAATTGTGGGTAAACAACTTTGTTTCAAGCATGTGAAGCTCGTTTAAACGCAATTGTGGCAAGTAACAGGTGTGGGCAATATGAAAATCACAACTAAAACTAGATAAAAAAAGGGAGAAGTTGATTCAATCTTTGCATTGTGTGCATATGTATGCCACACTAAGCATGGAGAAAACAGAAAAAGGAGAAGAGAACTGTCTGAGGACTTGAGAACCAAAATTGTTGAAAAATATCAACAATTTCAAGGCTATAAGTCCATCTTTAGGGATCCACATGTTCCTTTGTCCGAGGTGCGCAGCATAATCAATAAATTTACAACCCATACAGTCAAATATGGTGGAGGTTCAAAGGTGTTTTGGGGTTGTTTTGCTGCCTCTGGCACTAGGTGCCTTGACTGTGTGAAAGACATCATGAAATCTGAAGATTAGCAAAGGATTTTGGGTCACAATTTAGTGCCTAGTGTCAGAAAGCTGGGTTTGCGTCCTAGGTCATGGGTCTTCATACTTTACTTTCCCCTTGTTGACATGTGTTGCAGCCTCCCCTCTGGTTCCTCAGGAGGTATGAGAAACTCCTCAACGGCTTATTAGGGAGTTAGGTCTGTGGTTGCGTTTTTAGTTGTGCAGCTAGGGCCTTTCTTGTCTGTACAGAGACTAGTTGTGTATAGTTGCAACATTCTCCCCTGTGTGGGATCTCCGGTGGTTATCAAGATGCGCTTTCTGGTTAAAACATTTCCCACAATCTGAACATGAAAAAGGCTTCGCCCCTGTGTGAGTTCTCTGATGTTTGATAAGCGTTGATTTGTCTGTAAAACATTTCCCACATTCTAAACATGGAAAAGGCTTCTCCCCTGTGTGAGTTCTCTGATGTTTGAGAAGAATTGATTGGTCTGTAAAACATTTCCCACATTCTGAACATGGAAAAGGCTTCTCCCCTGTGTGAGTTCTCTGATGTTTGATAAGAGTTGAGTTCTGTGTAAAACATTTCCCACATTCTGAACATGAAAAAGTCTTCTCCCCTGTGTGGGTTCTCTGATGTGTGATAAGATTTGATTTCTGTACAAAACATTTCCCACATTCTGAACATGGAAAAGGCTTCTCCCCTGTGTGAGTTCTCTGATGTTTGATAAGAGTTGAGTTCTGTGTAAAACATTTCCCACATTCTGAACATGAAAATGGCTTCTCCCCTGTGTGAGTTTTGTGATGTTTGATAAGATGTGAGTTCTGTGTAAAACATTTCCCACATTCTGAACATGAAAATGGCTTGTCTCCTGTGTGAGTTCTCTGATGGTTGATAAGAGTTGATTTCTCTGTAAAACATTTTCCACATTCTGAACATGAAAAAGGCTTCTCCCCTGTGTGAGTTATCTCATGCCTGACAAGATTTGATTTCCGATTAAAACATCTCCCACACTTGGAGCAAGAAAATCTATTCTTCGCTGTGTGAATTTTTTGATGTTTAAGAAAAGACTTTTTGAGAGGAAAACTATTTCCATATTCTGAAGGTGAAAATGGCTTCTTTGCTTTAGGAGCAGTTTGTTTTTTAATGCTTATTTTGTGACTATGACTTTCCTTAGTAGTCGGTAATGAATCAGAAGACAGGACCTGTTTCATAGGATCAGATGACAGATCTTTGCTGTGAAGGGATGATGGTAAATCTGGAGAAATGTTATTCACTTCAATTGTATCCTGTGGGATCTGAAAACCGTCTGATTTGAAAATTGAAGATGTCAGCTGTCCCTCTGATCTCCTGGTACAGTCATCTGCCAAGAATAAAAACAATTATTATTTTTTAATAAAAAAGCCTTGAATTTTATATTTTTGAACATTTCTACTTAAACTGTCTGTAAAAAAAGGCAAGTTATATAAAAAAAAATTCACTTATTCACCAGGACAATGACCATCTAATAGAAAACCTCATAGGATGAACCAGTGGAGCGTGGTGTCCAACTGTTTGATCATTCTGCCTCCCAAATATGGAGTAAAAGGCGTAGGCTCTGTCCAGCCACTAAGATTAGGTAGCCTGGGACCAGTAGTACCATCCAGTCTGGCAGTATGGGTGTGTGTGCTGTCCAGCTGCAGTAATCTGCTCCCTGCTTCAGCCATATGGAAAGCACCGCACCCTACTAAAGCTGGAAGCATATTGCCGGAAGCTGCCAGATCCAGCCTTGTTCTCCTCTGGTTCAGTCCTCTGTGATCAGCTCCCGGCTTGTGTATTTGTTTCCTGTTGTGACCTCGGCCCGTTTACTGACTACTCTTGTGTCTTCTGATTTTGTACTTTCTCTGCCTTCCTGGTTCTGACCCGGCTACCTGACTATTCTTCTTCCCATCTCACTCCACAGAATAGCAGGTAACACCGTGGCCCAAGCCTAGGGGTCTCTGTGTAAGTCCAGATCCAGGTAGAGGGGTTAAAGGGTGATGAGCAAAGTAATTTGTGAAATCTGTAAACAGGGTAGATAGCGCCAAGCCTGTTTGTGGTGGCCATCTTTTGAGCTGCCAGGTGACCATGAACAGTGCCCCCAATACATTGCGTCTGCGAACTATTCCAGGAAAATCTGCATTCCTAATAGCTAAATGGCGCTCCTTCCCTTCTTACCCTGCCATGTGCCCAGACAGTAGTGTACAACCGTATATAGGGGATTGACAGATTCATGAGAAGTTGGAAAATAATTTCTAAGGTCCATTTGTCTCCTATTATCCTTTGTGAAGAATTCAAAAATTATCACCACATAAAGTGACACACGTCAGATTTGAAAAATGGAACCTGATTAGGAACATAAAACTGTCTGTGGGAAGGGATTAAATCAGAGGATTACTGAAGTCAAAAACTGTGAGTATAGACAATAACATCTACTGAAATGATCAAACTCAACAGTCTCCATCAGAGAAAAATGAGTAACTAGTGGTGAAACCTCTCTGGGGTAATTAGAGTCTGGGGCTCGGGGGCTCTTCATCATCTAAACTATCATAAGGGACAATATCTTCTGTCAGATGAGTGTCAAGAAGAAATATTAGACATTGAAAGTGAAGTTTTTTACAATACTGCAGAGCTGAGGTGTCTTAAATTTAGATCTCTGGCATTTGGAAGAGACAATGGAGATCTTTTTGAAAGACTACCAGGGAATTACAGAGTCACATAAGTGAGGCCGGCCGATCCCACCACAATCAGACTATCATACAGAATGAACTTGTAAAAAAAAGAAAGAATATATAAACATGTAACATCCCCAACAACAATGTATGTATGAAGGGAGAAATCCAACACTAAACCGGAGTTGCACTAATTTATGGTGGACCATTGGAGGTATGATGAGTCCTGACCAGAAGAGTAGAGAAAGTATTAGTGCCCCCCATTTCAGGAGAGATTGTGCAGGAATCTGAATTCTTTAGGATTGAAAACATAATGGAATTTATGACGTGGAGTGAATCCATGAAACCAGGGCTGGAGCCATGCCACCACATCTCCTGCAGGCGTGAATAGATGTATATTACAGCCATCAGCCACGCACAGCTTAGAGACATATCATGGCACAGGTGTAATGTTATTTATGTAGTTTATCAGGATCCTGTTTGAAGATAGTTTGAAAAGTCAGGATAAAGGGAAACTCTGTTGTTATTGTACAGAAATTCACACTTGTTCCTCACTGCACATTTAATATTGTCGATCATAAAAGTGAAGTTTGGCCAGAAAGACTGGACCTGGTCTTGTAGGGACCATATGAGAACATTCAGCAGCACAGAAGGGAGAGAAGGTAGATTCATCCAATAAGATATCAGGGATCTAGGAAGCCAACAGCATCATCACCCTCCGCTTTCTCTTACAGGCCCATCAGAATATTTTTCTTCAAGTAATTTTCTCACTTGTCAGCACTTTCTACGTACGCTGTCATTTGGCTTTGTAGTTTACAGATCTGGGCAGGTAACGGTCAGCGTCTACTAATCCCAGGGGGTAGGTGGATCCTCCAGGTTGTAAGTTCTATAGAAAAGGCTTTTACAACTACACAAAGTAAAGTGAACATTTTCAGATGGAGGAAAATGTTGTGGTCTAGCGGGAAAATGGTGATCACACGATTGTGATACGGCCAAACTACATGACCGGTAAACCAGCCACAGCCGGTGACTGAGAAGAATCTGTGACTTCTCTGCATTTAGTGGTCACTACTCACCTGGGTAGTCATATGTAGGAATCTCCTCCTTACACCGCTCATCACACCTCACATATGTCTCTGTAGTATTAATATGGGTCAGATCTTCACCCTGAAACAAATATTGTAAAAGTCACAGACAGATGGAGAAGTCACATCTATGATCAGCTCTAATCCTGCCATCTCCACCATTCTCATTACACAAGTAGAAAACATATAATACTGGTGGATAAAACAAGACTGAGCACAAGACCTTCACAGCCGTCTACAAATCATAGGGGAGATCTCATGACACCTTCTCTCCATCTACCTGATGATCCTGAGGAACATTGGGATCTTCTTGTTTACAGTCCTGTGGAAGAAGAGGACGGGGACATCTCTCTGGTGTTGTCCTCTTACTGGATGGATCTGGAGGAAACACATACTGGGACTGAATTCATTCTTTACATACAGATAATTATAGGCCGTGTGTATTTAGTCCTATTACCTGGTGATGTGAGGGGCTGGGGAACCTCCATCATGATGTCCTTGTACAGATCTTTGCGTCCTTCTAAATACTCCCACTCCTCCATGGAGAAATAGACGGTGACATCCTGACACCTTATAGGAACCTGACACATACAATGATACCGTCATCCCCCCGATCCCTCCATAGCGTTACTGTATAATGTCCCAGCATTCCCAGCAGCGTCACCTCTCCAGTCAGCAGCTCAATCATCTTGTAGGCGAGTTCTAGGATCTTCTGGTCATTGATGTCCTCATGTATCTGGGTGTGAGGTGGAGGCCCTGTGATTGAGCTCAGGGGTCTTCCCCATCCCTCAGACACAGGGGCCTGACAGCGCTCACTAGAGGTCTTCTTCACTACTGTGTAATCCTGGTTATGGAGAGACACATTAATAAATCTCACTACAGACATTTCCAGAGTCCTCACCTCTCCAGTTCTGTCCATCTGTTATTCCCATAGATAAGAATGATGTAATGTGACGTCATCAGAATCTCTCACCTCTCCAGTAAGCCGGAAGAGGATCTCTAGGGTGAGGTGTAATATCCTCTCCGCCATCTTGTCTCTGTCCATGTCCATCCTTGATAGATGATTCAGAAAAATTCTCTTAATATAGAAGATCTTCACTGAGAGGATCTGATATTGTAGAAACCTGAATGAGAAGAAGATGAGCCGATGTAACATCATAAAGAATCCTGTGTAATAATACAATTACTGGAGAGAATAAGGGAAATATATCAGGAGATAGAATGTGTAGATGTTGTGTTCTCTAGTTTTTTATGGACTGGAACATAAGTTGAATTGCTGACTTAGACATCTCCTCCATACTTCCAATCACTGGCTAAGTTGGCCACGGCTTCAGTAAGAATCACCCAGAAACCCAAGCAGCAATGGTATTTTTATTATTTTACAACATTCTGCTTTTGTCCCTGACGTACTAATAAAACCTTTATATTTTAGGCCACAGACAACAAGCAGTTTCTTCCTCGGAGTCGGCAGCTGAATACGTTTCTTATAGACTCATCTTCCATAACGCTAATTCTCGTCATATACATTACACATGGCATGAGAAATAACAACTTCATGATGAGGACGACATCTTCATCTTCTAATACGAGTCTAGAAACAGATATGGCCAGAGTCCGTCACTGACTACATCATCACCGACCGTCTGTATGAATGTTTCCCGTCTTCCCCAGGTTGTAATCTTTTATCACGTTAGATCTCATTTATAAGAGCGTGTGTGTAAGAACAAGACAGTTATTTGATGCTAATGTCTCCATGTACAGTGGCTTTATTCCTGGATATTATGTTTCTTTTAGCATTTTCCTGTAGGCTTCCATATATTACATGAAAAACACCAAAAAAAGAAAACCAAGTGTTATACTGTATGTGGGGGGATGGCGGTACTGTGAGAACATTATACTGTATGTGGGGGGATGGTGGTACTGTGAGAACATTATACTGTATGAGGGAAGATGGCGGTACTGTGGGAACATTATACTGTATGTGGGGGGATGGTGGCACTGTGAGAACATTATACTGTATGTGGGGGGATGGAGATACTGTGAGAACATTATACTGTATGTGGGAAGATGGTGGTACTGTGAGAACATTATACTGTATGTGGGGGGATGGCGGTACTGTGAGAACATTATACTGTATGTGGGGGGATGGCGGTACTGTGGGAACATTATACTGTATGTGGGGAGATGGTGGTAATGTGAGAACATTATACTGTATGTGGGAAGATGGTGGCACTGTGGGAACATTATACTGTATGTGGGGGGATGGTGGTACTGTGAGAACATTATACTGTATGTGGGAAGATGGCGGTACTGTGGGAACATTATACTGTATGTGGGGGGATGGTGGTACTGTGAGAACATTATACTATATGTGGGAAGATGGCGGTACTGTGAGAACATTATACTGTATGTGGGGGGATGGCGGTACTGTGGGAACATTATACTGTATGTGGGGGGATGGTGGCAATGTGAGAACATTATACTGTATGTGGGAAGATGGTGGCACTGTGGGAACATTATACTGTATGTGGGGGGATGGTGGTACTGTGAGAACATTATACTGTATGTGGGAAGATGGCGGTACTGTGGGAACATTATACTGTATGTGGGAAGATGGTGGTACTGTGAGAACATTATACTGTATGTGGGAAGATGGCGGTACTGTGAGAACATTATACTGTATGTGGGGGGATGGCGGTACTGTGGGAACATTATACTGTATGTGGGGGGATGGTGGTAATATGAGAACATTATACTGTATGTGGGAAGATGGTGGCACTGTGGGAACATTATACTATATGTGGGGGGATGGTGGTACTGTGAGAACATTATACTGTATGTGGGAAGATGGCGGTACTGTGGGAACATTATACTGTATGTGGGGGGATGGTGGTACTGTGAGAACATTATACTGTATGTGGGAAGATGGTGGCACTGTGGGAACATTATACTGTATGTGGGGGGATGGTGGTACTGTGAGAACATTATACTGTATGTGGGAAGATGGCGGTACTGTGGGAACATTACACTGTATGTGGGGGGATGGCGGTACTGTGAGAACATTATACTGTATGTGGGAAGATGGTACTGTGAGAACATTATACTGTATGTGGGAAGATGGCGGTACTGTGAGAACATTATACTGTATGTGGGAAGATGGTGGTACTGTGGGAACATTATACTGTATGTGGGGGGGATGGTTGTAATGTGGGAATATTACACTGTATGTGGGGGGATGGTGGTACTGTGAGAACATTATACTGTATGTGGGAAGATGGCGGTACTGTGAGAACATTATACTGTATGTGGGGGGATGGCGGTACTGTGGGAACATTATACTGTATGTGGGGGGATGGTGGTAATGTGAGAACATTATACTGTATGTGGGAAGATGGTGGCATTGTGGGAACATTATACTATATGTGGGGGGATGGTGGTACTGTGAGAACATTATACTGTATGTGGGAAGATGGCGGTACTGTGGGAACATTATACTGTATGTGGGGGGATGGTGGCACTGTGAGAACATTATACTGTATGTGGGAAGATGGTGGCACTGTGGGAACATTATACTGTATGTGGGGGGATGGTGGTACTGTGAGAACATTATACTGTATGTGGGAAGATGGCGGTACTGTGGGAACATTACACTGTATGTGGGGGGATGGCGGTACTGTGAGAACATTATACTGTATGTGGGAAGATGGTGGTACTGTGAGAACATTATACTGTATGTGGGAAGATGGCGGTACTGTGGGAACATTATACTGTATGTGGGGGGGATGGTTGTAATGTGGGAATATTATATTGTATGTGGGGGGATGGTGGTAATGTGGAAACATTATACTGTATGTGGGGGGGATGGCGGGACTGTGAGAACATTATACTGTATGTGGGAAGATGGTGGTACTGTGGGAACATTATTCTGTATGTGGGGGGGATGGTTGTAATGTGTGAATATTATATTGTATGTGGGGGGATGGCGGGACTGTGACAACATTATACTGTATGTGGGGGGGATGGCGGTACTGTGAGAACATTATACTGTATGTGGGAAGATGGTGGTAATGTGGGAACATTATACTGTATGTGGGGGGGATGGCGGGACTGTGGGAACATTATTCTGTATGTGGGGGGGATGGTTGTAATGTGGGAATATTATATTGTATGTGGGGGGATGGCGGGACTGTGACAACATTATACTGTATGTGGGGGGGATGGTGGCACTGTGAGAACATTACACTGTATGTGGGAAGATGGCGGTACTGTGACAACATTATACTGTATGTGGGGGGACGGCGGTACTGTGAGAACATTATACTGTATGTGGGAGGATGTTGGGACTGTTACAACATTATACTGTATGTGGGAAGATTGCGGAACTGGGAACATTACACTGTATGTGGGGGGATGGCGGGACTATGAGAACATTATACTGTATGCGGGGGGGATGGTGGTAATGTGGGAACATTGTACTGTATGTGGGGGGGATGGTGGTAATGTGGGAACATTATACTGTATGTGGGAACATTGCAGAACTGTGGGAACATTACACTGTATGTGGGGGGATGGCGGTGCTATGAGAACATTATACTGTATGTGGGGGGGATGGTGGTAATGTGGGAATATTATACTGTATGTGGGAAGATGGTGGTAATGTGAGAACATTATACTGTATGTGGGAAGATGGAGGTACTGTGGGAACATTATACTGTATGTGGGAAGATGGCGGTACTGTGGGAACATTATACTGTATGTGGGGGGATGGCGGTACTGTGAGAACATTACACTGTATGTGGGAAGATGGTGGTACTGTGAGAACATTATACTGTATGTGGGAAGATGGTGGTACTGTGAGAACATTACACTGTATGTGGGAAGATGGTGGTACTGTGGGAACATTATACTGTATGTGGGGGGATGGTGGTAATGTGAGAACATTATACTGTATGTGGGAAGATGGCTGTACTGTGAGAACATTATACTGTATGTGGGAAGATGGCGGTACTGTGGGAACATTATACTGTATGTGGGGGGATGGTGGTACTGTGGGAACATTATACTGTATGTGGGGAGATGGCGGTACTGTGAGAACATTATACTGTATGTGGGAAGATGGCGGTACTGTGAGAACATTATACTGTGTGTGGGGGGGGGATGGTGGTAATGTGGGAACATTATACTGTATGAGGGAAGATGGCGGTACTGTGAGAACATTATACTGTATGTGGGAAGATGGCGGTACTGTGAGAACATTATACTGTATGTGGGGAGATGGCGGTAATGTGGGAACATTATACTGTATGTGGGGGGATGGCGGTAATGTGGGAACATGATACTGTATGTGGGAAGATGGCGGTACTGTGAGAACATGATACTGTATGTGGGGGGATGGTGGTAATGTGAGAACATTATACTGTATGTGGGAAGATGGCGGTACTATGAGAACATTATACTGTATTTGGGGGGGATGGTGGTAATGTGAGAACATTATACTGTATGCGGGGAGATGGCGGTACTGTGAGAACATTATACTGTATGTGGGAAGATGGCGGTACTATGAGAACATTATACTGTATGTGGGAAGATGGCGGTACTGTGAGAACATTATACTGTATGTGGGAAGATGGCGGTACTATGAGAACATTATACTGTATGTGGGAAGATGGCGGTACTGTGAGAACATTATACTGTATGTGGGAAGATGGGGGTACTGTGGGAACATTATACTGTATGTGGGAAGATGGCGGTACTGTGAGAACATTATACTGTATGTGGGAAGATGGCGGTACTGTGAGAACATTATACTGTATGTGGGAAGATGGCGGTACTATGAGAACATTATACTGTATGTGGGGGGATGGCGGTACTGTGGGAACATTATACTGTATGTGGGAAGATGGCGGTACTGTGGGAACAGTATACTGTATGTGGGAAGATGGCGGTACTATGAGAACATTATACTGTATGTGGGGGGATGGCGGTACTGTGGGAACATTATACTGTATGTGGGAAGATGGCGGTACTGTGAGAACATTATACTGTATGTGGGGGGGATGGTGGTACTGTGAGAACATTATACTGTATGTGGGAAGATGGTGGTACTGTGGGAACATTATACTGTATGTGGGAAGATGGCGGTACTGTGGGAACATTATACTGTATGTGGGAAGATGGCGGTACTGTGAGAACATTATACTGTATGTGGGAAGATGGCGGTACTATGAGAACATTATACTGTATGTGGGAAGATGGCGGTACTGTGAGAACATTATACTGTATGTGGGGGGATGGCGGTACTGTGAGAACATTACACTGTATGTGGGAAGATGGCAGTACTGTGGGAACATTATACTGTATGTGGGAATATGGTGGTACTGTGGGAACATTATACTGTATGTGGGAAGATGGCGGTACTGTGGGAACATTATACTGTATGTGGGGGGATGGTGGTAATGTGAGAACATTATACTGTATGTGGGAAGATGGCGGTACTGTGAGAACATTATACTGTATGTGGGGGGATGGCGGTACTGTGGGAACATTATACTGTATGTGGGGAGATGGTGGTAATGTGAGAACATTATACTGTATGTGGGAAGATGGCAGTACTGTGGGAACATTATACTGTATGTGGGAAGATGGCGGTACTGTGGGAACATTATACTGTATGTGGGGGGATGGTGGTAATGTGAGAACATTATACTGTATGTGGGAAGATGGTGGTACTGTGAGAACATTATACTGTATGTGGGAAGATGGCGGTACTGTGGGAACATTATACTGTATGTGGGGGGATGGTGGTAATGTGAGAACATTATACTGTATGTGGGAAGATGGCGGTACTGTGAGAACATTATACTGTATGTGGGGGGATGGCGGTACTGTGGGAACATTATACTGTATGTGGGAAGATGGCGGTACTGTGAGAACATTATACTGTATGTGGGAAGATGGCGGTACTGTGAGAACATTATACTGTATGTGGGGGGATGGTGGTACTGTGAGAACATTATACTGTATGTGGGAAGATGGCGGTACTGTGGGAACATTATACTGTATGTGGGGGGATGGCGGTACTGTGGGAACATTATACTGTATGTGGGGGGATGGTGGTACTGTGAGAACATTATACTGTATGTGGGAAGATGGCGGTACTGTGAGAACATTATACTGTATGTGGGAAGATGGCGGTACTGTGGGAACATTATACTGTATGTGGGAAGATGGCAGTACTGTGGGAACATTATACTGTATGTGGGAAGATGGCGGTACTGTGAGAACATTATACTGTATGTGGGAAGATGGCGGTACTGTGAGAACATTATACTGTATGTGGGGGGATGGTGGTACTGTGAGAACATTATACTGTATGTGGGAAGATGGCGGTACTGTGGGAACATTATACTGTATGTGGGGGGATGGCGGTACAGTGGGAACATTATACTGTATGTGGGGGGATGGTGGTACTGTGAGAACATTATACTGTATGTGGGAAGATGGCGGTACTGTGGGAACATTATACTGTATGTGGGAAGATGGCGGTACTGTGAAAACATTATACTGTATGTGGGAAGATGGCGGTACTGTGGGAACATTATACTGTATGTGGGGGGATGGCGGTACTGTGGGAACATTATACTGTATGTGGGAAGATGGCGGTACTGTGAGAACATTATACTGTATGTGGGAAGATGGCGGTACTATGAGAACATTATACTGTATGTGGGAAGATGGCGGTACTGTGAGAACATTATACTGTATGTGGGAAGATGGGGGTACTGTGGGAACATTATACTGTATGTGGGAAGATGGCGGTACTGTGAGAACATTATACTGTATGTGGGAAGATGGCGATACTATGAGAACATTATACTGTATGTGGGAAGATGGCGGTACTATGAGAACATTATACTGTATGTGGGGGGATGGCGGTACTGTGGGAACATTATACTGTATGTGGGAAGATGGCGGTACTGTGGGAACATTATACTGTATGTGGGAAGATGGCGGTACTATGAGAACATTATACTGTATGTGGGGGGATGGCGGTACTGTGGGAACATTATACTGTATGTGGGAAGATGGCGGTACTGTGAGAACATTATACTGTATGTGGGGGGGATGGTGGTACTGTGAGAACATTATACTGTATGTGGGAAGATGGTGGTACTGTGGGAACATTATACTGTATGTGGGAAGATGGCGGTACTGTGGGAACATTATACTGTATGTGGGAAGATGGCGGTACTGTGAGAACATTATACTGTATGTGGGAAGATGGCGGTACTATGAGAACATTATACTGTATGTGGGAAGATGGCGGTACTGTGAGAACATTATACTGTATGTGGGGGGATGGCGGTACTGTGAGAACATTACACTGTATGTGGGAAGATGGCAGTACTGTGGGAACATTATACTGTATGTGGGAATATGGTGGTACTGTGGGAACATTATACTGTATGTGGGAAGATGGCGGTACTGTGGGAACATTATACTGTATGTGGGGGGATGGTGGTAATGTGAGAACATTATACTGTATGTGGGAAGATGGCGGTACTGTGAGAACATTATACTGTATGTGGGGGGATGGCGGTACTGTGGGAACATTATACTGTATGTGGGAAGATGGCAGTACTGTGGGAACATTATACTGTATGTGGGAAGATGGCGGTACTGTGGGAACATTATACTGTATGTGGGGGGATGGTGGTAATGTGAGAACATTATACTGTATGTGGGAAGATGGTGGTACTGTGAGAACATTATACTGTATGTGGGAAGATGGCGGTACTGTGGGAACATTATACTGTATGTGGGGGGATGGTGGTAATGTGAGAACATTATACTGTATGTGGGAAGATGGCGGTACTGTGAGAACATTATACTGTATGTGGGGGGATGGCGGTACTGTGGGAACATTATACTGTATGTGGGAAGATGGCGGTACTGTGGGAACATTATACTGTATGTGGGGGGATGGTGGTAATGTGAGAACATTATACTGTATGTGGGAAGATGGTGGTACTGTGAGAACATTATACTGTATGTGGGAAGATGGCGGTACTGTGGGAACATTATACTGTATGTGGGGGGATGGTGGTAATGTGAGAACATTATACTGTATGTGGGAAGATGGCGGTACTGTGAGAACATTATACTGTATGTGGGGGGATGGCGGTACTGTGGGAACATTATACTGTATGTGGGAAGATGGCGGTACTGTGAGAACATTATACTGTATGTGGGAAGATGGCGGTACTGTGAGAACATTATACTGTATGTGGGGGGATGGTGGTACTGTGAGAACATTATACTGTATGTGGGAAGATGGCGGTACTGTGGGAACATTATACTGTATGTGGGGGGATGGCGGTACTGTGGGAACATTATACTGTATGTGGGGGGATGGTGGTACTGTGAGAACATTATACTGTATGTGGGAAGATGGCGGTACTGTGAGAACATTATACTGTATGTGGGAAGATGGCGGTACTGTGGGAACATTATACTGTATGTGGGAAGATGGCAGTACTGTGGGAACATTATACTGTATGTGGGAAGATGGCGGTACTGTGAGAACATTATACTGTATGTGGGAAGATGGCGGTACTGTGAGAACATTATACTGTATGTGGGGGGATGGTGGTACTGTGAGAACATTATACTGTATGTGGGAAGATGGTACTGTGGGAACATTATACTGTATGTGGGGGGATGGCGGTACTGTGGGAACATTATACTGTATGTGGGGGGATGGTGGTACTGTGAGAACATTATACTGTATGTGGGAAGATGGCGGTACTGTGGGAACATTATACTGTATGTGGGAAGATGGCGGTACTGTGAAAACATTATACTGTATGTGGGAAGATGGCGGTACTGTGGGAACATTATACTGTATGTGGGAAGATGGCGGTACTGTGGGAACATTATACTGTATGTGGGGGGATGGTGGTACTGTGGGAACATTATACTGTATGTGGGAAGATGGCGGTACTGTGGGAACATTATACTGTATGTGGGAAGATGGCGGTACTGGGAGAACATTATACTGTATGTGGGAAGATGGCGGTACTGTGGGAACATTATACTGTATGTGGGAAGATGGCGGTACTGGGAGAACATTATACTGTATGTGGGAAGATGGCGGTACTGTGGGAACATTATACTGTATGTGGGAAGATGGCGGTACTGTGAAAACATTATACTGTATGTGGGAAGATGGCGGTACTGTGAGAACATTATACTGTATGTGGGAAGATGGTGGTACTGTGGGAACATTATACTGTATGTGGGAAGATGGCGGTACTGTGGGAACATTATACTGTATGTGGGAAGATGGCGGTACTGTGAAAACATTATACTGTATGTGGGAAGATGGCGGTACTGTGGGAACATTATACTGTATGTGGGGGGATGGCGGTACTGTGGGAACATTATACTGTATGTGGGAAGATGGCAGTACTGTTGGAACATTATACTATATGTGGGAAGATGGCGGTACTGTGGGAACATTATACTGTATGTGGGAAGATGGCGGTACTGTGAGAACATTATACTGTGTGTGGGGGGGGGATGGTGGTACTGTGAGAACATTATACTGTATGTGGGGGGGATGGTGGTACTGTGAGAACATTATACTGTATGTGGGAAGATGGCGGTACTATGAGAACATTATACTGTATGTGGGAAGATGGCGGTACTGTGAGAACATTATACTGTATGTGGGAAGATGGCGGTACAGTGAGAACATTATACTGTATGTGGGGGGGATGGTGGTACTGTGAGAACATTATACTGTATGTGGGAAGATGGTGGTACTGTGAGAACATTATACTGTAAGTGGGAAGATGGTGGTACTGTGAGAACATTATACTGTATGTGGGGGGGATGGTGGTACTGTGAGAACATTATACTGTATGTGGGGGGATGGTGGTACTGTGAGAACATTATACTGTATGTGGGAAGATGGCGGTACTGTGAGAACATTATACTGTATGTGGGAAGATGGCGGTACTGTGAGAACATTATACTGTATGTGGGGGGATGGCGGTACTGTGACAACATTACACTGTATGTGGGAAGATGGCGGTACTGTGAGAACATTATACTGTATGTGGGAAGATGGCGGTAATGTGGGAACATTATACTGTATGTGGGAAGATGGTGGTACTGTGAGAACATTATACTGTATGTGGGAAGATGGCGGTACTGTGGGAACATTATACTGTATGTGGGGGGATGGTGGTAATGTGAGAACATTATACTGTATGTGGGAAGATGGCGGTACTGTGAGAACATTATACTGTATGTGGGGGGATGGCGGTACTGTGGGAACATTATACAGTACGTGGGAAGATGGCAGTACTGTGGGAACATTATACTGTATGTGGAAAGATGGCGGTACTGTGAGAACATTATACTGTATGTGGGAAGATGGCGGTACTGTGAGAACATTATACTGTATGTGGGAAGATGGCGGTACTGTGAGAACATTACGCTGTATGTGGGAAGATGGCGGTACTGTGAGAACATTATACTGTATGTGGGAAGATGGCGGTACTGTGGGAACATTATACTGTATGTGGGGGGATGGCGGTACTGTGGGAACATTATACTGTATGTGGGAAGATGGCGGTACTGTGGGAACATTATACTGTATGTGGGAAGATGGCGGTACTGTGGGAACATTATACTGTATGTGGGAAGATGGCGGTACTGTGGGAACATTATACTGTATGTGGGAAGATGGCGGTACTGTGAGAACATTATACTGTATGTGAGAAGATGGTGGTACTGTGAGAACATTATACTGTATGTGGGGGGATGGTGGTACTGTGAGAACATTATACTGTATGTGGGAAGATGGCGGTACTTTGAGAACATTATACTGTATGTGGGAAGATGGCGGTACTGTGAGAACATTATACTGTATGTGGGAAGATGGCGGTACTGTGAGAACATTATACTGTATGTGGGGGGGATGGTGGTATTGTGAGAACATTATACTGTATGTGGGAAGATGGCGGTACTGTGGGAACATTATACTGTATGTGGGAAGATGGCGGTACTGTGGGAACATTATACTGTATGTGGGGGGATGGCGGTACTGTGAGAACATTATACTGTATGTGGGAAGATGGCGGTACTGTGAGAACATTATACTGTATGTGGGAAGATGGCGGTACTGTGAGAACATTATACTGTATGTGGGAAGATGGCGGTACTGTGAGAACATTATACTGTATGTGGGAAGATGGCGGTACTGTGAGAACATTATACTGTATGTGGGGGGGATGGTGGTACTGTGAGAACATTATACTGTATGTGGGAAGATGGTGGTACTGTGAGAACATTATACTGTATGTGGGAAGATGGTGGTACTGTGAGAACATTATACTGTATGTGGGAAGATGGCGGTACTGTGAGAACATTATACTGTATGTGGGAAGATGGCGGTACTGTGAGAACATTATACTGTATGTGGGAAGATGGCGGTACTGTGAGAACATTATACTGTATGTGGGGGGATGGCGGTACTGTGACAACATTACACTGTATGTGGGAAGATGGCGGTACTGTGTGAACATTATACTGTATGTGGGAAGATGGCGGTACTGTGAGAACATTATACTGTATGTGGGAAGATGGCGGTACTGTGACAACATTACACTGTATGTGGGAAGATGGCGGTACTGTGACAACATTACACTGTATGTGGGAAGATGGTGGTACTGTGAGAACATTATACTGTATGTGGGAAGATGGCGGTACTGTGGGAACATTATACTGTATGTGGGAAGATGGTGGTACTGTGAGTACATTATACTGTATGTGGGGGGATGGCGGTACTGTGGGAACATTATACTGTATGTGGGGGGGATGGCAGGACTGTGAGAACATTATACTGTATGTAGGAAGATGGTGGTACTGTGGGAACATTATTCTGTATGTGGGGGGGATGGTTGTAATGTGGGAATATTATATTGTATGTGGGGGGATGGCGGGACTGTGACAACATTATACTGTATGTGGGGGGATGGTGGCACTGTGAGAACATTACACTGTATGTGGGAAGATGGCGGTACTGTGACATTATACTGTATGTGGGGGGATGGCGGTACTGTGAGAACATTATACTGTATGTGGGGGGATGTTGGGACTGTTACAACATTATACTGTATGTGGGAAGATTGCGGAACTGTGGGAAAATTACACTGTATGTGGGGGGATGGCGGGACTATGAGAACATTATACTGTATGCGGGGGGGATGGTGGTAATGTGGGAACATTGTACTGTATGTGGGGGGGGTGGTGGTAATGTGGGAACATTATACTGTATGTGGGAACATTGCAGAACTGTGGGAACATTACACTGTATGTGGGGGGATGGCGGTGCTATGAGAACATTATACTGTATGTGGGGGGGATGGTGGTAATGTGGGAATATTATACTGTATGTGGGAAGATGGTGGTAATGTGAGAACATTATACTGTATGTGGGAAGATGGAGGTACTGTGGGAACATTATACTGTATGTGGGAAGATGGCGGTACTGTGAGAACATTTTACTGTGTGTGTGGGGGGATGGTGGTACTGTGAGAACATTATACTATATGTGGGGGGATGGCGGTACTGTGAGAACATTATACTGTATGTGGGGGGGATGGAGGTACTGTGTGAACATTATACTGTATGTGGGAAGATGGTGGTACTGTGAGAACATTATACTGTATGTGGGGGGATGGAGGTACTGTGTGAACATTACACTGTATGTGGGAAGATGGCGGTACTGTGAGAACATTATACTGTATGTGGGAAGATGGCGGTAATGTGGGAACATTATACTGTATGTGGGAAGATGGCGGTACTGTGAGAACATTATACTGTATGTGGGGGGGTGGTGGTACTGTGGGAACATTATACTGTATGTGGGAAGATGGCGGTACTATGAGAACATTATACTGTATGTGGGGGGATGGCGGTACTGTGAGAACATTATACTGTATGTGGGGGGATGGTGGTACTGTGAGAACATTATACTGTATGTGGGAAGATGGCGGTACTGTGGGAACATTACACTGTATGTGGGGGGATGGCGGTACTGTGAGAACATTATACTGTATGTGGGAAGATGGTGGTACTGTGAGAACATTATACTGTATGTGGGAAGATGGTGGTACTGTGGGAACATTATACTGTATGTGGGGGGATGGCGGTACTGTGAGAACATTATACTGTATGTGGGAAGATGGCGGTAATGTTGGAACATTATACTGTATGTGGGAAGATGGCGGTACTGTGAGAACATTATACTGTATGTGGGAAGATGGTGGTACTGTGAGAACATTACACTGTATGTGGGAAGATGGTGGTACTGTGGGAACATTATACTGTATGTGGGGGGATGGTGGTAATGTGAGAACATTATACTGTATGTGGGAAGATGGCGGTACTGTGAGAACATTATACTGTATGTGGGAAGATGGTGGTACTGTGAGAACATTATACTGTATGTGGGGGGATGGCGGTACTGTGAGAACATTATACTGTATGTGGGGGGATGGCGGTACTGTGAGAACATTATACTGTATGTGGGAAGATGGCGGTACTGTGAGAACATTATACTGTATGTGGGGAGATGGCGGTAATGTGTGAACATTATACTGTATGTGGGGGGATGGCGGTAATGTGGGAACATGATACTGTATGTGGGAAGATGGCGGTACTGTGAGAACATGATACTGTATGTGGGGGGATGGTGGTAATGTGAGAACATTATACTGTATGTGGGAAGATGGCGGTACTATGAGAACATTATACTGTATGTGGGGGGGATGGTGGTAATGTGAGAACATTATACTGTATGCGGGGAGATGGCGGTACTGTGAGAACATTATACTGTATGTGGGAAGATGGTGGTACTGTGAGAACATTATACTGTATGTGGGGGGGATGGTGGTAATGTGGGAATATTATATTGTATGTGGGGGGATGGTGGTAATGTGAGAACATTATACTGTATGTGGGGGGGATGGTGGTAATGTGAGAACATTATACGGTGTGTGGGGGGATGGCGGTACTGTGGGAACATTATACTGTATATGGGAAGATGGCGGTACTGTGGGAACATTATACTGTATGTGGGAAGATGGCGGTACTGTGAGAACATTATACTGTATGTGGGAAGATGGCGGTACTGTGAGAACATTATACTGTATGTGGGAAGATGGTGGTAATGTGAGAACATTATACTGTATGTGGGGGGATGGTGGTAATGTGGGAACATTATACTGTATGTGGGGGGGATGGTGGTACTGTGAGAATATTATACTGTATGTGGGAAGATGGCGGTACTGTGAGAACATTATACTGTATGTGGGGGGATGGCGGTACTGTGAGAACATTATACTGTATGTGGGAAGATGGCGGTACTGTGGGAACATTATACTGTATGTGGGAAGATGGCGGTACTATGAGAACATTATACTGTATGTGGGAAGATGGCGGTACTGTGAGAACATTACACTGATTGTGGGAAGATGGTGGTACTGTGAGAACATTATACTGTATGTGGGGGGATGGTGGTACTGTGAGAACATTATACTGTATGTGGGAAGATGGCGGTACTGTGAGAACATTATACTGTATGTGGGGGGGGATGGTGGTACTGTGAGAACATTATACTGTATGTGGGGGGGGGTGGTACTGTGAGAACATTATACTGTATGTGGGAAGATGGCGGTACTGTGAGAACATTACACTGTATGTGGGAAGATGGCGGTACTGTGAGAACATGATACTGTATGTGGGGGGATGGCGGTACTGTGAGAACATTATACTGTATGTGGGAAGATGGCGGTACTGTGAGAACATTATACTGTATGTGGGAAGATGGCGGTACTGTGAGAACATTATACTGTATGTGGGGGGATGGTGGTACTGTGAGAACATTATACTGTATGTGGGGGGATGGCGGTACTGTGGGAACATTATACTGTATGTGGGGGGATGGTGGTACTGTGAGAACATTATACTGTATGTGGGAAGATTGCGGAACTGTGGGAACATTACACTGTATATGGGAAGATGGTGGTAATGTGAGAACATTATATTGTATGTGGGGGGGATGGTGGTAATGTGAGAACATTATACTGTATGTGGGAAGATGGTGGTATTGTGAGAACATTATACTGTATGTCGGGGGGATGGCGGTACTGTGAGAACATTATACTGTATGTGGGGGGATGGCGGTATTGTGAGAACATTATACTGTATGTGGGGGGGATGGCGGTACTGTGGGAACATTATACTGTATGTGGGGGGGATGGTGGTAATGTGAGAACATTATACTGTATGTGGGGGGATGGGGGTACTGTGGGAACATTATACTGTATGTGGGAAGATGGCGGTACTGTGAGAACATTATACTGTATGTGGGGGGATGGCAGTACTGTGAGAATATTATACTGTATGTGGGGGGATGGGGGTACTGTGGGAACATTATACTGTATGTGGGAAGATGGAGGTACTGTGGGAACATTATACTGTATGTGGGAAGATGGCGGTACTATGAGAACATTATACTGTATGTGGGAAGATGGCGGTACTGTGAGAACATTATACTGTATGTGGGGGGATGGTGGTACTATGAGAACATTATACTGTATGTGGGGGGATGGTGGTACTGTGAGAACATTATACTGTATGTGGGAAGATGGCGGTACTGTGAGAACATTATACTGTATGTGGGGGGGGATGGTGGTACTGTGAGAACATTATACTGTATGTGGGGGGGGGGTGGTACTGTGAGAACATTATACTGTATGTGGGAAGATGGCGGTACTGTGAGAACATTACACTGTATGTGGGAAGATGGCGGTACTGTGAGAACATGATACTGTATGTGGGGGGATGGCGGTACTGTGAGAACATTATACTGTATGTGGGAAGATGGCGGTACTGTGAGAACATTATACTGTATGTGGGAAGATGGCGGTACTGTGAGAACATTATACTGTATGTGGGGGGATGGTGGTACTGTGAGAACATTATACTGTATGTGGGGGGATGGCGGTACTGTGGGAACATTATACTGTATGTGGGGGGATGGTGGTACTGTGAGAACATTATACTGTATGTGGGAAGATTGCGGAACTGTGGGAACATTACACTGTATATGGGAAGATGGTGGTAATGTGAGAACATTATATTGTATGTGGGGGGGATGGTGGTAATGTGAGAACATTATACTGTATGTGGGAAGATGGTGGTATTGTGAGAACATTATACTGTATGTCGGGGGGATGGCGGTACTGTGAGAACATTATACTGTATGTGGGGGGATGGCGGTATTGTGAGAACATTATACTGTATGTGGGGGGATGGCGGTACTGTGGGAACATTATACTGTATGTGGGGGGGATGGTGGTAATGTGAGAACATTATACTGTATGTGGGGGGATGGGGGTACTGTGGGAACATTATACTGTATGTGGGAAGATGGCGGTACTGTGAGAACATTATACTGTATGTGGGGGGATGGCAGTACTGTGAGAATATTATACTGTATGTGGGGGGATGGGGGTACTGTGGGAACATTATACTGTATGTGGGAAGATGGAGGTACTGTGGGAACATTATACTGTATGTGGGAAGATGGCGGTACTGTGGGAACATTATACTGTATGAGGGAAGATGGCGGTACTATGAGAACATTATACTGTATGTGGGGGGATGGTGGTACTATGAGAACATTATACTGTATGTGGGGGGATGGCGGTACTGTGAGAACATTATACTGTATGTGGGGGGGATGGCGGTACTATGAGAACATTATACTGTATGTGGGAAGATGGCGGTACTGTGGGAACATTATACTGTATGTGGGAAGATGGCGGTACTGTGAGAACATTATACTGTATGTGGGGGGATGGCGGTACTGTGAGAACATTATACTGTATGTGGGGGGATGGCGGTACTGTGAGAACATTATACTGTATGTGGGAAGATGGCGGTACTGTGAGAACATTATACTGTATGTGGGGGGATGGCGGTACTGTGAGAACATTATACTGTATGTGGGAAGATGGCGGTACTGTGGGAACATTATACTGTATGTGGGAAGATGGCGGTACTGTGGGAACATTATACGGTATGTGGGGGGATGGCGGTACTGTGAGAACATTATACGGTGTGGGGAAATAGAGGTACTATGAGAGCATTATATTGAGAGGCTTAATGACCGCAGTGGCTCCTGCGACCGACCCCTACTTCAGCTGGATGTGTTCTCGGACTGACATTCAGCTGAAGTGCCACAATACACGCTGCTGACCAATCAGAGGCCAGCAGCTGACATCGGCATGTACGCCATTAGGGGGCGCATGGAAGTAACATCATGCTCTCCTGTCACTTGTAGCTGAAGTCAGCGGCAGCTCCAGAAAAAAGACACCGAGCGGCGAGGGAGCAGAGAGAAGGCGAGTATAATGTTCTGTTTTCTTTAAATCAGCGACTACACGGTGCCCTTGGCCATAATACTACATGTAAGAGTGTGGGCTGTGCATTATACTACATGTATGGACTATGGGCTGTGCATTATACTACATGTATGAGTATGGGCTGTGCATTATACTACATGTATGGACTATGGGCTGTGCATTATACTACATGTATGGACTATGGGCTGTGCATTATACTACATGTATGACTATGGGCTGTGCATTATACTACATGTACGGACTATGGGCTGTGCATTATACTACATGTAAGGACTATGGGCTGTGCATTATACTACATGTATGAGTATGGGCTGTGCATTATACTACATGTATGGACTATGGGCTGTGCATTATACTACATGTAAGAGTGTGGGCTGTGCATTATACTACATGTATGACTGTGGGCTGTGCATTATATTACATGTAAGGACTATGGGCTGTGCATTATACTACATGTATGGACTATGGGCTGTGCATTATATTACATGTATGGACTATGGGCTGTGCATTATACTACATGTATGGAGTATGGGCTGTGCATTATACTACATGTATGACTATGGGCTGTGCATTATACTACATGTATGGAGTATGGGCTGTGCATTATACTACATGTACGGACTATGGGCTGTGCATTATACTACATGTAAGAGTGCGGGCTGTGCATTATACTACATGTACGGACTATGGGCTGTGCATTATACTACATGTAAGAGTGTGGGATGTGCATTATACTACATGTATGACTATGGGCTGTGCATTATACTACATGTATGGACTATGGGCTGTGCATTATACTACATGTACGGACTATGGGCTGTGCATTATACTACATGTATGGACTATGGGCTGTGCATTATACTACATGTACGGACTATGGGCTGTGCATTATACTACATGTACGGACTATGGGCTGTGCATTATACTACATGTATGGACTATGGGCTGTGCATTATATTACATGTAAGAGTATGGGCTGTGCATTATACTACATGTATGAGTATGGGCTGTGCATTATACTACATGTATGACTGTGGGCTGTGCATTATATTACATGTAAGGACTATGGGCTGTGCATTATACTACATGTATGACTATGGGCTGTGCATTATACTACATGTATGACTATGGGCTGTGCATTATACTACATGTATGGACTATGGGCTGTGCATTATACTACATGTATGACTATGGGCTGTGCATTATACTACATGTATGGACTATGGTCTGTGCATTATACTACATGTATGGACTATGGGCTGTGCATTATATTACATGTATGAGTATGGGCTGTGCATTATACTACATGTATGGACTATGGTCTGTGCATTATACTACATGTATGGACTATGGGCTGTGCATTATACTACATGTATGAGTATGGGCTGTGCATTATACTACATGTATGAGTATGGGCTGTGCATTATACTACATGGACGAGTATGGGCCGTGCATTATACTACATGTATGACTGTGGGCTGTGCATTATATTACATGTAAGAGTATGGGCTGTGCATTATACTACATGGATGAGTATGGGCTGTGCATTATACTACATGTAAGAGTGTGGGCTGTGCATTATACTACATGTATGAGTATGGGCTGTGCATTATACTACATGTATGGACTATGGGCTGTGCATTATACTGCATGTAAGAGTGTGGGCTGTGCATTATACTACATGGATGAGTATGGGCTGTGCATTATACTACATGGACGAGTATGGGCCGTGCATTATACTACATGTATGACTGTGGGCTGTGCATTATATTACATGTAAGAGTATGGGCTGTGCATTATACTACATGGATGGACTATGGGCTGTGCATTATACTACATGTATGGACTATGGACTGTGCATTATACTACATGGATGACTATGGGCTGTGCATTATACTACATGGATGGACTATGGGCTGTGCATTATACTACATGGATGGACTATGGGCTGTGCATTATACTACATGTATGGACTATGGACTGTGCATTATACTACATGTATGGACCATGGGCTGTGCATTATACTACATGTATGGACTATGGACTGTGCATTATACTACATGTATGGACTATGGACTGTGCATTATACTACATGTATGGACTATGGACTGTGCATTATACTACATGTATGGACCATGGGCTGTGCATTATACTACATGTATGGACTATGGACTGTGCATTATACTACATGTAAGAGTGTGGGCTGTGCATTATACTACATGTAAGAGTGTGGGCTGTGCATTATACTACATGTAAGAGTGTGGGCTGTGCATTATACTACATGTAAGAGTGTGGGCTGTGCATTATACTACATGTAAGAGTGTGGGCTGTGCATTATACTACATGTATGACTATGGGCTGTGCATTATACTACATGGATGACTATGGGCTGTGCATTATACTACATGTAAGAGTGTGGGCTGTGCATTATACTACATGTATGACTATGGGCTGTGCATTATACTACATGGATGACTATGGGCTGTGCATTATACTACATGGATGACTATGGGCTGTGCATTATACTACATGTAAGAGTGTGGGCTGTGCATTATACTACATGTATGACTATGGGCTGTGCATTATACTACATGGATGACTATGGGCTGTGCATTATACTACATGGATGACTATGGGCTGTGCATTATACTACATGTATGACTATGGGCTGTGCATTATACTACATGGATGACTATGGGCTGTGCATTATACTACATGTATGACTATGGGCTGTGCATTATACTACATGTATGGACTATGGGCTGTGCATTATACTACATGTATGAACTATGGGCTGTGCATTATACTACATGTATGACTATGGGCTGTGCATTATACTACATGTATGGACTATGGGCTGTGCATTATACTACATGGATGGACTGTGGGCTGTGCATTATACTGCATGTATGACTATGGGCTGTGCATTATACTACATGTATGGACTGTGGGCTGTGCATTATACTACATGTAAGAGTGTGGGCTGTGCATTATACTACATGTATGACTATGGGCTGTGCATTATACTACATGGATGGACTGTGGGCTGTGCATTATACTACATGTATGGACTATGGGCTGTGCATTATAGTACATGTAAGAGTGTGGGCTGTGCATTATACTACATGTATGAGTATGGGCTGTGCATTATACTACATGGATGGACTGTGGGCTGTGCATTATACTACATGGATGAGTATGGGCTGTGCATTATACTACATGTATGACTATGGGCTGTGCATTATACTACATGTATGGACTATGGGCTGTGCATTATACTACATGGATGACTATGGGCTGTGCATTATACTACATGGATGACTATGGGCTGTGCATTATACTACATGTATGAGTATGGGCTGTGCATTACACTACATGGATGGACTATGGGCTGTGCATTATACTACATGGATGAGTATGGGCTGTGCATTATACTACAAGTATGACTATGGGCTGTGCATTATACTACATGTATGGACTATGGGCTGTGCATTATACTACATGTATGGACTATGGGCTGTGCATTATACTACATGTATGGACTATGGGCTGTGCATTATACTACATGTATGGACTATGGGCTGTGCATTACACTGCATGTATGACTATGGGCTGTGTATTATACTACATGTAAGAGTGTGGGCTGTGCATTATACTACATGTATGAGTATGGGCTGTGCATTATACTACATGTATGGACTATGGGCTGTGCATTATACTACATGTATGAGTATGGACTGTGCATTATACTACATGTAAGAGTGTGGGATGTGCATTATACTACATGTATGACTATAGGCTGTGCATTATACTACATGTATGAGTATGGGCTGTGCATTATACCACATGTAAGAGTGTGGGATGTGCATTATACTACATGTATGGACTATGGGCTGTGCATTATACTACATGTACGGACTATGGGCTGTGCATTATACTACATGTAAGAGTGTGGGATGTGCATTATACTACATGTATGGACTATGGGCTGTGCATTATACTACATGTACGGACTATGGGCTGTGCATTATACTACATGTATGGACTATGGGCTGTGCATTATACTGCATGTGTGACTATGGGCTGTGTATTATACTACATGTAAGAGTGTGGGCTGTGCATTATACTACATGTATGAGTATGGGCTGTGCATTATACTACATGTATGGACTATGGGCTGTGCATTATACTACATGTATGACTATGGGCTGTGCATTATACTACATGTATGAGTATGGGCTGTGCATTATACTACATGTATGGACTATGGGCTGTGCATTATACTACATGTACGGACTATGGGCTGTGCATTATACTACATGTATGGACTATGGGCTGTGCATTATACTGCATGTGTGACTATGGGCTGTGTATTATACTACATGTAAGAGTGTGGGCTGTGCATTATACTACATGTATGAGTATGGGCTGTGCATTATACTACATGTATGGACTATGGGCTGTGCATTATACTACATGTATGACTATGGGCTGTGCATTATACTACATGTATGAGTATGGGCTGTGCATTATACTACATGTATGGACTATGGGCTGTGCATTATACTACATGTAAGAGTATGGGCTGTGCATTATACTACATGTATGACTATGGGCTGTGCATTATACTACATGGATGAACTATGGGCTGTGCATTATACTACATGGATGGACTATGGGCTGTGCATTATACTACATGTATGAGTATGGGCTGTGCATTATACTACATGTATGAGTATGGGCTGTGCATTATACTACATGTATGAGTATGGGCTGTGCATTATACTACATGGATGACTATGGGCTGTGCATTATACTACATGGATGGACTGTGGGCTTTGTATTATACTACATGTATGGACTATGGGCTGTGCATTACACTACATGTAAGAGTGTGGGCTGTGCATTATAATACATGTAAGAGTATGGGCTGTGCATTATACTACATGTAAGAGTATGGGCTGTGCATTATACTACATGTATGAGTATGGGCTGTGCATTATACTACATGTATGGACTATGGGCTGTGCATTATACTACATGGATGACTGTGGGCTGTGCATTATACTACATGTATGACTATGGGCTGTGCATTATACTACATGGATGACTGTGGGCTGTGCATTATACTACATGTACAGACTATGGGCTGTGCATTATACTACATGGATGACAATGGGCTGTGCATTATACTACATGGATGACTGTGGGCTGTGCATTATACTACATGTATGAGTATGGGCTGTGCATTATACTACATGTATAACTATGGGCTGTGCATTATACTACATGTATGACTATGGGCTGTGCATTATACTACATGTATGGACTATGGGCTGTGCATTATACTACATGTAAGAGTATGGGCTGTGCATTATACTACATGTAAGAGTATGGGCTGTGCATTATACTACATGTATGGACTATGGGCTGTGCATTATACTACATGGATGATTGTGGGCTGTGCATTATACTACATGTACAGACTATGGGCTGTGCATTATACTACATGGATGACTGTGGGCTGTGCATTATACTACATGTATGAGTATGGGCTGTGCATTATACTACATGTATGAGTATGGGCTGTGCATTATACTACATGGATGACTGTGGGCTGTGCATTATACTACATGGATGAGTATGGGCTGTGCATTATACTACATGTAAGAGTATGGGCTGTGCATTATACTACATGGATGACTGTGGGCTGTGCATTATACTACATGTATGAGTATGGGCTGTGCATTATGCTACATGTACAGACTATGGGCTGTGCATTATACTACATGGATGACTGTGGGCTGTGCATTATACTACATGTAAGAGTATGGGCTGTGCATTATACTACATGGATGACTGTGGGCTGTGCATTATACTACATGTACAGACTATGGGCTGTGCATTATACTACATGGATGACTGTGGGCTGTGCATTATACTACATGGATGACTGTGGGCTGTGCATTATACTACATGGATGACTGTGGGCTGTGCATTATACTACATGGATGACTATGAGCTGTGCATTATACTACATGTACAGACTATGGGCTGTGCATTATACTACATGTATGACTGTGGGCTGTGCATTATACTACATGTATGAGTATGGGCTGTGCATTATACTACATGTACAGACTATGGGCTGTGCATTATACTACATGTATGACTGTGGGCTGTGCATTATACTACATGTATGAGTATGGGCTGTGCATTATACTACATGTATGACAATGAGCTGGGCATTATACTACATGTATGACTGTGGGCTGTGCATTATACTACATGGATGACTGTGGGCTGTGCATTATGCTACATGTATGAGTATGGGCTGTGCATTATGCTACATGTATGGACTATGGGCTGTGCATTATACTACATGTATGAGTATGGGCTGTGCATTATACTACATGTATGGACTATGAGCTGTGCACTATACTACATGTAAGAGTGTGGGCTGTGCATTATACTACATGTATGGACTATGGGCTGTGCATTATACTACATGTAAGAGTGTGGGCTGTGCATTATACTACATGTATGACTATGGGCTGTGCATTATACTACATGTAAGAGTTTGGGCTGTACATTATACTACATGTATGGACTATGGGCTGTGCATTATACTACATGTAAGAGTGTGGGCTGTGCATTATACTACATGTATGAGTATGGGCTGTGCATTATACTACATGTATGAGTATGGGCTGTGCATTATACTACATGTACAGACTATGGGCTGTGCATTATACTACATGGATGACAATGGGCTGTGCATTATACTACATGTATGACTATGGGCTGTGCATTATACTACATGTATGACTATGGGCTGTGCATTATACTACATGTATGGACTATGGGCTGTGCATTATACTACATGTAAGAGTATGGGCTGTGCATTATACTACATGGATGATTGTGGGCTGTGCATTATACTACATGGATGAACTATGGGCTGTGCATTATACTACATGGATGGACTATGGGCTGTGCATTATACTACATGTATGAGTATGGGCTGTGCATTATACTACATGTATGAGTATGGGCTGTGCATTATACTACATGTATGAGTATGGGCTGTGCATTATACTACATGGATGACTATGGGCTGTGCATTATACTACATGGATGGACTGTGGGCTTTGTATTATACTACATGTATGGACTATGGGCTGTGCATTACACTACATGTAAGAGTGTGGGCTGTGCATTATAATACATGTAAGAGTATGGGCTGTGCATTATCCTACATGTAAGAGTATGGGCTGTGCATTATACTACATGTATGAGTATGGGCTGTGCATTATACTACATGTATGGACTATGGGCTGTGCATTATACTACATGGATGACTGTGGGCTGTGCATTATACTACATGTATGACTATGGGCTGTGCATTATACTACATGGATGACTGTGGGCTGTGCATTATACTACATGTACAGACTATGGGCTGTGCATTATACTACATGGATGACAATGGGCTGTGCATTATACTACATGGATGACTGTGGGCTGTGCATTATACTACATGTATGAGTATGGGCTGTGCATTATACTACATGTATAACTATGGGCTGTGCATTATACTACATGTATGACTATGGGCTGTGCATTATACTACATGTATGGACTATGGGCTGTGCATTATACTACATGTAAGAGTATGGGCTGTGCATTATACTACATGTAAGAGTATGGGCTGTGCATTATACTACATGTATGGACTATGGGCTGTGCATTATACTACATGGATGATTGTGGGCTGTGCATTATACTACATGTACAGACTATGGGCTGTGCATTATACTACATGGATGACTGTGGGCTGTGCATTATACTACATGTATGAGTATGGGCTGTGCATTATACTACATGTATGAGTATGGGCTGTGCATTATACTACATGGATGACTGTGGGCTGTGCATTATACTACATGGATGAGTATGGGCTGTGCATTATACTACATGTAAGAGTATGGGCTGTGCATTATACTACATGGATGACTGTGGGCTGTGCATTATACTACATGTATGAGTATGGGCTGTGCATTATGCTACATGTACAGACTATGGGCTGTGCATTATACTACATGGATGACTGTGGGCTGTGCATTATACTACATGTAAGAGTATGGGCTGTGCATTATACTACATGGATGACTGTGGGCTGTGCATTATACTACATGTACAGACTATGGGCTGTGCATTATACTACATGGATGACTGTGGGCTGTGCATTATACTACATGGATGACTGTGGGCTGTGCATTATACTACATGGATGACTGTGGGCTGTGCATTATACTACATGGATGACTATGAGCTGTGCATTATACTACATGTACAGACTATGGGCTGTGCATTATACTACATGTATGACTGTGGGCTGTGCATTATACTACATGTATGAGTATGGGCTGTGCATTATACTACATGTATGACTGTGGGCTGTGCATTATGCTACATGTATGAGTATGGGCTGTGCATTATGCTACATGTATGGACTATGGGCTGTGCATTATACTACATGTATGAGTATGGGCTGTGCATTATACTACATGTATGGACTATGAGCTGTGCATTATACTACATGTAAGAGTGTGGGCTGTGCATTATACTACATGTATGGACTATGGGCTGTGCATTATACTACATGTAAGAGTGTGGGCTGTGCATTATACTACATGTATGACTATGGGCTGTGCATTATACTACATGTAAGAGTTTGGGCTGTACATTATACTACATGTATGGACTATGGGCTGTGCATTATACTACATGTAAGAGTGTGGGCTGTGCATTATACTACATGTATGAGTATGGGCTGTGCATTATACTACATGTATGAGTATGGGCTGTGCATTATACTACATGTACAGACTATGGGCTGTGCATTATGCTACATGTATGAGTATGGGCTGTGCATTATGCTACATGTATGGACTATGGGCTGTGCATTATACTACATGTATGAGTATGGGCTGTGCATTATACTACATGTATGGACTATGAGCTGTGCATTATACTACATGTAAGAGTGTGGGCTGTGCATTATACTACATGTATGGACTATGGGCTGTGCATTATACTACATGTAAGAGTGTGGGCTGTGCATTATACTACATGTATGACTATGGGCTGTGCATTATACTACATGTAAGAGTTTGGGCTGTACATTATACTACATGTATGGACTATGGGCTGTGCATTATACTACATGTAAGAGTGTGGGCTGTGCATTATACTACATGTATGAGTATGGGCTGTGCATTATACTACATGTATGAGTATGGGCTGTGCATTATACTACATGTACAGACTATGGGCTGTGCATTATACTACATGGATGACAATGGGCTGTGCATTATACTACATGTATGACTATGGGCTGTGCATTATACTACATGTATGACTATGGGCTGTGCATTATACTACATGTATGGACTATGGGCTGTGCATTATACTACATGTAAGTGTATGGGCTGTGCATTATACTACATGTAAGAGTATGGGCTGTGCATTATACTACATGGATGATTGTGGGCTGTGCATTATACTACATGTACAGACTATGGGCTGTGCATTATACTACATGGATGACTGTGGGCTGTGCATTATACTACATGTATGAGTATGGGCTGTGCATTATACTACATGTATGAGTATGGGCTGTGCATTATACTACATGGATGACTGTGGGCTGTGCATTATACTACATGGATGAGTATGGGCTGTGCATTATACTACATGGATGAGTATGGGCTGTGCATTATACTACATGTAAGAGTATGGGCTGTGCATTATACTACATGGATGACTGTGGGCTGTGCATTATACTACATGTATGAGTATGGGCTGTGCATTATGCTACATGTACAGACTATGGGCTGTGCATTATACTACATGGATGACTGTGGGCTGTGCATTATACTACATGTAAGAGTATGGGCTGTGCATTATACTACATGGATGACTGTGGGCTGTGCATTATACTACATGTACAGACTATGGGCTGTGCAATATACTACATGGATGACTGTGGGCTGTGCATTATACTACATGGATGACTGTGGGCTGTGCATTATACTACATGGATGACTGTGGGCTGTGCATTATACTACATGGATGACTATGAGCTGTGCATTATACTACATGTACAGACTATGGGCTGTGCATTATACTACATGTATGACTGTGGGCTGTGCATTATACTACATGTATGAGTATGGGCTGTGCATTATACTACATGTATGACTATGAGCTGGGCATTATACTACATGTATGACTGTGGGCTGTGCATTATACTACATGGATGACTGTGGGCTGTGCATTATGCTACATGTATGAGTATGGGCTGTGCATTATGCTACATGTATGGACTATGGGCTGTGCATTATACTACATGTAAGAGTATGGGCTGTGCATTATACTACATGGATGACTATGGGCTGTGCATTATACTACATGGATGACTATGGGCTGTGCATTATACTACATGGATGGACTATGGGCTGTGCATTATACTACATGTATGAGTATGGGCTGTGCATTATACTACATGTATGGACTATGGACTGTGCATTATACTACATGTATGGACTATGGGCTGTGCATTATACTACATGTATGAGTATGGGCTGTGCATTATACTACATGTATGACTATGGGCTGTGCATTATACTACATGGATGGACTGTGGGCTGTGCATTATACTACATGTATGGACTATGGGCTGTGCATTATACTACATGTATGGACTATGAGCTGTGCATTATACTACATGTAAGAGTGTGGGCTGTGCATTATACTACATGTATGGACTATGGGCTGTGCATTATACTACATGTAAGAGTGTGGGCTGTGCATTATACTACATGTATGACTATGGGCTGTGCATTATACTACATGTAAGAGTTTGGGCTGTACATTATACTACATGTATGGACTATGGGCTGTGCATTATACTACATGTATGGACTATGGGCTGTGCATTATACTACATGTAAGAGTGTGGGCTGTGCATTATACTACATGTATGAGTATGGGCTGTGCATTATACTACATGTATGAGTATGGGCTGTGCATTATACTACATGTATGAGTATGGGCTGTGCATTATACTACATGTATGAATATGGGCTGTGCATTATACTACATGTATGGACTATGGACTGTGCATTATACTACATGTATGGACCATGGGCTGTGCATTATACTACATGTATGGACTATGGACTGTGCATTATACTACATGTATGGACTATGGGCTGTGCATTATACTACATGTAAGAGTGTGGGCTGTGCATTATACTACATGTAAGAGTGTGGGCTGTGCATTATACTACATGTAAGAGTATGGGCTGTGCATTATACTACATGGATGACTATGGGCTGTGCATTATACTACATGGATGACTATGGGCTGTGCATTATACTACATGGATGGACTATGGGCTGTGCATTATACTACATGTATGAGTATGGGCTGTGCATTATACTACATGTATGGACTATGGACTGTGCATTATACTACATGTATGGACCATGGGCTGTGCATTATACTACATGTATGGACTATGGACTGTGCATTATACTACATGTATGGACTATGCGCTGTGCATTATACTACATGTAAGAGTGTGGGCTGTGCATTATACTACATGTAAGAGTGTGGGCTGTGCATTATACTACATGTAAGAGTGTGGGCTGTGCATTATACTACATGTAAGAGTGTGGGCTGTGCATTATACTACATGTATGACTATGGGCTGTGCATTATACTACATGGATGACTATGGGCTGTGCATTATACTACATGGATGACTATGGGCTGTGCATTATACTACATGTAAGAGGGTGGGCTGTGCATTATACTACATGTATGACTATGGGCTGTGCATTATACTACATGGATGACTATGGGCTGTGCATTATACTACATGTATGACTATGGGCTGTGCATTATACTACATGTATGGACTATGGGCTGTGCATTATACTACATGTATGAACTATGGGCTGTGCATTATACTACATGTATGACTATGGGCTGTGCATTATACTACATGTATGGACTATGGGCTGTGCATTATACTACATGGATGGACTGTGGGCTGTGCATTATACTGCATGTATGACTATGGGCTGTGCATTATACTACATGTATGGACTGTGGGCTGTGCATTATACTACATGTAAGAGTGTGGGCTGTGCATTATACTACATGTATGACTATGGGCTGTGCATTATACTACATGGATGGACTGTGGGCTGTGCATTATACTACATGTATGGACTATGGGCTGTGCATTATACTACATGTAAGAGTGTGGACTGTGCATTATACTACATGTATGAGTATGGGCTGTGCATTATACTACATGGATGGACTGTGGGCTGTGCATTATACTACATGGATGAGTATGGGCTGTGCATTATACTACATGTATGACTATGGGCTGTGCATTATACTACATGTATGGACTATGGGCTGTGCATTATACTACATGGATGACTATGGGCTGTGCATTATACTACATGTATGAGTATGGGCTGTGCATTATACTACATGGATGGACTATGGGCTGTGCATTATACTACATGGATGAGTATGGGCTGTGCATTATACTACATGGATGACTATGGGCTGTGCATTATACTACATGTATGGACTATGGGCTGTGCATTATACTACATGTATGGACTATGGGCTGTGCATTATACTACATGTATGAGTATGGACTGTGCATTATACTACATGTAAGAGTGTGGGATGTGCATTATACTACATGTATGACTATGGGCTGTGCATTATACTACATGTACGGACTATGGGCTGTGCATTATACTACATTTATGGACTATGGGCTGTGCATTATACTGCATGTGTGACTATGGGCTGTGTATTATACTACATGTAAGAGTGTGGGCTGTGCATTATACTACATGTATGAGTATGGGCTGTGCATTATACTACATGTATGGACTATGGGCTGTGCATTATACTACATGTATGACTATGGGCTGTGCATTATACTACATGTATGAGTATGGGCTGTGCATTATACTACATGTATGGACTATGGGCTGTGCATTATACTACATGTAAGAGTATGGGCTGTGCATTATACTACATGGATGAACTATGGGCTGTGCATTATACTACATGGATGGACTATGGGCTGTGCATTATACTACATGTATGAGTATGGGCTGTGCATTATACTACATGTATGAGTATGGGCTGTGCATTATACTACATGTATGAGTATGGGCTGTGCATTATACTACATGGATGGACTGTGGGCTTTGTATTATACAACATGTATGGACTATGGGCTGTGCATGATACTACATGTAAGAGTTTGGGCTGTGCATTATAATACATGTAAGAGTATGGGCTGTGCATTATACTACATGTAAGAGTATGGGCTGTGCATTATACTACATGTATGAGTATGGGCTGTGCATTATACTACATGTATGACTATGGGCTGTGCATTATACTACATGGATGACTGTGGGCTGTGCATTATACTACATGTACAGACTATGGGCTGTGCATTATACTACATGGATGACAATGGGCTGTGCATTATACTACATGGATGACTGTGGGCTGTGCATTATACTACATGTATGAGTATGGGCTGTGCATTATACTACATGTATGACTATGGGCTGTGCATTATACTACATGTATGACTATGGGCTGTGCATTATACTACATGTATGGACTATGGGCTGTGCATTATACTACATGTAAGAGTATGGGCTGTGCATTATACTACATGTAAGAGTATGGGCTGTGCATTATACTACATGGATGATTGTGGGCTGTGCATTATACTACATGTACAGACTATGGGCTGTGCATTATACTACATGGATGACTGTGGGCTGTGCATTATACTACATGTATGAGTATGGGCTGTGCATTATACTACATGTATGAGTATGGGCTGTGCATTATACTACATGGATGACTGTGGGCTGTGCATTATACTACATGGATGACTGTGGGCTGTGCATTATACTACATGTATGAGTATGGGCTGTGCATTATGCTACATGTACAGACTATGGGCTGTGCATTATACTACATGGATGACTGTGGGCTGTGCATTATACTACATGTAAGAGTATGGGCTGTGCATTATACTACATGGATGACTGTGGGCTGTGCATTATACTACATGTACAGACTATGGGCTGTGCATTATACTACATGGATGACTGTGGGCTGTGCATTATACTACATGGATGACTGTGGGCTGTGCATTATACTACATGGATGACTGTGGGCTGTGCATTATACTACATGGATGACTATGAGCTGTGCATTATACTACATGTACAGACTATGGGCTGTGCATTATACTACATGTATGACTGTGGGCTGTGCATTATACTACATGTATGAGTATGGGCTGTGCATTATACTACATGTATGACTATGAGCTGGGCATTATACTACATGTATGACTGTGGGCTGTGCATTATACTACATGGATGACTGTGGGCTGTGCATTATGCTACATGTATGAGTATGGGCTGTGCATTATGCTACATGTATGGACTATGGGCTGTGCATTATACTACATGTATGAGTATGGGCTGTGCATTATACTACATGTATGGACTATGAGCTGTGCATTATACTACATGTAAGAGTGTGGGCTGTGCATTATACTACATGTATGGACTATGGGCTGTGCATTATACTACATGTAAGAGTGTGGGCTGTGCATTATACTACATGTATGACTATGGGCTGTGCATTATACTACATGTATGAGTATGGGCTGTGCATTATACTACATGTACGGACTATGGGCTGTGCATTATACTACATGTATGAGTATGGGCTGTGCATTATACTACATGTACGGACTATGGGCTGTGCATTATACTACATGGATGACTATGGGCTGTGCATTATACTACATGGATGACTATGGGCTGTGCATTATACTACATGGATGACTATGGGCTGTGCATTATACTACAAGGATGACTGTGGGCTGTGCATTATACTACATGTAAGAGTGTGGGCTGTGCATTATACTACATGTAGGAGTATGAGCTGTGCATTATACTGTATGGAGGATTATGGACTGTGCATTATACTTCGGTTATGGGGCCCCATCACTTCTATATTCGCCCCTGGTGAGTGTAATAGTTTATTTTTTTCTATACACTAAAGAACAGAGGCAGAACGGGGGACATATACTAGGTTGAGGCCCAGGATAAGGGACTTACATATACAGGGGGTACGGAAAGTATTCAGACCCCTTTAAATTTTTTTTTTTTTTTTCAACATCATTTTTATTTGATTTTTCAAAACATAAATACATAACATACATGTAATCTGGTACATAGAGAGGTCAGAGTGCCCGTACGCAGACTGGGCCTAAAACAACTCTATTCACATATTTAATTGGTATAACAGGGGCAGGGGGCATTAACCCCTTCAGCACGGAGACTCCTTTGGGGTCTTGTGTTGCCCCTTTATAAGAATCATAAGGTTTCTGTTCTGTTTCCTGTAATAGATACATACGACCCAACTATGGAGACAGGAAACGTATTGTTCTCAGAGTACAGGACCCCCACATTTTTTCTTTTTTAATAAATTTGCAAAAATTTCTACATTTCTGTTTTTCTTCAGTGAAGATGGGGTGCAGAGTGTACTTCAATGAGAAAAAAAAATAAACTTTTTAGAATTTACCAAATGGCTGCAATGAAACAAAGAGTGGAAAATGTAAAAGGGTCTGAATACTTTCCGTACCCACTGTATATATCAGGATGGTGGGTGGTCAAAATCTTGCAACGGGTCCAATCAGACCCTAGTTATGCCTCTGATTGTACTGTGTGGGGGGATGGCGGTACTATGGGGCATTACACTGTGGGGGGCATCATACGTCCTGCATAAGGGGCATAATGGGGGCATTACACTGTGGGGGGCATCATACATCCTGCATAAGGGGCATAATGGGGGCGTTACACTGTGTGGGGGCATCATACATACTGAATAAGGGGCATAATGGGGGCATTACACTGTGTGGGGCATCATACATACTGTATAAGGGGCATAATGGGGGCATTACACTGTGGGGGGCATCATACATCCTGCATAAGGGGCATAATGGGGGCATTACACTGTGTGGGGGCATCATACATCCTGTATAAGGGGCATAATGGGGGCATTACACTGTGTGGGGGCATCATACATACTGCATAAGGGGCATAATGGGGGCATTACACTGTGTGGGGGCATCATACATCCTGCATAATGGGGGCATTACACTGTGGGGGTCCTGTACTCTGAGAACAATACGTCTCCTCCCTTCCTGTCTCCATAGTTGGGTCGTATGTATCTATTACAGGAAACAGAACAGAAACCTTATGATTCTTATAAAGGGCCAACACAAGACCCCAAAAGAGCCTCCGTGCTGAAGGGGTTACTGCCCCCTGCGCCCAGTAATGGGGTCTCCACATACCTCCACCTGCAGAGCCGCCACCACATATATGGCTGTTGTGTGCGCACAGGACCTGTGATGAGGTCACAGGAGGGGAGGAGTCAGGGGTCACATGATCAGGGGCCTCAGTGGATGCAGGACTCTGCTGTGCTGGTTGTCATGGTGCTGGATGAGCTGAAGTTTATGTGTGGGGTCAGGAGGGGTTTACAGTGTGGATGTAGCAGAGCCGCGTGTGTACGAGGTGTACGGAGCGGAGCCGCGTGTGTGCGAGGTGTACGGAGCGGAGCCGCGCGTGTACGAGGTATACAGAGCAGAGCCGCGCGTGTACGAGGTGTACGGAGCAGAGCCGTGTGTACGAGGTGTATGGAGCAGAGCCGCGCGTGTACGAGGTGTGCGGAGCCGCGTGTGTACGAGGTGTACGGAGCAGAGCCGTGTGTGTACGAGGTGTACGGAGCAGAGCCGTGTGTGTACGAGGTGTA
This sequence comes from Phyllobates terribilis, assembly GCF_046119375.1. Lineage (NCBI taxonomy): Eukaryota > Metazoa > Chordata > Amphibia > Anura > Dendrobatidae > Phyllobates > Phyllobates terribilis. Next base: position 6,180,893 of record NW_027362830.1, read on the forward strand.
CGGAGCGGAGCCGCGCGTGTACGAGGTGTACGGAGCGGCGCGTGTACAAGGCGTAAGGAGTGGAGACACGCGTGTACGAGGCGTGCGGAGCGGAGCCGCGCGTGTAAGAGGTGTACGGAGCGGCGCGTGTACAAGGCGTAAGGAGTGGAGACACGCGTGTACGAGGCGTGCGGAGCGGAGCCGCGCGTGTACGAGGTGTACGGAGCAGAGCCGCGTGTGTACGAGGCGTGCGGAGCAGAGCCGCGTGTGTACGAGGTGTACGGAGCAGAGCCGTGTGTACGAGGCGTACGGAGCGGAGCCGCGCGTCTACGAGGTGTACTGAGCGGAGCCGTGTGTGTACGAGGTGTACGGAGCAGAGCCGTGTGTGTACGAGGTGTACGGAGCAGAGCCGTGTGTGTACGAGGTGTACGGAGCAGAGCCGTGTGTACGAGGTGTACTGAGCAGAGCCGTGTGTACGAGGCGTACGGAGCGGAGCCGCGCGTCTACGAGGTGTACTGAGCCGAGCCGCGCGTGTACGAGGTGTACGGAGCGGAGCCGTGTGTGTACGAGGTGTACGGAGCGGAGTCGCACGTGTACGGAGTGGACTCGCACGTGTACGAGGTGTACGGAGCGGAACCGCGCGTGTACGAGGTGTACCAGCAGAGGTTTTATCCGATAATCTTCTCCTGCCCTTTGGATTCTCCAATGCACCAACAGGATTTTACGACTTTCTGAATGATATTTCTCTGATTACATCGTGAGATTTGTTGTGATTTATCTTGATGATATAGAATTTTCTCTCCCGATTTGGATTCTCACCAGGAACATGTCCGTCTTCTATTAGAAAGGTTGAGGGAGAATTCTTTCTTTGTTACAATTGAGAAATGTTTTTTTTTCTGTTCAGGAAGTTTTATTCCCGGGGGTAATTTTACCAGCTGATGGGTTTACGATGGATCCTGGGAAGGTGAAAGCCATAATAGATTGGGTCCAACCTCGTGACCTGAAAGTGTTGCAACGTTTTGTAGGATTCGCCAACTATTATAGGAAATTCTTTAGGTTTTTTTTCTCAGATTAATGACCTCACACGTAAGGGGGCAGATCTCAAGGTTTGGTCACCAGATGCTATTGGGGCTTTTGAACAATTGAAGGAGTGTTTTATGTCTGCTCCTGTTCTAATCCAACTCGATCTCCAAGAACCATTCATTGTGGAGGTGGATGTTTTGGAGGTCGGGGTCGGGGCAGTTTTATGTCAATGTTCCAAGACTCTGACCAATTTGCGGCCATGTGCTTTATTATCAAGAAAATTTTCATCTGAAATAAATTATGTGGTTGGGAATTGTGAGTTACTCACTGTTAAATCAGCCTTTAAGGTTTGAAGACATTTTCTGGAGGGAGAAGTTCATCCAATCACTGTGGTCATTGACCAGAAGAATTTAGCGTATATTGAATCAGCTAAATGGCTAACTCCTAGACAGGCCAGAGGGCCCTTATTTTTCTCTAGATTCAATTTCTCTATCGCTTTTGTGGCACCCCAGGGGTCTGGTTGCCACAGTAATAGAAATATTATGTCTGGGAGCAAGTGGGAGGTTTCCCTGGTCAGGAGCCCTAAGCATGCAACACTGCCCGCCCAGACCTGGGAGGGGAGGAATCAGCCCTTATAAACTGGGTCTGGGGCGGGATTAGGTGAGTCAGAGCCTGGAGAGGGAAAGTGACAGCAGGAGCTCTGTAGGAGCAGGAGCGAGTGCCAGAGGCTGGAAGCTAGTTAGCTCGCCTTGGCTGAAGACACTAAACCCGGACACGGAGTCCGAGGCTGTGGGGACATCCAGGTCCAGCAGCAGAATCCAACCGGCAGGGGATTCCATGTCCTCTGGCCATAGAAGCCCGGAGGCACGGTCACAAGCAAGGGACCAGCACCGCTATCGTGGAGCGGAGGCTAACAGAAGGCCCCAAGTCACCGGCCATACGGGTGAGCACCACACGGTATACTCAGGGACGTGGGCTACTTCTACCCGCATAGAGCAAGGTAGCCAGGAAAGAGTGCAGATAGATGGGGAGGCCTACAACTCCACCTGGCCAGGGGGAGATCCTGCTTGCTCACAGACTGACCAGGCCCCTACTGCTAACCAGTACTCCCGGGAGGGTCTGCTTCATGATACCAGTAAAGACCCTGAACTGCACTGCACGGACTCTGAGTTATTACTGCTGCGCTCGTGCACCATCACTCCCATCATCCACACTAACTGCCCTGAGGCTATACTCCTCCCGTGGGGAGTCATCCCATTCTAAGCTGCACACATAATACCAGCCTCAGCGGTCTGCCCTGCAGCGGCGGTCCCCACTGACCGCAATCCACGGGTGGCGCAGTCGGACAATTATCACAATACTAAAATACTAAAACTGCCACTGGTTTGACCGCCCTGGGCACGGACCGGGTCACCGCCACGGAAGACTACAACCCCCAGCAATCCGGCTCCGGGTACTCCCGCACACGTGCATCCACAACACAGGCCCAGGGGGCGCGTCAACTTTTGGCGTAGTCAGCAGGATTCAAACCAACCCGCCACCAACGGGTATTGCGTGCCTGAAAAAAAAGACTTTTGCACTTACCTGAGAGAAGTTTCCCGCCGTCCGGAGTCATTTCCCGCCATCGGACGCCATCTTGGGTCGTTTCCCGCCATCTTCTGCCGTCTTCCCGCCATCCGCAGCCGCTTCCCGCCATCGGACGCCATCTTCGGGACGCCGCACGGGAAGAAGAGGGGCGTGGACGCCGAAAGGGCGCGAGATCCGAAGCTCCTCCCCATGCTCCGACGCTGCGTAAGGTCCTGGAAGGGAGGAAGAGTGACGCTGACGTCACAGGAGCGCGACGCCAGGTCCTCGACCACGACGATCGACTACGGAGCCGCGGCCTACGGAAGAATTGCATCGCAAGGTAGGCCACGGTCCACTATAGGGGAAGGAGGATGACGGATACCGAGGGGAGCTCCACCGCCACACCGGCCGCCAGCGCAACCGCTGCTGCGGTCATGCCATTCACCATGCCCTATATCCCGGGGGCGACCTGGCTATCCCAGTACTCAGGGGAGTCACATACCCTAAGTGACTTTAGGGAAAGACTGGATAGCCTCTTCCAGGTATACCCCCTCACGGAAGAGCAAAAGTGAGCATCCTGGTGGCCCAATTAATTGGGGCAGCCCAAAGGGAGGTAAAGTCCTGGCCACCTAGGAAGAAGAGGACTGTCAGAGAAATACTAGCCCGGCTGAAAGACACATTTGATACCCGCACCTCAGCCAAAATAAAGCTCAGATTTTTCGGGTGCAAACAACGGGCACATGAAAGTATAAGAGACTATGCTCTAAACCTACAAGAGGCCCTGAGAGCCATTAACCAGGCAGACCCTGACAGCGTTGGGAATGAAGACAAGCTTCATTCCCCACGGGGGTCTACTGTGCAATGCCCACCGAACCCAGTTGCGGGCAATGGCCTTACAGGACCCGGACCTGGACTTTGCACAGTCAAGGACAGAGCCATCCGGGTGCTCCGAGAACCGGAACCAGGTGGCGCTGTGACCCACAGGCGCCCTGCTATCACTTATCACCAGGACGCGGCGCCCTTGTCTGCAGGACCTGTGGGAGCTGATGCGCAGGCTTTGAACAATAACCCGGCTACAGACCTGCACCATCAGGTTCAAGAGCTGACTAAGAGCGTTGCCGCGCTAACCAGAACTGTGCAGTCTTTACAGGTCTCTTCTCCAGGAAAGATCCAGCTGGCATCCGGACCGGAGGATGTCCCGTGGCGCCGACTGAGGAGGACCCCACCGGCCAGAGGAAGACCCAGCGACAGATACAACGAGGACGGACGACCCATCTGCCACCGCTGCAATCAACCCGGACATATGGCAAGGTACTGTCATTTAAACGAGCACAACCTGGGGTAGAGGGCCAACCCCCAGGCATAAGATCATCAGGCCCATCGAACTGGCGTGATAAATACGTAGGGGGGCGTCCTGTCTTGCCTGTGGTACTGGATGGCATTCCTATGAGTGCCCTACTAGACACTGGGTCACAGGTGACTACCATCCCGTACGTGCTCTTCAAGCGGTACTGGAATGACTCGGACATAACCCGCTACCCAGATGACGACCTGAGCATCATCACCAGCAATGGTCAGCCCGTGCCACAGATAGGATTTAAAGAGGTGACCATCAAGGTCGGTAAAGTTGAACTGCCGGCACAAGGACTGATCATTGTGGACATTGACCGTCGCGAGAGTCACCCAAAAATAACCCTAGGTACTAACGTAATCGAAAACTGTCTTGCAGAGGTGATTCTTATTTTGCAACAGGTTGCCAAGAACGCCAGTTCCAGCCAGCAGTGTGTCCTCCAAAAAGAGATCCGGGCACTGATGAAGCGGCAACAAGTGGAACTATCTGATGGTGAGATAGGTAGCGTGAGAATGTGTGACCCGTTCCCTATTGCCATGCCCCCGAAAAGTGAGATGATGATTTGGTGCCGGGCAGCTATTGGTCTAAGAGGTAGAGACTACCAAGCAATGGTAGAGCTCGTCTACTCCGACAGTAGGCCCACCATTTTGACAGCACGGGGGGTGGTCGATGTACGCCATGGGAGGGTGCCCATCCGCATCATAAATATCGGGGAGAGAGAAGTATACCTGCCCCGGTATGCCACGCTAGCCAAATTGTTCACCATCAACCAGAACTCTGTAAAGGCCATGGAACCCTTGCCTCCATGTCGACCAGAGGAAGGTAACGGCTCTAAGAAACAAATGGAGGACTGGTGTCAGCAGCAGCATTTGGGTACTGACTCCACTCCCTCACATCAAAAACAGGGAGTCTATCGGGTGGTTCAAGAGTACGAGAGAGTGTTTAGTAAACACCCGCTAGACTTCGGGAGAGTGAAGGGGGTAGAACATCACATCCCCACGGGAAACCATCCTCCCATAAATGAGAGATACCGACCCGTACCCCCTGCACACTATCAACACGCCAAGGGGATGCTAAAAGACATGAAGGAGGCTCGGGTAATTAGGGACAGCTGTAGCCCCTGGGCAGCTCCACTAGTCCTAGTGAAAAAGAAAGACAACACCATGAGAATTTCTGTAGACTACAGGAAGGTCAACCGTATCACACACAAAGATGCGTATCCGTTACCAAGGATAGAAGAGTCCTTAGCTGCATTAAAATCTGCTAACTTCTTCTCTACTTTGGATCTCACTAGCGGGTATTGGCAGGTTCCTGTAGCAGAGGCGGACCGGGAGAAGACCGCATTCACCACCCCGATGGGACTCAGCGAATTTAACTGTATGCCGTTCGGGCTCTGCAATGCACCTGGAACCTTCCAACGGTTGATGAAATGCTGTCTGGGACACCGGAACTTCAAGACGGTCCTATTATACCCGGACGATGTCATCGTCTATTCCAAGACCTATGAGGACCATCTGGAACACCTGGCAGAAGTGTTTGAAGCCCTGGCAAACTATGGCCTAAAGGTAAAACCCTCAAAGTGTCATCTACTGAAGCCAAAGGTACAGTACCTGGGACACGTGGTGAGTGCTGACGGAGTGGCTCCTGACCCTGACAAGATCACTGTGATTAAGGACTGGCCAAGACCATCCAGCATAAAGGTAGTGCGGCAGTTCCTCGGGTTGGTAGGCTACTACCGAAGATTCATTCCCGGTTTTACCAAGAAGGCAGCTCCTATACAGGACCTCTTGATAGGCCAGTCCAGGAAGGCCAAAAACCAGAAGCCACCCTTCAGATGGGAAAAGCTGGAAGAGGAGTCATTCCGCCAGCTGAAGATGGCCCTCACGGGGGATGAAATCCTGGCGTACCCTGATTACAGCCAGCCCTTTATCCTCCACACGGACGCATGCAACATCGGGCTAGGAGCCGTACTGTCCCAGATCCAGCAGGGGAGAGAATGGGTAATTGCTTACGCCAGCCGAAAACTGCGACCCACGGAAAGAAACCCTGAGAATTACAGCTCGTTCAAGCTAGAGTTCCTGGCAGTGGTGTGGGCGGTAACCGAACATTTTAAGCATTACCTTGCCTCTTCCAGGTTCACCGTGTACACGGACAACAACCCGTTGACACACCTGGACACAGCAAGACTGGGTGCCCTGGAGCAGAGATGGATGGCCCGTCTGTCCAATTATGAGTTCACGATCAAATACCGGGCAGGACGCTCCAATACCAACGCGGATGCCCTGTCCAGGATGCCAAATCTACCGGACGGAGGGGAAGATCCAGAAGAACTGGAAGAGGTCGAACTCCCTGCGTTCCACCGTCATGGGATTACCCAGTATTCCCACCGTGTGAGGGGCCAGCGATCCGCTACGTTCAACCCCTTACCCCACTACAACTGGGCGGAGACGCAAGACAGTGACCCCGCAGTCCGTCTGGTGAAGGAGATACTGACCCAGGCTGACGCCCGCCTGGACCCAGACGCACCGGAAGAGACCAAGCAACTGTGGACGGAAAAAAGCAGACTGTTTCTCTACAAGGAGAAGTTGTGCCGCAGAATGGTCAATTCCCGGACGCATGAACTGATCTGGCAGGTTGTGGTACCGAGACGGGACGCAGCTATGGTGCTGGAGGCCTACCACAATGGGGCAGGGCACTTCGGATGGAAGAAGCTGGAGTTCCTGCTGCGTGAACGGTTCTACTGGATAGGCATGAGAGGAGCCATTGAGAGATGGTGTAGAGACTGTGGCCCGTGCAATCTAAGAAGAAGGGACCGTGCCAGCCAAAGGACTCCCCTGCAACCCATCCTCACCAGGCAGCCGCTGGAACTGGTCGCTCTGGACCATGTTAAACTGGCTCCAAGCAGAAGCGGGTATGTCTACACCCTAACCATCGTGGATCACTACTCCCAGTTCCTGGTGGTGGTCCCTGTCAAAGACTTGACGGCTCAGACAGCAGCCAGAGCCTTCCAGCTGCACTTCTGCCGCTCACACGGGTACCCGGATCAAGTGCTGACGGACCAAGGACCAGCCTTCCAGGAGTTCTGCAACCTGTATGGCTGCAAGAAGATAAGAACAACGCCCTATCACCCCCAAACCAATGGACTCTGCGAGAAGATGAACCAGGTGGTGATAGATCTGCTAAAAACATTGCCCCTGGAAGAACGCAGTCTGTGGCCTGAGAAACTGGCCGATCTGGTGGACCTGTATAACCACATCCCGGTAGGTTCCACCAACTGTACCCCGGCTTACCTAATGTGAGCAAGACCTGGTAAGCTGCCTGTTGACCTGGATATGGGAGTCCTGACACCCGAGGACACCTCGCCAGAGGCAGACTGGGATACAGAACGGCAGCAGCAGTACCGGAAAGTACAGGAGAGCGTCGAACGAAGTCTCTGTCAATCAAGAGAAAGGCAGGAGAGGACTTATAACCAACATGCTCCCTCTGTTCCCCTGATACCTGGAGAGCAGGTCTTGAAAAGAAAACGGCGGCTCCATAAGTTGGACGACCAGTGGGAAAAGGACCCGTACACCGTACTGCCCTCAAGCCACAATAATCCAAAGGTGTACGTCATCAGCAAGGATGGAGGAGAGACCACAGCCACTGTCTCCAGAGACCACCTGAAAAAGTGCCACGAGAAGTTGCAAAGCACGGATGAAGATCAGGAAGACCCTCAACCCGTAGAGGAAAAGGAGGAAATGATCAGCACCATACTCAGAGACTTTCCCTGGTCCTGGATACAACAACAATATAAACAACGCTATCGTGGTGCCCGTCCTCACCTTTCTCCAGCCAGCCCCTCAAGTGCCTACAGAAGACCAGGTAGAGCTGGAAGAGCAGCCGGCCCAGGAGGCAGAAGAACCCATACCAGCAGACCAGGAGAATCAACCCTCTGCTAGTAGTGAGCCTGCCGTGCCCCTAGTGAGCCAAAGAGTGCGCAGACAGCTGCCCAGCTTACCCATAACACCTCCTACACCCTGTAATGCAGAACCAGTTAGTGAGCTCCGTAGGTCCACTAGAGTCACTAGAGGTCAGATGCCCGCTCGCTGGAGAATATAAAGTGATGCACTGTAAATTTACCTGTTTCTTGAAAATGTTTATGGTTTATGTTTGTTGCCTGTTATTAATTATGTTTCTCAGTTACCCTGCAGATTTCTATGGACTAACAGGTTATGGACACTGGATAACCGGAACAATTCTTGTAGATAGTTGCACATTGTGCCTCTTGCGAAGACGGCCGCGGAAGAGAAAACCTGTCTGGCGTGGCCTTCTTGCGGCCCAAAGTAGCTAGCTTCAGCCTTGCAGCCACGCCCAAGGCCAACGCAAGGGGTTTGCTTTGGACAGGTCCCCTACCTCTTCTCAAAAACGTCACCTTGGGTGATAAGGACACCCGGTTACGGATACACCGTGACCTCTAAAAAAAAAAACTAAAGCTGCTTGTATATATGTTATTGTATTATTGTTTATACCCTGTATTTGTGTTTTCTTAAAAAAAAAAAAATGTGTTTAGTCCCGGAGTACTAAAATTTACTAGGGGGGAATCTGGCACCCCAGGGGTCTGGTTGCCACAGTAATAGAAATATTATGTCTGGGAGCAAGTGGGAGGTTTCTCTGGTCAGGAGCCCTAAGCATGCAACACTGCCCACCCAGACCTGGGAGGGGAGGAATCTGCCCTTATAAACTGGGTCTGGGGCGGGATTAGGTGAGTCAGAGCCTGGAGAGGGAAAGTGACAGCAGGAGCTCTGTAGGAGCAGGAGCGAGTGCCAGAGGCTGGAAGCTAGTTAGCTCGCCTTGGCTGAAGACACTAAACCCGGACACGGAGTCCGAGGCTGTGGGGACATCCAGGTCCAGCAGCAGAATCCAACCGGCAGGGGATTCCATGTCCTCTGGCCATAGAAGCCCGGAGGCACGGTCACAAGCAAGGGACCAGCACTGCTATCGTGGAGCGGAGGCTAACAGAAGGCCCCAAGTCACCGGCCATACGGGTGAGCACCACATGGTATACTCAGGGACGTGGGCTACTTCTACCCGCATAGAGCAAGGTAGCCAGGAAAGAGTGCAGATAGACGGGGAGGCCTACAACTCCACCTGGCCAGGGGGAGATCCTGCTTGCTCACAGACTGACCAGGCCCCTACTGCTAACCAGTACTCCCGGGAGGGTCTGCTTCATGATACCAGTAAAGACCCTGAACTGCACTGCACGGACTCTGAGTTATTACTGCTGCGCTCGTGCACCATCACTCCCATCATCCACACTAACTGCCCTGAGGCTATACTCCTCCCTTGGGGAGTCATGCCATTCTAAGCTGCACACATAATACCAGCCTCAGCGGTCTGCCCTGCAGCGGCGGTCCCCACTGACCGCAATCCACGGGTGGCGTAGTCGGACAATTATCACAATACTAAAACTGCCACTGGTTTGACCGCCCTGGGCACGGACCGGGTCACCGCCACGGAAGACTACAACCCCCATCGATACGGCTCCGGGTACTCCCGCACACGTGCATCCACAACACAGGCCCAGGGGGCGCGTCACTTTCAGGCCGGGATCCAAGCAGTTTTAGTTCGGTTTCTCCTCCAAAACCTCCATTCTCCCTGAGGGCATTGTGGTTTCTGTGATATCCTTGGAGGTTGAAGCTGAGATCCGTAAAGTCCTATCTGTTCTGTCTACTCATGAGCAGCTAAGGGAATGTTCATAGAGTTATTCTAGTTGCGACCTGTCGAGGTCACCAGTTGTCTGTTTATGTTGTTTAGAAGCTGCACATCATCTAGTAATACTCTAAGGCTATGTGCCCACGATGCAGAAATGCTGCAGATTTTTTCTGCTTCTCCCTGGCAGGAAAAACGCATGCGGTTTTTACATGAGTTTTTCCCGCCAGGTAGAAGCGTTTGTCAAGCGTTTTTGCATGCATTTCTGCATGCGGGTTATCAAGCGCTTTTCCAAGCGATTTTAGCATCACTTGGAAAAGTGCTTGACAACTTGTTCACACTATATAAATCCATGCAACCGGCATGGATGACTAAGTTAGTTAAAAAAAAAACAAGAATAAGAATGGTAAAAAATTTAAAAAAAAGATTATACTTACCTTCTGATGTCCTCCCGGTGTTTTTGCTGCTCCCTCCGGTGTCTTGGGCGGTTTGCGGTGTTGTGAAGGACCTGCAATGACATCATTGAGTCATGTGATGGGTCACATGACTCAATGACGTCATGGCAGGTTCTTCACAACACCGCAACCCATACAGCAGACCAGACAGAGGGGAGAAAACACCGGGAGGATATCAGAAGGTAAGTATAATCTTTATTTTAAACTCTTTTTTTTACAGGTTCTATGGTACCCGGGTCTGGAGGAGAGTCTCCTCTTCTCCAGACCTGGGTACCATTCGCACATTGAACCATGTGATATCCGCATCTGCAGATGCAGTGATGCGGATGTCACGCGGTCCAATGCAAGTCAATGGCGGATTAATGGACATGTTGTGGATTTTTGAGCGTAGCACAAACGCTGCGGAAAAATCCGCAGCATGGGCATTGACATTGCGGCTTGTCATTGGGGACGGATTACCTAGCATTTTTTAAGTGTTTTCGCTGCGGAAATTCCGTGGCAGAAACGCTTGAAAAACGCATAGTGGGCACACAGCCTTAGGCTTAGTGCCCATGAAGCAGAAATTTTCCTGAGCATTTCTGCATCTCCTTGACAGAAAAACGCATGCAGTTTTCAAATGCGTTTTTGATGCGTGTATTTGCCATGCGTTTTTCCAATGCATTGTATAGGCAAATCTGCATGCAGAAACGCACAAGAATTGGTCATGTCAGGATATTTTCTGCGAGTAAAATCCGCGCAGAAAAAATCCTGACCATGTGCACAGAACTTGCAGAATGTCATAGGAAGTCATGGGATAAGGTATGCAATGCGTTTCTGGAGCGTTTACACGCTGCAAATCCACACCAAAACAGTTACATGTTTTGTGTGAAATACTGTAAAGTGAAGTGTATTGTGCTCTGAGATACACCATTTAGTTAATGCCTCTTGCACTGTACTCAGGTTGATGCATTCTGTATAGAATAGAGCCTGTGGCTGTGATCTTTACCTCATTTATTCCTGTTTACTGTAACCTGTATTCTCACTACATCAGTGCTAGTTTCTTTAATGTACCCAGTACTGACTGTCATCATTTTGTATTGTGTTATAGTTCTTACCACACTATCAAGTTCATACCATCACCATTAAATCAAGATTACAGAACGCTACAGTCTATTTAATTGAGTATGAATGAGGGTTAAGCTGTATGCTAAATCCCCCACAGCATCATACGTGAAGGACGGCAGAACAGTAAAAACGGACCCTGGCCGCAGGCGGTGGTTGAACAGACTGTACGGGACCGCTACCGCCCACGCTGCACCGCATACGGGCATTACAGCAGCCGCCATGCAGCCACAGAGAACAAGAGCCCAGCCCCCCCCCCCCCAGCAAGCAAGATGCCATTCCCACCACGCGGAAGCCCGTCCGCATACAGACTCAGTTTCCCGCCAAAGTATTCAGAAGTCTACAGCTAAGCGCGCACTGTCTGGAAGCACTAATATCTCGAAGACCTCACTCAAACCGAGGTCACGAGCAGGCTCTAGCAAGTCATCAATAGCAGAGCTTGCAGCATTCGCTCGCGCCGAAGCCGAGGCGGCCAAAGCGAGATCATCCTTTGCCGCGCAAGAGATGCAATTAAAGTTGAGACAAGTAGATCAAGAATCAAAAACGGCTCTTCTACTGTACAAGCAGAGAGTGCGCGTCTGCAAGTGTCTCTGGAAAGACTTGCCACCGACAGAGAGGCAGCGGCCGCAATAGCCAAAGCAGAGTACTTGGAAGCAATGGAGTATCCTGATTATGAGAAACACAGCAATGTTCTGGGACCAGGTCTAGATCAGCAGGATCCATACAGCGTGTCTCAGAGTAAGTCAACCGACATCACGGAAGAGATGACAGCCCTCACGCATTACATCGACCAGCCTACGCCGATTACCAATGATCCAACCCCGAACTTTGCTACTACAAACGAGAAGACGTCCAGCACGGCGATGTCGGCCACAGCCACAGTTCCGCCGAGCAGAAGGTACAGTCCCCGCCCCGTCTCAAAGAGACACCTTCCTCTCCAGAGAGGTATCATACAGACTATCCGAAGCCAGAAACATCGACAGGTATGGTAATACAACACACACTGAGCGTGACTATAACACACCAGCTCGTATCAGCGATAACCAAGCCACCATGGACTTTGTAAAGCTCCTTGCTCGCCGGGAGCTGATTAAACAGGGACTTGTAAAGTTCACCGATCGAGCTGAGAACTATAGGTCATGGCGAGCCTCATTCCAGAATGCCATCAGAGGTTTGGAACTTTCTTTCAGCGAGGAGTTAGACCTACTAGTAAATTGGCTTGGAAGCAAGTCCGCTGAACACGCCAAAAGAATGAGAGACATTAATATAAAGCATCCACACACAGGTCTACGCAAGGTGTGGGAAAGACTTGATGAGTGTTATGGGTCAATAGAAGCAATAGAAAATGCTTTATATAAGAGAATTGATGATTTTCCCAAAATAGTGTCTAAGGGTTACCAAAAGCTCAGGGTACTAAGCGATTTGTTAGCGGAACTACAGGTGGCTCAGGCGAAAGGAGATTTACCTGGATTGGCATTCCTGGACACCGCCAGGGGTGTCAATCCGATTGTTCAAAAACTTCCTGACAACCTACGAGATAAGTGGGTCACATATGGTTCGCGTTATAAACAGACTCATAATGTACCGTTCCCCACTTTTACAGTGTTTGTCGATTTTGTCGCCCAACAAGCTAAAATCAGAAACGCCCATAGCTTCGACTTCACTTTGTCCACAAAACTAACATTACTTCCACAGGTCCTCCTCACAAGGCGAATAGGTCCCCTCTAGAAGAGAATAAACCTCAAGATGTCAGTAAGCAGTGTCCTCTACACAGGAAACCACATCCTCTCCCAAAATTCAGAGCCTTCAGGGATAAGTCTTTAGAGGAGCGCAAAGGGTTCCTTAAGGAAAATAACATCTGCTTCAAATGTTGTGCCACAACCTCTCACCTTGCCAGGAACTGTGAAGCTAGCGTGAAATGTGCAGAATGCAGCAGCACGAATCGCAATACAGCCTTGCACCCTGGACCACCCCCTCGAGTGTTCTCGCAGCCAGAGGAGCACGATGGGAGAAAGAACAACACTGACGAAGGCACCCCCAAGGTCACCTCTAAATGTACAGAGATCTGCGGAGGGCTCGTGGGAGTAAGATCCTGTTCAAAAATCTGCCTTGTCCGAATCTACCCAGCAGGCTACAGGGACAAAGCGATTAAGATATATGCGATCCTGGATGACCAAAGTAACAGGCCTTTAGCCAAGTCCATCTTCTTTGACAACCTTGTAGGCCCAGGTTCTCCCTACTCCCTAAAAAAATGTTTTTAGGTACCGTTGAGACGGCGGGGAGGAAAGCTACCGGACACAAAGTGGAGTGCATAGATGGCCAGACCTGCCTACCGCTACCGACCATCCTGGAGTGCAACCAAATTCCCCACAACAGGTCTGAGATACCTTCACCGGAGGTGGCGATACATCACCCCCATCTGAAGTGTATAGCTCACCTGATACCCGAGTTTGACCCAGAAGCTCAAATAGCTTTACTCTTGGGAAGAGATATACTAAGAGTCCACAAGTCTAGAGAGTCTATCAATGGCTTCCAGAACGCTTCGTATGCACAAAGGCTTGACCTTGGTTGGGTCATAATAGGGGACGTCTGTCTAGGAGGAACACACAAGCAGACCTCAGTCAACAGTATGCTCACCAGCGTGCTAGAAAATGGACGTCCATGTCTCTTCCAGCCATGTCCAAATAGTCTGCTGGTAAAGGAGCTACCGAGCAGCACTCACCTGCCTTGCCCTTTCTCATCTCCTTCCAACGAAGACCACACCTGTGAAGGTGAACAAGACCACATAGGATGTGCAGTTTTCCGCAGAACAAAGGAAGACAACAAGACAGCGGTGTCCATAGAAGACAGGATGTTCTTGGACGTCATGGATCGAGAGATAGTCAAAGACAAGTCAAACAGTTGGGTCGCACCTCTACCATTCCGACCCCGGAGAAGACGTCTACCCAACAACAGGGAACTGGCCTACAGTCGATTCATCTCCCTCGGACACAAGCTTTGGAAGTTGCCTGAGACGAAGGAACATTTCTTTACTTTCATGGGGAAGATATTCCAGAACAACCACGCGGAGATTGCACCTGCACTTCGGCATTCAGAGAAGTGTTGGTACTTACCCATCTTCGGAGTGTACCATCCTAAGAAGCAAGGTCAGATAAGAGTGGTATTCGACTGAAGCGCAAAATGTGAAGACGTCTCGTTGAAAGATGTCCTACTGTCAGGCCCAGACCTCAACAATAGGCTCCTAGGAGGTGCTACTCTGTTTCTGCAGAGATACGGTGGCATTTATGGCTGACATACAACAGATGTTCCACTGTTTCCTCGTCATGGAGGACCACAGAAACTACTTGAGGTTCTTCTGGTACCACGATAACGACCCCAATAAGGATATCACAGAGTACTGGATGAGGGTCCACATCTTCGGTGACAGTCCCTCCCCAGCAGTCGCTATCTATGGCCTCTGAAATTCTGAAAAAGAGTGCGAAGAAAGGTACAGATCAGATGTCAGATCCTTCGTAGAAAAGGACTTCTACGTTGACGACTGTCTGAAGTCCACACCAACAAACGAGGTTGCAATCAGCCTCCTAAAGAGGGCTCAAGAAATGCTCGCTCTGTCTAACCTGAGGTTACATAACATCGCCTCCAACAGCAGAGAATTGATGGAAGCCTTTCCTTCTCAAGACTATTCCAGTGATCTGAAGGACTTAGACCTAAGCATCGACTCCCTTCCCATGCAGCGGAGCCTAGGATTGCTTTGGGATTTGAAGACGGATGCCTTCGCCTTTCAGATCACCAAAGACGAGAAACCCTTCACTCGCAGAGGAGTTCTTTCCTTTGTGAATAGCCTGTACGACCCCTTGGGGTTCGTAACTCCAGTAACTATCCAAGGCAAAATGATACTGAGAGACTTCACCCAAGGGAAGTTTGATTGGGACGATCCACTCCCAGCAGAAAAGGCAGACTTGTGGACAGAGTGGAGGAAGTCTCTTGAAGCCTTGACCGACCTTCGTGTGAAACGGCCCTATGCTTTCGTGCCATCCACAGAAGTCAAGACTCAAAGACTTTGTATCTTCTGTGACGCATCAGTCAAAGCGATCGCAGCAGTAGCGTATCTAAAGACCACAGACATGAACGAACAAAGCCATATCAGGTTCGTCATGAGTCGGACAAAGCTGGTGCCACTCCGTGAACACACGATACCCAGACTGGAATTCTGTGCTGCCGTCCTTGCAGTTGAGTTGGCCAAACTTATCTCGGATGGGTTGAATCTGCAGATCAAAAATGCCAAATTCTACACGGATAGCAATGTGGTACTGGGATACATCTGCAACGAGACGCGACGCTTTTACATCTACGTTAGCAATCGGGTACTGATGATAAGAAGATCCACCTGCCCTAATCAGTGGCACTCCGTGTCTACTCACCACAATCTTGCAGACTATGCGACTAGATCCGTCGCACCCAGTCATCTTAAGGACACTACGTGGTTCACAGGCCCTTCCTCCTTGTACTATTCGACGCCCCATTGCAGCAAGCCTGATACATTCGAACTAGTGGATCCGGATGCCAACAAAGAGCTTCGTCCTCAAGTGTCTGCCCTACATACAGTGATTTCAAGTCATCGCCTCGAATCTCATCGGTTCAGCAGGTTCTCAACCTGGAAGTCACTCGTTCGAGCCATTGCTTGCCTGCTTCACGTGGCTCAGTCCTAAAAGTCTGCAATACCTATGAGTCAGAGACCTTGTAAAGGTTGGCATCACTGCAAACATGCGTTCACCGCCCCCAACCTAGAAAAGGCCAAGATTACGATACTTCGTGTAGTACAAAGGGAAGTCTACTACAAAGAAATAGACAACCTCAACAAGGGACAACCTGTTTTTAGAGATAGCGTGCTGAAGAAGCTCGACCCGATAGTCGACCAAAACGGACTGTTGAGAATAGGTGGCCGCCTTCAAGAAGCCAAGGTAGAAGTTTCAGAGAAACACCCGGTAATAGTTCTGGGACGTCATCATGTCACAACCCTTCTCATACAACATCATCATGTCCTAGTGAGACACCAAGGGCGTTTGTTTACCGAAGGGAACCTACGTACCGGACTATGGATAATTGGAGCTAAGAGAAGAGTAAGCAAACTCATCTTTAACTGTGTTACGTGCCGCAAACTTTGTGGCATGTTTTAAAAGCAGAAGATGGCCAATCTTCCACCCGACAGACTTAGTACTGAACACCCCTTCACCAACGTCAGACTAGACGTGTTCGGCCCTTGGTCCATGGCTACACGACACACTAGGAAAGTCCATGCCGAACAAAAGTGTTGGGCAGTTCTATTCACATGTCTATCCATCAGAGCTGTCCATATTGAAGTAATCGAATCTATGAACACATCGAGCTTCATAAATGCACCTCGACGCTTCATCGCGATCAGAGGCCCTGTGAAGCGTATTCGCTCTGACAGAGGCACAAACTTTGTTGGAGCAGCCAGAGAACTCCAAATCCCTTCCAATCTAGAGGTTACTAATGTAGAAAGGTACTTAGGTGAGCAAGGATGCACTTGGACTTTCAACATACCACATCCTTCGCACATGGGAGGTGCCTGGCAAAGGATGATAGGGATAGCATGCAAAATACTAGACTATCTTCTTGCAAGCGAACACCAGACTCACACATGAGAGTTTGATTACATTCTTGGCTGAGGTCTCAGCTATCATAAATGCCAGGCAGCTGACAGCACTTTCCAGCGATTCCGGAGACCCGATAGTCCTTACTCCTGCAGTATTTCTCACACAGAAAACCTGTGTCCCAAATGCTCCACTTGGAGAGGTCAAAGACAAAGACCTCTACAGAAGACAATGGAGGCAAGTACAAAGCATATCTAATGCCTTTTGGGACAGATGGAGAAAACAGTATCTCTCTACTCTACAAACCTGGAAGAAGTGGCAGAAAGACCATCCTAACATCAAACCCGGCGATGTTGTACTCGTGAAAAACAGTCAATTGCATCGAAACGAGTGGCCACTCAGCCTAGTCACCAAATCCTTTTCCAGGAAAGTACGCAAAGTGGGGGTTAGAGTGGGTATGCTTGGAGAGAACAAACTGTTCCTCAGGCCAGTTACCGAACTCGTGTTGCCGCTTTCCCCGAAAGAGTCAAATGGTGGCATCCATTGATGCCAAGCGGGGAGTGTTCTGTCTACTCATGAGCAACTAAGGAAATGTTCATAGAGTTATTCTAGTTGCGACCTGTAGAGGTCACCAGTTGTCTGTTTATGTTGTTTAGAAGCTGCACATCATCTAGTAATACTCTTATAGTCAAGAGATAAGAGTCTGTCCCCTTTAAGAATAATGTGTGCTGAGGTACCGCCCCCCTCCTTCCTCAGGGAGAAAGATTTCCTGTAATCAGTTTTCCTGGGCTTTCAGGGAAGCAGATAAGACGTGTGACTGGCTCTACACTCTCTACAACTTTTCCCTTGTCAGATGATTCCCGTAAGAGCAAATACAATCACATGTTTTGTGTGAAATACTGTAAAGTGAAGTGTATTGTGCTCTGAGATACACCATTTAGTTAATGCCTCTTGCACTGTACTCAGGTTGATGCATTCTGTATAGAATAGAGCCTGTGGCTGTGATCTTTACCTCATTTATTCCTTTTTACTGTAACCTGTATTATCACTATGTTAGTGCTAGTTTCTTTAATGTACCCAGTACTGACTGTCATCATTTTGTATTGTGTTATAGTTTTTACCACACTATCAAGTTCATACCATCACCATTAAATCAAGATTACAGAACGCTACAGTCTATTTAATTCAGTATGAATGAGGGTTAACCTAAATCCCCCACAGCATCATACGTGGAGGAAGGCAGAACACTATTGTTTGCTCTTTTCGCCATGCCTAGGTCCAAATTATTTGTAGCTGTGTACCTAAGATTGCGTCTGTTACAGGAGTTTCATGATTTAATCATGAGTGGTCATCCGCGGTTTACAGCTATGCAGAAAGCTATTACTAGCCTTTTTTGGTGGCCATCTATGTATAATTATAATTATATTAAAGATTTTGTATCTGCTTGTGTAGTTTGCGCACACGCTAAAGTCTGTCATAACAGTCCGGTTGGAGTATTGGCTCCATTGCAATTCCAGAAAGACGGTGAACTCATCTGTCCATGGATTTCATCACAGATTTGCCTCTGTCTGGTGGGAAGACTGTCTTTGGGTGATCATTGACTGATTCATTAAACGGGCTCATTTTGTTCCTTTCTCAGAGAATTACCGAATGCAGAGACATTCTCCAGGTTTTTTATTTCTCATAAAGTAAGGCTACATGGGATCCCTCTTAACACTGTGTTTGATAGGGGAGTGCAATTTGTCTTCAAATTCTGCAGAGATTTTTGTAATAAACTGGGAATTCATTTATTTTCCTGCGCCTACCACCCTGAAACCAATGGTCAGACAGAAAGGACTAATCAATCTCTATAACAAATTTTAAAGTGTTTTGTAGAAGCTCAGTGTTTTGTTGTGACTTCATTCTTACTTCTTGCTGAGTTTGCCTTTAAGGCCACGGCCCCACTATTAGTATTTGGCCAGTATTTTTTCTCAGGAGTGGGAGCCAAAACCAGGAGTGGGTGATAAATGTAGAATTGGTGACTTTTTTCTATTATACCTTTTCTCTGATTGTTCTTCACCTGGTTTTGGCTTCCACTCCCGAGGAAAAATACTGACAAAATGCTGATAGTGGAGCTGTGGCCTAACAGTCGTATCAGTCAGTCGGCTGGAACTTCGCCATTTTATTGTAATTATGGTGATCATCCCCATTTTTTTGAATTTTCCTTTCTCTTTCCTGTTTGCC
Source organism: Phyllobates terribilis (assembly GCF_046119375.1). Classification (NCBI taxonomy): domain Eukaryota; kingdom Metazoa; phylum Chordata; class Amphibia; order Anura; family Dendrobatidae; genus Phyllobates; species Phyllobates terribilis. The sequence goes on from NW_027362830.1 coordinate 6,199,894, forward strand.
CGAATGGCCATTTCTCCACCCGTATTAAGTGCTCCCAAGTCCTTAGTATGGTCTTTGAAAGGAATAAGTCAGCTAGAGATAGTCGCCATCATGCTCTCCAGAGACCCCCGAGCATCCCCAAGGAATAATCGTAAATCATCGGCAAACAATGCCACCTTCTCTTCCTTGGTCCCATATTTAAATCCATTTATCTCAGACATTTTACTAATTACTGCCACAAGAGGTTCAGTTGATATTGAAAAGAATAAGAGAGACAGGGGCTCTCTCTTTTTGCCATAAAAGCCATTCGCTCTTATTTTGGCCTTTGAGTCCGAATAAAGCATTTGCACCCATTATATAAATTTGTCCATCTGCTGCAATGTAGCTGAGAAATATTGCCATTCTACACTGTCAAAGGCCTTAGCTGCGTCCAAAGACAAGATCACCCTCTGACCAATATTATCAGCCCTTGCTTGTATATTAATATAAAGCCTTCTGAGATTGATTGTGGTGGACATATCAGGCATAAACCCAGACTGATTGGGGTGTATTATTGAGGTTACTTTTGAGAGTCTTTTATCAAGAAGTTTGACGTCTACTGTTAAAAGAGAGATGAGTCTATAGGATGCCGGCATGCTGGGGGCCTTGCCTTATTTAGGTAATACTGTAATTATGGCTTCATGCATGGATGTGGCAATGATCCTCCTTCGAATTGTATACCTCCAATAATACTGGTAGTAATACTTCCTTATATCTCTTATATGCTTCCACTGGAAGACCGTCCATTCCCGGTGCTTTATCGTTGGCCATTGAGCTCAGTGCCCATTCTAACTCTTCTATATCAAGTAGTTCATCTAATAAATTCTGAGAGTCTAAGGAAAGGAGCGGGAGCTGAGCTTTATCTAGGAAGGTCTGGGTCTGTTCTTCTGAGGGTTGAACCTGAGAAGTATACAGCTTTGCATAGTATTCCTCCAACACTTTCAGCATGTCCACTGTGGACTGTACACATTACCCTCCCTAGTCTCCAGACTGGATATAAAGGCCGAGTCCCTCTGGGCAGCAGCTATCACAGATATAAGTGACCTGCTTTTCCCCTTCTTCACATTATTGCACCTTGTGAAGCAGCTTCTTCCTTCCTGCAGCTGCAATGTTCCCGGATTCAGCAGGTCCTGAGCTGCTTTCTGTTTTGCGCAGCCGGCGTTGGATCTGTAATCATCGCACTCTCTGCATCTCCCAATCCCTGAAACACCAATCGCCCCTGCTGCTTAGTCCGGGATTTAGCTGCTGAGATTTCTGTTATAAATATTCCTCTAAGGTCGGCCTTCATGGCTTCCCATACATATGAAAAATAAGTTGTATTCTTATTAATCACAAGATATTCCTTTATATCCCCCTCAATTTTCCCCTTAAGGTCTATAACTTGCAGCCAAAAGGGGTTAATTTCCCTGTGGGTCTGTTCTGCATTGGGGGATTAAGCTTAGGGAGACACAGAGGGGAATGATGGGATAGCGCTCTGGGCAGGAGCTGGAGTCAGATATAAGACCCTGCATCAGATCATTTCCAAGAGCCAAATCCATTCTCCACAATGAGGAGACTGTGGAGGAAGAGCAGGAGTATTGGTATACATTAGGATGACGGACTCTCCAAAGAGCAATTACTGCTGTCTCCTTAAGTGACCAAAAGGGGTACAATTGCCTATTACCCTCTTAGCTTCATGTCTCCCTCTATCCCAGTGATAATCCGGTATATTATTGAAGTCCTCTATTATAATATAGGGGGGTGTGCGAGAAGCCGGAAATAATAGTGAGAATTGTATGTATGATTCTCCTGGAATATGGGGGTGACATGTAGATAGAGATTATTAATAGAGATTTAGTAATAACTTACAGAACAAATACACGTACTGACCCTCTGCATCTATTATCACTTTAAGATGCTCACATTGGGAGTGTCTTAAAGGGAAGGAGCCACGATTTTTTAATTTTGTATTAAAAATTATTGATTATATAATCAATTATTTTTAATACAAAATTAAATGTACCAATTTATTAGTTTTTTTATTTATACATTTTTATTTCAGCCACTGGGGGCTGCCATTTTAATTTGGTGGGGGTGTAAGTGTCTGAGCAGGACACTTACACGCAGGGAGATGGGGTCCATACACGCCATGAGGAGGATGATGGAGGCCATACAAGCCGGGAGGAGGGTGATGGGAGCCATGCACGCCGAGAGGAGGATGATGGGGGCCATGAATGCCGGGAGGATGATGATGGAGGCCATGCACACCGGGAGGAGGATGGGGGCCATATACACAGGTAGGAGAAGGATGGGGGCCATACACACAGGTAGGAGGAGAATGGGGGCCATATACGCCGGGAGCAGAAGGATGGGGACCATACACACAGGAGGAGAATGGGGGGCCATAAACACATGGAGGAGGAGGATGGGAGCCATACACACATGGAGGAGGATGGTGGCCATACACGCAGGGAGGTGGATGATGGGGGCCATACACACCAGGATGCACTTTATGGGACACATTCTACTGTGGGGCACTATATGACACCATTACACTGTGGAGTAATATGTGAGGCACATTATAGTATGTTGCACTATATGGAGCCATTATAGTGTAGTGCACTACACACTGTGTGCAGAATTATTAGGCAAGTTGTATTTTAGAGGATTATTTTTATTATTGATCAACAACTATGTTCTCAATCAACCCAAAAGACTCATAAATATCCAAGCTTAATATTTTTGGAAGTTGGAGTGTTTTTTTTTTCCGATTTGGCTATCTTAGGAGGATATCTGTTTGTGCAGGTAACTATTACTGTGCAGAATTATTAGGCAACTTAATAAAAACCAAATATAATCCCATCTCACTTGTTTATTTTCACCAGGTAAACCAATATCAGTGCACAAAATTTAGAAATAAACATTTCTGACATGCAAAAACAAAAACCAAAAAAATGAGTGATGAATATAGCCACCTTTCTTTATGATGACACTCAACAGCCTTCCATCCATAGATTCTGTCAGTTGCTTGATCTGTTTTCAATCAACATTGCGTGCAGCCGCCACCACAGCCTCCCAGACACTGTTCCGAGAGGTGTACTGTTTTCCCTCCCTGTAGATCTCACATTTCATGATGGACCACAGGTTCTCTATGGGGTTCAGATCAGGTGAACAAGGGGGCCATGTCATTATTTTCTCTTCTTTTAGACCTTTACTGGCCAGCCATGCTGTGGAGTAGTTGGATGCATGTGATGGAGCATTGTCCTGCATGAAAATCATGTTTTTCTTGAACGATACCGACTTCTTCCTGTACCACTGCTTGAAGAAGTTGTCTTCCAGAAACTGGCAGTAGGTCTGGGAGTTGAGCTTCACTCCATCCTCAACCCAAAAAGGTCCCACAAGTTCATCTTTGATGATACCAGCCCATACCAGTACCCCACCTCCACCTTGCTGGCATCTGAGTTGGAGTGGAGCTCTCTGCCCTTTACTGATCTAGCCTCTGGCCCATCCATCTGGCCCATCAAGAGTCACTCTCATTCCATCAGTCCATAAAACCTTTGAAAAATCAGTCTTAAGATATTTCTTGGCCCATTCTTGACGTTTTATCTTATGTTTCTTGTTCAAAGGTGGTCATTTTTCAGCCTTCCTTACCTTGGCCATGTCCCTGAGTATCGCACACCTTGTGCTTTTTGATACTCCAGTAACATTGCAGATATGAAATATGGCAAAACTGGTGGCGAATAGCATCTTGGCAGCTTCACGCTTGATTTTCCTCAATTAATGGGCAGTTATTTTGCACCTTTTTTGGCCAACGCGCTTCTTGCGACCCTGTTGGCTATTTGCCATGAAACGCTTGATTGTTCGGTGATCATACTTCAAAAGTTTGGAAATTTCAAGACTGCTGCTTCCCTCTGAAAGACATCTCATAATTTTGGACTTTTCAGAGCCTGTCAAATCTCTCTTCTGACCCATTTTGCCAAAGGAAAGGAAGTTGACTAATAATTAAGCACACCTTATATAGGGTGTTGATGTCATTAGTCAACACCCCTCCTCATTACAGAGATGCACATCACCAGATTTACTGAATTGGTAGTTGGCTCTCAAGCCTATGGAGCTTGGAGTAGGACAACATGTATAAAAAGTATCATGTGATCAAAATACTCATTTGCCTAATAATTCTGCACACATTGTATATTGTATTGTAAAGTTATAGGGTTGCAGAGCCAGGCTGCATCGTAGTAAGTATCCATTGTCCCCAGAAACTCTGTTCAGCCAGGTGAGAGGATTGTGATCAGTAACCACAGTGAATTCTCATCCATACAAATATGGCTTTAGTTTCCTAAGGGCCCATACTACAGCCAGGCATTCCTTTTCAACAGTTGCATAGGCCACTTCCCGGTCCAGCAGTTTCCTGCTGAGGTAGGCAATGGGGTGCTCCTCTCCAGCTGAATTCACCTGGCTGAGTGCAGCTCCAAGTCCATAAGAAGAGGCATCCGTCTGCACAATAAATCTCCTCTTGTAGTCTAGAGCAGCCAGAATAGGGTCGCAGACCAGGGCGTTCTACAGCCGGTTAAAAGCCTCATCAGAGGATGGAGTCCAGGCCACCCGGGGCATTGTTTTCTTGGTGAGGTCTGTAAGAGGCTTGGCCACAGTGCTGAAATGAGAAACAAATTTTTGGTAATAACTAGCAGTGCGCAAAAAAGCCATAACTTGTTTCTTGGTTTGGGGTACAGGCCAATCTCTAATAGCCTGGATTTTGGCAGGTTCAGGCCGTAGCTTCCCCCCTCCTACTCTATGCCCTAGGTACTGGACTTTACCCATCCCCAACTGGCATTTATCTGGTCGAATGGTTAGGCCTGCTGCAAGAATCCGGTCAAGAACAACTGCTACTTGATTCAAATGTTCCTACCACGTCTGGCTGAAGATGGCAATATCATCTAAGTAGGCACAAGCAAAGTCGCCACATCCCCGGAGGATCTGGTCCACCATTCTCTGAAAGGTTGCAGGGGAATTCTTCATTCCGTAAGGCATGTTTAGAAATTCATACTGACCAAAGGGGGTTATAAAAGCCAACCTTTCTCTCTCTCCCTCCATTAGAGGGATTTGCCAGTATTACATACTGAGATCCAAGGTAGTGACATATCGGGCCCCAGCTAGCCAGTCTAGAAGTTCATCAATACGGGGCATTGGGTAAGGATCACTGATGGTATGGTCATTTAGTCGTCTGTAGTCCACACAAAATCAAGTACTCACATTTTTCTTGGGTACTAACACCACAGGAGAAGCCCAAGGGCTATGGGAGGCCTGAATTACCCCGAGCTGTAACATCTCCTCCAGTTCGTGCTGCATGGTGGTTCTAACTGATTCTGGTACTCGGAAAGGGGCCTGCTGTATAGGACAGATGCCCCGAGTGTCCACATGATGTTGGGCTACTGTGGTTCGACCTGGTCAGGATGAGAAAGCAGCCTGTCTTTGATGGAGCACTCCCAGCATCTGGGTTTTCTGTAAGGAATCCAGGTGATCTCTCAGAGGAACCTGTTCCACAGAGGATTGGGCACTCGCTGCTTCCACAAGATCAGGTAGTGAGTCCTCCTCCTCCTGACTGTCTTCTGAAGCTAGCCGACAGCTTGCTATCACTGGTAGTGACCGGTCATGGTACTCCTTAATCATATTCACATGGACAGTCTTTTGTCTTAAACCCTGGTCATATAAAGCAAGAAGGTTATTGGTGTCAATAAGTTTCCTGAGAACCCGGAAGGGACCCTCCCATGTTGTCTGCAGTTTATGTTGCCAAGGGGGAACAATCATTAATACCTGTTGTCCTTCTGCAAACTCCCGATAGCATGCTTTGCGGTCATACCACGTCTTCTGTCTGGTTTAAGCCATCCGCACATGATCATGAGCAAAACTAGCAAGTTGAGCCAGGGTTTCACGAAGCTTCAGGACATATGGAACAACAGGGGTTCCTGTATCTTCAACTTGCCCCTCCCAATATTCTTTTAGCAGGGTTAAAGGTCCTCTGACCTTTCCTCCATAGAGAAGATCAAAGGGGGAGAACCCAGTGGACTCCTGGGGGACTTCCCAATAAGCGAACAGGAGATGGGGTAGGTACTTCTCCCAGTCTGAATCCCTGTCAGTGAAGGATCTAAGCATATTCTTCAAAGTGCCATTGAATCGTTCACAAAGTCCATTTGTTTGAGGATGATAAGGTGTCGTTCGGATCGCTCGTACTCCACAAGTGCGCCACAGACACTGTACCAGCTCTGACATGAACTGTGAGCCTTGGTCTGTCAGGATCTCACTTGGGAATCCTCCTTTGGTGAAAATGGTAACCAGGGCCTCGGCCACCTTGGCTGCAGAAATACTTGACAAGGCCACAGCTTCTGGATATTGGGTGGCATAGTCCACAACAGCAAGAATGTACTGCTTTCCAGATTTACTTGGTTTAGCCAGGGGTCCAATGATATTGACAGCTACTCTTTGAAAGGGTTCTTCTGTTATAGGGAGCAGTTGCAAGGGTGCCTTTGGGTGATTTCCTGGTCGCCCTCTACGCTGACATATGTCGCATGTTCGGAAAAAATTTCCACGGCCTGAGAAATCCCAGGCCAATAGAAAATTTGAGTCAATCGTCTCTCAGTGCGGGTTTTCCCTTGATGGCCAGCAGTAGGAATGTCATGAGCAAAGTGTAATAGGGAGACTCTGTATTTCTGAGGGACATCAGCTGTTTGCTCTAAGTCCAGGGTCTATCTATGGAGTCAGGGTTGGTAACCCGATATAGAAGTCCATTTTCTCTGATAATTTTTTCCCCATTTTCCCCTAACTGCCCTATTTCAGCCCGAGTTCTAAAACTAGCTAGGGTGGGGTCAGTCTCTACCTCTTGTCTAAACTGAACTTTATCCCAAGTGACACTCATATGATCCCCCACAAGAAGAGTCACTCACCGGCCGTGACGGCTGTTCTGGTGGCATTACTTCCATTGACAGGGTGACACGTCCACATCTGCAGCTCTCTTGGCTTGACTTTGAGTTACCGCACCAACAAAGTCACATTGAAGATTCCCCTCATCGTTTCCTAGAAGAACGTCTGCAGGAAGGCCGCTCATCACACCATTCAGGCATTGTTTTGCCCCAAAGCCATAATCCAGGGTCACACTCGCTCTTGGAATATATCTCTGAGTACCTCCAGCCAATTCAATGACAATTCCTGGCCCCTTTTGAATTGCTTCTGGTTGAATTATTCAAGGATCGGCTATGGTGAGAAAAGCCCCAGTGTCACGAAAGCCAACAACTTTTTGGCCATCTAGCACGACCTCCTGTAGATGTAGACGAACATGTGGCTGTGGCTCGCACCCCATAGACTCCTGGTAGGGGAGCCAATATATCAGAGTCACTTGGCAAATCATCAGGGGGTGAATCCAGCTCTTCTCCTGTTGAAGGTGTCTCTAGATAATGGACAGGAAAAGGTGGTTTGTAGCTGTTCGGCCTCTGAACACCTGGACAGGTGGCTTGCAGATGACCAGGCTGCCCACGTCCATAACATCTGCGTTCTTTGATTTTTTCTCCACGTCGTATTCCCAAAGAGGAGGCAGGATTAATGGGAGGCACATTCACACGGGGTCCCCCATAAGTTGGTAGTCTAGTGGGACGGTGAACATTGAAGGCCGACAATGTTGGAGAGCTGGTAGTTTTCTTCTCACTGGCTAGTAGTTTTTTCCACTGAGGTTTGATGGTGAGAACCTCATCAGCTAGAGCAGCAGCTTGTTCCACTGAGAGTCCATAGCTCTATAAGCCTCAGCAGCTCCCCCCCTCTAAGAGCCCCACTAGATGTCTGACTAGCTCCCTTTCCAGGACTTACATTAATCGACATTGATGTTCAAAGTCCTGGAAGAAGCCCTCAATGTCGCATGCAGCCTCATTAAATGGCTTGAAGTCCTTACGGGACACTCCACTCTTGGGAATTCCCTCGTGGTGGGTGCTGTGGTTACAGTCTGTCTGGAGCTTCTAGCTGCTTCTGCTTCCACCATGCGCTGACTCTCCTTAGCTGTGCGGATGGCCTCCCTCTTATCTTCTATGGTGGCCTCATCTCCAAGCAATGCCATCTCCTCTTCATACCACACAATCCACTGACTTTTTGGGTATTTACCTCCAGCTCCCGTCTTTCCTCCCCTTGCTGTGGAAATCCTTCCTCGGTGCCATGCTTCTTCCAAAGCCTCAATTAATTGCTCCTTGGACAGTCCTTTGTAACCGACTCCAAATTCACAGGCCTTTGTTTGTAGGCTCAACACAGTCCAGTTCCTGTATCCTGAGTTTCTGGTTCCAGATGTTGATGGGCCGCTGTCCTCCATTCCTTCTGCTCTGATCCCATGGTGGCCAACCAGTTTGTGACGGGGTGTGTGACAGAGCAAGAAGGGACACCAGGCCGATGATCAATCCAACAAGATTTAGTGAGGCAGGGAACATAGAACATCAAATATCAATATTGTTCCTTAGAGTCCACAATGAGTCCACACCAAAAGGGGAACTGTTCCGGGGGCGCCACCCGGCAATCGAACGCCAGGGAAAAGGTAGAAATAATCCTGCGATGAGTTTGATGGATCCAACAGATGAGGGACACAACACAATCCCATGTGGCAGCTTCTAACCATCCACACACAGGCACCAGGATCTCGCCTCAGCGTAAGATCCTAGCCCTTTGCACGGCAGCACCCAACTAACTGGCCAAAACCATGTGTCTATTGTTCTGTATCCTGGGATCAGCCCATCGATGGGGGAGGGGTACCACCTATTTTGAACATAAGGCTACCTTGAGAAGTTTCCAGAAGCCACAGGCTTATATTGGATGAGTCCTATCCTGAAAAGAACAAAGACCGAATCCCCCACTAGATGTTGACCCAGGCATGATTACATTGCAGTCCAGGAACACAGGCCGGGGGAGGGACACGTTGTTACACACATAAGCTACTGTAACTTGATTATCTGAGAGAACCTTAACATTTTGACCTTGGAGGGAGACTCAAGCCCCCGTCTCACATAGCGAGATCGCTAGCGAGATCGCTGCTGTGTCACGGTTTTAGTGACGCAACAGCGACCTCACCAGCGATGTCGCTATGTGTGACACTTTGCAACGATCAGGCCCCTGCTGTGAAGTCGCTGATCGCTGGAAAGTGTCCTGGACCATTTTTTGGTCGTTGCCCTCCCGCTGGTCAGCACACATCGCTGTGTGTGACCAGCGGGAGCTGCGATCAGGCTGGTAACCATGGTAAACATCGGGTTACTAGGGGCACACACGCACCTAGTAACACGTTGTTTATCATGGTTACCACTCTGCTACAGTGAGAGGGAGGTTACCGCTCACTTTAGCAGGCTCGTAACCATGATAAACATCGGGTTACTATGGGGACACGCGCACCTAGTAACCCGTTGTTTATCATGGTTACGAGCCTGCTAAAGTGAGCGGTAACCTCCCGCTCACTGTAGCAGAGTGGTAACCATGATAAACAGCGGGTTACTAGGTGCGCGTGTGCCCCTAGTAACCCGATGTTTACCATGGTTACCAGCCGGCTCCTGCTTCAGCAGGCTCGTAACCAGGAGCAGGACATCGTTGAAAGATTCTTTCCACGATGTCGCTGCTCCCCTGATCGTTGGTGAGCCTGCCTGTTTGACAGCTCACCAGCGACCACATAGCGACGCAGCAACGATCCCTGACAGGTCGTATCGTTGTCGGGATCGTTGCTGCGTCACTAAGTGTGATGGGGCCTTAAGAAACTATTCGCTGCCTTATCCACTGCCAGAAGTTCTTTTGCATTGGAGGAAAGGTTCTTCTCGTTATCTGACCAGGTACCCTGAATCACCATATCCCCCAAATGGGCTCCCCACCCCCTGGGACTAGCGTAGGTAGTGATTTATCCTAGCAACTTTGGGTGCCCAGGAAACCCCTCAGGATAGATTTACCTCATCTTGCCACCATTGTAAGGCTTTCACTGACCGAGGTGATAAAGAGAAAATTCCTTCTAAGCGCCCTCTAAGAGAAACTTCATTATGCAACACATCCCACTGCAAAACCCTGGAACGATTTTGTGCCCATAAAAACCCTGGGAAACACGGCGTGAGGGTACCTAAACAGGGACATTGCTCCTCTAAAGGACAAGACCGGATTGGCAATGGTTTCTTCACCTGGCTCTTAATCCTTTGTATTTTAGTTTCCGGAAAGTAACATTTTTGAGCTACCTAATCCAGCATAATTTCTAAAAATTGTTGAATCCTTGAGGGGACCAATCTGGATTTTTCTAACTTCAGCACCCAGCCCAGATTATTAAGGATGGACATCACCTCCTTTAGGTGTTCTTTACATTGGTAGGCCGAATTCCCTACCACTAAAAAATCATCCAGATAAGGAATAATTAGAATATCTTGTTCCTGGATATGAGCCATAACTTCTGCCACTACTTTAGTAAACACCCGAGGGGCTATGGCTAGACCGAATGGTAGGGCCCTGAACTGAAAATGTTTTATTTCTCAGTAAATAATTATGGTCACCCTCAGGTATCTTTGATATTCTTGATGTGTAGGAACGTGATAGTACGCATCCTTCAAATCCAATACTACCATGTAACACCCAGTAAAAAGTAATCTTATTGTCAAACTAATAGACTCCATTTTAAATGTGCAAACATTCAAGAACCTATTTAGGGCTTTCAGGGTAATGATAGCTGTAAAGGAACCGTCAGGTTTAGAAACCAGGAAGAGGGGAGAGTAGAACCTCAACCCTTTTTCTGACGCTGGGACCTCCACCAGGACTGCCTTCTGCACTAAATCCAGCACCTCTTTTTGTCGGGCTAGTTATTCTTTCTCAGATGAACGGACCGGGGTCAAGATGAATCTCTCATGAGGGATCGCCTGGAACTCAAACCTCAGACCCGAACCTATCAGATCAAGGATCCAGTTACTGGCTGAAATATTCATCCACGCAGGTAAGAAGCACAAACAGACTTTCCCTTACCTGGGCTACAAGTCATTTACTCAGCTTCCGGGGTCCCTGGAAAGAAGAACCGAACAGAAGCCCTCTACTTTTCGGCCTGGGATCCTCCCACTTGTCTTGATCTTTTTGCGGTCTTTTACAGACAAATTTTCTTTTATGAAATGAGTGTCTATAGGTAGACATGGATAGATTAGGGAATCCCTTTTTCGCATAGCTTGCTTTGTCCAAAATTTCATCTAGAGCCGGCCCAAAGAAATGATCTCCCTTGCATGGATAGAGCACAGTCTCGTTCTGGCCTGGATATCACCCGGCCAGCACTTGAGTTATAAAGCTCGACGAGCCGCATTGGACAGGGCAGCCGATCTTGCTACCAACATGGCTGAATCTGCCGAGGCGTCCGCTAGGAAAGCAGCAGCTCCTTGCATCAGTGGGATGTTAGACAATATATCTTTCCTAGGCATCCTATCTTTCATATGGAATTCAAGCTGTTCCATCCATATCATCAGAGACCTGGCGGTACAGGTTGCTGCGACCGCCAGCTTTAAGGCTCCAGCAGTTGTCTCCCAGGTCCCCTTAAGAAAGGTATCGGCTTCTATGTCCAAAGGGTACTTGAGGGCTCCCATATCATCAAAGGGAAGAGATGACTTCCTAGATGCTTTCGTTATTGCCACATTAAGTCTTGGGGCTTTCTCCCAAGAGGATGCGGCCAAGTCCTCAAAGGGGTATTTCCTTTTAAAGGAAAGGGGGAGAGAGCCCTTTCTATCAGGTCTTTCCTTCTCTCTTTGTATCAAGCTCTGAACCCTATCATGAACCGGAAAACATTTTCTTTTCCATTGTTCTAGGCCCCTAAACATGACGTCTTGGACAGGTTTCTCTGGTCTAGCTTTAACCAGACCATCAATCTCATTTAATGGGAAACAGTGTTGCCCAGCCCCACTATCTGAGGACGAGGATGAGGAAGAAGAGCGATCAGACTCTTCCTCATAGTCTGATGGGATGGGGACGTCCGAAGCCGGGGAACCCTCCCAATCCTAAACCTCCTTCCTCTTTCTTTTTTTAGAGAGGGCCTTGCAGATCTCTGACTTGTCCAAGGATTTTAATTCTGATGAAAAACTAGGGGTCTCGTCTGCCAGAGTCTGGTTGATACAGGACTGACACAGCCTTTTTGGGTATGAGTCCGCTAACAGGGCTTTACACAATGCACATTCCTTGTGCCTAGTTTCGGTGACGCACTTCTTCCCCTAGTAAAAGATAGACAAGAAGAAGGGACACCCTATTATTAAGTGAACTTTCTCGAAGATCACTTACCCATAAGACTCAGATGGCTGGTACCGGTTTGAAGGAAGGATCTTTCATAGCCTAGGTATCATCCCTGGCTGCAGATTCATCCATCCTGCTGGAGCTAAGGTGATTGGACCTGCTTGCAGATCCACGCCTTTCTGAGGTCCGGTTACCTCCGCTCACCCCAATGTGCCATTTCTCCTGGAGCTTCCCAAGCAGCCGCTGAAATGGTTATGGTTGCTGCTGTTGCTGCTCACTCTGTCTCCATTTAGAATATGGGTCAGAAGTAGCTGGGAAGCACAGGGCTATGGTGCAAGACCTAATTTATAGGTGCACCAGCCCCCCTTTTGTTTTTTTGTTTTTTTAAATTTCTCCGCCCCCATCTGTTAGCAGATGCGCTGCCCAGCGGGAGCGTCACCTGAAGTGGTCAGAAGGCAAAAAACTTGTGCTCCCCGGCACTCTGGCCGCACATGACCAGCACTTCCGGGTCCGGTCACGTGACTGCCAGGGGCGCCCAACGCATCATCATGCCGCGCCCTCTACTCTCAGACAAGTCCTGAGGCGCGCAGTAGCCGAACCATGGATCCCGGAAGCCACAGCCATGACGCTGGAGCTGCAAAACCCCAGACAGGGGCGCTGCTCAACAGTTCCTCCACTAGCTACGGTGACATCCCCCTGGGCGCACCATAGCCAGGATCCAGAGCCAGCCCGGACAGCCAGCTGGAATTTTCAATCTTCGACAGGTAAGCCTGCCACAGGTTCCCCATCAAGGACAGGAAGCCAACTGAGGCAGAGAGGGTTGCCGCCCATTTTAAGCCTGTAGGTTTCCTGTCCTTGATGGGCGGACCCTCTCTAGTGGTGCTGTCATGGTTGACCAATAAATTACTACTAATGACTGATTGCTTAGTGAAGGCCACGAGAACGTCATCATCTATCTCTTTCTTATACAATGCAATGAGGGATGTGATGTTGGGAGTAAATCTTGAAATTTTTTTCAAACACTGGGAGAAACAATTTAATGATCAAGGCATTAGAGTAGACTTAAGAGAAGGTTGGGAAAAAACCCCCTGAAAAGCAATAACTAATCAGATATGGAGGGAAACCCATTTTAAGATCATTCATAAAGGAAGATACGCCTTTGTTCTCCCCAAAACGCCCCTTAAACCTGATAGAATTACTTATTGTCCTAAATGTAAAACCCCTTCTTTAGACTTATTACATGGGCTTTCGCTGTGTCCAAAATTACGCATCTTCTGGTGGGCTATTCTATTCATTGAAAAAATGTTGAACTTTAAAACACAACTCCCTCTTATGATGATATTGTTTCAGTACTGGCCTAGAGATAAATGAAGAACTTCCTTTTTTCGTTTTAAGATCCCCCATTATTATATGTTTTGGTTCTGTTGATTGGAACCTTCAATCCAGAAAAAAATAAGAAACTCACGAGCAAATACTTTGTGAAATGGAAAACTTTTATTGAAAAACACTGTAATCAAGAAGAAATCACACATATTGTAACGTCCTTTCTTAACTCTGTTTGGTATCACACTGAGAAACTGAGAGGGTCCCTAGGAAAACCCCTACAAGACCCAACACTTGATACTGTAAATATTGTATGATACATAACAATCTATTGGGAAAAGTAATTGATATTAGAACACATAATGAGAAACCAACTTGCATAAAGGTGTGAAATGGTTAGACAAAGATTATAGCATGTAGATCAGGGAAAGGAAGGAGGATGAGAATACGAACAAATTAGAAAGGACGGATTGGTATGTGTCACAACGTATGGCTGAAAGCTCAAGAATCAACAGAAAGACCCATTTGGATTGATTTTTTCTTGTGTTTATGGTTGGATGTGTTTTGAATTATCTTTACAATAAAACCAATAAAATATGTTTAAAAACATAATAATAATAATAATAATGTGGGATGCCATGAAGGCGTATGTTATAGGAACACTTAGGAGATATTATTAGATACAAAGCTAAAAGTAAAGAAGTCATACAAGATCTCCAAAATGGGGAGCAACAGACTGAGGTGCAATACATCCTAAACCCATCAGCTGGTAATGGGTGAGAGCTGGAAGCAGCTCAGAGATTATTTCATGATCATCTTATCTCTAAGGCGGAAAACACGCAGTTCTTTACAGAGCAAAAGTATTTTTAACAGGGGGAAAGTGTGGAGCATCTTCTTTCTACCATAGTTAAATCACAGGAGGGTCCATCTGATGTCGCTCAGTTGATTATGGAAAATGGAGATACCATAATGGGAAACAATAATGTGCTCAATGCCTTTCATACTTACTATTCTAATATTTATGAATCAAGATTTGGAGCTAATGAGGATGAACTTGGATGGTTTCTTGATGATATAAAATTACCTAAAGTTTAAAGAGGAAAGTAGGTCCTACCTAGAAAACCCACTGACAATGTCTGAACTTGAGGATGCATTACAGTCCCTTGCTAATGGAAAGGCGCCTGGCTCTGATGGACTGTCATGTGAATTTTTTTAAAAATATAAGAATCTCCTAATCCCTAAACTATTAGATACTTTTAATCAAGCATTAGAATCGGGTCACATACCAAAATCTATCAATGACACTATTGTAGTGGCCCTTTTGAAACCAAGGAAAGACCCGCTGCACCCCGAGTCATATCATCCCATTGCTCTTCTATAGGTAGACACTAAAATAATTGCAAAGGCCCTGGCAAATAGATTATTTCGCATTATTATGGAGATTATTCATCAGAATCAATCAGGCTTTATGCCAGACTGGTCCACAGCAAAACATTTACGACGGCTTTTTTTTGAATATTCAGAAATCAGATGTAATAATGGGGCATAAAGCTATTCTTTCTCTCGATGCGGCTAAAGCATTCGATAGCGTAGAATGGAAATACCTTTGCGAGGTTCTTAAAAGGTTTGGGGTCGGTCCCAAATTCCTATCATACATACAGGTTTTGTACTCTGGACCTCAGGCTAAAATAAGAACAAATGGTCTCTTATCTGCTTCAATCGTGTTGGGGAGGGGCACACGGCGGGGATGTCCCCTGTCTCCCCTCCTTTACGCGATCGCCATTGAACCTTTGGCCTGTATGTTATGTGCTGGTCCGGATATTGTAGGCTTTAAATATGGTAACTTAGATGAACAAGTTTCACTCTATGCTGACGATTTACTGATATACAGTACAGACCAAAAGTTTGGACACACCTTCTCATTTAAAGATTTTTCTGTATTTTCATGACTTTGAAAATTGTACATTCACACTGAAGGCATCAAAACTATGAATTAACACATGTGGAATTATATACTTAACAAAAAAGTGTGAAACAACTGAAAATATGTCTTATATTCTAGGTTCTTCAAAGTAGCCACCTTTTGCTTTGATGACTGCTTTGCACACTCTTGGCATTCTCTTGATGAGCGTCAAGAGGTAGTCACCGGAAATGGTTTTCACTTCACAGGTGTGCCCTGTCAGGCTTAATAAGTGGGATTTCTTGCCTTATAAATGGGGTTGCGACCATCAGTTGTGTAGTGCAGAAGTCAGGTGGATACACAGCTGATAGTCCTACTGAATAGACTGTTAGAATTTGTATTATGGCAAGAAAAAATCAGCTAAGTAAAGAAAAATGAGTGGCCATCATTACTTTAAGAAATGAAGGTCAGTCAGTCCGAAAAATTGGGCAAACTTTGAATGTGTCCCCAAGTGCAGTTGCAAAAACCATCAAGCGCTACAAAGAAACTGGCTCACAATGAGGACCGCCACAGGAAAGGAAGACCAAGAGTCACCTCTGCTTCTGAGGATAAGTTTGTCTGAGTGACCTGCCTCAGAAATCGCAGGGTAACAGCAGCTCAGATTAGAGACCAGGTCAATGCCACACAGAGTTCTAGCAGCAGACACATCTCTACAACAACTGTTAAGAGGAGACTTTGTGCAGCAGGCTTTCATGGTAAAATAGCTGCTAAGAAACCACTGCTAAGGACAGGCAACAAGCAGAAGAGACTTGTTTGGGCTAAAGAACACAAGGAATGGACATTAGACCAGTGGAAATCTGTGCTTTGGTCTGATGAGTCCAAATTTGAGCTCTTTGGTTCCAACCACCGTGTCTTTGTGCGATGCAGAAAAGGTGAACGGATGGACTCTACATGCCTGGTTTCCACTGTGAAGCATGGAGGAGGAGGTGTGATGGTGTGCGGGTGCTTTTCTGGTGACACTGTTGGGGATTTATTCAAAATTGAAGGCATACTGAACCAGCATGGTTACCACAGTATCTTGCAGCGGCATGCTATTCCATCCAGTTTGCGTTTAGTTGGACCATCATTTATTGTCAATGACCCCAAACACACCTCCAGGCTGTGTAAGTGCTATTTGACCAAGAAGGAGAGTGATGGGGTGACCTGGCCTCCACAGTCACCAGACCTGAACCCAATCGAGATGGTTTGGGGTGAGCTGGACCGCAGAGTGAAGGCAAAAGGGCCAACAAGTGCTAAGCATCTCTGGGAACTCCTTCAAGATTGTTGGAAGACCATTTCCGGTGACTACCTCTTGAAGCTCATCAAGAGAATGCCAAGAGTGTGCAAAGCAGTTATCAAAGCAAATGGTGGCTACTTTGAAGAACCTAGAATAAAAGACATATTTTCAGTTGTTTCACACTTTTTTGTTAAGTATATAATTCCACATGTGTTAATTCATAGTTTTGATGCCTTCAGTGTGAATGTACAATTTTCAAAGTAATGAAAATACAGAAAAATCTTTAAATGAGAAGGTGTGTCCAAACTTTTGGTCTGTAC
The DNA here is from genome assembly GCF_046119375.1 of Phyllobates terribilis. Taxonomy (NCBI): domain Eukaryota; kingdom Metazoa; phylum Chordata; class Amphibia; order Anura; family Dendrobatidae; genus Phyllobates; species Phyllobates terribilis. The sequence goes on from NW_027362830.1 coordinate 6,216,947, forward strand.
TGTATATACACTGTAGGTGATATCCAGAAGTCTATTGAACCTATTCCGATCATTATTGGAGAGTTTGGTGAATGGTCAGGACTGTCCATTAATTGGGATAAGTCGGTTATTCCACCATTTGATGATATCCCTAATTCGAGCATATTAGAACATACACGAATACAAACGGTTGAGAAATTCTAATACCGGGTATAACTATAACAAAAAGAACTCAGGATTACATTGCACTGAATCTATTTCTTCTTCTGGAAAAGTTTATAAAGATAATCGATGCTTGGTGCAGATTACCATGATCGGCTGTAGGAAGAGGGAACGTATTAAAAATGATATTGATGCCCCAACTCTTATACATTCTGCATAATGCCCCTATTTGGATCCATAATTCCGATTTTCAGAAAATTCATAGCAAGTTTCATTCTCTTATGTGGAAAAATAAATCGGCTAGGATAAAATGTGAATATCTACAAAGTGACAAGGAATCTGGTGGATTGGCGATTCCTAATGCACTAATATATTATACTGCAGCGCAACTGCAACATTTGGGTGGGTGACATAGCGCTGCAAACCCTAATAATATTAAGGGGTTAATTACCTCAGGAACACCGTGGAATATTCCTATTCATATAGTTGAACTGAATGACCTCGAGCACAAGAAATCAATATACCCTACACCTGCTCTACTCTCTACAAGGTCTGGGATAGGGGTAACCATATAATGGAAATAGGAGACTGCAGTGAATATACACCTACTAGCTATTGAACCTGTTCTACGCCCGGGTGGCGAGCATTTTTATTGGTATATGGTCTCCCATGCTGGTATGTGCTGCCCCCCTCCTTGTATTTGTGCTGCCCCCATCCTGTCCCCACCATCCAATCCTGGTATGCGTGGTACCCCTCACCCCCAATCCTCTTATGCGTGACACCCCTCACCCCCAATCCTGGTATGCGTGGCACCCCTCACCCCGAATCCTGATATGTGTGGTACCCCTCACCCCCCAATCCTGATATATGCATGGTCCCCTCACCCCACAATCCTGTTATGTGTGGTACCCCTCACCCCCCAATCCTGGTATATGCATGGTCCCCTCACCCCACAATCCTGTTATGTGTGGTACCCCTCACCCCACAATCCTGGTATATGCATGGCGCCGGAGATCGCGGTATACATTCAGTGTCTATGCATACCGTGATCTCCAGCACCATATACTCCTCTTACCTGTAACGGCTGGATGCCTGCTTCTCTCTGGAGCCAGACTGCGAATCACGCATGCGCAGTCTATAGAGGCTTCAGACAGAGACACGCATCCCGCCTTATATTATAGATATGGTTTAATAATAAATATGCTGAGTCCTATAAATTAGAGGGATTTCGCAGTTGGATGGATAAAGGTATACTGTATTTTTCGGACTATAAGATGCACCGGACCATAAGACGCACCTAGGTTTTCGAGGAGGAAAATAGAAAAAAAATGTAAGCAAAAAATGTGGTCATGATGCACTGTTATGGGGGAGGGAGTCTGCTGCTGACAATGTTATAGCGGTAATGTCACCCAATTCTGTTAATATCACCCATCCTGGTATACTGTATATGCCCCCCTTCCTATTCTGCGTGACACCCCAATGCCCTATCCTGGTATGCATGGCACCCCTCCATCCTGGTATGCATCAGGGCTGTGGAGTCGGAGCCCATTTTGGTGGAGTCGGAATAAAATGGACCCGATATATAATAAATTGGGTACAGTAGTTCAATGCAGTTTGTGTGGAATATTTTTTCATAAGAATTTGGGAAAGTTATGAAATGTCCTATAAATGTCTGTCCTATTCCTGATCTAAGGGTCTGGACTTTTAGCTGAGATTAATCTGTGCTACAGTAAATTCATCACTTAAACATGAGCCATGTATGAGGGAGTCGGAGTCGTGGTCATGGAAATTGAGGAGTCATAGTCATGGAAATTGAGGAGTCATAGTCGGAGGTTTGGCTTACCAACTCCACAGCCCTGGTATGTATGGTACCCCTTCCTTATCCCTATCCTGGCATGCAAGGCACCCCTCATCCTGGCATGCATGATACCCCTCATCCTCGTATGTATGACACCCTCCATCTTGGTATGCATGACACTCCTCACCCTGGTATGTATGGCACCCCTCCATACTAGTATACATGGCACCCCTCATCCCCATCCTAGTATGAATGGCATCCCTCTTCCTGGTATGCATGGCACTCCTCATTCCCATCCTGGTATGCATGGCCCCCTCATCCCTATCCTGGCATGCATGGCACCCCTCATCCCTATCCTTGTATGCATGGCACCCCTCATCCCTATCCTGGTATGCAAGGCCCACCTCATTCCTATCCTGGTATGCAAGGCCCCCCTCATCCCTTTTCCTGGTAAGCATGGCACCCCTAGTCCCTCTTCCTGGTATGCATGGCACCCCTCGTCCCTCTTCCTGGTATACATGGCACCTCTCACCCCCATTTCTGGTATGTGTGGCACCCCTCATCCCTATACTGGGATGCATGCCCCCCCCGTATCCCTATCCTCGTATGCATGGCACCCCTCATCCCTATCCTGGTATGCATGGCATGCCTCATCCCTATCCTGGCATGCATGGCCCCCCTCATCCCTATCCTCGTATGCATGGCACCCCTCATCCCTATCCTGGTATGCATGGCATGCCTCATCCCTATCCTTGCATGCATGGACCCCCTCATCCCTATCCTCGTATGCATGAGACCCCTCATCCCTATCCTGGTATGCATGGCCCCCATCATCCCTATCCTGGTATGCATGGCATCCCTTTTCCTGGTATGCATGGCATCCCTTTTCCTGGTATGCATGGCATCCCTCTTCCTAGTATGCATGGCACTCCTCATCCCCATCCTGGTATGCATGCACCCCCTCATCCCTATCCTGGTATGCATGGTACCCCTCATCCCTATCCTGGTATGCATGGCACCCTTCATCCATATCCTTGTATAAATGGCCCCTCTCATCCCTCTTCCAGGTATGCATGGCCCCGCTCATCCCTCTTCCTGGTAAGCATGGCACCACTGATCCCTCTTCCTGGTACGCATGGCACCCCTCATTCCTCTTCCTGGTATGCATGACCCCCTCATCCCTATCCTGGTATGCATGGCACCACTCATCCTTATCCTGGTATGCATGGCACCCTTCATCCCTCTTCCTGGTATGCATGGCCCTGCTCATCCCTCTTCCTGGTATACATGGCCCCGCTCATCCCTCTTCCTGGTAAGCATGGCACCCCTCATTCCTCTTCCTGGTAAGCATGACACCCCTAGTCCCTCTTCCTGGTATGCATGGCACCCCTGGTATGCATGGCACCCCTTCGTCCCTCTTCCTGGTATGCATGGCACCCCTCGTCCCTCTTCCTGGTATGCATGGCACCCCTCGTCCCTCTTCCTGGTATGCATGGCACCCCTCATCCCCCTTCCTGGTATGCATGGCACCCCTCATCCCCCTTCTGGTATGCATGGCCCCCTCATCCCTATCCTGGTATGCATGGCACCCCTCATCCTTATCCTGGTATGCATGGCCCCCTCATCCCTATCCTGGTATGCATGGCACCCCTCATCCTTATCCTGGTATGCATGGCACTCCGAATCCCTGTTGGTATGCAAGGCCCCTCTCATCCCTCTTCCTGGTATGCATGGCACCCCTCCATCCTGTTATGCATGGCACCCCTCATCCCCATCCTAGTATGCATGGCACCCCTCATCCCCATCCTGGTATGCATGGCACCCCTTATCCCTATTCTGGTATACATGGCACCCCTCATCCCCCTTCCTGGTATGAATGGCCCCCTCATCCCTATCCTGGTATGCAAGGCCCCCCTCATCCCTATCCTGGTATGCATGGGATGCCTCTTTCCTATCCTCGTTTGCATGGCACCCCTCATCCCTATCCTCGTATGTATGGCACCCCTCATCCCTATCCTGGTATGCAAGGCCCCCCTCATCCCTATCCTGATATGCATGGGATGCCTCGTTCCTATCCTCGTTTGCATGGCACCCCTCATCCCTATCCTCGTATGCATAGCACCCCTCATCCCTATCCTGGTATGCAAGGCCCCCCTCATCCCTATCCTGGTATGCATGGCCCCCTCATCCCTCTTCCTGGTATGCATGGCACCCCTTGTCCCTCTTCCTGGTATGCATGGCCCCCTCATCCCTATCCTGGTATGCATGGCACCCCTCATCCCTATCCTGGTATGCAAGGCCCCCCTCGTTCCTTTTCCTGGTATGCATGGAACCCCTTGTCCCTCTTCCTGGTATGCATGGCACCCCTCATCCTCCTTCCTCGTATGCATGGCCCCCTCATCCCTATCCTGCTATGCATGGCACCCTTCAACCCTATCCTGGTATGCAAGGCCCCCCACGTTCCTCTTCCTGGTATGCATGGCACCACTCATCCCCCTTCCTGGTATGCATGGCCCCCTCATCGCTATCCTAGTATGCATGGCACCCCTCATCCCTATCCTGGAATGCAAGGCCCCCCTCATCCTTATCCATCTATATATGGTCCCCCTCATCCCTCTTCCTGGTATGCATGACCCCCCCTCATCCCTCTTCCTGGTATGCATGGTCCCCCTCATCCCTCTACTTGGTATGCATGGCACCCCTCGTCCCTCTTCCTGGTAAGCATGGCTCCCCTCATCCCTCTTCCTGGCATGCATGGCACTCCTCGTCCCTCTTCCTGGTATGCATGGCAACCCTTATCTCCATCACGCTGCAAAAAGAAAACAAAAAACACTTCTACTCACCTTCCTCCCCTCTGCTCCATCGCTGAATCCTGTCTACCAGCAGCTGATCTCACTGCCATGCGCCCTCACAAGGTGAGATGAGCTGCGGGAATAGTCACTGCTCCCCACACCGGAACTGTATGCATGGGGAGCTGTGACTTCATTCTCCTTAATAGCCGGCACACAGTGTAGCCGCAGCGCGGATACTGCTGCTGAGCGATCGCGTGTGCCCGCTACTAAAGACCATGAATATTCACCCCCATGGGCGTGGGGAGCAGTGAATAGTCATTTTCATTAGCACCGAGCACAGTGTAGGCTGCAGCAGGCGGCTCCTGCCTCCTGTGCCCCGCTCCTCAACCAGCCAGAGTATTATTTATAAGCCACATTCGGACTGTAAGATGCACCCCCTACTTTCCTCCAAAATTTTGAAGGAAAAAAGTGCATCTTATAGTCCGAAAAATACGGTATATACGATATAAAACATATTGTCTGAAGGGATACTTAAGTGCTTTGATCAATTAAAGGGGGGATTTGGGTTGACAAACAATTTTATAGATATTTACAGTTTCGGCATTCATTTAATGCACAATCAAAATGGACTCCCTTTTGGGTAAAACATAATACTTTTGTTAAGTTGGTATTAGAGAAGGGAAATACTAAGATTCCTATGTAACAGAGGATACCGGACTGATGCTGAATGTCCAAGATGTAAAATGGATGCTGCGGGCCTATTACATACGCTATGGGAATGCCGGGAGTCAGGTAAATGCTGGAAAGTTCTGTCTATTATAAAGAAGGTATATAAAATAGATATTCAACCAGACCCAAAAAATGCCTATTAGGTATATTAGAAGATTATATGGAATTTGACCCAATTTCAATAGGGATTTCACATATTTTATTTCAAACTAGGAAACATATTGCATCCAAATGGATTAACCCCTCACCCCCAGAAGTTAGTGAACTCAAAAATAGGATAAATAATATTATCAGATTAGAAAAAGGGGTATATAAAAAATGAAACTCAATGAATAAATTTGAGAAAATACGAGACTTATGGTTGGATACACCTGGAATGCCATCAAGGGGGTTATTGCTGGAGACAATTTGACTTATGGAGGAAGGGAGGCATTGACGAGGTCTAATGTTTCATTGTGTATTGGAATTCCTTAACATGTGGTCTGGGTAATATAGCACACCTATATGTGTAGAGGATTATAATGCTTATTACAATATTATGCTAATAAGAGATTTCAAGAATGTGGAATGTTAATTGTAAGATATAGTAACTGCAAGTTATCAGACGGTAATGGGCAAGCTGAAAGGATATATCGGAGAGATGCATGTATGTTATTTTATTATTGTATATACTGGTTTCTTCTTTTGTAAAAAAAAAACAAACTAATGAACAAAATTTATTGGATTAAAAAAAAAAAAAAAGAATAGGAAAAAGGCTTCTACCCTGTGTGAGTTCTTTGGTGCCTAATTAAACCTGATTTAAGGTTAAAACATTTCCCACATTCTGAACATGAAAAAGGCTTCTCCCCTGTGTGAGTTCTCCAGTGCGTAACCAAAGCTGGTTTATTGTTAAAACATTTCCCACATTCCGAACATGAAAATGGCTTCTCTCCTGTGTGAATTCTCTGGTGTCTAACAAGATCTGATTTCTGGTTAAAACATTTCTCACATTCAGAACAGGAAAATGGCTTCTCCCCTGTGTGGGTTCTCTGGTGCTTAACCAAAAATGATTTATGGTAAAAACATTTCCCACATTCTGAACATGAAAAAGGCTTCTCCCCTGTGTGAGTTCTCTGGTGCTTAACCAAAGCTGATGTATGGTAAAAACATTTCCCACATTCTGAACATGAAAAAGGCTTCTCCTCCCCTGTGTGAATTATCTGATGTCTAACAAGATCGAATTTCCGGTTAAAACATTTCCCACATTCTGAACATGAAAAAGGCTTCTCCCCTGTGTGAGTTCTCTGGTGATCAACCAAAACTGATTTACGGTTAAAACATCTCCCACATTTGGAACAAGAATATCTATTGTCCACTGTGTGTATTTTTTGACTTATAGACTTTTCGAGGGTAAAACTATTTCTATTTTCTGAAAGTGAAAATAGCTTCTTTGCTTTAGGAGCAGTTCGTTCTTCAATTCTTATTTTTTTATTTTGACTTTCCTTAGTAGTCGGTAATGAATCAGTAGACAGGACCTGTTTCATAGGATCAGATGACAAATCTTTGCTGTGAAGGGATGATGGTATATCTGGAGTAATGGCATTTACTTCAATTGTATCCCGTGGGATCTCAAGATCATCTGATATAAAAATCTCCTGTCCCTCTGATCTCCTGGTATAGTCATCTGCCAAGAAAAAAAAACAATTATTAATTTTGAATAAAACATCCTTGAAATTTATATTTTTGAACATTTATACTTAAAATGTCTGTAGAAATCACAACTTATTGACAGAATGACAGTGAATGACAATTCACAGTCTAATAGAAAACTTCATAGGATGAACCATTGGATCGTGGTGTTCAACTGTTTGTTCATTCTGCCTCCAAAATATGGAATAAGAAGCCACCAAGCAATGTTATGTAGATGAAAATGATACCAATAAAACTTCTACTCATCCATAAACCAATCCAGCAATATCCACTCTCCCAAAGTCAGATCTCCCCCTCACTTCTGAGCCTTGTAGTGCGCCCAAACCACATTTATCATCCATGTATTTGGCATTACTATAGTGAGAAGAACCCTCTTCATTTACGGTGTGTGTCTCCTGGAGCACAATCTGGACACTATGTGTTGGGTAATAAAATGGCCAATGTGCAATTTTTACTCTCCAACATCGACTGCGAGCTAATGTCCAGAAAGTGGCCGTGGAGTCACAATAGTCACTACTCCTATAGATTAATTCACTGAGGGTTATAATTTCCAAAATGCAGTCACTTTATGGGGATTTCTAATGCTCTGGTTTTCTGCCATTTTGTCATATTAATGTTTCTGCATATGTTGTGTCCCATCTCCTCTGGGATCTGCAAGATCTGCATTCAAATAGCTAAATGGCGCTCCTTCCCTTCTTACCCTGCCATGTGCCCAGACAGTAGTGTACAACCGTATATAGGGGATTGTCACATTCAAGAGTAGTTGGAAATAATTTGTAAGGTCCATTTGTTTCCTATTATCCTTTGTGAAGAATTCCAATGTTATCAGCACAGAAAGTGACACACGTCAGATTTGAAAAATGGAACCTGATTAGGAACAAAAAACTGTCTGCAGGAAGGGGTTAAATCAGAGTATTTTGGGAACGAACTGCTGTAATGAAAAACTGTGAGTATAGACAGTAACACATCTACTGAAATGATGGAACTGAACAGTCTTCTCAGTAAATAGTGAGTATCTAGTGGTGAAACCTCTCTGGGGTAATTAGAGTCTGGGGCTCGGGGGCTCTTCATCATCTAAACTAAGGGACAATATTTTATGTCAGATAAATTTCAAGAAGAAATATTAGATATTGAAGTAGAACTTTTTATAATAGTGCAGAGATGAGGGGTCTTAAATTTAGAGCTCGGTATTGGGAAGACGTAATGGAGACCTTCTTTTAAAGACCACCATGGAGTTACAGAGACACATAAGTGAGTCAGGCCGATCCCACCACAATCAAACTATCATAGAGAATGAACCTGTAAAAAAGACAGAATAAAAGATATGTTACATCACCAACAGGAACGTATATATAAGAGAGAGCTCCAACACTAAACCGGAGTCGCACTCATTTATGGTGGACCATTGGAGGTATGATGAGTCCTGACCAGGAGAGTAGAGAAAGTATTAGTGCCCCCATTTCAGGAGAGATTATGCAGGAATCTGAATTCTTTAGGATTGAAAACATAATGTAATTTATGATGTGGAGTGAATCCATGAAACCAGGGCTCGAGCCATGCCACCACATCTCCTGCAGGCGTGAATAGATGTATATTACAGCCATCAGCCACGCACAGCTTAGAGACATATCATGGCACAGGTGTAATGTTATTTATGTAGTTTATCAAAATCCTGTTTGAAGATAGTTTGAAAAGTCAGGATAAAGGGAAACTCCGTTGTTATTGTACAGAAATTCACACCTGGCCCTCACTGCACATTTAATGTTGTCGATCATAAAAGTGAAGTTTGGCCAGAAAGACTGGACCTGGTCTTGTAGGGACCATACGAGAACATTCAGCCGCACAGAAGGGAGAGAAGGTAGATTCATCCAATAAGATATCAGGGATCTAGGAAGCCAACAGCATCATCACCCTCCGCTTTCTCTTACAGGTCCATCAGAATATTTTTCTTCAAGTGATTTTCTCACTTGTCAGCACTTTCTACGTACGCTGTCATTTGGCTTTATAGTTTACAGATCTCGGCAGGTGACGGTCAGCGTCTACTAATCCCAGGGGGTAGGTGGATCCTCCAGGTTGTAAGTTCTATAGAAAAGGTCTTTTACAATTACACAAAGTTATGTGAAAATTTTTGGACGGAGGAGAATGTTGTGGTCTAGAGGGAAAATGATGATCACACGATTGTCATACGGCCGGACTACATGACCGGTAAACCAGCCACAGCCGGTGACTGAGTAAAATCTGTGACTTCTCTGCAATTAGTGGTCACTACTCACCTGGGTAGTCATATGTAGGAATCTCCTCTTTACACCGCTCATCACCCCTCACATATGTCTCTGTAGTATTAATGTGTGTCAGATCTTCACCCTGAAACAAATATATAAGTCACAAACAGATGGAGAAGTCCCATCTATGATCAGCTCTAATCCTGCCATCTCCACCGTTCTCATTACACAAGTATAAAACATATAATACTGGTGGATAAAACAAGACCGAACACAAGACCTTCACAGCCGTCTACACATCATAGGGGAGATCTCATGACACCTTCTCTCCATCTACCTGATGATCCTGAGGAACATTGGGGTCTTCTTGTTTACAGTCCTGTGGAAGAAGAGGACGGGGACATCTGTCTGGTGTTGTCCTCTTACTGGATAGATCTGGAGGAAACACATAGAGGACTGAATTCATTCTTTACATACAGATAATTATAGGCCGTGTGTACTTAGTCCTGTCTATTACCTGGTGATGTGAGGGGCTGGGGAACCTCCACCATGACGTCCTTGTACAGTTCTTTGTGTCCTTCTAAATACTCCCACTCCTCCATGGAGAAATAGACGGCGACATCCTGACACCTTATAGGAACCTGACACAACAATGATACCGTCATCCCCTCGATCCCTCCATAGTGTTACTGTATAATGTCCCAGCATTCCCAGCAGTGTCACCTCTCCAGTCAGCAGCTCAATCATCTTGTAGGTGAGTTCTAGGATCTTCTGGTCATTGATGTCCTCATGTATGAAGGGGTGAGATGGAGGCCCTGTGATTGGGCTCAGGGGTCTTCCCCATCCCTCAGACACAGGGTCCTGACAGCGCTCACTAGAGGTCTTCACTAATATGTAATCCTGGTTTTAGAAAAACATATAAATATATCTCACTACAGACATTTCCAGAGTCCTCACCTCTCCAGTTCTGTCCATCTGTTATTCCCATAGATAAGAATGATGTAATGTGACGTCATCAGAATCTCTCACCTCTCCAGTAAGCCGGAAGAGGATCTCTAGGGTGAGGTGTAATATCCTCTCCGCCATCTTGTCTCTGTCCATGTTCATCCTTGATAGGAGATTCAGAAAAATTCTCTTATATAGAAGATCTTCACTGAGAGGATCTGATATTGTAGAAACCTGAATGAGAAGAAGATGAGGCGATGTAACATCATAAAGAATCCTGTGTAATAATACAATTACTGGAGACAATAAGGGAAATATATCAGGAGATAGAATGTGTAGATGTTGTGTTCTCTAGTTTTTTATGGACTGGAACATAAGTTGAATTGCTGACTTAGACATCTCCTCCATACTTCCAATCACTGGCTAAGTTGGCCACGGCTTCAGTAAGAATCACCCAGAAACCCAAGCAGCAATGGTGTTTTTATTATTTAACAACATTCTGCTTTTGTCCCTGACGTACTAATAAAACCTTTATATTTTAGGCCACAGACAACAAGCAGTTTCTTCCTCGGAGTCGGCAGCTGAATACGTTTCTTATAGACTCATCTTCCATAACGCTAATTCTCCTCATATACATTACACATGGCATGAGAAATAACAACTTCATGATGAGGACGACATCTTCATCTTCTAATAAGGCTCTAGAAACTAATTTGGCCAGAGTCCGTCACTGACTACATCATCAGCGACCGTCTGTATGAATGTTTCCCATCTTCCCCAGGTTGTAATCTTTTATCACGTTAGATCTCATTTATAAGAGCGTGTTTGTGAGAACAAGACAGTTATTTCATGCTAATGTCTCCATCTACAGTGTTTTTTTCCTGGATATTATGTTTCTTTTAGCATTTTCCTGTAGGCTTCCATATATTACATGAAAAACACCAAAAAAAGAAAACCAAGTGTTATACTGTATGTGGGGGGATGGTGGCACTGTGAGAACATTATACTGTATGTGGGGGGATGGTGGCACTGTGGGAACATTATACTGTATGCGGAGGGGGGGATGGTGGCACTGTGGGAACATTATACTGTATGTGGGGGGATGGTGGCACTGTGGGAACGTTATACTGTATGTGGGGGGATGGTGGTAATGTGAGAACATTATACTGTATGTGGGGGGATGGTGGTACTGGGGGAACATTATACTGTATGTGGGAAGATGGCGGTACTGTGAGAACATTATACTGTATGTGGGGGGATGGCGGTACTGTGAGAACATTATACTGTATGTGGGGGGATGGCGGTACTGTGAGAACATTATACTGTATGTGGGGGGATGGCGGTACTGTGAGAACATTATACTGTATGTGGGAAGATGGCGGTACTGTGAGAACATTATACTGTATGTGGGGGGATGGTGGTACTGTGAGAACATTATACGGTGTGGGGAAATAGAGGTACTATGAGAGCATTATATTGAGAGGCTTAATGACCGCAGTGGCTCCTGCGACCGACCCCTACTTCAGCTGGATGTGTGTTCTCGGACTGACATTCAGCTGAAGTGCCACAATACACGCTGCTGACCAATCAGAGGCCAGCAGCTGACATCGGCATGTACGCCATTAGGGGGCGCATGGAAGTAACATCATGCTCTCCTGTCGCTTGCAGCTGAAGTCAGCGGCAGCTCCAGAAAAAAGACACCGAGCGGCGAGGGAGCAGAGAGAAGGTGAGTATAATGTTATGTTTTTTTAAATCAGCGATTACACGGTGCCCTTGGCCATAATACTACATGTAAGAGTGTGGGCTGTGCATTATACTACATGTAAGAGTGTGGGCTGTGCATTATACTACATGTATGAGTATGGGCTGTGCATTATACTACATGTAAGAGTGTGGGCTGTGCATTATACTACATGTAAGAGTGTGGGCTGTGCATTATACTACATGTATGGACTATGGGCTGTGCATTATACTACATGTATGAGTATGGGCTGTGCATTATACTACATGTAAGAGTATGGGCTGTGCATTATACTACATGTATGGGCTGTGCATTATACTACATGGATGACTATGGGCTGTGCATTATACTACATGTAAGAGTATGGGCTGTGCATTATACTACATGTATGGGCTGTGCATTATACTACATGGATGACTATGGGCTGTGCATTATACTACATGTATGAGTATGGGCTGTGCATTATACTACATGTATGGGCTGTGCATTATACTACATGGATGACTATGGGCTGTGCATTATACTACATGTATGGGCTGTGCATTATACTACATGGATGACTATGGGCTGTGCATTATACTACATGTATGAGTATGGGCTGTGCATTATACTACATGTATGGGCTGTGCATTATACTACATGGATGACTATGGGCTGTGCATTATACTACATGTATGGACTATGGGCTGTGCATTATACTACATGTATGGACTATGGGCTGTGCATTATACTACATGTAAGAGTATGGGCTGTGCATTATACTACATGTAAGAGTGTGGGCTGTGCATTATACTACATGTAAGAGTATGGGCTGTGCATTATACTACATGTAAGAGTATGGGCTGTGCATTATACTACATGTAAGAGTGTGGGCTGTGCATTATACTACATGGATGACTATGGGCTGTGCATTATACTACATGTAAGAGTATGGGCTGTGCATTATACTACATGTAAGAGTATGGGCTGTGCATTATACTACATGTAAGAGTGTGGGCTGTGCATTATACTACATGTATGAGTATGGGCTGTGCATTATACTACATGTATGGGCTGTGCATTATACTACATGGATGACTATGGGCTGTGCATTATACTACATGTATGAGTGTGGGCTGTGCATTATACTACATGTATGGACTATGGGCTCTGCATTATACTACATGTATGAGTATGGGCTGTGCATTATACTACATGTAAGAGTGTGGGCTGTGCATTATACTACATGTATGAGTATGGGCTGTGCATTATACTACATGTATGGGCTGTACATTATACTACATGGATGACTATGGGCTCTGCATTATACTACATGTATGAGTATGGGCTGTGCATTATACTACATATAAGAGTGTGGGCTGTGCATTATACTATATGTAAGAGTGTGGGCTGTGCATTATACTACATGTATGGACTATGGGCTGTGCATTATACTACATGTATGAGTATGGGCTGTGCATTATACTACATGTATGGGCTGTGCATTATACTACATGTATGAGTATGGGCTGTGCATTATACTACATGTATGGACTATGGGCTGTGCATTATACCACATGTAAGAGTGTGGGCTGTGCATTATACTACATGTATGGACTATGGGCTGTGCATTATACCACGTGTAAGAGTGTGGGCTGTGCATTATACTACATGTATGGACTATGGGCTGTGCATTATACCACATGTAAGAGTGTGGGCTGTGCATTATACTACATGTAAGAGTGTGGGCTGTGCATTATACTACATGGATGACTATGGGCTGTGCATTATACTACATGTAAGAGTGTGGGCTGTGCATTATACTACATGTATGAGTGTGGGCTGTGCATTATACTACATGTATGGACTATGGACTGTGCATTATACTACATGTATGACTATGGGCTGTGCATTATACTACATGTAAGAGTATGGGCTGTGAATTATACTACATGTATGAGTGTGGGCTGTGCATTATACTACATGTATGGACTATGGGCTGTGCATTATACTACATGTATGACTATGGGCTGTGCATTATACTACATGTAAGAGTGTGGGCTGTGCATTATACTACATGTAAGAGTATGGGCTGTGCATTATACTACATGTATGAGTGTGGGCTGTGCATTATACTACATGTATGACTATGGGCTGTGCATTATACTACATGTATGACTATGGGCTGTGCATTATACTACATGTATGAGTGTGGGCTGTGCATTATACTACATGTATGAGTATGGGCTGTGTATTATACTACATGTAAGAGTATGGGCTGTGCATTATACTAGATGTAAGAGTGTGGGCTGTGCATTATACTACATGTAAGAGTGTGGGCTGTGCATTATACTACATGTATGAGTCTGGGCTGTGCATTATACTACATGTATGGACTATGGGCTGTGCATTATACTACATGTACGGACTATGGGCTGTGCATTATACTACATGTATGAGTATGGGCTGTGCATTATACTACATGTAAGAGTGTGGGCTGTGCATTATACTACATGTATGAGTCTGGGCTGTGCATTATACTACATGTATGGACTATGGGCTGTGCATTATACTACATGTACGGACTATGGGCTGTGCATTATACTACATGTATGAGTATGGGCTGTGCATTATACTACATGTATGGACTATGAGCTGTGCATTATACTATATGTAAGAGTGTGCGCTGTGCATTATACTACATGTACGGACTATGGGCTGTGTATTATACTACATGTAAGAGTGTGGGATGTGCATTATACTACATGTAAGAGTGTGGGCTGTGCATTATACTACATGTAAGAGTGTGGGATGTGCATTATACTATATGTATGGACTATGGGCTGTGCATTATACTACATGTAAGAGTGTGGGATGTGCATTATACTACATGTAAGAGTGTGGGATGTGCATTATACTATATGTATGGACTATGGGCTGTGCATTATACTACATGTATGAGTATGGGCTGTGCATTATACTACATGTATGGACTATGGGCTGTGCATTATACTACATGTAAGAGTGTGGGATGTGCATTATAATATATGTAAGAGTGTGGGCTGTGCATTATACTACATGTATAACTATGGGCTGTGCATTATACTATATGTAAGAGTGTGGGCTGTGCATTATACTACATGTATAACTATGGGCTGTGCATTATACTATATTTAAGAGTGTGGGCTGTGCATTATACTACATGTACGGACTATGGGCTGTGCATTATACTACATGTAAGAGTGTGGGATGTGCATTATACTATATGTAAGAGTGTGGGCTGTGCATTATACTACATGTACGGACTATGGGCTGTGCATTATACTACATGTAAGAGTGTGGGCTGTGCATTATACTACATGTATGGACTATGGGCTGTGCATTATACTATATGTAAGAGTGTGGGCTGTGTATTATACTACATGTATGACTATGGGCTGTGCATTATACTACATGTAAGAGTGTGGGATGTGCATTATACTATATGTAAGAGTGTGGGCTGTGCATTATACTACATGTAAGGACTATGGGCTGTGAATTATACTACATGTAAGAGTGTGGGCTGTGCATTATACTACATGTATGACTATGGGCTGTGCATTATACTACATGTATGACTATGGGCTGTGCATTATACTACATGTATGGACTATGGGCTGTGCATTATACTATATGTAAGAGTGTGGGCTGTGCATTATACTACATGTATGACTATGGGCTGTGCATTATACTACATGTATGAGTGTGGGCTGTGCATTATACTACATGTATGAGTGTGGGTTGTGCATTATACTACATGTATGACTATGGGCTGTGCATTATACTACATGTAAGAGTGTGGGCTGTGCATTATACTACATGTAAGAGTGTGGGCTGTGCATTATACTACATGTATGAGTGTGGGCTGTGCATTATACTACATGTATGGACTATGGGCTGTGCATTATACTACATGTATGGACTATGGGCTGTGCATTATACTACATGGATGACTATGGGCTGTGCATTATACTACATGTAAGAGTATGGGCTGTGCATTATACTACATGTAAGAGTGTGGGCTGTGCATTATACTACATGTATGACTATGGGCTGTGCATTATACTACATGGATGACTATGGGCTGTGCATTATACTACATGTATGACTATGGGCTGTGCATTGTACTACATGTAAGAGTGTGGGCTGTGCATTATACTACATGTAAGAGTGTGGGCTGTGCATTATACTACATGTAAGAGTGTGGGCTGTGCATTATACTACATGTATGACTATGGGCTGTGTATTATACTACATGTAAGAGTGTGGGCTGTGCATTATACTACATGTATGACTATGGGCTGTGTATTATACTACATGTAAGAGTGTGGGCTGTGCATTATACTACATGGATGACTATGGGCTGTGCATTATACTACATGTATGAGTATGGGCTGTGCATTATACTACATGTATGGACTATGGGCTGTGTATTATACTACATGTAAGAGTGTGGGCTGTGCATTATACTACATGTATGAGTATGGGCTGTGCATTATACTACATGTATGACTATGGGCTGTGCATTATACTACATGTATGAGTATGGGCTGTGCATTATACTACATGTATGAGTATGGGCTGTGCATTATACTACATGTATGGACTATGGGCTGTGTATTATACTACATGTAAGAGTGTGGGCTGTGCATTATACTACATGTATGAGTATGGGCTGTGCATTATACTACATGTATGGACTATGGGCTGTGTATTATACTACATGTAAGAGTGTGGGCTGTGCATTATACTACATGTATGACTATGGGCTGTGTATTATACTACATGTAAGAGTATGGGCTGTGCATTATACTACATGTATGGACTATGGGCTGTGTATTATACTACATGTAAGAGTGTGGGCTGTGCATTATACTACATGTATGAGTATGGGCTGTGCATTATACTACATGTATGGACTATGGGCTGTGTATTATACTACATGTAAGAGTGTGGGCTGTGCATTATACTACATGTATGACTATGGGCTGTGTATTATACTACATGTAAGAGTATGGGCTGTGCATTATACTACATGTATGAGTATGGGCTGTGCATTATACTACATGTATGAGTATGGGCTGTGCATTATACTACATGTATGGACTATGGGCTGTGTATTATACTACATGTAAGAGTGTGGGCTGTGCATTATACTACATGTATGAGTATGGGCTGTGCATTATACTACATGTATGGACTATGGGCTGTGCATTATACTAGATGTAAGAGTGTGGGCTGTGCATTATACTACATGTACGGACTATGGGCTGCGCATTACACTACATGTAAGGACTATGGGCTGTGCATTATACTACATGTATGGACTATGGGCTGTGCATTATACTACATGTATGACTATGGGCTGTGCATTATACTACATGGATGGACTATGGGCTGTGCATTATACTACATGTATGAGTATGGGCTGTGCATTATACTACATGTAAGAGTATGGGCTGTGCATTATACTAGATGTAAGAGTGTGGGCTGTGCATTATACTACATGTACGGACTATGGGCTGCGCATTACACTACATGTAAGGACTATGGGCTGTGCATTATACTACATGGATGACTATGGGCTGTGCATTATACTACATGGATGGACTATGGGCTGTGCATTATACTACATGTATGACTATGGACTGTGCATTATACTACATGTATGAGTATGGGCTGTGCATTATACTACATGGATGACTGTGGGCTGTGCATTATACTACATGTATAGACTATGGGCTGTGCATTATACTACATGTAAGAGTGTGGGCTGTGCATTATACTACATGTATGGACTATGGGCTGTGCATTATACTACATGTATAGACTATGGGCTGTGCATTATACTACATGTAAGAGTATGGGCTGTGCATTATACTACATGTATAGACTATGGGCTGTGCATTATACTACATGTAAGAGTGTGGGCTGTGCATTATACTACATGGATGACTGTGGGCTGTGCATTATACTACATGTAAGAGTGTGGGCTGTGCATTATACTACATGTATGGACTATGGGCTGTGCATTATACTACATGTAAGAGTGTGGGCTGTGCATTATACTACATGTAAGAGTGTGGGATGTGCATTATACTATATGTATGGACTATGGGCTGTGCATTATACTACATGTAAGAGTGTGGGATGTGCATTATACTACATGTAAGAGTGTGGGCTGTGCATTATACTACATGTAAGAGTGTGGGATGTGCATTATACTATATGTATGGACTATGGGCTGTGCATTATACTACATGTATGAGTATGGGCTGTGCATTATACTACATGTATGGACTATGGGATGTGCATTATACTATATGTAAGAGTGTGGGCTGTGCATTATACTACATGTATAACTATGGGCTGTGCATTATACTATATGTAAGAGTGTGGGCTGTGCATTATACTACATGTATAACTATGGGCTGTGCATTATACTATATGTAAGAGTGTGGGCTGTGCATTATACTATATGTATGAGTATGGGCTGTGCATTATACTACATGTATGGACTATGGGCTGTGCATTATACTACATGTATGGACTATGGACTGTGCATTATACTACATGTACGGACTATGGGCTGTGCATTATACTACATGTAAGAGTGTGGGATGTGCATTATACTATATGTAAGAGTGTGGGCTGTGCATTATACTACATGTAAGGACTATGGGCTCTGCATTATACTACATGTACGGACTATGGGTTGTGCATTATACTACATGTACGGACTATGGGCTGTGCATTATACTACATGTAAGAGTGTGGGCTGTGCATTATACTACATGTAAGGACTATGGGCTGTGAATTATACTACATGTAAGAGTGTGGGCTGTGCATTATACTACATGTATGACTATGGGCTGTGCATTATACTACATGTATGACTATGGGCTGTGCATTATACTACATGTATGGACTATGGGCTGTGCATTATACTATATGTAAGAGTGTGGGCTGTGTATTATACTACATGTATGACTATGGGCTGTGTATTATACTACATGTAAGAGTGTGGGCTGTGCATTATACTACATGTATGACTATGGGCTGTGCATTATACTACATGTATGAGTGTGGGCTGTGCATTATACTACATGTATGAGTGTGGGTTGTGCATTATACTACATGTATGACTATGGGCTGTGCATTATACTACATGTAAGAGTGTGGGCTGTGCATTATACTACATGTAAGAGTGTGGGCTGTGCATTATACTACATGTATGAGTGTGGGATGTGCATTATACTATATGTAAGAGTGTGGGCTGTGCATTATACTACATGTATGGACTATGGGCTGTGCATTATACTACATGTATGGACTATGGGCTGTGCATTATACTACATGGATGACTATGGGCTGTGCATTATACTACATGTAAGAGTATGGGCTGTGCATTATACTACATGTAAGAGTGTGGGCTGTGCATTATACTACATGTAAGAGTGTGGGCTGTGCATTATACTACATGTAAGAGTGTGGGCTGTGCATTATACTACATGTATGACTATGGGCTGTGCATTATACTACATGGATGACTATGGGCTGTGCATTATACTACATGTATGACTATGGGCTGTGCATTATACTACATGTAAGAGTGTGGGCTGTGCATTATACTACATGGATGACTTTGGGCTGTGCATTATACTACATGTAAGAGTGTGGGCTGTGCATTATACTACATGTAAGAGTGTGGGCTGTGCATTATACTACATGTATGACTATGGGCTGTGTATTATACTACATGTAAGAGTGTGGGCTGTGCATTATACTACATGTATGAGTATGGGCTGTGCATTATACTACATGTATGAGTATGGGCTGTGCATTATACTACATGTATGAGTGTGGGCTGTGCATTATACTACATGTATGAGTGTGGGCTGTGCATTATACTACATGTAAGAGTGTGGGCTGTGCATTATACTACATGTATGGACTATGGGCTGTGCATTATACTACATGTAAGAGTATGGGCTGTGCATTATACTACATGTATGACTATGGGCTGTGCATTATACTACATGTAAGAGTATGGGCTGTGCATTATACTACATGTATGACTATGGGCTGTGTATTATACTACATGTAAGAGTGTGGGCTGTGCATTATACTACATGTATGGACTATGGGCTGTGTATTATACTACATGTAAGAGTATGGGCTGTGCATTATACTACATGTATGGACTATGGGCTGTGCATTATACTAGATGTAAGAGTGTGGGCTGTGCATTATACTACATGTACGGACTATGGGCTGCGCATTACACTACATGTAAGGACTATGGGCTGTGCATTATACTACATGTATGGACTATGGGCTGTGCATTATACTACATGTATGACTATGGGCTGTGCATTATACTACATGGATGGACTATGGGCTGTGCATTATACTACATGTATGAGTATGGGCTGTGCATTATACTACATGTATGAGTATGGGCTGTGCATTATACTACATGGATGACTATGGACTGTGCATTATACTACATGTATGGACTATGGGCTGTGCATTATACTACATGTATGGACTATGGGCTGTGCATTATACTACATGGATGACTATGGACTGTGCATTATACTACATGTACAGACTATGGGCTGTGCATTATACTACATGTATGGACTATGGGCTGTGCATTATACTACATGTAAGAGTGTGGGCTGTGCATTATACTAGATGTAAGAGTGTGGGCTGTGCATTATACTAGATGTAAGAGTGTGGGCTGTGCATTATATTACATGTATGGACTATGGGCTGTGCATTATACTACATGTATGGACTATGGGATGTGCATTATACTACATGGATGACTATGGGCTGTGCATTATACTACATGTACAGACTATGGGCTGTGCATTATATTACATGTATGGACTATGGGCTGTGCATTATACTACATGGATGACTATGGGCTGTGCATTATACTACATGTGTGGACTATGGGCTGTGCATTATACTACATGGATGACTATGGGCTGTGCATTATACTACATGTATGGACTATGGGCTGTGCATTATACTACATGTATGGACTATGGGTTGTGCATTATATTACATGTATGGACTATGGGCTGTGCATTATACTACATGGATGACTATGGGCTGTGCATTATACTACATGGATGACTATGGGCTGTGCATTATACCACATGGATGACTATGGGCTGTGCATTATACTATATGTGTGGACTATGGGCTGTGCATTATACTACATGTATGACTGTGGGCTGTGCATTATACTACATGTAAGAGTGTGGGCTGTGCATTATACTACATGTAAGAGTGTGGGCTGTGCATTATACTACATGTAAGAGTATGGGCTGTGCATTATACTACATGGATGACTATGGGCTGTGCATTATACTACATGTATGGACTATGGGCTGTGCATTATACTACATGTATGGACTATGGGCTGTGCATTATACTACATGTATGACTGTGGGCTGTGCATTATACTACATGTAAGAGTATGGGCTGTGCATTATACTACATGGATGACTATGGACTGTGCATTATACTACATGTATGGACTATGGGCTGTGTATTATACTACATGTAAGAGTGTGGGCTGTGCATTATACTAGATGTAAGAGTGTGGGCTGTGCATTATACTAGATGTAAGAGTGTGGGCTGTGCATTATATTACATGTATGGACTATGGGCTGTGCATTATACTACATGTATGGACTATGGGCTGTGCATTATACTACATGGATGACTATGGGCTGTGCATTATACTACATGTACAGACTATGGGCTGTGCATTATATTACATGTATGGACTATGGGCTGTGCATTATACTACATGGATGACTATGGGCTGTGCATTATACTACATGTGTGGACTATGGGCTGTGCATTATATAACATGGATGACTATGGGCTGTGCATTATATTACATGGATGGACTATGGGCTGTGCATTATACTACATGGATGACTATGGGCTGTGCATTATACTACATGGATGACTATGGGCTGTGCAATATACTTCTGTTATGGGGCCCCATAACTTCTATGTTCGCCCCTGGTTAGTGTAATGGTTTATTTTTTTCTATACACTAAAGAACAGAGGCAGAACAGGGGACATATACTAGGTTGAGGCCCAGGATAAGGGACATACATATACAGTGGGTACGGAAAGTATTCAGACCCCTTTAACCCCTTAACAACATTAGACGTACTAATACGAGTCTGTGCCCTGGGACTTAAGAGCCAGACCCGTATTATTACGTCATGGCGATCTTGAGTGCACACAGGCTGTGCGGGCGCGATCGCCGCCGGGTGTCAGCTGATTGTCACAGCTGACACCCGGTACTATGTGCAGGGAGTGGTCACGCACCGCTCCCAGCACATTAACCCCCGCGATGCTGCGATCGAAGTCGATCGCAGCATTGCGGTGGCAAGGGGAGGTGATCGCAGATACTCACCTCCTCTTCCGGCTTCCAGCGCTGTCTGCCGTGGCTTCCAGGATGTTGCCATGACGACCCGATGTTGTCATGACAACATCCGGGTCACCAGACATCAGGAAGATTTTTTGGACATGCGCAATGCATCTCCAAACAATCTTCTCCCTGTCCAGCGCTGACAGCCTGCATGGCACAGGGATGGTGCTGCATTCCTGTGCCATGCAGGCGATCAGCAAAAAAAAAGTGAAAGTCCCATAGTGGGACAAAGTAATAAAGTATAAAAACTATCAGAAAGTGAAAAATAAAAAAAAAAATTGTAAAAATATAAAAAAAAATATATATATATATAATCCACCAAAACTAAAAATATAATGTACCCATCAATAAATATTATTATAAAAAAAACAATAAAAGTACACATATTTGTTATCGCCGCGTCCGGAACAACCTGACCTATAAAACTGTCCCACTAGTTAACCCCTTCAGTGAACAGGGCAAAAAAAAAAAAAAACGATGCAAAAAACAATGCTTCATCACCATACCGCCCCCCAAAAAATGGAATAACACGCGATCAAAAAGACAAATATAAATAAAAATGGTACTGCTGAAAACGTCATCTCGTCCCGCAAAAAACAAGCCACCATACAGCTCCATCAGCCGAAAAATAAAAAAGTTATAGCTCTCAGAATAAAGCTATGCTAAAAAATAATTTTTTCTATAAAATTGCTTTTATTATGTAAAAGTGCAAAACATAGAAATACGATACAAATGTGGTACCGCTGTAAACGTACTGACCCGAAGAATAAAGCTACCTTATCAATTTTACCACACGCGGAACAGAATAAAAAAAAAAAAAAACAATTCCTGAATTGTTGGTTTTTGTTTATTCTGCCTCCCAAAAATCGGAATAGAAAGCGATCAAAAAATGTCACGTGCCTGAAAATGGCACCAATAACAACGTCAAGTCATCCCGCAAAAAACAAGCCATCAAATGACTGTCTGCCAAAATCTGGAAAATTATAGCTCTCAAAATATGGCGATGCAAAAACTTTTAGTGTGTGACAGCTGTCAGTCATAAAAACCCCATATGATTCTGGTATCGCTGTAGTCTCACCGACCCGAAGAATAATGTCGTCTAATCACTTATACTGCATGAGGAAAGGCGTAAAAAATAAACTCTCAGGTTAGGGTTGTGCTAGGGTTAGGGTTGTGCTAGGGTTAGGGTTGTGCTACGGTTAGGGCTGGGGTTGGGGTTACGGTTGTGATTTTTTTCAAAAGTAAGAAAAAAAGATGACGATATGGCGACTAGTGTTGAGCGCAAGTGCTCGCTACTTGAGTTTGCATCGGGTGTTCTGGTATGCATTGAGTATCGTGGGTATTTGAGTGACATGCTCAAGTCTCCGCCCCATATGCTTCACGGCCCAAAAAACTTTGCGGGGATTGCCTGCCATGCACGATCGATCCCCGCATGTTTTTTTTTGGGTGTCTAATAACCGTGAAACATCCGGACGGGGACTCGAGCATGTCACTCGAGCACACGCAGTACATGGTGCATACCTGAGTACCCAATGCAAACTCAAGTAGCGAGCACTTGCGCTCAAGACTAATGACAACTTATTCAATATGATGACTTAATGTTATCAAATTCTGTGTCGTACCTCTGGGTTCAAAATGTTCACTATACACCTTAATAAAATCCTTGAGGGGTATAGTTTCCAAAATGGGGTCACTTGTGGGGGAGCTTCACTGTTTAGGCACATCAGGGGCTCTCCAAACGCGACATGGTGTCCGCTAACAAATTGAATGGAAAATCGGCTCAAATTGTTAGACGCCATGTTGCGTTTGGAGAGCCCCTGCGTGCCCAAACTTTGGAGCTCCCCCACAAGTGACCCCATTTTGGAAACTAGACCACCCAAGGCACCTATCTAGATGCATAATGAGCACTTGGAACCCCCAGGTGCTTCACAAATTGATTCAAAAAAGTGAAAAAAAAAACACTTTTTCATTTTTACGAATCAATTTGTGAAGCACCTGGGGGTTCCAAGTGCTCACTATGCATCTAGATAGGTGCCTTGGGGGGTCTAGTTTCCAAAATGGGGTCACTTGTGGGGGAGCTCCAATGCTTAGGCACATCAGGGGCTCTCCAAACGCAACATGGCGTCCGCTAATTATTCAAGCAAATTTTACAATCAAAAAGTCAAATGGCGCTCCTTACGTTCCGAGCTATGCCGTGCGCCCAAACAGTGTTTTTTCCCCACATATGGGGTATCAGCGTGCTCAGGGTAAATTGCACAACAAATTTTGGGATCCATTTTTTCTTGTTACCCCCGTGAAAATAAAAAAAATTGGGTCTAAAGTAACATTTTTGTGAAAAAAGTTAAATGTTCATTTTTTTCTTCCACATTCCAAAAATTCCTGTGAAACACCTGAAGGGTTAATAAAGTTCTTGAATGTGGTTTTGAGCTCCTTGAGGGGTGCAGTTTTTAGAATGGTGTCACTTTTGGGTATTTTCTGTCATAAAGACCTCTCAAAGTGACTTCAAATGTGATGTGGTCCCTAAAAAAATGGTTTTGTAAATTTTGTTGGAAAAATGAGAAATAGCTGGTCAACTTTTAACCCTTATAGCTCCATAACAAAAAAAAAAATTGGGTTCCAAAATTGTGCTGATGTAAAGTAGACATGTGGGAAATGTTATTTATTAAGTATTTTGTGTGACATATCTCTCTGATTTTAGGGCATAAAAATTCAAATTTTGAAAATTGCAAAATTTTCAAAATTTTCGCCAAATTTCCATTTTTTTCACAAATAAACGCAAGTGATATCGAAGAAATTTTACCAAAATCATGAAGTACAATATGTCACGAAAAAACAATCTCAGAATCAGGGGGATCCGTTGAAGCGTTCCAGAGTAATTACCTCATAAAGTGAAAGTCAGAATTGTAAAAATTGGCCTGGTCATTAACATGCAAACCACCCTCGGAGGTTAAATTTTTGACTCTTTTTTTTTTCAACATCATTTTTATTTGATTTTTCAAAACATAAATACATAACATACATCTAATCTGGTACATAGAGAGGTCAGAGTGCCCGTACGCAGACTGGGTCTATAACAACTCTATTCACATATTTAATTGGTATAACAGTACATTTTTCACTCATTATTTCATTGCAGCCATTTGGTAAATTCTAAAAAGTTAATTTTTTTTCTCATTGAAGTACACTCTGCACCCCATCTTCACTGAAAAAAACAGAAATGTAGACATTTTTGCTAATTTATTAAAAAAGAAAACCTGAAATATCACATGGTCATAAGTATTCAGACCCTTTGCTCAGTATTGAGTAGAAGCCCCCTTTTGAGCTAGTACAGCCATGAGTCTTCTTGGGAATGATACAAGTTTCTCACACCTGGATTTGGGAATCCTCTGCCATTCTTCCTTGCAGATCCTCTCCAGTTCCATCAGGTAGGATGGTGAACGTTGGCGGACAGCCATTTTCAGGTTTCTCCAGAGATGCTCAATTGGGTTTAGGTCAGGGCTCTGGCTGGGCCAGTCAAGAATGGTCACAGAGTTGTTCTGAAGCCACTCCTTGTTATTTTAGCTGTGTGCTTAGGGTCATTGTCTTGTTGGAAGGGAACCTTCGGCAAAGTCTGAGGTCCAGAGCACTCTAGAAGAGGTTTTCATCCAGAATATCTCTGTACTTGGCTGCATTCATGTTTCCTTCAATTGTAACCAGTCGTCCTGTCCCTGCAGCTTAAAAACACCCCCATAGCATGATGCTGCCACCATGTTTCACTGTTGGGATTGTATTGGGCAGGTGATGAGCAGTGCCTGGTTTTCTCCACACATACCGCTTGGAATTATCACCAAAAAGTTCTATCTTCATCAGACCAGAGAATCTTATTTCTCATAGTCTGGGAGTCCTTCATGTGTTTTTGAGCAAACTCTATGCGGGCTTTCATATGTCTTGTACCGAGGAGAGGCTCCCATCGGGCCACTCTACCATAAAGACCCGACTGGTGGAGGGCTGCAGTGATAGTTGACTTTGTGGAACTTTCTCCCATCTGCCTACTGCATCTCTGGAGCTCAGCCACAGTGATTTTGGGGTTCTTCTTTACCTCTGTCACCAAGGCTCTTCTGCCACGATTGTTCAGTTTGGCTGGACGGCCAGGTCTAGGAAGACTTCTGGTGGTCCCAAACTTCTTCCATTTAATGATTATGGAGGCCACTGTGCTCTTAGGAATCTTGAGTAATGCAGAAATTCTTTTGTAACCTTGGCCAGATCTGTGCCTTGCCACAATTCTGTCTCTGAGCGCCTTGGGCAGTTCCTTTGTGCTCATGATTCTCATTTGGTCTGGCATGCACTGTGTGCTGTGAGGTCTCATATAGACAGGTGTATGCCTTTCTAAATCAAGTCCTATCAGATTAATTAAACACAGCTGGACTCCAATGAAGGAGCAGAACCATCTCAAGGAGAATCGCAAGGAAAAGGACAGCATGTGACTTAAATATGAGTGTCTGAGCAAAGGGTCTGAATACTTATGACCATGTGATATTTCAGTTTTTCTTTTTTAATAAATTTGCAAAAATTTCTACATTTCTGTTTTTTTTCAGTTCAGATGGGGTGCAGAGTGTACTTTAATGAGAAAAAAATGAACTTTTTAGGATTTACCAAATGGCTGCAATGAAACAAAGAGTGAAACATTTACAGGGGTCTGAATACTTTCCGTACCCACTGTATGTATCAGGATAGGGGGTGGTCGAAATCTCGCAACGGGTCCCATCAGACCATAGTTATGCCTCTGATTGTACTGTGTGGGGGGGTGGCGGTACTATGGGGGCATTACACTGTGTGGGGGCATCATACATCCTGCAGAAGGGGCATAATGGGGGCATTACACTGTGGGGGTCCTGTACTCTGAGAACAATACGTTTCCTCCCTTCCTGTCTCCATAGTTGGGTCGTATGTATCTATTACAGGAAACAGAACAGAAACCTTATGATTCTTACAAAGGGGCAACACAAGACCCGAAAGAGCCTCCGTGCTGAAGGGGTTAATGCCCCCTGCGCCCAGTAATGGGGGTCTCCACATACCTCCACCTGCAGAGCCGCCACCACATATATGGCTGTTGTGTGCGCACAGGAGCTGTGATGAGGTCACAGGAGGGGAGGAGTCAGGGGTCACATGATCAGGGGCCTCAGTGGATGCAGGACTCTGCTGTGCTGGTTGTCATGGTGCTGGATGAGCTGAAGTTTATGTGTGGGGTCAGGAGGGGTTTACAGTGTGGATGTAGCAGAGCTGCGCGTGTACGAGGCGTACGGAGCAGAGCCGCGCGTGTACGAGGCGTACGGAGCGGAGCCGCGTGTGTACGAGGTGTAAGGAGCAGAGCCGCGCGTGTACAAGGTGTACGGAGCAGAGCCGCGCGTGTACGAGGTGTAAGGAGCAGAGCCGCGCGTGTACGAGGTGTACGGAGCAGAGCCGCTTGTGTACGAGGTGTACGGAGCAGAGCCGCGCGTGTACGAGGCGTACGGAGCAGAGCCGCAGGTGTACGGAGTGAAGCCACGTGTGTACGAGGTGTACGGAGCAGAGCCGCGTGTGTACGAGGTGTACGGGGCAGAGCCGCGTGTGTACGAGGTGTACGGAGCGGAGCCACGAGGCGTACGGAGCCGTGTGTGTACGATTTATATGGAGCTGAGCCATGTGTGTACGAAGTGTACGGAGCAGAGCCGTGTGTGTACGAGGTGTACGGAGCGTAGCCGTGTGTGTACGAGGTGTACGGAGCCGTGTGTGTACGATTTGTATGGAGCGGAGCCGTGTGTGTACGAGGTGTACGGAGCAGAGTCGTGTGTGTACGAGGTGTGCTTAGCTTCGTGTGTACGAGGTGTGCGGAGCTTCGTGTGTACGAGGTGTATGGAGCGGAGCCACGCGTGTGCGAGGTGTGCGGAGCGGAGTCGCTTGGGTACGAGGTGTACGGAGCAGAGCCACGCATGTACGAGGGGTACAGAGCGGAGCCGCGCGTGTACGAGGTGTACGGAGCGGAGCCACGAGGCATGCGGAGCGCGCGTGTACGAGGCGTACGGAGCGGAGCCGTGTGTACGAGGTGTACGGAGCAGAGTCGCGTGTGTGCGAGGTGTGCGGAGCAGAGCCACGTGTGTGCGAGGTGTGCGGAGCCATGTGTGTGTACGATTTGTATGGAGCTGAGCCATGTGTGTACGAGGTGTACGGAGCAGAGCCGTGTGTGTACGAGGTGTGCGGAGCTTCGTGTGTACGAGGTGTACGGAGCATAGCCGTGTGTGTACAAGGTGTACGGAGCCGTGTGTGTACGATTTGTATGGAGCGGAGCCGTGTGTGTACGAGGTGTGTGGAGCGGAGCCGTGTGTGTACGAGGTGTACGGAGCAGAGTCGTGTGTGTACGAGGTGTGCTTAGCTTCGTGTGTACGAGGTGTGCGGAGCTTCGCGTGTACGAGGTGTATGGAGCGGAGCCACGCGTGTACGAGGTGTGCGGAGCGGAGTTGCGTGGGTACGAGGTGTACGGAGCAGAGCCGCGCATGTATGAGGGGTACGGAGCGGAGCCGCGCGTGTACGAGGCGTACGGAGCGGAGCCGCGCATGTACGAGGCGTACGGAGCGGAGCCGTGCGTGTACGAGGTGTACGGTGCTGAGGTTTTATTCGATAATCTTCTCCTGCCCTTTGGATTCTCCAATGCACCAACAGGATTTCACGACTTTCTGAATGATATTTCTCTGATTACTTCGGGAGATTTCTTGTGATTTATCTTGATGATAGAATTTTCTCCTGATTTGGATTCTCACCAGGAACATGTCCGTCTTGTATTAGAAAGGTTGAGGGAGAATTCTTTCTTTGTTACAATTGAGAAATGTTTTTTTTTCTGTTCAGGAAGTTTCATTCCCGGGGGTAATTTTATCAGCTGATGGGTTTACGATGGATCCTGAGAAGGTGAAAGCCATAATAGATTGGGTCCAACCTAGTGACCTGAAAGTGATGCAACATTTTGTAGGATTCGCCAACTATTATAGGAAATTCTTTAGGGTTTTTTTCTCAGATTACTGACTTCACACGTAAGGGGGCAGATCTCAAGGTTTGGTCACCAGATGCTATTGGGGCTTTTGAAAAATTGAAGGAGTGTTTTATGTCTGCTCCTGTTCTAATCCAACCTGATCTCCAAGAACCATTCATTGTGGAGGTGGATGTTTCGGAGGTCGGGGTAGGGGCCGTTTTATGTCAATGTTCCAAGACTCTGACCAATTTGTGGCCATGTGCTTTTTTATCAAGAAATTTTCATCTGCTGAAATAAATTTTGTGGTTGGGAATTGTGAGTTACTCACTGTTAAATCAGCCTTTAAGGTCTGAAGACATTTTCTGGAGGGAGAAGTTCATCCAATCACTGTGGTCACTGACCAGAAGAATTTAGCGTATATTGAATCAGCTAAATGGCTAACTCCTAGACAGGCCAGAGGGCCCTTATTTTTCTCTAGATTCAATTTCTATATCACTTTCAGGCTGGGATCCAAGCAGTTTTAGTTCTCTTTCTCCCCCAAAACCTCCATTCTCCCTGAGGGCATTGTGGTTTCTGTGATATCCTTGGAGGTTGAAGCTGAGATCTGTAAAGTCCTATCTGTTCTGTCTACTCATGAGCAGCTAAGGGAATGTTCATAGAGTTATTCTAGTTGCGACCTGTAGAGGTCACCAGTTGTCTGTTTACGTTGTTTAGAAGCTGCACATCATCTAGTAATACTCTGAGGCTGTGTGCCCACTATGCGTTTTTCAAGCGTTTCTGCCGCTGAATTTCCGCAGCGTAAACGCTTAAAAAACGCTTGGTAATTCGTCCCCCATGGTCCCCAATGACAAGCCGCAATGTCAATGCCCATGCTGCGGATTTTTCCGCAGCGTTTGTGCTGCGCTCAAAAATCCGCAGCATGTCCATTAATTTTGCGGATCCGCAGCGTTATCGCCGCCATTGACTTGCATTGAACCGCGTGACATCCGCATCACTGTAGATGCAGATATCACACGGTTCAATGTGCGGATGGTACCTAGGTCTGGAGAAGAGGAGACTCTCATCCAGACCTGGGTACCATAGAACCTGTAAAAAAAAAAATTTGACACATGACTCAATGACGTCACCGCAGGTCCTTCGCAACACCGCGAGCCGCCCAAGACACCGGACGGAGCAGCGAAAACACCGGGAGGATATCTGAAGGTAAGTATAATCTTTATTTTTTACCATTCTTATTCTTTTTTTTTTAACTAACTTGGTCACACTACTGTAAATCCATGCCGGTTGCATTGATTTATATAGTGTGAACAAGTTGTCAAGCACTTTTCCAAGTCATGCTAAAATTGCTTGGAAAAGCACTTGATAACCTGCATGCAGAAATGCATGCAAAAACGCTTGAGAAAACGCTTCAACCTGGCAGGAAAAACGCATGTAAAAACCGCATGCGTTTTTCCTGACAGGGAGAAGCGGAAAAAATATGCAGCATTTCTGCATGGTGGGCACATAGCCTTAGGCTTAGTGCTCACGATGTAGAAATGAAGCAGAAATTTTCCTGAGCATTTCTTCATCTCCTTGGCAGAAAAACGCATGCAGTTTTCACATGCGTTTTTGCCATGCGTTTTTGCCATGCGTTTTTCCAATGCATTGTATAGGCAAATCTCCATGCAGAAACGCACAAGAATTGGTCATGTCAAGATATTTTGGCTATGTGCCCACGTTGCGGACCTGAAGCATATTTTTTACGCTTCTCCCTGGCGGGAAAATCGCATGCGGATATTACATGCGGTTTTCCCGCCAGGTAGAAGCGTTTGTGAGGCGTCTTTGCATGCATTTCCGCATGCGGGTTATCAAGCACTTCTCCAAGCATCACTTGGAAAAGTGCTTGACAACTTGTTCAGAATGGTAAAAAATAAAAAAATAAACTTTATACTCACCTTCTGATGCATTCTCTGCCCCGTCCGGAGTCTTGAGCGGCTCACGCTGTTGTGTGCAGGACCTGCGGTGACGTCATTGAGTCATGTGGTGGGTCACATGACTCAATGACGTGGCAGGTCCTTCAGACAACAGCGCGACGGAGGGAAAACATCAGAAGATAAGTATAAACTTTATTTTATTCTTTTTTTTACAGGTTCTTTGGTACCCAGGTCTGGATGAGAGTCTCCTCTCATCCAGACTTGGGTACCATCCGCACATTGATTCCGCAGCGCTTCCGCAAAATTAATGAACATGCTGCGGATTTTTGACTGCAGCATATACGCTGCGGAAAAATCCGCAACATGGGCATTGACATTGCGGAATGCCATTGGGGACCATGGGGTGCGGATATACATGCGTTTTTCAAGCGTTTACGCTGCGGAAATTCCGCAGCATATACGCTTGAAAAACGCTACGTGGGCACACAGCCTTTCTGCGAGTAAAATCCGCGCAGAAAAAATCCTGACCATGTGCACAGAACTTGCAGTATGTCATAGGAAGTCATGGATAAGGTATGCAATGCGTTTCTGGAGCGTTTCTGCGCTGCAAATCCACACCAAAAAACGCACCAAAAACGCATCGTGTGCACACAGCCTTATATAGTCACAAGAGTGTGTCCCCTTTAAGAATAATGTGTGCTGAGGGAAAGCCCCCCTCCTTCCTCAGGGAGAAAGAGTTCCTGTAATCAGTTTTCCAGGAAAACTTTCAGGGAAGCAGATAAGACGTGTGACTGGCTCTACACTCTCTACAACTTTTCCCTTGTCAGATAATTCCGGTAAGAGCAAATACAATCACATGTTTGGTGTGAAATACTGTAAAGTGAAGTGTATTGTGCTCTGAGATACACCATTTCGTTAATGCCTCTTGCACTGTACTCAGGTTGATGCATTCGGTATAGAATAGAGCCTGTGGCTGTGATCTTTACCTCATTTATTCCTGTTTACTGTAACCTGTATTATCACTACGTCAGTGCTAGTTTCTTTAATGTACCCAGTACTGACTGTCATCATTTTATATTGTGTTATAGTTTTTACCACACTATCAAGTTCATACCATCACCATTAAATCAAGATTACAGAACGCTACAGTCTATTTAATTGAGAATGAATGAGGGTTAAGCTGTATGCTAAATCCTCCCAGCATCATATGTGGACTGTATGGGACCGCTAAAGTCCACGCTGCACCGCATACGGGCATTACAGCAGCCGCCATACAGCCACAGAGAACAAGAGTCCCGCCCCCCCCCCCCCAGCAAGCAAGATGCCATTCCCGCCAAAGTATTCAGCAGTCTACAGCTAAGCGCGCAATGTCTGGAAGCGCTAATGTCTCGAAGACCTCACTCAAAACGAGGTCACGAGCAGGCTCTAGCAAGTCATCATTAGCAGAGCTTTCTGCAGTCGCTCGCACCGAAGCCGAGGCGACCAAAGCGAGATCATCCTTCGCCGCGCAAGAGATGCAATTAAAGTTGAGACAAGTAGATCAAGAATCAAAAACGGCTCTTCTACAAGCAGAGAGTGCGCGTCTGCAAGTGTCTCTGGAAAGACTTGCCACCAACAGAGAGGCAGCGGCCGCAATAGCCAAGGCAGAGTACTTGGGAGCAGTGGAGTATCCTGATTATGAGAAACAGCAATGTTCTGGGACCAGATCTAGATCAGCAGGATCTAGTACAGCGCGTCTCAGAGTACGTCAACCGACATCATGGAAGAGATGACAGCCCTCACGCATTACATCGACCAGCCTACGCCGATTACCAACAATCCAACCCCGAACTTCGCTACTACAAACGAGAAGACGTCCAGCACGGCGATGTCGGCCACAGCCACAGTTCCGCCGAGCAGAAGGTACAGTCCCCGTCCCGCCTCAAAGAGACACCTTCCTCTCCAGAGAGGTATCAGACAGACTATCCGAAGCCAGAAACGTCCGACAGGTATGGTGATACACCACACACTAGACGTGACTATAACACACCAGCTCGTATCAGCTATAAACAAGCCACCATGGACTTTGTAAAACTCCTTGCTCGCCGGGAGCTGATTAAACAGGGACTTGTAAAGTTCACCGATCGAGCTGAGAACTATAGGTAATGGCGAGCCTCATTCCAGAATGCCATCAGAGGTTTGGAACTTTCTTGCAGCGAGGAGTTAGACCTACTAGTAAAGTGGCATGGAAGCGAGTCCGCTGAACACGCCAAAAGAATCAGAGACATTAATATAAAGCATCCACACACAGGTCTACGCAAGGTGTGGGAAAGACTTGATGAATTTTATGGGTCAATAGAAGCAATAGAAAATGCTTTATATAAGAGAATTGATGATTTTCCCAAAATAGTGTCTAAGGGTTACCAAAAGCTCAGGGAACTAAGCGATTTGTTAGCGGAACTACAGGTGGCTCAGGCGGAAGGAGATTTACCTGGATTGGCATTCCTGGACACCGCCAGGGGTGTCAATTCGATTGTTCAAAAACTTCCTGACAACCTACAAGATAAGTGGGTCACATATGGTTCACGTTATAAACAGACTCATAATGTACCGTTCCCCCCTTTTACAGTGTTTGTCGATTTTGTCGCCCAACAAGCTAAAATCAGAAACAACCCTAGCTTCGACTTCACTTTGTCATGTCCCACTGCCCCCGGTGTCAAAGCTAGTAGAACACCAGTGGCAGTCCACAAAACTAACATTACTTCCACAGGTCCTCCTCACAAGGCGAATAGGTCCCCTCCAGAAGAGAATAAACCTCAAGATGTCAGTAAGCAGTGTCCTCTACACAGGAA
This sequence comes from Phyllobates terribilis, assembly GCF_046119375.1. Classification (NCBI taxonomy): domain Eukaryota; kingdom Metazoa; phylum Chordata; class Amphibia; order Anura; family Dendrobatidae; genus Phyllobates; species Phyllobates terribilis. The sequence continues at coordinate 6,251,216 of NW_027362830.1, forward strand.
ACCAAATCCTCTCCAAAAATGCAGAGCCTTCAGGGATAAGTCTTTAGAGGAGCGCAAAGGGTTCCTTAAGGAAAATAACATCTGCTTCAAATGTTGTGCCACAACCTCTCACCTTGCCAGGAACTGTGAAGCTAGCGTGAAATGTGCAGCATGCAGCAGCACGAATCACAATACAGCCTTGCACCCTGGACCACCCCCTCGAGTACTCTCGCAGCCAGAGGAGCACGATGGGAGACAGAACAACACTGACGAACGCACCCCCGAGGTCACCTCTAAATGTACAGAGATCTGCGGAGGGCTCGTGGGAGGAAGATCCTGTTCAAAAATATGCCTTGTCAGAATCCACCCAGCAGGCCACAGGGACAAAGAGATCAAGACATACGCGATCCTGGATGACCAAAGTAACAGGTCTTTAGCCAAGTCCATCTTCTTTGACAACTTCAGCGTTGTAGGCCCCGCTTCTCCCTACTCCCTGAAAACATGTTTTTAGGTACCATTGAGATGGCGGGGAGGAAAGCTACCGGATACAAAGTGGAGTGCATAGATGGCCAGACCTGCCTATCGCTACCGACCATCCTGGAATACAACCAAATTCCCGACAACAGGTCTGAGATACCTTCACCGGAGGTGGTGATACATCACCCCCATCTGAAGTGTATAGCTCACCTGATACCCGAGTTGGACCCAGAAGCTCAAATAGCTTTACTCTTGGGAAGAGATATACTAAGAGTCCACAAGTCTAGAGAGTCTATCAATGGCTTCCAGAACGCTTCGTATGCACAGAGGCTTGACCTTGGTTGGTTCATAATAGGAGACGTCTGTCTAGGAGGAGCACAAAAGCCGACCTCAGTCAACAGTATGCTCCCCAGCGCGCTAGAAAATGGACGTCCATCTCTCTTCCAGCCATGTCCAAATAGTCTGCTGGTAAAGGAGCTACCGAGCAGCACTCACCTGCCTTGCCCTTTCTCATCTCCTTCCAACGAAGACCACGCCTGTGAAGGTGAACAAGACCACATAGGATGTGCAGTTTTCCGCAGGACAAAGGAAGACAACAAGACAGCGGTGTCCATAGAAGACAGGATGTTCTTGGACGTCATGGATCGAGAGATAGTCAAAGACAAGTCAAACAGTTGGGTCACACCTCTACCATTCCGACCCCGGAGAAGACGTCTACCCAACAACGGAGAACTGGCCTACAGTCTGTTCATCTCCCTCGGACACAAGCTTCGGAAGTCGCCTGAGACGAAGGAACATTTCTTTACCTTCATGGGGAAGATATTCCAGAACAACCACGCAGAGATTGCACCTGCACTTCGGCATTCAGAGGAGTGTTGGTACTTACCCATCCTAAGAAGCAAGGTCAGATAAGAGTGGTATTCGACTCAAGCGCAAAATGCGAAGACGTCTCGTTGAAAGATGTCCTACTGTCAGGCGCAGACCTCAACAATAGGCTCCTAGAGGTGCTACTCTGTTTCTGCAGAGATACGGTGGCATTTATGGTTGACATACAACAGATGTTCCACTGTTTCCTCGTCAAGGAGGACCACAGAAACTACTTGAAGTTCTTCTGGTACCGCGATAACGACCCCAATAAGGACATCACAGAGTACCGGATGAGGGTCCACATCTTCGGGAACAGTTCCTCCCCAGCAGTCGCTATCTAAGGCCTCCAAAATTCTGCCAAAGAGGGCGCAGAAAGGTACGGATTAGATGTCAGATCCTTCGTAGAAAAGGACTTCTATGTTGACGACTGTCTGGAGTCCACACCAACAAACGAGGTTGCAATCAGCCTCCTGAAGAGGGCTCAAGAAATGCTCGCTCTGTCTAACAGATCGCCTCCAACAGCAGAGAATTGATGGAAGCCTTTCCTTCTCAAGAATATTCCAGTGATCTGAAGGACTTAGACCTAAGCATCTACTCCCTTCCCATACAGCGTAGCCTAGGATTGCTTTGGGATTTGAAGACGGATGCCTTCGCCTTTCAGATCAACAAAGACGAGAAACCCTTCACGCGCAGAGGAGTTCTTTTCTTTGTGAATAGCCTGTACGACCCCTTGGGGTTCGTAACTCCAGTACTATCCAAGGCAAAATGATGCTGAGAGACTTCACCCAAGGGAAGTTTGATTGGGACAATCCACTCCCATCAGAAAAGGCAGACTTGTGTACAAAGTGGAGGAAGTCTCTTGAAGCCTTGACCGACATTCGTGTGAAACGGCCCTATGCTCTCGTGCCACCCACAGAAGTCAAGACTCAAAGACTTTGTATCTTCTGTGACGCATCAGTCAAAGCGATCGCAGCAGTAGCGTATCTCAAGACCACAGACGTGAACGAACAAAGCCATATCGGGTTCGTCATGAGTCGGACAAAGCTGGCGCCAGTCCGTGAACACACGATACCCAGACTGGGATTCTGTGCTGCCGTCCTTGCAGTTGAGTTAGTCAAACTTATCTTGGATGGGTTGAATCTGCAGATCAAAAATGCTAAATCCTACATGGATAGCAAGGTGGTACTGGGATACATCTGCAACGAGACGCGATGCTTCTACGTCTACGTTAGCAATCGGGTACTGAGGATAAGAAGATCCACTTGCCCTAATCAGTGGCACTACATGTCTACTCACCACAATCCTGCAGACCATGCGACTAGATCCATCGCACCCAGTCATCTTAAGGACACTACGTGGTTCACAGGCCCTTCCTCCTTGTACTATTCGATGCCCCATAGCAGCAAGCCTGATACATTCGAACTAGTGGATCCGGATGCTGACAAAGAGCTTCGTCCTCAAGTGTCTGCCCTACATACAGTGATTTCAGGTCATCGCCTTGAATCTCATTGGTTCAGCAGATTCTCAACCTGGAAGTCACTCGTTCGAGCCATCGCTTGCCTACTTCACGTGGCTCAGTCCTACAAGTCTGCAATACCTACGAGTCAGAGACTTTGTAAAGGTTGGCATCACTGCAAACATGCGTACACTGCCCCCAACCTAGAAAAGGCCAAGATTACGATACTTCGTGTAGTACAAAGGGAAGTCTACGACAAAGAAATAGACAACCTCAACAAGGAACAACCTGTTTTTAGAGACAGCGTGCTGAAGAAGCTCAACCCGATAGTCGACCAAAACAGACTGTTGAGAATAGGTGGCCGCCTTCAAGAAGCCAAGGTAGAAGTTTCAGAGAAACACCCGGTAATAGTTCCGGGACGTCATCATGTCACAACCCTTCTCATACAACATCATCATGTCCTAGTGAGACACCAAGGACATTTGTTTACCGAAGGGAACCTACATACCGGACTATGGATAATTGGAGTGAAGGGAAGAATAAACAAACTCACCTTTAACTGTGTTACGTTCCGTAAGCTTTGTGGCATGTTTCAAAAGCAGAAGATGGCCAATCTTCCACCCGACAGACTTAGTACTAAACCCCCTTCACCAACGTCAGACTAGACGTGTTCGGCCCTTGGTCCGTGGCTACACGATGCACTAGGAAAGTCCATGCCAAAGCAAAGTGTTGGGCAGTTCTATTCACATGTCTGTCCATCAGAGCTGTCCATATTGAAGTAATCGAATCTATGGACACATCGAGCTTCATAAATGCAATTCGACGCTTCATCGCGATCAGAGGCCCTGTGAAGCATATTCGCTCTGACAGAGGCACAAACTTCGTTGGAGCAGCCAGAGCACTCCAAATCCCTTCCAATCTAGACGTTACTAATGTAGAAAGGTACTTAGGTGAGCAAGGATGCACTTGGACTTTCAACCTACCACATTCTTCGCACATGGGAGGTGCCTTGGAAAGGATGATAGGGATAGCACACAAAATACTAGACTATCTTCTTGCAAGCGAACACTAGACTCACACATGAGAGTTTGATTACAATCTTGGCTGAGGTCTCAGCTATCATAAATGCCAGGCGGCTGACAGCACTTTCCAGCGATTTCGGATACCCGATAGTCCTTACTCCTGCAGTATTGCTCACACAGAAAACCTGTGTCCCAAGTGCTCCACTTGGAGAGTTCAACGACAAAGACCTCTACAGAAGACAATGGAGGCAAGTACAAAGCATGTCTAATGCCTTTTGGGACAGATGGAGAAAACAGTATCTCTCCACTCTACAAACCAGGACGAAGTGGCAGAAAGACCATCCTAACATCAAACCCGGCGATGTTGTACACGTGAAAAACAGTCAGTCAACCGCATCGAAACGAGTGGCCACTCGGCCTAGTCACCAAATCCTTTCCCAGCAAGGATGGGAAAGTATGCAAAGTGGAGGTTAGAGTGGGTAAGCTTGGAGAGAACAAACTGTTCCTCAGGCCAGTTACCGAACTCATGTTGCTGCTTTCCCCGAAAGAGTCAAATAATGGCATCCATTGATGCCAAGCGGGGAGTGTTCTGTCTACTCATGAACAGCTAAGGGAATGTTCATAGTTATTCTAGTTGCGACCTGTAGAGGTCACCAGTTGTCTGTTTATGTTGTTTAGAAGCTGTACATCATCTAGTAATACTCTTATAGTCACAAGAGTCTGTCCCCTTTAAGAATAATGTGTGCTGAGGGACCGCCCCCCTCCTTCCCCAGGGAGAAAGAGTTCCTGTAATCAGTTTTCAGTGGCTTTCAGGGAAGCAGATGTGTGACTGGCTCTACACTCTCTACAACTTTTCCCTTGTCAGATGATTCTGGTAAGAGCAAATACATTTACATGTTTTGTGTGAAATACTGTAAAGTGAAGTGCATTGTGCTCTGAGATACACCATTTAGTTAATGCCTCTTGCACTGTACTCAGGTTGATGCATTCTGTATAGAATAGAGCCTGTGGCTGTGATCTTTACCTCATTTATTCCTGTTTACTGTAGCCTGTATTATCACTATGTTAGTGCTAGTTTCTTTAATGTACCCAGTACTGACTGTCATCATTTTGTATTGTGTTATAGTTTTTACCACACTATCAAGTTCATACCATCACCATTAAATCAAGATTACAGAATGCTACAGTCTATTTAATTGAGTATGAATGAGGGTTAAGCTGTATGCTAAATCCCCCACAGCATCATACGTGGAGGAAGGCAGAACACTATCGTTTGCTCTTTTTGCCATGCCTAGGTCCAAATTATTTGTAGCTGTGTACCTAAGATTGTGTCTGTTGCAGGAGTTTCATGATTTAATCATGAGTGGTCATCCGCGGTTCACAGCTATGCAGAAAGCTATCACTAGCATTTTTTGGTGGCCATCTATGTATAATTATAATTATATTAAAGATTTTGTGTCTGCTTGTGAAGTTTGCGTACACGCTAAAGTCTGTCATAACAGTCCGGTTGGAGTATTGGATCCATTGCCAATTCCAGAAAGACAGTGAACTCATCTGTCCACGGATTTCATCACAGATTTGCCTCTGTCTGGTGGAAAGACTGTCTTTGGGTGGTCGTTGACTGATTCATTAAACGGGCTCATTTTGTTCCTTTGTCAGAGGATTACCTAATGCAGAGACATTCTCCAGGTTTTTTATTTCTCATAAAGTAAGGCTACATGGGATCCCTCTTAACACTGTGTTTGATAGGGGAGGGCAATTTGTCTCCAAATTCTGCAGAGATTTTTGTAATAAACTGGGAATTTATTTTATTTGTGCCTACCACCCTGAAACCAATGGTCAGACAGAAAGGACTAATCAATCTATGTAACAAATTTTAAGGTGTTTTGTTGCAGCTCAGTGTTTTGTTGTGACTTCATTCTTACTTCTTGCTGAGTTTGCCTTTAAGGCCACCGCCCCACTATTAGTATTTGGCCAGTATTTTTTTCTCAGGAGTGGGAGCCAAAACCAAGAGTGGGTGATAAATGTAGAATTGGTGACTTGTGTCTATTATATCTTTTCTCGGATTGTTCCTCTCCTGGTTTTGGCTCCCACTCCCGAGGAAAAATTCTGACCAAATACTCACAGTGGAGTTGTGGCCTAACAGTCGTATCAGTCAGTCTGCTGGAACCTCGCCATTTTATTGTAATTATGGTGATCATCCCCATTTTTTTGAATTTTCCTTTCTCTTTCCTGTTTGCCAGAATGGCCATTTCTCCACCCATATTAAGTGCTCCCTAGTCCTTAGTATGGTCTTTGGAAGGAATAAGTCAGCTAGAGATAGTCGCCATCATGCTCTCCAGAGACCCCCGAGCGTCCTCAAGGAATAATCGTAAATCATCGGCAAACAATGCCACCTTCTCTTCCTTGGTCCCATATTTAAATCCATTTATCTCAGACATTTTACTAATTCCTGCCGCAAGAGGTTCAGTTGCTATTGAAAACAATGAGAGACAGGGGGCACCCTTGTCTTGTAGTTCTGTGCAACAAAAATCGATTAGCCATAGAGCCATTCGCTCTTATTTTGGCCTTTGAGTCTGAATAAAGCAATTGCACCCATTATATAAATTTGTCCATCTGCTGCAATGTAGCTCAGAAATATTGCCATTCTACACTGTCAAAGGCCTTAGCTGCGTCCAAAGACAGGATCCCCCTTTGACCAATATTATCAGCCCTTGCTTGTATATTAATATAAAGCCTTCTGAGATTGATCGTGATGGACATATCAGGCATAAACCCAGACTGATCGGGGTGTATTATTGAGGTTACTTTTGAGAGTTTGTTAGCAAGAAGTTTGACGTCTACTGTTAAAAGAGAGATGAGTCTATAGGATGCCAGCAAGCTGGGGGCCTTGCCTTGTTTAGGTAACACTGTAATTATGGCTTCATGCATGGATGTGGCAATGATCCTCCTTCGAATAGTATACCTCCAATAATACTGGTAGTAATTAGTGTTGAGCGAGCACTAAAATGCTTGGGTGCTCGAAGCTCGGGCCGAGCTCGCCGTGATACTCGGGTGCTCGACCCGAGCAACGAGCCCAATGTTAGTCTATGGGAGACCCGAGCATTTTTGCGGCGGCACCCCCGCCAGTCTGTAGAAAGCCTAAAAAGTGCCCAAAACGATAGTAACAGTGCTCAAATGACAATGGGGACAGCATGGACATCGCCCCAGGAAGCATTTCTGACCCCCAGGTCACTGAGGTCAACAACGTGGTCAGAGGTATTAAGCCACTTTTACGGGCTTACAAGAAAATGTTCAAAAACGAAACTGAAAGTGCTTTCCTGTGAAATATGTTAAGGAACTTCCTTTCCAGGGTAAAGACTTGTATATAAGGTAAAATAAGTAACCAAAAACAAAAATACTCCTCCACACCTTGGGCTATGTTCACAAGTAGCATTTTTTATGCGTTTTTGCACTTTTGTATTGCTTTCAACCGTGACAAATGCATTCACTGGGAAATGTCATTTTAACATTTTACAATCTTATCTGGCCATGTGCTGTGTGACACATGCATACAGTGTTGAAAAGTCATGGGAACAGCATGGGGAAGACCCCTGGAAGCATCTCTGACTCCCAGGTCACTGTCTAAAAGTGTGCCCATCATAAGTGATCCTTTCCGCATCAGAAGATGCAGACTTGCAACTATCCCTGTGCAAGTCCTTGTCCCAGGGCAGTGTTCAATTGTACCTCCCCCATTCCTTGCAATGCAAGCGTAAGTGTGCAACCTGCCACCCACCCACCCACCATACCATACTGCTAGCTTGCTTGCACTTGAAATGGGGCCTTTTAGTTTGGAGGAGGCAGTCCCCAGCCGCTAGGCGGCCAAGTGTCCATAAACGGTCCCCAGCCGCCCCTATTTCTCCTTGGAACATCCCCACACACACTTTTCTTAGCCCGGCCTGCTTTAGGGCAGCATTGGATGAGCCCACCAGAGAACCAGACTCCTCCGGTGGGCCCTGGCTTCTCCATCAGGGGAGTTGAGTGCCAAGGTGAGGAGCATGATGATGATGATAGAAGTTAGCACCTGCTTTGTTTTCTTGGAATGCAAGCTTAAGTGTGCAACCTGCCACCCACCCACCCCCAGGCTGCAAAACCATACTGCTAACTTGCTTGCACTTGAAATTGGGCCTTTTAGGCATGTGGAGGCAGACGCCGGCCACCATGTCATGGCTGCGTCGGCGGCCTGGTATCCATACTCAGTCCCCAGCTGCCCGGCGGCCGGGTATCCACGCTCGGTCCCCAGCCGCCAGGGGGCGGCCGGGTGTCCATACTCGGTCCCCAGCCGTCCCGCGGCCGGGCGTCCACAAACGGTCCCCAGCTGCCTGGGGGCGGCCAGGTGTTCATAAACGGTCCCCAGCCGCCCCTATTTTTCCTTGGAACATCCCCCAACACACTTTTCTTAGCCCGGCCTGCTTTAGGGCAGCATTGGACGAGCCCACCAGACAACCAGACTCCTCCGGTGGGCCCTGGCTTCTCCATCAGGGGAGTTTAGAGTGCCAAGGTGAGGAGCATGATGATGATGATAGAAGTTAGCATCTGCTTTGTTTTCTTGGAATGCAAGCGCATGTATGTAGTAGCGGCTAGGCCTGAGGTGGTCAGCATTTTGGCGCATATCCTACCTCCTCTGAGGATTGCTAGATGTTTTCCTGCTACTATCCCAGTTATATGACTCCCGTTAAAACAAAGCTTCAGGTGATGAATGATGGATTAGGTGGTGGAAAAGGAGAAAGAGCAGGAGGAACAGGAACCATTCATATCAATATCAGGCCAGTCAACCACACATGTCTAGTAGGATATGTTTCTGTACCAAAACAAGAGGTTTGGCTTCACAGTTATAGGGCATGCAGTGAGTGCAATGCCTACCAAAAATTTCGAGGCACTCCAATACCCCTTGGAAGTGACATGGAGGTCAGAGGGCCTTAACTAAACCGTTTTTTTCCATTTATAGCAACTGGGTCTCCTGTACACTGTTGGCCTAAGCAGTGAATGGAAGGCTTTCCAAAAATTATAAGGAACTGCAATGCCCCTTGAAACAGACGTGGATTACAGCATACTAAAAACCTTCTACCCATTATTGGGGAGTGGGTCTCCCTTAGTGTTTGCCTATGCATTGAAAAGCAAAAGCTGACTAAAATTAGGAGGAAATGCAATGCCCGTTGGAAGAATGGTGGAGTTCGCAGTGATAAAAAAAGACAATATCAATGCCCCTTGAACAAGTGGTGGACGTCGCAGTAGCTTAACAAGACGGTTTTAATGCCCCTTGGAAAACTGGTGGAGGTCGCAGTAGCTTAACAAGACGGTTTAAAGGCCCTTGGAAGAGACGTGGAGGTCGCAGTAGCTTAACAAGATGGTTTAAATGCCCCTTGGAAGAATGGTGGAGGTCGCAGTAGCTTAACAAGATGGTTTAAATGCCCCTTGGAAGAATGGTGGAGGTCGCAGTAGCTTAACAAGACGGTTTAAATGCCCCTTGGTAGAGACGTGGAGGTTGCAGTAGCTTAACAAGATGCTTTTAATGCCCCTTGGAAGAGACGTGGAGGTCGCAGTAGATTAACAAGATGGTTTAAATGCCCCTTGGAAGAGACGTGGAGGTCGCAGTAGCTTAACAAGATGGTTTAAATGCCCCTTGGAACAATGGTGGAGGTCGAAGTAGCTTAACAAAATGGTTTAAATAAACCCCTTGGAAGAGACGTGGAGGTCGCAGTAGCTTAACAAGACGGTTTTAATGCCCCTTGGAAGAGACGTGGAGGTCGCAGTAGCTTAACAAGACGGTTTAAATGCCCCTTGGAAGAATGGTGGAGGTCGCAGTAGCTTAACAAGACGATTTTAATGCCCCTTACAAGAGCCATGCAGTACAGCATATTAAAAACATTATTCCCATTATTGGGGAGTGGGTCTCCCATAGTCTTTGCCTATGCCTTCCAAGCAAAACTGGCAAAAATTAGGACGGAGGAACTTGCAATGCTGGCAACACGGACCACGGTCACCCTGGTGGTATAGTGGTGGTGGAGGCTGAGGATAAGGAGTAGAGAAAAATACAGCCGAAATGAGGAAGCGTATACCCATGTGTGGGTGTGAAGCGGTGCATGGGAATACACCTCTCGAAATAACACAGTGCATTTGACTTTATGTTACTATGCTGTCATTTGGTGGTGATGAGAAATTTGGCCCAATCCAGCCCTTGTTCATTTTGATAAGAGTCAGCTTGTCAGCATTGTCAGTTGACAGGTGAGTGCGCTTATAGTTATAATTCCCCCAGCGGCACTAAAAACACGCTCCGATAAGACGCTAGTGGCAGGGCAGGCAGGACCTCCAAGGCATACAGAGCGAGTTCATTCCAAGTGTCCAGCTTGGATACCCAATAATTAAAAGGCACAGAGGAATCACTGAGGACGCTGGTACGGTCGGCAAGGCACTCCCTCACCATCTTTTGAAACTTTCCACTCCTTGTGAGAGTACCCCGTGCCTCAGGGCCTGTAAGGTGGGCGGGTCTCAGAAAACTGTCCCAAAATGTTGACAGTGTTCCCCTTCCTCTGCTGGATTGGAGTTGCGTCTCTCTCACCTGTACGCCTTGGTTGGTCAAGGAACTGTGACCTCTGCCTCTAGCGTGTTCAGATGGGAATTTTTTTAACAGTTCTGCAGCAAGGGCCTTCTGGTACTGCCACATTTTTGTAGACCTCTCCACCTCAGGAATAAGAGAGCTAAAGTTGTCCTTGTAGCGGGGGTCTAAAAGTGTTACTAACCAGTAATGACAGTCACCCAACATTTTGACAATGCGAGGGTCACGGTTAAGGCAGCGTAGCATAAAGTCAGCCATGCGTGCCAGACTGGTAACGGGCAAGACTTCCGTATCCTCACCAAGATGACGACTGACCATGCTCTCCTCCTCCCCCCTGTGCTCAGGCCACCCACGTTGAACCGACTGTATGACAGTTGTACAGGTACTACCGTCTACAGCGCATGATACCAGCTCCTGTTCTTCCTCCTCCTCCTCCTCTCCCTCATTGTCCCCCAATGCACGTTGGGATGAGATGAGGCTGGGCTGTGTGTAATCGCCCGCTATGGCTTCTTGATCCATCTCATCATACTCTGGCTGCAATGCCTCCTCTTTAATTCTCTGCAGAGAGCGTCATCACCACTCACCATCTTGGTGGCCTCCTCAAAGTTTGTCAGGATGGTACATATGTCAGACATCCAGGTCCACTCCTGAGGTCTTATGTGTGGAGTCTGACCTGAATATCGACGGCCTTGTTGCAGCTGGTACTCCACAACTGCTCTCTTCTGCTCACAAATCCTTTGCAACATGTGGAGGGTAGAGTTCCAATGTGTGGGGACATTACACACCAGTCGGTGTGCCGGAAGCTGCAAACGCTGCTGCAACACAGCAAGGGCGGCGGAAGCTGTAGCCGACTTGCGAAAATGAGCTGACAGGCGGCGCACTTTGATGAGCAGATCTGGCAACTCAGGGTACGATTTAAGAAACCGCTGAACCACGAGGTTAAGCACATGAGCCAGGCATGGTACATGTGTGATCTCGCCTCGCCTCAGTGCCGCCACCAGGTTACGGCCATTGTCACACGCGACCATGCCTGGATATAGGTTCAGCGGTCTCAGCCTCAGATCTGCCTGCTCTTTCACAGCTGTCCACAACTCACAAGCAGTGTGAGGTTTATCACCTAAGCTTATGAGTTTCAACACAGCCTGTTGGCTGAGGCAGTACTGCAGTGCTTCCAGCTTGTAACTGATGTGGTGATATCTGAGATGGAGGCTGAACATGAGGAGGAGGAGGATGATGCACAGGAGCTGTACAATGTGGGGGCAACTCTGACTGACATAGGGCCCGCAATCCTCGGTGTGGGGAGAATGTGTTCCATCCCAAGGTCCGACTGGGTCCCGGCTTCCACTGTGTTTACCCAGTGTGCCGTCAGGGAGATGTACCGTCCCTGGCCACAAGCACTTGTCCACGTGTCCATTGCCAGGTGGACTCTCCCAATAACTGCGTTGTTGAGGGCACGGCAGATGTTTTGGGACACGTGCTTGTGTAGTGCGGGGATGGCACACCGGGCAAAATATTGTCAGCTGGGGACCGAGTTCCGAGGGACGGCCACTGCTATAAGGTTGCGGAAGGATTCCGTCTCCACCAGCCTAAAAGGCAGCATTTCCAACGCAAGCAGTCGTGAAATGTGCGAATTTAGGACTGTGGCCTGTGGGGCGTTGGCTGCGAATTTGCGCTTTCGTTCAAAGGTCTGGGATATGGACAATTCAACGCTGCGGTGGGACATGGACGTGGATGTTGATGCTGTTTCTTGAGAAACTACCATAACAAGTGAAGACTGAGAGGAGGGGGCATCTTTGCATGCAGTATGGACAGGGGATTGCCTTGCACGCACAACAGGGGGTTCTATTACACGCACAACAGCGGAAGAAGCAGTGGTGACACCCGCTGACACTGGCCGTGGACCCTGGGGTTCACCCCACAAAGTCAGGTGCTTTTCTGCCATGTGCCTGATCATGCTGGTGGTGGTCAGGCTGGTAGTTTTGTCACCCCTGCTGATGCTGGCATGGCAGGTGGTACAAATGGCCTTTTTGGGGTTATCAGCAGAGTCTTTAAAAAAATTCCAGACTCTGGAAGACCTACCGGTTGTAATGGCAACGTCCCTCGTGTTGGTGTTACGGGGAACGGTTGCCCGCCTTCTGTCTGCGGCCACCACACTGCTTCTTCCTGCCTGTTGGGGTACTCTGCCTCCCTCCCCCCGTGTGCTGCTGGCTTCGCTCTGCGTGTCCTCCTGCCACGTTGGGTCAGTTATTAGATCATCCACCACCTCCTCCTCTTCCACTTGCGCACCACGATCCTCCTCCTCACTTCGTGGCAATTGTGTGTCGTCATCGTCCACCTCTTGTGACAAATTGCCATGGTCGACTTCCTCTGGCCGTGGCTGTTCAAATATTTGGGCATCGCTGCATGGGATCTCCTCTTCCACCACTTCAAGCGGAGCAGGCGAGGGGCACCAATATGGAAATGGACCAGTGAACAGCTCTTCAGAGTGTCCAAGTGTGGGATCAGTTGCTGTCTGACGATACTCGGCATGGTGGGAGGAAGGAGCATCAGGGTGAGGAGGAGTATGCGGTCGAGACTCACGGCTACTAAAACTTGAACATGTGGAAGACAGACCGGAGGTGGTGGTGCCCAGGTAACTGGTAGTATTATCTGCTATCCAATTAATAACCTGTTCACACTGATCAGTTCCCAATAGTGATCTTGTTGTTGTGTGCTTCCCTAGTAATTCGGTCAAGAACTGGGAGCGAGAAGATGTGGCTGTTGGTTGTGGCACATTTTCACCTTGGCCACGGCCCTGTCCTCTACACGCACCATCACCAGGACGTCCAGTTCCACGTCCCTTGCCACGGGCCTTGCCCATTGTAAATGAACAAAAAAGAAGCAAGACAAAAATATATCTCATACCCTACCATAATTATATATAAATGTAAAGCAAAGTTGCATAATAAATATAGGGTTTTTAATATAGGCAGTATAGGTACCGTCCCAATTTAGGGTCACCTTGCCGCTGGTGGGACGGCTTGTATACTTTTTTTGATCAAAAATAGTTCACTAAGTACCCTATATTTATTATGCAACTTTGCTTTACATTTATATATAATTATGGTAGGGTATGAGATATATTTTTGTCTTGCTTCTTTTTTGCTAGTGTGAACATGCCTCTGTTTCTTGTATGTCTGCCATCTTAGACCTCAGTTCACATTGTCTGGTCCATTGTAAATGAAGTAAAATAGCTTACACTCGCACTATCCATGGAAAAAGGGTAATAAAAAGGAGATTAGAACCGTGGAAGAGGAAAACCTCAGTTATATTTTTCTGGCCTACACCAGAATCTTTCAAACAGATATATTTGTGTCTGAACAATCAGGGAGACACTATTACTGTTTTTTTTTACAGCAAAAAATGCCAAAAAAAGGATAATACAGAGATTTGACCCGTGGAACTGCAAAACCACAGTTATATTTCTCTGGCCTACACCAGACTCTTTTAAACAGATATATTGGTGTCTGAACAGTCACAGACACACTCAATTTTTTTTTTTAAGGGGGGTGTTACGCTCGCGCCCGGACTGACTGGCGTGAGCATGATTAGTGATCCCACTGTACCATGAACCGAGGAGTGCCTGGAGGGGCGTAACTAAGTATCAACCCGATCCGACCAAGGTCGCATGGCAGCTCAGTCGACTCCGTGAACCAAGGAGGAACCGAGCAGAGGGACCAGGTGCTACTCCAGGTCAGACCCCGGTCACAGCTGTTGACCCACACCGGGGAATGCAGGAACAGGCAGGTTAGACTGGCATACAGACAGGTGGGTATTGGCAAGCACGGCTGGTATGCAGACAGGTGGGTACTGGCAAGCACGGCTGGTATGCAGACAGGTGGGTACTGGCAAGCACGGCTGGTATGCATACAGTTGGGTACTGGCAAGCACGGCTGGTATGCATACAGTTGGGTACATGCAAGCACGGCTGGAGTGCAGACAGGGAGATACTGGCAGGTTGGAGCGCAGGCTGGATAGGGTCCAGTACAGACTGGGAGACAGAAACAGAGCCGCAGATGCGGTAGACAAGCAGAGTAAAGCGACACCGCCAGAGCGGAGGACAAGGCAGAGCAGAGCGAAACCACAGGTGTGAGCAAGCAGAGCAGAGCGAAACCGCAGGTGCGGTGGACAAGGCAGAGGAGAGCGAAATCGTCGGAGCGGTGGACAAGGCAGAGCAGAGTGGAACTGCCGGAGCGGTGGTCAAGGCAGAGCAGAGCGAAACCGCAGGTGCGGTAAGCAAGCAGAGCAGAGAGAAACTGCAGGTGCGGTGGACAAGGCAGAGCACAGCGAAACCGCCGGAGCGGTGGACAAGGCAGAGCAGAGCGAAACCGTAGGTGCGGTAAGCAAGCAGAGCAGAGCGAAACCGCAGGTGCAGTGGACAAGGCAGAGCAGAGAGGAACCGCCGGAGCGGTGGGCAAGGCAGAGCAGAGAGAAACCGCTGGCACGGTGAGCAAGCAGAGCAGAACAGGGATGAAGGTGCAGGCAGAGAGGACAGGGCTCTGTTCACATGGAACAGACTGGAAAATACAGGAAGATGGCTAGAACACAGGAGGTAGATACGGAGGAAGGGAAAAGGGACAAGCAGAACCAGATAGACACAAGGTACTTACAATGAAGTAGCGAGTGGACACAAAACTCACAAACAGAAGTACAGAGACAACGAGTTGGAGTTAAGTGCAGGTTCGGACACTGCAGGAAAAGGGAAGGTACGGACATAGAGACAAACAGGTGACAGGCTAGGAGACAGTTCAGACAGGAACTGACACAGCAACGAGATACAGGAACGAGCCCCCAGGGTGGCGGAAATGGACTAGAAGTCACAGATAACAGGCCTGGGTATACAGCCCCCAGGGTGGCAGAAACAGACTAGGAGTCCGAGATAACAGGCCTGGGTATGCAGCCCCCAGGGTGGCAGAAACAGACTAAAAGTCAGAGATAACAGGCCTGGGTATGCAGCCCCCAGGGTGGCAGAAACAGACAAGATACAGGACAAGACCTGGCAACTCAGATGCAAGGAGCACACTGATAGAAAGTGTTGCTCAGCCACCTCCTTCTGGGTGGAGGGGTTTAAATATCCAGTGACTCACAGCAATAGGCTAGAGACGCATTAGGAGTGCGCCCACAGCAGCTATAAGAATCAGGAAGTAACCGGGCCGCCGCCCTAAGCAGTCAGACAAGAGACATGCACACAGCATGAACTGGAGCAAGGTTTGCAGGCTGGACTGATGGGTAAGATTGCGGTCTTGCATGGTGGGAGGTGGTGCACTATGCAAGCACACCGCCAGGGATGTTACAGGAGGGAAATACCAAAAGGTTAATAAGACGCGTATTTGGACAGTCTGACTGAGGAAAAAAAAATACAGGATTTAGATGAAAACAAAAGGATTTTTCCTGGCCCCTGAGACCGGGGGATATGTCTAGCAATTTGACCAGCAGGAGCACACAGGACTGTAATGCAGCATTTGCTGGTATAACCACTGCGTCTCCTATACAGCCTGCCAGCCTGCCTGATATCTGGGATGGATATTAGTCCTGAGAAGGACTGTTTGTTTGATTTTGCAGGCTTTAGAGACCCTACACTACCTATTTCGCAGTATAAATCTTTCCCTAGGTCAGCAGCAGTCTCCCTACACTGTCTGATCCGGAGCGACTGTGTCCAAGATGGCGGCGCCCGGCTTTAAATACTCGAGGTGACGCTGTGCGGTCAGCCAATCACTGTAATGCCCACAACCAACATGGCTGCAGCATTACAGTGACTGGCTGGCAATCCCTGCATGTTCATTGGCTCTGTAAAGAGCGCCAAACATGCAGGGCGGAGACCCGAGCTCCCGCCCGAGTAACCCAGAAATGCTCGGTGCTCGCCGAACATCCCGAGTAGTGAGATGCTCGGGCGAGTACAGAGCAGTGTCGAGCATGCTCGCTCAACACTAGTAGTAATACTTCCTTATATCTCTTATATACTTCCACTGGAAGACCGTCCATTCCCGGTGCTTTATCGTTGGCCATTGAGCTCAGTGCCCATTCTAACTCTTCTATATCAAGTAGTTCATCTAATAAATTCTGAGAGTCTAAGGAAAGGAGCGGGAGCTGAACCTTATCTAGGAAGGTCTGGGTCTGTTCTTCTGAGGGTTGAACCTGAGAAGTATACAGCTTTGCATAGTATTCCTCCAACACTTTCAGTATGTCCACTGTGGACTGTACACATTACCCTCCCTAGTCTCCAGACTGGATATAAAGGCCGAGTCCCTCTGGGCGGCAGCGATCACAGATATAAGTGACCTGCTTTTCCCCTTCATCACATTATTGCACCTTGTGAAGCAGCTTCTTCCTTCCTGCAGCTGCAATGTTCCCGGATTCAGCAGGTCCTGAGCTGCTTTCTGTTTTGCGCAGCCGGCGTTGGATCTGTAATCATCGCACTCTCTGCATCTCCCAATTCCTAAAACACCAATCGACCCTGCTGCTTAGTCCGGGATTTACCTGCTGAGATTTCTTTAATAAATATTCCTTTTAGGTCGGCCTTCATGGCTTCCCATACATATAAAAAATAAGTTGTATTTTTATTAATCACAAGATATTCCTTTATATCCCCTTCAATTTTCCCCATAAGATCTATAACTTGCAACCAAAAGGGGTTAATTTCCCAGTGGGTCTGTACTGCATTGGGGGATTAAGTTTAGGGAGACACAGAGGAGAATGATGGGATAGCGTTCTGGGCAGGAGCTGGAGTCAGATATAAGACCCCGCATCAATTCATTTCCAAGAGACAAATCCATTCTCCACAATGAGGAGACTGTGGAGGAGGAGCAGGAGTATTGGTATACATTAGAATGACGGACTCTCCAAAGAGCAATTATGACTGTCTCCTTAAGTGACCAAAAGGGGCACAATTGCCTATTACCCTCTTAGCTTCATGTCTCCCTCTATCCCAGTGATAATCCGGTATATTACTGAAGTCCTCTATTATAATATAGGGGGGTGTGCGAGAAGCCGGAAATAATAGTGAGAATTTTAGGTATGATTCTCCTGGAATATGGGGGTGACATGTAGATAGATTATTAATAGAGATTTAGTAATAACTTACAGAACAAATACACGTACTGACCCTCTGCATCTATTATCACTTTAAGATGCTCACATTGGGAGTGTCTTAAAGGGAAGGAGCCACGATTTTTTAATTTTGTATTAATAATTATTGATTATATAATCAATTATTTTTAATACAAAATTAAATGTACCACTTTATTAGTTTTTTTTTTTATTCATTTTTATTTCATCCCCTGGGGGCTGCCATTTTAATTTGGTGGGGGTGTAAGTGTCTGAGCAGGACACTTACACGCAGGGAGATGGGGTCCATACACGCCATGAGGAGGATGATGGGGGCCATACACGCCGGGAGGAGGATGATGGGGGCCATGCACGCCGAGAGGAGGATGATGGGGGCCATGCATGCCGGGAGGATAATGATGGAGGCCATGCACGCCGGGAGGAAGAGGATGGGGGCCATACATGCTGGGATGAGAATGGGGGCCATACACACAGGTAGGAGGAAAATGGAGGCCATACACGCCAGGAGGAGGATGGGGGCCATACACGCAGGGAGCAGGATGGGGGTCATACACGCCGGGAGGAGGATGGGGGCCATACACACAGGTAGGAGAAGGATGGGGGCCATACACACAGGTAGGAGGAGAATGGGGGCCATACACACCGGGAGGAGGAGGATGGAGACCATACACACAGGAGGAGAATGGGGGCCATACACACAGGGAGGAGGAGGATGGGGACCATACACACAGGAGGAGGATGGGGACCATACACACAGGGAGGAGGAGGATGGGAGCCATACACGCAGGGAGGTGGATGATGGGGGCCATACACACCAGGATGCACTTTATGGGACACATTACATTCTACTGTGGGGCACTATATGACACCATTACACTGTGGAGCGATATGTGAGGCACATTATAGTATTCTGCACTATATGGAGCCATTATAGTGTAGTGCACTATACACTGTGTGCAGAATTATTAGGCAAGTTGTATTTTAGAGGATTATTTTTATTATTGATCAACAACTATGTTCTCAATCAACCCAAAAGACGCATAAATATCCAAGCTTAATATTTTTGGAAGTTGGAGTGTTTTTTTTTTGATTTGGCTATTTTAGGAGGATATCTGTTTGTGCAGGTAACTATTACTGTGCAGAATTATTAGGCAACTTAACCCTAGAACGCATGACCATAAAAATCTACACTTTCACATACCTGGGGCCTTTTAGGCTATGTGCCCACGTTGCATTTATGAAGCAGAAAATTTCTGCTGCATAAATGCAAGTCCTCTCCCGGAAAAACGCATGCGGAATTCCGCACGCGTTTATCGCGCATTTTTCGCGCGTTTATCACGCGTTTTCCACATGCGGAATTGCTTTGCGTCTTTTATGCATTGGACAAAGGCAATTCCGCTTGCGGAAACGCAAAATTAAATGACATGCTGCGGATTTTTGAACGCGGCATAAACGCTGCGGAAAAATCCGCAGCATGTGCATAGAACTTGCGGAATCCCATTGGGGAACATGGGGTGCGGATATACATGCGTTTTTCAAGCGTTTACGCTGCGGAAATTCCGCAGCATATACGCTTGAAAAATGCTACGTGGGCACACAGCCTTAGGCCCATGTGCAAATAACATGGAATAACTCAAACAAAAATGACAAACTGAGGAATACCTAGAGTTTCAAAATTCTAACTAAAGTAATCTTGCAGAAAATAGAAAACAATTAACAGGGCGGGCCTGCGAGGCCCCAAGTATTCGTTCTAGGGTTAATAAAAACCAAATATAATCCCATCTCACTTGTTTATTTTCACCAGATAAACCAATATCAGTGCACAAAATTTAGAAATAAACATTTCTGACATGCAAAAACAAAAAAAATTGTGATGAATATAGCCACCTTTCTTTATGATGACACTCAGCAGCCTCCATCCATAGATTCTGTCAGTTGCTTGATCTGTTTTCGATCAACATTGCGTGCAGCAGCCACCACAGCCTCCCAAACACTGTTCCGACAGGTGTACTGTTTTCCCTCCCTGTAGATCTCGCATTTTATGATGGACCACAGGTTATCTATGGGGTTCAGATCAGGTGAACAAGGGGGCCATGTCATTATTTTTTCTTCTTTTAGACCTTTACTGGCCAGCCACACTGTGGAGTAGTTGGATGCATGTGATGGAGCATTGTCCTGCATGAAAATCATGTTTTTCTTGAACGATACCGACTTCTTCCTGTACCACTGCTTGAAGAAGTTGTCTTCCAGAAACTGGCAGTAGGTCTGGGAGTTGAGCTTCACTCCATCCTCAACCTGAAAAGGTCCCACAAGTTCATCTTTGATGATACCAGCCCATATCAGTACCCCACCTCCATCTTGCTGGCGTCTGAGTCGGAGTGGAGCTCTCTGCCCTTTACTGATCCAGCCTCTGGCCCATCCATCTGGCCCATCAAGAGTCACTCTCATTCCATCAGTCCATAAAACCTTTGAAAAATCAGTCTTTAGATATTTCTTGGCCCATTCTTGACATTTTATCTTATGCTTCTTGTTCACAAGTGGTCATTTTTCAGCCTTCCTTACCTTGGCCATGTCCCTGAGTATTGCACACCTTGTGCTTTTTGATACTCCAGTAACATTGCAGCTCTGAAATATGGCAAAACTGGTGGCGAATGCCATCTTGGCAGCTTCACGCTTGATTTTCCTCAATTCATGGGCTGTTATTTTGCACCTTTTGGGCCAACACGCTTCTTGCGACCCTGTAGGCTATTTGCCATGAAAAGTTTGGAAATTTCAAGACTGCTGCATCCCTCTGCAAGACATCTCACAATTTTGGACTTTTCTGAACCCATCAAATCTCTCTTCTGACCCATTTTGCCAAAGGAAAGGAAGTTGCCTAATAATTAAGCACACCTTATATAGGGTGTTGATGTCATTAGTCAACACCCCTCCTCATTACAGAGATGCACATCACCAGATTTACTGAATTGGTAGTTGGCTCTCAAGCCTATGCAGCTTGTAGTAGGACAACATGTATAAAAAGTATCATGTGATCAAAATACCCATTTGCCTAATAATTCTGCACACAGTGTATATTGTATTGTAAAGTTATAGGGTTGCAGAACCAGGCTGCATCGTAGTAAGCGTCCATTGTCCCCAGAAACTCTGTTCAGCCAGGTGAGAGGACTGTGATCAGTATCCACAGTGAATTCTCATCCATACAGATATGGCTTTAGTTTCCTAAGGGCCCATACTACAGCCAGGCATTCCTTTTCAACAGTTGCATAGGCCACTTCCCGGTCCAGCAGTTTCCTGCTGAGGTAGGCAATGGGGTGCTCCTCTCCAGCTGAATTCACCTTGCTGAGTACAGCTCCAAGTCCATAAGAAGAGGCATCCGTCTGCCCAATAAATCTCGTATTGTAGTCTGGAGCAGCCAGAATAGGGTCGCAGACCAGGGCGTTCTTCAGCCGGTTAAAAGCCTCATCACAGGATGGAGTCCAGGCCACCCGGGGCATTGTTTTCTTGGTGAGGTCTGTAAGAGGCTTGGCCACAGTGCTGAAATGAGAAACAAATTTTCGGTAATAACTAGCAGTGCACAAAAAAGCCATAACTTGTTTCTTGGTTTGGGGTACAGGCCAATCTTTAATAGCCTGGATTTTGACAGGTTCAGGCCGTAGCTTCCCCCCTCCTACTCTATGCCCTAGGTACTGGACTTCACCCACCCCCAACTGGCATTTATCTGGTCGAATGGTTAGGCCTGCTGCAAGAATCCGGTCAAGAACAACTGCTACTTGATTCAAATGTTCCTCCCATGTCTGGCTGAAGATGGCAATATCATCTAAGTAGGCACAAGCAAAGTCGCCACATCCCCGGAGGATCTGGTCCACCATTCTCTGAAAGGTTGCAGGGGCATTCTTCACTCCGAAAGGCATGTTTAGAAATTCATACAGACCAAAGTGGGTTATAAAAGCCAACCTTTCTCTCCCTCCCTCCATTAGAGGGATTTGCCAGTATTACATACTGAGATCCAAGGTAGTGACATATCGTGCCCCAGCTAGCCGGTCTAGAAGTTCATCAATACGGGGCATTGGGTAAGGATCACTGATGGTATGGTCATTTAGTCGTCTGTAGTCCACACAAAATCAAGTACTCCCATTTTTCTTGGGTACTAACACCACAGGAGAAGCCCAAGGGCTATGGGAGGCCTGAATTACCACGAGCTGTAACATCTCCTCCAGTTCGTGCTGCATGGTGGTTCTAACTGATTCTGGTACTCGGAATGGGGCCTGCTGTATGGGACGGATGCCCGGAGTGTCCACATGATGTTGGGCTACTGTGGTTCGACCTGGTCAGGATGAGAAAGCAGCCTGTCTTTGATGGAGCACTCCCAGCATCTGGGTTTTCTGTAAGGAATCCAGGTGATCTCTCAGAGGAACCTGTTCCACAGAGGATGGGGCACTCGCTGCTTCCACAAGATCAGGTAGTGAGTCCTCCTCCTCCTGACTGTCTTCTGAAGCTAGCGGACAGCTTGCTATCACTGGTAGTGACCGGTCATGGTACTCCTTAATCATATTCACATGGACAGTATTTTGTCTTAAACCCTGGTCATATAAAGCAAGAAGGTAATTGGTGTCAATAAGTTTCCTGAGAACCCGGAAGGGACCCTTCCATGTTGTCTGCAGTTTATGTTGCCAATGGGGAACAATCATTAACCCCTTAACAACATCTGACGTACTAATATGCGTCTGTGCCCTGGGACTTAAGAGCCAGACCCGTATTAGTACGTCATGGCGATCGCGCGTGCACACAGGCTGTGCGGGCGCGATCGCCGCCGGTTGTCAGCTGATTGTCACAGCTGACACCCGGTACTATGTGCAGGGAGTGGTCCTGCACCGCTCCCAGCACATTAACCCCCGCGATGCTGCGATCGAAGTCGATCGCAGCCGATCGCGGCATTGCGGGGGCAAGGGGAGGTGATCGCCGATACTCACCTCCTCTTCCGGCTTCCAGCGCAGTCTGCAAAAGCTTCCCGGGTGTTGCCATGACGACCCGATGTCGTCATGACAACATCCGGGTCACCAGACAGCAGGAAGATTGTTTGGACATGCGCAGTGCATCTCCAAACAATCTTCACATTGTGCAATCTTTTCACTTTTTCATTTTTACGAATCAATTTGTGAAGCACCTGGGGGTTCCAAGTGCTCACTAAGCATCTAGATAAGTGCCTTGGGGGGTCTAGTTTCCAAAATGGGGTTACTTGTGGGGGAGCTCTAAAGTTTGGGCACACAGGGGCTCTCCAAACGCAACATGGTGTCCGCTAACAATTTGAGCCGACATTTTGTTAGCGGATATCATGTTGCATTTGGAGAGTCCCTGTGTGCCCAAACTTTGGAGCTCCCCCACAAGTGACCCCATTTTGGAAACTAGACCACCCAAGGCACCTATCTAGATTCATAGTGAGCACTTGGAACCCAAGGTGCTTCACAAATTGATTCATAAAAATGAAAAAGTGTTTTTTTTTTCACTTTTTCATTTTTACGAATCAATTTGTGAAGCACCTTGGGGTTCCAAGTGCTCTCTATGCATCTAGAAAGGTGCCTTGGGGGGTCTAGTTTCCAAAATGGGGTCACTTGTGGGGGAGCTCCAAAGTTTGGGCACAGAGGGGCTCTCCAAACGCAACGTGGTGTCCGCTAACAATTTGAGCCGATTTTCCATTCAATTTGTTAGCGGATACCATGTTGCATTTGGAGAGTCCCTGTGTGCCCAAACATTGGAGCTCCCCCACAAGTGACCCCATTTTGGAAACTAGGCCCCCAAGGCACCTATCTAGATGCATAGTGAGCACTTGGAACCCCAGGTGCTTCACAAATTGATTCATAAAAATGAAAAAGTGTTTTTTTTTTCACTTTTTCATTTTTACGAATCAATTTGTGAAGCACCTGGGGGTTCCAAGTGCTCACTATGCATCTAGAAAGGTGCCTTGGGGGGTCTAGTTTCCAAAATGGGGTCACTTGTGGGGGAGCTCCAAAGTTTGGGCACACAGGGGCTCTCCAAACACAACATGGCGTCCGCTAATTATTCAAGCAAATTTTACAATCAAAAAGTCAAATGGCGCTCCTTCCCTTCCGAGCCCTGCCGTGCGCCCAAACAGTGGTTTTTCCCCAAATATTGGGTATCTGCGTGCCCAGGGGAAATTGCACAACAAATTTTGGGGTCCATTTTTTCTTGTTACCCCTGTGAAAATAAAAAAAATTGGGTCTAAAGTAACATTTTGTGAAAAAAGTTAAATGTTCATTTTTTTCTTCCACATTCAAAAAATTCCTGTGAAGCACCTGAAGGGTTAATAAAGTTCTTGAATGTGGTTTTGAGCACCTTGAGGGGTGCAGTTTTTAGAATGGTGTCACTTTTGGGTATTTTCTGTCATGAAGACCTCTCAAAGTGACTTCAAATGTGATGTGGTCCCTAAAAAAATGGTTTTGTAAATTTTGTTGGAAAAATTAGAAATCGCTGGTCAACTTTTAACCCTTATAGCTCCCTAACAAAAAAAAAATTGGGTTCCAAAATTGTGCTGATGTAAAGTAGACATGTGGGAAATGTTATTTATTAACTCTTTTGTGTGACATATCTCTCTGATTTCAGGGCTTAAAAATTAAAATTTTGAAAATTGCAAAATTTTAAAAATTTTCGCCAAATTTCAGTTTTTTTCACAAATAAATGCAAGTGATACCGAAGAAATTTTTCCACAATCATGAAGTACAATATGTCACGAAAAAACAATCTCAGAATCAGGGGGATCCGTTGAAGCGTTCCAGAGTAATTACCTCATAAAGTGACAGTGGTCACGCGTTTTGCCTGGGCCCTTAGAAAAATCCGGTAACCCCTGTGAAACGTGCGTCAGGGACATTTATCCTAATAATCTTAATGTGGTGACATATTCCAATATACATATACCACTCTCTGCCATGCTGTGTGCCGTCGCTATCTCACTCCAATTTCCACTCTGCCGGCTTAATATATATAAAGCGGTCATTGATCACGTGTAGATAACCTGCACGCGACCTGAGTGAGTACGCTGTGGGGGAGGTAGGGTGCTCTGACCTCCATGTGCTTAAGCTAATGATACAAACTGGCGGTTAACCGCACGCTTAATCTCTGTAACTAACAACAGTGATTGCAAGCAGACCACCCGCACACAGTCAGAACATACACGCTGTAGGAGAGACAGAGCACTTTTATCTCTAGGGGTATGATTTAGTAGACCAGCGGTATTAACCGCATACATTACCCATATGAGATTAATGCTTGGCTCTTAGATGTAAGCTCAGACATAATAGCTGTTGCTTTAATGCCACCTGCAGCAGTGAGATTGTACCAGCATAACATTTATATCTCCCTATGCAATACTCTTACTAATTCACTAACAGCTTAGAGAATATAAGAAGCCACAAGACGCTCACTAGTGGAGAACAAATGATCATCCCTCACATTCTTACGGTATCCCATATATGGAATCAATAATAATAAAATTATCTGACAGAGAGGGTTGGGATATTTGGGATATATAACTTATTATACCCAGCCAACAATTATAGGGACATTGGCTGTGGACAATTTATCTCTGTGTCCTCACATTTAAAATAGGAACTTTTGGGCTAAAACTGCTCACAACTATATAGCAGCAGCCCTATATACATCCTTAGATGTATGATAACTCATTTATAAACAATTTTTATAAAACAAGAGTTTTTAATTATATTAATAAAAGCTACATTTTAGTCACACATCTTTCCTTTCCCTATACCCTTTCCAATTCACATGTGAAACCCTGGCTCAACTTGCTTGTTTTGCTCAGGATCATGTGCGGATGGCTTAAACCAGACAGAAGACGTGGTATGACCACAAAGCACGCTATCGGGAGTTTGTAGAAGGACAACAGGTATTAATGATTGTTCCCCATTGGCAACATAAACTGCAGACAACATGGAAGGGTCCCTTCCGGGTTCTCAGGAAACTTATTGACACCAATTACCTTCTTGCTTTATATGACCAGGGTTTAAGACAAAAGACTGTCCATGTGAATATGATTAAGGAGTACCATGACCAGTCACTACCAGTGATAGCAAGCTGTCGGCTAGCTTCAGAAGATAGTCAGGAGGAGGAGGACTCACTACCTGATCTTGTGGAAGCAGCGAGTGCCCCATCCTCTGTGGAACAGGTTCCTCTGAGAGATCACCTGGATTCCTTACAGAAAACCCAGATGCTGGGAGTGCTCCATCAAAGACAGGCTGCTTTCTCATCCTGACCAGGTCGAACCACAGTAGCCCAACATCATGTGGACACTCCGGGCATCCGTCCCATACAGCAGGCCCCTTTCCGAGTACCAGAATCAGTTAGAACCACCATGCAGCATGAACTGGAGGAGATGTTACAGCTCGGGGTAATTCAGGCCTCCCATAGCCCTTGGGCTTCTCCTGTGGTGTTAGTACCCAAAAAAAATGGGAGTACTTGATTTTGTGTGGACTAAGTAATGGGTCTGGGAGGCGGAACCTCTGAGCTACTATACAAGGGGGCAGTCCTTGTAAGGGAGCGGGTGGCGACCAGGGAAGACGGGCAGGAGGTCACAGCAGGTGACCGGGACAGTCTCTGAGTGAACGGGCTGGAGGTCACGGCAAGTGACCGGGGCAGTCTCTGAATGTACGGGCAGATGGTCACGGCAAGTGACCGGGGCAGTCTCTGGATGAACGGGCAGATGGTCACGGCAAGTGACCGGGGCAGTCTCTGGATGAACGGGCAGATGGTCACGGCAAGTGACCGGGGCAGTCTCTGGATGAACGGGCAGATGGTCACGGCAAGTGACCGGGGCAGTCTCTAGGTAAAGGGTTGGTACGACCTGTGGCGGCTGATGGTAGACGTGAGCTCCCAGGTGAGCAGGCGAGAGTCTCTGGATGAACGGGTGGTCACAGCTTGTGACGGCGGAGCCTCCAGGAAGACCAACAGACAGGCGGCAGATGAGCGCTCCCAGGTGAGCGGGCAGAAGTCTCTGGACAGGCAGGTGGTCACAGCACGTGACGGCGGAGCCTCCAGGTAGACTAGCAGGCAGGTAGCTGGTGTGTGCTCCCAGGTGAGCGGGCAAGCTGGTCCATAGACAGACTGACAGGAGATGGAAGGCAGACCGTCGGACCTCAGGCAAGCAGGCAGGTGGCTGATGTGCGCTCCCAGGTGAGCGGGCAGGCTGGTCCTTAGACAGACTGACAGGAGTAGTAAGGCAGACCGTCGGACCTCAGACTAGCAGGCAGGTAGCAGATAATCAGGCAGGAATCTGGCAGGTAACTGGCAGGTAACTGGCATATAACTGGCAACGGGACCTGAGGGCTGAAGCAGAGTAGTGAACAGTGCAACAACATTGCTCGGGCACCTCCATTTTGGAGGAGGTGCCTTAAATATGGTGAAGTCCTCCGGCCATTGGCCGGGGACTCCTTAGGACGGCGCGCGCGGCCCCTTTAAGAGGGAGGGAGAGCGCGCGCGCGCGCCCTAAGCACAGTGGACGGGAAGGAGCGCGTGCTGCCAGCAGAGCGGGAGGAGGACGCCGGGCACGGAGCAGGGAGGTGAGGGGAACAGCGTCCCTGCCTTGCAGAGGGCAGGGACGCCGGCGCTACAGTACCCCCCCCTTTAGGCCCCCCCTTTTTTAGGCCAGACAGAAATATAGCTAGGATAAGAGGGGCATGGATGTTCTCCCGGGGCTCCCACGTTCTCTCCTCAGGACCAAACCCCCTCCAATCTACTAGAAAAAAGGTCTTTCCTCTTACCCTTTTGGTGGCAAGAATGTTCTCTACCTCAAACTCGTCCTCAGCAGAAACCGGAGCAGGAGGCGTACCTGTAGACTTGGAAAAAGAGTTAAGTACCACAGGTTTGAGGAGAGATACATGGAAGGAGTTAGGGATCCGTAAGTTGGCCGGGAGTTTTAATTTATAGGCCACCGGCTTGATCTGACTGATGACCTCCAGAGGACCGATGAACCGAGGCCCTAACTTGTAAGAAGGTATCTTGAGTCGGACATATTTAGACGAGAGCCAGACTTTATCTCCAGGACGAAATTGTGGAGGATCCAGGCGTTTTTTGTCAGCGTGTCTTTTCATCCGTTCGGACGACTGGAGGAGTGCGGATCGGGTACTCTCCCAAATGGAGGAAAATTTGCTAACGAGAGATTCCGCAGCCGGGTTGTCCACAGAGGTGGAGACAGGAAAAGGAATCCGAGGATGCTGACCGAAGACTACAAAAAACGGGGATTTGGAAGAGGCTTCGCTCTCGTGATTGTTATAGGAGAACTCGGCCCATGGTAGGAGATCCACCCAGTCAGAATGATGGGCATTAACGAAGTGCCGGAGGTAACTGGTCAGGTTCTGATTGATCCGCTCCACTTGACCATTAGACTGTGGGTGGTAAGCGGAAGAGAAGTCCAGGGTGACGTCTAGCAGTTTACAAGTGGCTCTCCAGAAACGTGAGGTGAACTGTACCCCACGATCCGACACGATGTGGAGGGGCAGGCCATGAAGACGGAAGATGTGGCGGATAAAGTCTTTAGCCAGCTCGGGTGCAGACGGGAGACCAGGCAGGGGAATAAAGTGAGCCATCTTGGAAAAGCGGTCAGCGACCACCCAAATGACCGTACAACCGGCAGAGACGGGGAGATCAGTTATGAAGTCCATAGCAATATGCTGCCAGGGGGCAGCAGGCACAGGAAGCGGAAGAAGGCGACCGGCTGGCAGGTGTCTCGGGACTTTGTTGCGGGCGCAGGACACACAGGCAGAAACAAAGTCTATTACGTCCTTGTGCAGGGTAGGCCACCAGTAGTGCCGGGCAATAAGCTGGAGGGTCTTTTTCTGACCGGCGTGGCCAGCTAGTTTAGACCAGTGACCCCAGTGTAGGATCTTCTCCCGATCAGGTACTGATACGAACGTCTTACCGGGAGGGAGACGATTTAGGCTCACGGGAGCCACCTGCATTACTCTGGCGGGATCGATGATATGTTTAGGTTCTTCCTCGAGATCGGACACCAGAAAGGATCGGGACAAGGCATCTGCTTTGACGTTTTTGTCAGCCGGGCGAAAATGAAGAACAAAATCAAAGCGAGCAAAAAACAAGGACCACCGGGCTTGGCGCGGGTTAAGTCTCTGGGCATGCTGGAGGTAAGCCAAGTTCTTGTGGTCAGTGTAAATTATTACCGGGTGAAGAGCCCCCTCGAGTAGGTAACGCCACTCCTCCAATGCCAGTTTGATGGCCAATAACTCTCGGTCTCCTATGGAGTAGTTGCGCTCAGAAGAGGAGAAGAGTTTGGAGAAGAAGCCACAAGTTACCATTCTCCCGGAAGATGATTTTTGAGTAAGTACCGCTCCGGCTCCAGAGGAGGAGGCGTCAACTTCCAGGAAGAACTGCTTGTTGCCGTCCGGGCGATGCAGCACCGGGGCGGAAGAGAAGGCCTGTTTTAGGGAAAGAAAGGCCTCCTCTGCTTCGGGCGGCCACTCTTTGGGATTAGTGCCCTTACGGGTGAGCGCGGAAATTGGGGCAGTCCGGGAAGAGAAGTGTGGTATGAAGAGGCGGTAGTAGTTGGCAAAGCCCAGGAATCGCTGAATGGCCTTCAACCCCTCCGGTCGAGGCCATTTCTCGATGGCAGACAGTTTCTCTGGATCCATTCGTAGGCCGGTCTGAGAAATAATGTAGCCCAAAAACGGAAGCGAGGTCTGCTCAAAGAGGCATTTCTCGTATTTAGCGAAGAGGTGATTCTGCCTGAGCCTGAGCAGAACCTGACGAACGTCCCTCCGGTGAGTCTGGAGATCCGGAGAGAAGACCAAGATGTCGTCCAGGTACACCACTACGCAGGAGTAGAGAAGGTCCCGGAAGATGTCATTGACCAACTCTTGAAAGACGGCAGGAGCGTTACAGAGACCAAAGGGCATTACCAGATATTCATAGTGGCCGTCCCGGGTGTTGAATGCCGTCTTCCATTCATCCCCCTGACGGATACGAACCAGGTTGTACGCCCCACGGAGGTCCAGTTTGGTGAAGATTCTAGCCCACCTCAGACGATCAAATAACTCCGGAATGAGCGGAAGGGGGTACTTATTCTTCACCGTGATCTGGTTAAGGCCTCTATAGTCTATACAGGGACGGAGAGAGCCGTCCTTCTTTTTGACGAAAAAGAAGCCTGCTCCCGCCGGGGAGGTAGATTTCCGGATGAATCCCCTGGCCAGATTCTCCTCAATATATTCGGACATCGACCGGGTCTCAGCAGCGGATAAAGGATAAATACGCCCACGGGGAGGAGTAGTACCAGGTAACAGGTCGATAGGGCAGTCGTATGGTCTATGAGGAGGTAGTGTCTCTGCTTCCTTTTTATTAAAGACATCAGCATAAGACCAATAAGGAATCGGAAGTCCAGGTAGATTAGCTGGGGTAGGAGAAGGACGGACGGGATGGACGGGAACCAGACAGGTATTATGGCAGTCCTGTCCCCAGCGAAGGACTTCTCCGGTCTGCCAGTCAAGCACGGGTGCATGTCTCTGGAGCCAAGGTAGGCCTAGCAAGAGGGCGTGAGAGAGTCCAGGCAGAACATGAAAGGAGATACTCTCAGAATGCAGCATTCCCACCTGCAGAGTAATGGATTCGGTGATGAGTTGGATGGGGCGTGGTAAGAGACCCCCATCCACGGCAGCAACAGACAAGGGCACAGCCAGAGGTTTGGTGGGGATGCGGTATTTCTCTACCAGGGACTGTGAAATAAGATTCCCGGCTGCTCCAGAGTCAAGTTGGGCTAGTTCAAAATAACGGTTCTCCCCGCAGACGATTGAGACTGACAGCAGCAGAGATGGAGAGGATTTATTCTTGTCTAGGTTGACCTCTCTGAGCGAACCTAGACACAGGCGTTTCCCGACCTGTCCGGGCAGGCACGGATCCGGTGCTCCCTACTGCCACAGTAGAAGCAGCTCCCTTCGGCACGGCGTAAGTCCTGACGGGTTTTGACCATCTTGGTCTGGTCAACCTGCAAAGACTCAGGAGAGTGTACCTGGGTAGAGACGGAGGGAGTGACGGGTTTCTGAAAAGTAGGAGCTAGACGTGGAAACCTCCTCTCACGGGTGACCTCTTTGGCACGCTCCTGGAACCGTAGGTCAATCCGGGTGGCAAGAGTTATTAGGTCATCGAGAGTGGTAGGAATGTCCCGACCGGCAAGTTCATCTTTAATACGGCCGGACAGACCCTCCCAGAAGACGGATACCAGAGCGTCATTATCCCAGGCCAGCTCCGAGGCAAGGGTACGGAACCGTATGGCATATTGGCCCACGGTGAGACTTCCCTGACGGAGGCGTAGCAGTGATGATGCGGATGAGGTCTTCCGTCCGGGTTCGTCGAAGACTTTCCGGAAAGCCGTGAGAAAAGCAGGCAAGTTGGACACCAGGGGGTCTCCTCTCTCCCATAGAGGATTTAGCCAGGCCAGGGCCTCCCCGGTGAGATGGGACATGATGAATGCAATTTTGGCCCGGTCGGAGTTAAACTGGTGGGACAATAGTTCAAAGTGCAGGGTGCACTGATTTATGAAGCCCCGAGCCTGGGCGGAGTCGCCTCCGAAGCGAGGAGGTGCAGAAAGCCGGGGTCCGGGGTAGGATACCATGGTATTAGTGGGCAGCGGAGCTGCCGGATTGCGAGACATGGCACTGGCGGAGGTTGCTGGTGGAGCAGTCAGAGTGTCCAGGCGAGTATTGACATTCCGCAGGTGACCCAGGATGGACTCCTGTTGGGACCTTTGACGGGACAGTTCATGACACAGGTCCGAGAGCGAGGGAGCTTGGGTGCCACCGGGTTCCATGGCCCGAGCAAACTGTAACGGGTCTGGGAGGCGGAACCTCTGAGCTACTATACAAGGGGGCAGTCCTTGTAAGGGAGCGGGTGGCGACCAGGGAAGACGGGCAGGAGGTCACAGCAGGTGACCGGGACAGTCTCTGAGTGAACGGGCTGGAGGTCACGGCAAGTGACCGGGGCAGTCTCTGAATGTACGGGCAGATGGTCACGGCAAGTGACCGGGGCAGTCTCTGGATGAACGGGCAGATGGTCACGGCAAGTGACCGGGGCAGTCTCTGGATGAACGGGCAGATGGTCACGGCAAGTGACCGGGGCAGTCTCTGGATGAACGGGCAGATGGTCACGGCAAGTGACCGGGGCAGTCTCTAGGTAAAGGGTTGGTACGACCTGTGGCGGCTGATGGTAGACGTGAGCTCCCAGGTGAGCAGGCGAGAGTCTCTGGATGAATGGGTGGTCACAGCTTGTGACGGCGGAGCCTCCAGGAAGACCAACAGACAGGCGGCAGATGAGCGCTCCCAGGTGAGCGGGCAGAAGTCTCTGGACAGGCAGGTGGTCACAGCACGTGACGGCGGAGCCTCCAGGTAGACTAGCAGGCAGGTAGCTGGTGTGTGCTCCCAGGTGAGCGGGCAAGCTGGTCCATAGACAGACTGACAGGAGATGGAAGGCAGACCGTCGGACCTCAGGCAAGCAGGCAGGTGGCTGATGTGCGCTCCCAGGTGAGCGGGCAGGCTGGTCCTTAGACAGACTGACAGGAGTAGTAAGGCAGACCGTCGGACCTCAGACTAGCAGGCAGGTAGCAGATAATCAGGCAGGAATCTGGCAGGTAACTGGCAGGTAACTGGCAACGGGACCTGAGGGCTGAAGCAGAGTAGTGAACAGTGCAACAACATTGCTCGGGCACCTCCATTTTGGAGGAGGTGCCTTAAATATGGTGAAGTCCTCCGGCCATTGGCCGGGGACTCCTTAGGACGGCGCGCGCGGCCCCTTTAAGAGGGAGGGAGAGCGCGCGTGCGCGCCCTAAGCACAGTGGACGGGAAGGAGCGCGCGCTGCCAGCAGAGCGGGAGGAGGACGCCGGGCACGGAGCAGGGAGGTGAGGGGAACAGCGTCCCTGCCTAGCAGAGGGCAGGGACGCCGGCGCTACAGACTACAGACGACTAAATGACCATACCATCAGTGATCCTTACCCAATGCCCCGTATTGATGAACTTCTAGACCGGCTAGCTGGGGCACGATATGTCACTACCTTGGATCTCAGTATGTAATACTGGCAAATCCCTCTAATGGAGGGAGGGAGAGAAAGGTTGGCTTTAATAATCCCCTTTGGTCTGTATGAATTTCTAAACATGCCTTTCGGAATGAAGAATGCCCCTGCAACCTTTCAGAGAATGGTGAACCAGATCCTCCGGGATGTGGCAACTTTGCTTGTGCCTACTTAGATGATATTGCCATCTTCAGCCAGACGTGGTAGGAACATTTGAATCAAGTAGCAGTTGTTCTTTACCGGATTCTTGCAGCAGGTCTAACCATTCGACCAGATAAATGCCAGTTGGGGATGGGTGAAGTCCAGTACCTAGGGCATAGAGTAGGAGGAGGGAAGCTACGGCCTGAACCTGTCAAAATCCAGGCTATTAAAGATTGGCCTGTACCCCAAACCAAGAAACAAGTTATGGCTCTTTTGTGCACTGCTAGTTATTACCGAAAATTTGTTTCTCATTTCAGCACTGTGGCCAAGCCTCTTACAGACCTCACCAAGAAAACGATGCCCCGGGTGGCCTGGACTCCATCCTGTGATGAGGCTTTTAACCGGCTGAAGAACGCCCTGGTCTGCGACCCTATTCTGGCTGCTCCAGACTACAATAGGATATTTATTGTGCAGACGGATGCCTCTTCTTATGGACTTGGAACTGTACTCAGCCAGGTTGAATTCAGCTGGAGAGGAGCACCCCATTGCCTACCTCAGCAGGAAACTGCTGGACCGGTATGCAACTGTTGAAAAGGAATGCCTGGCTGTAGTATGGGCCCTTAGGAAACTAAAGCCATATCTGTATGGATGAGAATTCACTGTGGTTACTGATCACAGTCCTCTCACCTGGCTGAACAGAGTTTCTGGGGACAATGGACGCTTACTACGATGCAGCCTGGTTCTGCAACCCTATAACTTTACAATTCAATATACACTGTGTGCAGAATTATTAGGCAAATGGGTATTTTGGTCACATGATACTTTTTATACATGTTGTCCTACTCCAAGCTCCATAGGCTTGAGAGCCAACTACCAATTCAGTAAATCTGGTGATGTGCATCTCTGTAATGAGGAGGGGTGTTGACTAATGACATCAACACCCTATATAAGGTGTGCTTAATTATTACGCAACTTCCTTTCCTTTGGCAAAATGGGTCAGAAGAGAGATTTGACGGGCTCTGAAAAGTCCAAAATTGTGAGATGTCTTGCAGAGGGATGCAGCAGTCTTGAAATTTCCAAACTTTTGAAGTGTGATCACCGAACAATCAAGCGTTTCATGGCAAATAGCCAACAGGGTCGCAAGAAGCGCGTTGGCCAAAAAGGTGCAAAATAACTGCCCATGAATTGAGGAAAATCAAGCGTGAAGCTGCCAAGATGCCATTCGCCACCAGTTTTGCCATATTTCTGAGCTGCAACGTTACTGGAGTATCAAAAAGCACAAGGTTTGCAATACTCAGGGACATGCCCAAGGTAAGGAAGGCTGAAAAACGACCACTTTTGAACAAGAAACATAAGATAAAATGTCAAGAATAGGCCAAGAAATATCTTAAGACTGATTTTCAAAGGTTTTATGGACTGATGGAATGAGAGTGACTCTTGATGGGCCAGATGGATGGGCCAGAGGCTGGATCAGTAAAGGGCAGAGAGCTCCACTCCGACTCAGACGCCAGCAAGATGGAGGTGGGGTACTGATATGGGCTGGTATCATCAAAGATGAACTTGTGGGACCTTTTCAGGTTGAGGATGGAGTGAAGCTCAACTCCCAGACCTACTGCCAGTTTCTGGAAGACAACTTCTTCAAGCAGTGGTACAGGAAGAAGTCGGTATCGTTCAAGAAAAACATGATTTTCATGCAGGACAATGCTCCATCACATGCATCCAACTACTCCACAGCGTGGCTGGCCTGTAAAGGTCTAAAAGAAGAAAAAATAATGACATGGCCCCCTTATTCACCGGATCTGAACCCCATAGATAACCTGTGGTCCATCATAAAATGTGAGATCTACAGGGAGGGAAAACAGTACACCTCTCGGAACAGTGTCTGGGAGGCTGTGGTGGCGGCTGCACGCAATGTTGATCGAAAACAGATCAAGCAACTGACAGAATCTATGGATGGAGGCTGCTGAGTGTCATCATAAAGAAAGGTGGCTATATTGATCACTAATTTTTTTGGTTTTTGTTTTTGCATGTCAGAAATGTTTATTTCTAAATTTTGTGCACTGATATTGGTTTATCTGGTGAAAATAAATAAGTGAGATGGGATTATATTTGGTTTTTATTAACCCTAGAACGAATACTTGGGGCCTCGCAGGCCCGCCCTGTTAATTGTTTTCTATTTTCTGCAAGATTACTTTAGTTAGAATTTTGAAACTCTAGGTATTCCTCAGTTATATAGTTGTTTGTCATTTTTGTTTGAGTTATTCCATGTTATTTGCACACGGGCCTAAAAGGCCCCAGGTATGTGAAAGTGTAGATTTTTATGGTCATGCGTTCTAGGGTTAAGTTGCCTAATAATTCTGCACAGTAATAGTTACCTGCACAAACAGATATCCTCCTAAGATAGCCAAATCTAAAAAAAAAACCCACTCCAACTTCCAAAAATATTAAGCTTGGATATTTATGCGTCTTTTGGGTTGATTGAGAACATAGTAGTTGATCAATAATAAAAATAATCCTCTAAAATACAACTTGCCTAATAATTCTGCACACAGTGTATAGTGCACTATACTATAATGGCTCCATATAGTGCAGAATACTATAATGTGCCTCACATATTGCTCCACAGTGTAATGGTGTCATATAGTGCCGCACAGTAGAATGTAATGTGTCCCATAAAGTGCACCCTGGTGTGTATGGCCCCCATCATCCACCTCCCTGCGTGTATGGCTCCCATCCTCCTCCTCCCTGTGTGTATGGCCCCCATTCTCCTCCTGTGTGTATGGTCTCCATCCTCCTCCTCCCGGTGTGTATGGCCTCCATTCTCCTCCTACCTGTGTGTATGGCCCCCATCCTTCTCCTACGTGTGTGTATGGCCCCCATCCTCCTCCCGGTGTGTATGACCCTCATCCTGCTCCCTGCGTGTATGGCCCCCATCCTCCTCCTGGCGTGTATGGCCTCCATTTTCCTCCTACCTGTGTGTATGGCCCCCATCCTCCTCCCGGCGTGTATGACCCCCATCCTGCTCCCTGCGTGTATGGCCCCCATCCTCCTCCTGGCGTGTATGGCCTCAATTTTCCTCCTACCTGTGTGTATGGCCCCCATCCTCTTCCTCCCGGCATGCATGGCCTCCATCATCATCCTCCCGGCATGCATGGCCCCCATCATCCTCCTCTCGGCGTGCATGGCCCCCATCATCCTCCTCCCGGCGTGCATGGCCCCCATCATCCTCCTCCCGGCGTGTATGGACCCCATCTCCCTGCGTGTAAGTGTCCTGCTCAGACACTTACACCCCCACCAAAACAAAATGGCAGCCCCCAGTGGCTGAAATAAAAATAATAAAAAAATAAAGCTAATAAAGTGGTACATTTAATTTTTTATGAAAAATAATTGATTATATAATCAATAATTATTAATACAAAATTAAAAATCGTGGCTCCTTCCCTTTAAGACATTCCCAATGTGAGCATCTTAAAGTGATAATAGATGCAGAGGGTCAGTACGTGTATTTGTTCTGTAAGTTATTACTAAATCTCTATTAATAATCTATCTACATGTCACCCCCATATTCCAGGAGAATCCTACATACAATTCTCACCATTATTTCCGGCTTCTCGCACACCCCCCTATATTATAATAGGGGACTTCAATAATATACCGGACTCTCACTGGGATAGAGGGAGACATGAAGCTAAGAGGGTAATAGGCAATTGTACCCCTTTTGGTCAGTTAAGGAGACAGTCATAATTGCTCTTTGGAGAGCCCGTCATCCTAATGTATACCAATACTCCTGCTCTTCCTCCACAGTCTCCTCATTGTAGAGAATGGATTTGGCTCTTGGAAATGATCTGATGCGGGGTCTTATATCTGACTCCAGCTCCTGCCCAGAGCGCTATCCCATCATTCTCCTCTGTGTCTCCCTAAACTTAATCCCCCTATGCAGAACAGACCCACAGGGAAATTAACCCCTTTTGGCTGCAAGTTATAGATCTTAAGGGGAAAATTGAAGGGGATATAAAGGAATATCTTGTGATTAATAAAAATACAACTTCTATTTCATATGTATGGGAAGCCATGAAGGCCGACCTTAGAGGAATATTTATAACAGAAATCTCAGCAGGTAAATCCCGGACTAAGCAGCAGGGTCGATTGGTGTTTCAGGAATTGGGAGATGCAGAGAGTGCGATGATTACAGATCCAACGCCGGCTGCGCAAAACAGAAAGCAGCTCAGGACCTGCTGAATCAGGGAACATTGCAGCTGCAGGAAGGAAGAAGCTGCTTCACAAGGTGCAATAATGTGAAGAAGGGGAAAAGCAGGTCACTTATATCTGTGATAGCTGCTGCCCAGAGGGACTCGGCCTTTATATCCAGTCTGGAGACTAGGGAGGGTAATGTGTACAGTCCACAGTGGACATACTGAAAGTGTTGGAGGAATACTATGCAAAGCTGTATACTTCTCAGGTTCAACCCTCAGAAGAACAGACCCAGACCTTCCTAGATAAAGCTCAGCTCCCGCTCCTTTCCTTAGACTCTCAGAATTTATTAGATGAACTACTTGATATAGAAGAGTTAGAATGGGCACTGAACTCAATGGCCAACGATAAAGCACCGGGAATGGACGGTCTTCCAGTGGAAGAATATAAGAGATATAAGGAAGTATTACTACTAGTGTTGAGCGAGCATGCTCGACACTGCTCTGTACTCGCCCGAGCATCACGCTACTCGGGATGTTCGGCGAGCACCGAACATTTCCGGGTTACTCGGGCGGGAGCTCGGGTCTCCGCCCTGCATGTTTGGCGCTCTTTACAGAGCCAATGAACATGCAGGGATTGCCAGCCAGTCACTGTAATGCCGCAGCCTTGTTGTTTATGGGCATTACAGTGATTGGCTGGCCGCACAGCGTCACCTCGAGTATTTAAAGCCGGGCGCCGCCATCTTGGACACAGTCGCTCCGGATCAGACAGTGTAGGGAGAGTGCTACTGACCTAGGGAGAGATTTATACTGCGAAATAGGTAGTGTAGGGTCTGTAAAGCCTGCCAAATCAAACAAACAGTCCTTCTCAGGACTAATATCCATCCCAGATATCAGGCAGGCAGGCAGGCAGGCTGTATAGGAGACACAGTGGTTATACCAGCAAACGCTGCATTACAGTCCTGTGTGCTGCTGCTGGTCAAATTGCTAGACTTATTCCCCGGTCTCAGGGGCCAGGGAAAATCCTTTTTTTTTCATCTAAATCCTGTATTTTTTTTTCCCTCAGTCAGACTGTCCAAATACGCGTCTTATTAACCTTTTGGTATCCCCCCCCCCCCCCGAAAAAAAAAAAAATTGAGTGTGTCTGTGACTGTTCAGACACCAATATATCTGTTTAAAAGAGTCTGGTGTAGGCCAGAGAAATATAACTGTGGTTTTGCAGTTCCACGGGTCAAATCTCTGTATTGTCCTGTTTTTGGCATTTTTTGCCGTAAAAAAAACAGTAATAGTGTCTCCCTGATTGTTCAGACACAAATATATCTGTTTGAAAGATTCTGGTGTAGGCCAGAAAAATATAACTGTGGTTTTGCAGTTCCATGGGTCAAATCTCTGAATTATCCTTTTTTTGGCATTTTTTGCCGTAAAAAAAAAGGTAATAGTGTCTCCCTGATTGTTCAGACACAAATATATCTGTTTGAAAGAATCTGGTGTAGCCCAGAAAAGTATAACTGTGGTTTTGCAGTTCCACAGATCAAATCCCTGTATTATCCTTTTTTTTGGCATTTTTTGCCGTAAAAAAAACCTGTAATAGTGTCTCCCTGACTGGTCAGACACAAATATATCTGTTTAAAAGAGTCTGGTGTAGGCCAGAAAATATAACTGTGGTTTTGCAGTTCCACGGATCAAATCTCTGTCTTATCCTTTTTTTGGCATTTTTTGCCGTAAAAAAAACAGTAATAGTGTCTCCCTGATTGTTCAGACACAAACATATCCGTTTGAAAGATTCTGGTGTAGGCCAGAAAAATATAACTGTGGTTTTCCTCTTCCACGGTTCTAATCTCCTTTTTATTACCCTTTTTCCATTGATAGTGCGAGTGTAAGCTATTTTACTTCATTTAAAATGGGCAAGGCGCGTGGCAAGGGACGTGGAACTGGACGTTCTGGTGATGGTGCATGTAGAGGACGGGGCCGTGGCCAAGTTGAAAATGTGCCACAACCAACAGCCACATCTTCTTGCTCCCAGTTCTTGACCGAATTACTAGGGAAGCACACAACAACAAGACCACTATTGCGAACTGATCAGTGTAAACAGGTTATTAATTGGATAGCAGATAATACTTCCAGTTACCTGGGCACCACCACCTCCGGTCTGTCTTCCACACGGTCAAGTTTTAGTAGCCGTGAGTCTCTACCACATACTCCTCTTCACCCTGTAGCTTCTTCCTCCCACCATGCCGAGTGTCGTCAGACAGCAACTTATCCCACACTTGGACACTCTGAAGAGCTGTTCACTGGTCCATTTCCATATTTGTGCCCCTCGCCTGCTCCGCTAGAAGTGGTGGAAGAGGAGGTCCCATGTAGCGATGCCCAAATATTTGAACAGCCATGGCCAGAGGAAGTCGACGCTGGCAATTTGACACAAGAGGTGGATGAGACACAATTGCCACGAAGTGAGGAGGAGGATCGTGGCGCGCAAGTGGAAGAGGAGGAGGTGGTGGATGATCTAGTAACTGACCCAACATGGCAGGAGGACACGCAGAGTGAAGCCAGCAGCAAACAGGGGGAGGGAGGCAGAGTACCCAAACAGGCAGGAAGAAGCAGTGTGGTGGCCGCAGACAGAAGACGGGCAACCGTTCCCCGTAATACGAACACGAGGGACGTTGCCAGTACAACAGGTAGGTCTTCCAGAGTCTGGAATTTTTTTAAAGACTCTGCTGATAACCCCAAAAAGGCCATTTGTACCACCTGCCATGCCAGCATCAGCAGGGGTGACAAAACTACCAGCCTGACCACCACCAGCATGATCAGGCACATGGCAGCAAAGCACCAGACTTTGTGGGGTGAACCCCAGGGTCCACGACCAGTGTCAGCGGGTGTCACCACTGCTTCTTCCGCTGTTGTGCATGTAGTAGAACCCCCTGTTGTGCGTGCAAGGCAATCCCCTGTCCATACTGCATGCAAAGATGCCCCCTCCTCTCAGTCTTCACTTGTTATTGCAGTTTCTCAAGAAACAGCATCAACGTCCATGTCCCACCGCAGCGTTCAATTGTCCATATCCCAGACCTTTGAACGAAAGTGCAAATTCGCAGCCAACGCCCCACAGGCCATAGTCCTAAATTTGCACATTTCATGACTCCTTGCATTGGAAATGCTGCCTTTTAGGCTGGTGGAGACTGAGTCCTTCCGCAACCTTATGGCGGTAGCCGTCCCTCGGTACTCGGTCCCCAGCCGACACTATTTTGCCCGGTGTGCCATCCCCGCTCTACACAAGCACGTGTCCCAAAACTGTGCCCTCAACAACGCAGTTATTGGGAGAGTCCACCTGACAACGGACACGTGGACAAGTGCTTGTGGCCAGGGACGGTACATCTCCCTGACTGGCACACTGGGTAAACCTAGTGGAAGCCGCGACCCAGTCGGACCTTGGGACGGAACACATCCTCCCCACACCAAGGATTGCGGGCCCTATGTCAGTCAGAGTTGCCCCCACAGTTTACAGCTCCTGCGCATCATCCTCCTCCTCCTCCTCCTCATGTTCAGCCTCCATCTCAGATATCACCACATCAGTTACAAGCTGGAAGCACTGCAGTACTGCCTCCGCCAAGCGGTAACAGGCTGTGCTGAAACTCATAAGCTTAGGTGATAAACCTCACACTGCTTGTGAGTTGTGGACAGCTGTGAAAGAGCAGGCAGATCTGTGGCTGAGACCGCTGAACCTACAACCAGGCATGGTCATGTGTGACAATGGCTGTAACCTGGTGGCGGCTCTGAGGCGAGGCGAGATCACACACGTACCATGCCTGGCTCATGTGCTTAACCTCGTGGTTCAGCGGTTTCTTAAATCGTACCCTGAGTTGCCAGATCTGCTTGTCAAAGTACGCCGCCTGTCAGCTCATTTTCGCAAGTCGGCTACAGCTTCCGCCGCCCTTGCTGTGTTGCAGTCACATTTGCAACTTCTGGCACACCGACTGGTGTGTGATGTCCCCACAGGTTGGAACTCTACCCTCCACATGTTGCAAAGGATTTGTGAGCAGAAGAGAGCAGTTGTGGAGTACCAGATGCAACAAGGCCGTTGATATTCAGGTCAGACTCCACACATAAGACCTCAGGAGTGGACCTGGATGTCTGACATATGTACCATCCTGACAAACATTGAGGAGTCCACCAAGATGGTGAGTGTCGATGACACCATCATTAGCGTCAGCATCCCACTTGTCTGTCTTTTGCAACGCTCTCTGCAGAGAATTAAAGAGGAGGCATTGCAGCCAGAGTATGAGATGGATCAAGAAGCCTTAGCGGGCGATTACACACAGCCCAGCCTCATCTCATCCCAACGTGCATTGGGGGAAAATGAGGGAGAGGAGGAGGAAGAACAGGAGCTGGTATCATGCGCTGTAGACGGTAGTACCTGTACAACTGTCATACCGTCGGTTCAGCGTGGGTGGCCTGAGGACTGGAGGGAGGAGGAGGAGGAGAGCATTGTCAGTCGTCATCTTGGTGAGGACACAGAAGTCTTGCCCGTTACCAGTCTGGCACGCATGGCTGACTTTATGTTACGCTGCCTTAACCGTGACCCTCGCGTTGTCAAAATGTTGGGTGACAGTCATTACTGGTTGGTGACACTTTTAGACCCCTGCTACAAGGACAACTTTCACTCTCTTATTCCTGAGGTGAAGAGGTCTACAAAAATGTGGCAGTACCAAAAGGCTGCAGAACTGTTAAAAAAAATTCCCATCTGAACACGCTAGCGGCAGAGGTCACAGTTCGTTGACCAACCAAGGCGTAGAGCGAGAGAGACGCAACTCCAAAGCAGCAGAGGCAGGGGAACACTGTCAACATTCTGAGACAGTTTTCTGAGACCCGCCCAGCTTACAGGCCCTGAGGCGCGGGGTACTCTCACAAGGAGTGGAAAGTTTCAAAAGATGGTGAGGGAGTACCTTGCCGACCATACCAGTGTCCTCCGTGATTCCTCTGTGCCTTTTAATTATTGGGTATCCAAGCTGTACACTTGGAATGAACTCGCTCTGTACGCCTTGGAGGTCCTGGCCTGCCCTGCCGCTAGCGTGTTATCGGAGCGTGTTTTTAGTGCCGCTGGGGGAATTATAACTGATAAGCGCACTTGCCTGTCAACTGACAATGCTGACAAGCTGACCCTTATCAAAATGAACAAGGGCTGAATTGGGCCAGACTTCTCATCACCACCAAATGAGAAGCAGAGTAACATAAAGTCAAATCCACTGTGTTATTTTGGCAGGTGTATTCCCATGCACCGCTTCACACCCACACATGGGTATACGCTTCCTCATTTCGGCTGTATTTTGCTCTTCTCCTTATCCTCAGCCTCCACCACCACTATACCACCAGGGTGACCGTGGTCCGTGTTGCCAGCATTGCAAGTTCCTCCGTCCTAATTTTTGCCAGCTTTTGCTTGGAAGGCATAGGCAAAGACTATGGGAGAACCACTCCCCAATAATGGGAATAATGTTTTTAATATGCTGTACGGCATGGCTCTTGTAAGGGGCATTAAAATCGTATTCTTAAGCTACTGCGACCTCCACCATTCTTCTAAGGGGCATTAAAACCGTCTTGTTAAGCTACTGCAACCTCCACGTCTCTTCCAAGGGGCATTAAAACCACCTTGTTAAGCTACTGCGACCTCCACGTCTCTTCCAAGGGGCATTTAAACCGTCTTATTAAGCAACTGAGACCTCCACCACCTTTCCAAGGGGCATTAAAACCATCTTGTTAAGCTACTGCGACCTCTACCACTTATTCTAGGGGCATTGATATTGTCTTTTAATATCACTGCGAACTCCACCATTCTTCCAACGGGCATTGCATTTCCTCCTAATTTTAGTCAGCTTTTGCTTTTCAATGCATAGGCGAACACTAAGGGAGATCCCACTCCCCAATAATGGGTAGAATGTTTTTAGTATGCTGTAATCCACGTCTGTTTCAAGGGGCATTGCAGTTCCTCATAATTTTTGGAAAGCCTTCCATTCACTGCTTAGGCCAACAGTGCACAGGAGACCCAGTTGCTATAAATGGAAAAAATGGTTTAGTTAAGGCCCTCTGACCTCCATGTCATTTCCAAGGGGCATTGGAGTGCCTCGAAATTTTTGGTAGGCATTGCACTCACTGCATGCCCTATAACTGTGTAGCCGAACCTCTCCTTTTGGTACAGAAACATATCCTACTAGACATGTGTGGTTGACTGGCCTGATATTGTTGTGAATGGTCCCTGTTCCTCCTGCTCTTTCTCCTTTGCCACCACCTCATCCATCATTCATTACCTGAAGCTTTGTTTTAACGGGAGTCATAGAACTGGGATAGTAGCAGGAAAACATCCAGCAATCCTCGGAGGAGGTAGGATATGCGCCAAAACGCTGACCACCTCAGGCCTAGCCCCTACTACATACATGCGCTTGCATTCCAAGAAAACAAAACAGATGCTAACTTCTATCATCATCATCATGCTCCTCACCTTGGCACTCTCAACTCCCCTGATGGAGAAGCCAGGGTCCACCGGAGGAGTCTGGTTCTCTGGTGGGCTCGTCCAATGCTGCCCTAAAGCAGGCCGGGCTAAGAAAAGTGTGTGGGGGGATGTTCCAAGGAGAAATAGGGGCGGTTGGGGACTGTTTATGGACACCCGGCCGCCCCCAGGTGACTGGGGACCGTGTGTGGACACCCGGCCGCCGGGCGGCTGAGGACTGAGTATGAATACCTCGCTGCCGAAGCAGCCATGAGGTAGTGGCCAGCTTCGGCCTCCTCCAAACTAAAAGGCCCCATTTCAAGTGTAAGCAAGCTAGCAGTATGGTATTGCTGCCTGGGGGTGGGTGGGTGGCAGGTTGCACACTTACGCTTGCATTGCAAGGAATGGGGGAGGTACAATTGAACACTGCCTTGGGACAAGGACTTGCACGGGGATAGTTGCAAGTCTGCATCTTCTGATGCGGAAAGGATCACTTCTGATGGGCACACTTTTAGGCAGTGACCTGGGTGTCAAAGATGCTTCCAGGGGTCTTCCCCATGCTGTTCCCATGTCTTTTCAGCACTATATGCATGTGTCACACAGCACGTGGCCAGATAAGATTGTAAAATGTTAAAATGACATTTCCCAGTGAATGCATTTGTCACGGTGGAAAGCAATCCAAAAGTGCAAAAACACATAAAAAATGCTACTTGTGAACATAGCCCAAGGTGTAGAGGAGTATTTTTGTTTTTGGTTGTTTATTTTACCTTATACACAAGTCTTTACCCGGGAAAGGAAGTTCCTTAACATATTTCACAGGAAAACACTTTCAGTTTTGTTTTTGTAT
Source organism: Phyllobates terribilis (assembly GCF_046119375.1). Classification (NCBI taxonomy): domain Eukaryota; kingdom Metazoa; phylum Chordata; class Amphibia; order Anura; family Dendrobatidae; genus Phyllobates; species Phyllobates terribilis. Next base: position 6,295,458 of record NW_027362830.1, read on the forward strand.
GTTTTATTGTGAGCCCGCAAAAGTGGCTTAATACCTCTGACCACGTTGTTGACAGCAGTGACCTGGGGGTCAGAAATGCTTCCTGGGGCGATGCCCATGCTGTCCCCATGTCATTTGAGCACTGTCACGATCGTTTTGGGCCCTTTTTAGGCTTTCTACAGACTGCCGGGGGTGCCGCCGCAAAAATGCTCGGGTCTCCCATAGACTAACATTGGGCTCGTTGCTCGGGTCCAGCACCCGAGTATCACGGCGAGCTCGGCCCGAGCTTCGAGCACCCGAGCATTTTAGTGCTCGCTCAACACTAATTACTACTAGTATTATTGGAGGTATACAATTCGAAGGAGGATCATTGCCCCATCCATGCATGAAGCCATATTTACAGTGTTACCTAATCAAGGCAAGGCTCCCAGCTTGCTGGCATCCTATAGACTCATCTCTCTTTTAACAGTAGACGTCAAACTTCTTGATAACAGACTCTCAAAAGTAACCTCAATAATACACCCCGATCAGTCTGGGTTTATGCCTGATATGTCCACCATCAATCTCAGAAGGCTTTATATTAATATACAAGCAAGGGCTGATAATATTGGTCAAAGGGGGATCCTATCTTTAGACGCAGCTAAGGCCTTTGACAGTGTAGAATGGCAATATTTGTGAGCTACATTGCGGCAGATGGACAAATTTATATAATGGGTGCAATTGCTTTATTCAGACTCAAAGGCCAAAATAAGAGCGAATGGCTCTATGGCTAATCGATTTTTGTTGCACAGAAGTACAAGACAAGGGTGCCCCCTGTCTCTCATTGTTTTCAATAGCAACTGAACCTCTTTTGGCAGTAATTAGTAAAATGTCTGAGATAAATGGATTTAAATATGGGACCAAGGAAGAGAAGGTGGCATTGTGTGCCGATGATTTACGATTATTCCTTGGGGAAGCTCGGGGGTCTCTGGAGAGCATGATGGTGACTATCTCTAGCTGACTTATTCCTTCCAAAGACCATACTAAGGACTAGGGAGCACTTAATACGGGTGGAGAAATGGCCATTCTGGCAAACAGGAAAGAGAAAGGAAAATTCAAAAAAATGGGGATGATCACCATAATTACAATAAAATGGCGAGTTTCCAGCAGACTGACTGATACAACTGTTAGGCCACAGCTCCACTGTCAGCATTTGGTCAGAATTTTTCCTCGGGAGTGGAAGCCAAAACCAGGTGAAGAACAATCAGAGAAAAGGTATAATAGAAACAAGTCACCAATTCTACATTTATCACCCACTCCTGGTTTTGGCTCCCTCTCCTAAGAAAAAATACTGACCAAATACTGACCGAATACTAACAGTAGGGCCGTGGCCTTAAAGGTAAACTCAGCAAGAAGAATGAAGTCACAACAAAGCACCTTAAAATTGGTATAGAGATTGATTAGTCCTTTCTGTCTGACCATTGGTTTCAGGGTGGTAGGCACAGGAAAATAAATTAATTCCCAGTTTATTACAAAAATCTCTGCAGAATTTGGAGACAAATTGCACTCCCCTATCAAACACAGTGTTAAGAGGGATCCCATGTAGCCTTACTTTATGAGAAATAAAAAACCTGGAGAACGTCTCTGCATTAGGTAATCCTCTGAGAAAGGAACAAAATGAGCCCGTTTAATGAATCAGTCAACGACCACCCAAAGACAGTCTTTCCACCAGACAGAGGCAAATCTGTGATGAAATCCATGGACAGATGAGTTCACTGTCTTTCTGGAATTGCAATGGAGCCAATACTCCAACCGGACGGTTATGACAGACTTTAGCGTGTGCGCAAACTACACAAGCAGATACAAAATCTTTAATATAATTATACATAGATAGCCACCAAAAAAGGCTAGTAATAGCTTTCTGCATAGCTGTGAACCGCGGATGACCACTCATGATTAAATCATGAAACTCCTGCAACAGCTGCAATCTTAGATACACAGCTACAAATAATTTGGACCTCGGCGTGGCGAAAGGAGCAAACGATTGGACTTTACGGATCTCAGCTTCAACCTCCAAAGATATCACAGAAACCACAATGCCCTTGGAGAATAGAGGTTTTGGAGGAAAAACAGAACTAAAACTGCTTGGATCCCGGCCTGAAAGTGATAGAGAAATTGAATCTAGAGAAAAATAAGGGCCCTCTGGTCTGTCTAGGAGTTAGCCATTTAGCTGATTCAATATACGCTAAATTCTTCTGGTCAATGACCACAGTGATTGGATGAACTTCTCCCTCCAGAAAATGTCTTCAAACCTTAAAGGCTGATTTAACAGTGAGTAACTCACAATTCCCAACCACATAATTTATTTCAGCAGATGAAAATTTTCTTGATAAAAAAGCACATGGCCACAAATTGGTCAGAGTCTTGGAACATTGACATAAAACGGCCCCGACCGCGACCTCCGAAACATCCACCTCCACAATGAATGGTTCTTGGAGATCGGGTTGGATTAGAACAGGAGCAGACATAAAACTCTCCTTCAATTTTTCAAAAGCCCCAATAGCATCTGGTGACCAAACCTTGAGATCTGCCCCCTTACGTGTGAAGTCAGTAATCTGAGAAAAAAACCCTAAAGAATTTCCTATAATAGTTGGCGAATCCTACAAAATGTTGCATCACTTTCAGGTCACTAGGTTGGACCCAATCTATTATGGCTTTCACCTTCTCAGGATCCATCGTAAACCCATCAGCTGATAAAATTACCCCCGGGAATGAAACTTCCTGAACAGAAAAAAAATCATTTCTCAATTGTAACAAAGAAAGAATTCTCCCTCAACCTTTCTAATACAAGACGGACATGTTCCTGGTGAGAATCCAAATCAGGAGAAAATTCTATCATCAAGATAAATCACAAGAAATCTCCCGAAGTAATCAGAGAAATATCATTCAGAAAGTCGTGAAATCCTGTTGGTGCATTAGAGAATCCAAAGGGCAGGAGAAGATTATCGAATAAAACCTCAGCACCGTACACCTTGTACACGCACGGCTCTGCTCCGTACACCTTGTACACGCGCGGCTCCGCTCCGTACACCTTGTACACACGCGGCTCTGCTCCGTACACCTCGTACACGCACGGCTCTGCTCCGTACACCTTGTACACGCGCGGCTCCGCTCCGTACACCTTGTACACACATGGCTCTGCTCCGTACACCTCGTACATGCGTGGCTCCGCTCCGTACACCTCGTACACACATGGCTCTGCTCCGTACACCTCGTACACGTGCAGCTCCGCTCCATACACCTCGTACACACACGACTCAACCCCGTACGCATCGTACACACGTGGCTACGCTCCGTACACCTTGTACACGCGCGGCTACGCTCCGTACACCTCGTACACGCGCGGCTACGCTCCGTACACCTCGTACACACGCGGCTCCATTCCGTACACCTCGTACACACATGGCTCTGCACCGTACACCTCGTATACACACGGCTTCGCTCCGTACACCTCGTATACACACGGATCTGCTCCGTACACCTCGTACACGTGGCACCGCTCCGTACGCCTCGCACACATACGGCTCCGCACACACGCGGCTCCGCTCCGTACACCTCGCACACATACGGCTCCGCACACACGCGGCTCCGCTCCGTGCACATCGTACACACACGACTGTCCTCCGTACACCTCAGTACACATGCGGCTCCGTATACCTCGTAAACACGCGGCTCCGCTCCACATATCTAGTACATGCGCGACTCCGTACACCTCGTACACGCGCAGCTCCGCTCCACATACCTAGTACATGCGCGGCTCCGTACACCTCGTACACGCGCGGCTCGGCTCCGCACGCCTCCTACACGCGCGGCTCGGCTCCGCACGCCTCCTACACGCGCGGCTCGGCTCCGCACGCCTCCTACACGCGCGGCTTGGCTCCGCACGCCTCCTACACGCGCGGCTCGGCTCCGCTCCGCACGCCTCCTACACGCGCGGCTCCGCTCCGCACGCCTCCTACACGCGTGGCTCCGCTCCGCACGCCTCCTACACGCGTGGCTCCGCTCCTCACGCCTCCTACACGAGCGGCTCCTCACGCCTCGTACACGCGCGGCTCCTCACGCCTCGTACATGCGCGGCTCCGCTCCGTACGCCTCCTACACGCGTGGCTCCGCTCCTCACGCCTCGTACACGCGTGGCTCCGCTCCGTACGCCTCGTACACGCGCGGCTCCTCACGCGTCGTACACGCGTGGCTCCGCTCCGTACGCCTCGTACACGCGTGGCTCCGCTCTGTACGCCTCGTACACGCGTGGCTCCGCTCCGTACACCTCGTACACATGCGGCTCCGCTCCGTACACCTCGTACACACGCGGCTCCGCTCCGTACACCTCGTACACGAGCGGCTCCGCTCCTTACGCCTTGTACACGCGCGGCTCTGCTCCATACACCTCGTACACACGCGGCTCTGCTCCGTACACCTCGTACACACGCGGCTCTGCTCCGTACACCTCGTACACGCGCGGCTCTGCTCCATACACCTCGTACACACGCGGCTCTGCTCCGTACACCTCGTACACACGCGGCTCTGCTACATCCACACTGTAAACCCCTCCTGACCCCACACATAAACTTCAGCTCATCCAGCACCATGACAACCAGCACAGCAGAGTCCTGCATCCACTGAGGCCCCTGATCATGTGACCCCTGACTTCTCCCCTCCTGTGACCTCATCACAGCTCCTGTGCGCACACAACAGCCATATATGTGGTGGCGGCTCTGCAGGTGGAGGTATGTGGAGACCCCATTACTGGGGCAGGGGGCATTAACCCCTTCAGCACGGAGGCTCTTTTGGGGTCTTGTGTTGTCCCTTTATAAGAATCATAAGGTTTCTGTTCTGTTTCCTGTAATAGATACATACGACCCAACTATGGAGACAGGAAGGGAGGAAACGTATTGTTCTCATACTACAGGACCCCCACAGTGTAATGCCCCCATAGTACCGCCACCCCCCACACAGTACAATCAGAGGCATAACTAGGGTATGATGGGACCCGTTGTGAGATTTTGACCACCCCCCATCCTGATATATACAGTGGGTACGGAAAGTATTCAGACCCCTTTACATTTTTCTCTCTTTGTTTCATTGCAGCCATTTGTAAATTCTAAAAAGTTCATTTTTTTTCTCATTAAAGTACACTCTGCACCCCATCTTCACTGAAAAAAACAGAAATGTAGAAATTTTTGCATTTATATGAAAGCCCGCATAGAGTTTGCTCAGAAACACATGAAGGACTCCCAGACTATGAGACAGACACCTGCCCAATACAATCCCAACAGTGAAACATGGTGGTGGCAGCATCATGCTATGGGGGTGTTTTTCAGCTGCAAGGACAGGACAACTGGTTGCAATTGAAGGAAACATGAATGCGGCCAAGTACAGAGATATTCTGGATGAAAACCTCTTCCAGAGTGCTCTGGACCTCAGACTTGTCCGAAGGTTCACCTTCCAACAAGACAATGACCCTAAGCACACAGTTAAAATAACAAAGGAGTGGCTTCAGAACAACTATGTGACCATTCTTGACTGCCCCAGCCAGAGCCCTGACCTAAACCCAATTGAGCATCTTTGGAGAGACCTGAAATGGCTGTCCACCAATGTTCACCATCCAACCTGACAGAACTGGAGAGGATCTGCAAGGAAGAATGGCAGAGGAACCCCAAATCCAGGTGTGAGAAACTTGTATCATTCCCAAGAAGACTCATGGCTGTACTAGCTCAAGAGGGGGCTTCTACTCAATACTGAGCAAAGGGTCTGAATACTTATGACCATGTGATATTTCAGGTTTTCTTTTTTAATAAATTAGCAAAAATGTCTACATTTCTGTTTTTTTCAGTGAAGATGGGGTGCAGAGTGTACTTTATTGGGAAAAAATGAACTTTTTAGAATTTACCACATGGCTGCAATGAAACAAAGAGTGAAAAATTTACTGTTATATCAATTAAATTTGTGAATAGAGTTCTTATAGACCCAGTCTGCGTACGGGCACTCTGACCTCTCTATGTACCAGATTAGATGGATGTTATATATTATGTTTTGAAAAATCAAATAAAAATGATGTTGAAAAAAAAAAAAAGAGTCAAAAATGTAAAGGGGTCTGAATACTTTCCGTACCACTGTATATGTATGTCTCTTATCCTGGGCCTCAACCTAGTATATGTCCCCCGTTCTGCCCCTGTTCTTTAGTGTATAGAAAAAAATAAACTATTACATTCACCATGGGCGAACATAGAAGTGATGGAACCCCATAACCGAAGTATAATGCACAGCTCATGGTCCATACATGTAGTATAATGCACAGACCACAGTTCATACATGTAGTATAATGCACAGCCCATAGTCATCCATGTAGTATAATGCACAGCCCATAGTCCATACATGTAGTATAATGCACAGCCCATAGTCCATACATATAGTATAATGCACAGCCCATAGTCCGTACATGTAGTATAATGCACAGCCCATAGTCATCCATGTAGTATAATGCACAGCCCATAGTCTCTACATGTAGTATAATGCACAGCCCACACTCATACATGTAGTATAATGCACAGCCCATAGTCCGTACATGTAGTATAATGCACAGCCCATAGTCCGTACATGTAGTATAATGCACAGCCCATAGTCATACATGTAGTATAATGCACAGCCCATAGTCTCTACATGTAGTATAATGCACAGCCCATAGTCCGTACATGTAGTATAATGCACAGCCCATAGTCCATACATGTAGTATAATGCACAGCCCACACTCTTACATGTAGTATAATGCACAGCCCATACTCTTACATGTAGTATAATGCACAACCCATAGTCTCTACATGTAGTATAATGCACAGCCCATAGTCCGTACATGTAGTATAATGCACAGCCCATAGTCATCCATATAGTATAATGCACAGCCCATAGTCATACATGTAGTATAATGCACAGCCCATAGTCATACATGTAGTATAATGCACAACCCATAGTCTCTACATGTAGTATAATGCACAGCCCATAGTCCATACATGTAGTATAATGCACAGCCCATAGTCCGTACATGTAGTATAATGCACAGCCCATAGTCCATACATGTAGTATAATGCACAGCCCACAGTCATACATGTAGTATAATGCACAGCCCACAGTCTTACATGTAGTATAATGCACAGCCCATAGTCCATACATGTAGTATAATGCACAGCCCGTAGTCCGTACATGTAGTATAATGCACAGCCCATAGTCCATACATGTAGTATAATGCACAGCCCATAGTCCGTACATGTAGTATAATGCACAGCCCATAGTCCATACATGTAGTATAATGCACAGCCCATAGTCCATACATGTAGTATAATGCACAGCCCACAGTCTTACATGTAGTATAATGCACAGCCCATAGTCCGTACATGTAGTATAATGCACAGCCCATAGTCCATACCTGTAGTATAATGCACAGCCCATAGTCATACATGTAGTATAATGCACAGCCCACAGTCTTACATGTAGTATAATGCACAGCCCATAGTCCGTACATGTAGTATAATGCACAGCCCATAGTCCATACATGTAGTATAATGCACAGCCCATAGTCTGTACATGTAGTATAATGCACAGCCCATAGTCCGTACATGTAGTATAATGCACAGCCCATAGTCATACATGTAGTATAATGCACAGCCCATAGTCTATACATGTAGTATAATGCACAGCCCATAGTCATCCATGTAGTATAATGCACAACCCATATTCTGTACATGTAGTATATTGCACAGCCCATAGTCCATACATGTAGTATAATGCACAGTCCATAGTCATCCATGTAGTATAATGCACAACCCATATTCTGTACATGTAGTATATTGCACAGCCCATAGTCATCCATGTAGTATAATGCACAGCCCATAGTCTGTACATGTAGTATAATGCACAGCCCATAGTCATCCATGTAGTATAATGCACAGCCCATAGTCCATACATGTAGTATAATGCACAGCCCATAGTCATCCATGTAGTATAATGCACAGCCCATAGTCCATACATGTAGTATAATGCACAGCCCATAGTCATCCATGTAGTATAATGCACAGCCCATAGTCATACATGTAGTATAATGCACAGCCCATAGTCCATACATGTAGTATAATGCACAGCCCATAGTCCATACATGTAGTATAATGCACAGCCCGCAGTCCATACATGTAGTATAATGCACAGCCCATAGTCCATACATGTAGTATAATGCACAGCCCGCAGTCCATACATGTAGTATAATGCACAGCCCGCAGTCCATACATGTAGTATAATGCACAGCCCATAGTCTGTACATGTAGTGTAATGCACAGCCCATAGTCCGTACATGTAGTATAATGCACAGCCCATAGTCATACATGTAGTATAATGCACAGCCCATAGTCATCCATGTAGTATAATGCACAGTCCATAGTCCATACATGTAGTATAATGTACAGCCCATAGTCATCCATGTAGTATAATGCACAGTCCATAGTCCGTACATGTAGTATAATGCACAGCCCATAGTCATACATGTAGTATAATGCACAGCCCATAGTCATACATGTAGTATAATGCACAGCCCATACTCATACATGTAGTATAATGCACAGCCCATAGTCCATACATGTAGTATAATGCACAGCCCATACTCATACATGTAGTATAATGCACAGCCCATAGTCATACATGTAGTATAATGCACAGCCCATAGTCATACATGTAGTATAATGCACAGCCCATAGTCATGCATGTAGTATAATGCACAGCCCACAGTCATCCATGTAGTGTAATGCACAGCCCATAGTCCGTACATGTAGTATAATGCACAGCCCATAGTCATACATGTAGTATAATGCACAGCCCATAGTCCATACATGTAGTATAATGCACAGCCCATACTCATACATGTAGTATAATGCACAGCCCATAGTCATACATGTAGTATAATGCACAGCCCACACTCATACATGTAGTATAATGCACAGCCCATACTCATACATGTAGTATAATGCATAGCCCACAGTCATCCATGTAATATAATGCACAGCCCATAGTCTGTACATGTAGTATAATGCACAGCCCATAGTCTATACATGTAGTATAATGCACAGTCCATAGTCCATACATGTAGTATAATGCACAGCCCATAGTCATACATGTAGTATAATGCACAGCCCATAGTCATACATGTAGTATAATGCACAGCCCATACTCATACATGTAGTATAATGCACAGCCCATAGTCATACATGTAGTATAATGCACAGCCCATACTCATACATGTAGTATAATGCACAGCCCATACTCATACATGTAGTATAATGCACAGCCCATAGTCCATACATGTAGTATAATGCACAGCCCATACTCATACATGTAGTATAATGCACAGCCCACAGTCATCCATGTAATATAATGCACAGCCCATAGTCTGTACATGTAGTATAATGCACAGCTCATAGTCCATACATGTAGTATAATGCACAGCCCACAGTCATCCATGTAATATAATGCACAGCCCATAGTCTGTACATGTAGTATAATGCACAGCTCATAGTCCATACATGTAGTATAATGCACAGCCCACAGTCATCCATGTAATATAATGCACAGCCCACAGTCATCCATGTAGTATAATGCACAGCCCATAGTCTGTACATGTAGTGTAATGCACAGCCCATGGTCCGTACATCTAGCGTAATGCACAGCCCATAGTCCATACATGTAGTATAATGCACAGTCCATAGTCCATACATGTAGTATAATGCACAGCCCACAGTCTGTACATGTAGTATAATGCACAGCCCATAGTCCGTACATGTAGTATAATGCACAGCCCATAGTCCATACATGTAGTATAATGCACAGCCCATACTCATACATGTAGTATAATGCACAGCCCATAGTCCATACATGTAGTATAATGCAGGGCCCATACTCATACATGTAGTATAATGCACAGCCCATAGTCCGTACATGTAGTATAATGCACAGCCCACAGTCTGTACATGTAGTGTAATGCACAGCCCATAGTCCATACATGTAGTATAATGCACAGCCCATAGTCTGTACATGTAGTATAATGCACAGCCCATAGTCCGTACATGTAGTGTAATGCACAGCCCATGGTCCGTAAATGTAGTGTAATGTTAATAATACAGAAAAAGCCACACAATAGCTACAAAAAGGTGGGCAGACAACCAGCCAAATGGCGAGCATCCGTCCAACCGCACGCTGAAAGAATCATATCAAAAAGAGGAGGAAAGCTCAGCATATCATTGCAGAAAAGTATCTTCATTTAAACATGTATAGAAAAATAGATATTTAAACCAGACAAATTGTAGGTAAAAGATGACTGAGTAGGAACATACTGAGAAATCAAATATATGCACTAATAAGACAATAGTTTTAGCCCTTTGATATAGATAGAATTGCACAAATGCCCAAGGCAAAACATAAATCATAAATAGTGGAAGCAATAAATATGCTATATATGATAAAAGCATTCCACTTGTGTAGGGTAAAGAGGTACTCTTAATGTAACAAAGAGGAACATTGCCATATGTCAAGGGGGTGTACCAACATCTACCTAGTATCGGGGCAGAATATATGATGAAAAGTATGTTACCTGTAGAAAACTCTCACAGTCAGAGTGGAGAGAAGGGGGAGAGAAGAAAGGATGGTGGTAGCACGGAGCCCGACGCGCGTTTCGCGGTACAACTGCTTTCTCAAGGGCGAGTGATAGATGCATGGTGCCCCCAAGGCATATATATATATGCCCATATCCCTTTGGTAATAGCGAAAATACAGGCAGCTGTGATGCGGGGCGTGCACCCGGAAGTGGCCAGCTAAACCGGGGGCGTGTCCCGCAAATCACATGACGTGAAGCAAAGCTGTAGCGGCGCATGCGCGCGGGCGAGAGGGGCGCGCCACACGCGACCCAGCCGTCAGGCCGCTACTGCGTACGCGCGGACCAAAAAAGGTTCGCGCAGGCGCAGAGAGGCATAGAGACGGCCAGGCAGGCGCCCGACGCGATCCCCCCCATCATACCCGCATGCGCACATCACGTAAGTGAATAACACTGCCAAATGTAGATAAAAGAAAGAAGGAGAAAGGGGACAGAGACTAGGAGCAGCCACGACAGAGTATAACAATATAACAATACAGGGATGAAACAGTAATAATACAGATGCTTTGACAGAGTGATGAAGACCAGCCATGTTCAGCAACATCATCCCAGCATAGTATGTATTCTAGTTCGTGATGCTCTCATCAGGACATATATCCCATGGTGGATGTAATCACAAAGTTCTACAAATCAAATTGTGTTAGGGAAACAGCCACATCTATACACTCCTGAAACCAGTAACAAAAGAACACAAATAGAAAGGCCACAGTTAAAAATACTTAAAATAAAAAATAAATAACCACCCAAAAACGCATCTATAAGGAGATTATATATCTCCAAATGAGAAATGCAGAGGTTGTGGCTATGAGAATGAAGAGAAGCTCAGAGATTCGTTCAAGCCATAAGGTGTCACAGTGTTTAATCGTACAATCCATTGTGACTCTTTCTGAGCCAATAGCTTTTTGGCATTACCACCCCGTATCCCCATGTGTATTGCATCAATACCACGTACCATGAAAGAGCGGGGATTACAGTTATGTTTCAATTTAAAGTGCCGTGGTATTGTTTTTAGCTGAGCTAGATCGCTCGCCGAGGTAGCTGCTGCAATGTCACAAATATGCTCATGTGTGCGAACCCGTAGTTCCCTTGTGGTTAAACCAACATAGATCATGGGGCAGCTACACGTGGCATAGTAATGATGTTGGATGTACCGCAGGAAATGTGGTGTCTGATATCGAATGTTCTGTGGCCATCAGCTGAACAAAAGCTGGTGTACCGCAAAACATTTGGACAGGCCACACAGTGTCCACATTTATAATTGCCTTTAATAGGGCCCCCAGAGCCAAAGGGTCGCGTTACCGGTGCAACGTAGTGACTCTTGGTCAGTATGTCACCAAGATTACGACATCTCCTTGGTGTCATTGATGGAAAAGACCCCAGGTGTCCCACCAGGGAGGGCTCCACCATCAAGATGTTCCAATGTTTTTGGAGGATGACTCTCATGCTATCCCATTCGTGGTTATAGGTGGAGATGAAACGTATAGTTTCGTCCCTATCCGGAGATTGTATTTTAGGATGGAGGAGGGCAGCACGGGGGGTCTTACGTGCTCTGTCATATCCCGTCCTAATACATCTCCGACTATAACCACGTTGCAGGAAGCGCTGTTTAAGGTCCTGTGCCTGACGCTGAAAGCTCTGTTCAGTAGAGCAGATGCGCCTCATCCTCAGGAACTGTCCGACCGGGACAGCTCCAATTGTGGCTGGACTGTGGGCAGATCCCGCATGAATCAAAGCATTGACCGAGGTGGGCTTTCTGAACACGTCTGTCTGCAGGCCCCCATGGGTGTCAACACACAGGCATATGTCCAGAAAGTCCACCCTCCTAGTGTCATGTATATAGGTCAGCTTGATGTTATATTGATTCATGTTAAGACAGTCCATGAACTCTCCGAGCTGCTGTGTAGAGCCCCGCCACAAAAATAAAATGTCATCAATATATCTCAGCCAGCACAGCACACGGTGGGCAGCAGGGATGGTATCCCCATCAAAGATTCAAGGGAACTACGGGTCCGCACACGTGAGCATATTTGTGACATTGCAGCAGCTACCTCGGCGAGCGATCTAGCTCAGCTAAAAACAATACCACGGCACTTTAAATTGAAACATAACTGTAATCCCCGCTCTTTCATGGTGCGTGGTATAGACGCAATACACATGGGGATACGGGGTGGTAATGCCAAAAAGCTATTGGCTCAGAAAGAGTCACAATGGATTGTACGATTAAATACGGTGACACCTTATGGCTTGAATGAATCTCTGAGCTTCTCTTCATTCTCATAGCCACAACCTCTGCATTTCTCATTTGGAGATATATAATCTCCTTATAGATGCGTTTTTGGGTGGTTATTTATTTTTGATTTTTTATTTTAAGTATTTTTAACTGTGGCCTTTCTATTTGTGTTCTTTTGTTACTGGTTTCAGGAGTGTATAGATGTGGCTGTTTCCCTAACCCAATTTGATTTGGAGAACTTTGTGATTACATCCACCATGGGATATATGTCCTGATGAGAGCATCACGACCTAGAATACATACTATGCCGGGATGATGTTGCTGAACATGGCTGGTCTTCATCACTCTGTCAAAGCATCTGTATTATTACTGTTTCATCCCTGTATTGTTATATTGTTATACTCTGTCGTGGCTGCTCCTAGTCTCTGTCCCCTTTCTCCTTCTTTCTTTTATCTACATTTGGCAGTGTTATTCACTTACGTGATGTGCGCATGCAGGTGTGATGGGGGGGATCGCGTCGCGCGCCTGCCTGGCCGTCTCTATGCCTCTCTGCGCCTGCGCGAACCTTTTTTGGTCCGCGCATACGCAGTAGCGGCCTGACGGCTGGGTCGCGCGTGGCGCGCCCCTCTCGCCCGCGCGCATGCGCCGCTACAGCTTTGCTTCACGTCATGATTTGCGGGACACGCCCCCGGTTTAGCTGGCCACTTCCGGGTGCGCGCCCCACATCACAGCTGCCTGTATTTTCGCTATTACCAAAGGGATATGGACATATATATATATGCCTTGGGGGCACCATGCATCTATCACTCGCCCTTGAGAAAGCGGTTGTACCGTGAAACGCGCGTCGGGCTCCGTGCTACCACCATCCTTTCTTCTCTCCCCCTTCTCTCCACTCTGACTGTGAGAGTTTTCTACAGGTAACATACTTTTCATCATATATTCTGCCCCGATACTAGGTAGATGTTGGTACACCCCCTTGACATATGGCAATATTCCTCTTTGTTACATTAAGAGTACCTCTTTACCCTACACAAGTAGAATGCTTTTATCATATATAGCATATTTATTGCTTCCACTATTTATGATTTATGTTTTGCCTTGGGCATTTGTGCAATTCTATCTATATCAAAGGGCTAAAACCATTGTCTTATTATTATATATATTTGATTTCTCAGTATGTTCCTACTCAGTCATCTTTTACCTACAATTTGTCTGGTTTAAATATCTATTTTTCTATACATGTTTAAATGAAGATACTTTTCTGCAATGATATGCTGAGCTTTCCTCCTCTTTTTGATATGTAGTGTAATGTACAGCGCATAGTCCACACATATAATATAATGCACAGCCCACAGTCATACATGTAGTATAATGCAAAGCCCACAGTCATACATGTAGTATAATGCACAGCCCATACTCATACATGTAGTATAATGCACAGCCCATAGTCATCCATGTAGTATAATGCACAGCCCATAGTCATACATGTAGTATAATACACAGCCCATAGTCATACATGTAGTATAATGCACAGCCCATAGTCATACATGTAGTATAATGCACAGCCCATACTCATACATGTAGTATAATGCACAGCCCACACTCTTACATGTAGTATAATGCACAGCCCACAGTCATCCATGTAGTATAATGCACAGCCCACACTCTTACATGTAGTATAATGCACAGCCCACAGTCATACATGTAGTATAATGCACAGCCCACAGTCATCCATGTAGTATAATGCACAGCCCACACTCTTACATGTAGTATAATGCACAGCCCACAGTCATACATGTAGTATAATGCACAGCCCATAGTCATCCATGTAGTATAATGCACAGCCCACACTCTTACATGTAGTATAATGCACAGCCCATACTCATACATGTAGTATAATGCACAGCCCACAGTCATACATGTAGTATAATGCACAGCCCATAGTCCATACATGTAGTATAATGCACAGCCCACAGTCATACATATAGTATAATGCACAGCCCACAGTCATACATGTAGTATAATGCACAGCCCATACTCTTACATGTAGTATAATGCACAGCCCATACTCATACATGTAGTATAATGCACAGCCCATACTCTTACATGTAGTATAATGCACAGCCCATAGTCATCCATGTAGTATAATGCACAGCCCATAGTCATACATGTAGTATAATGCACAGCCCATAGTCCATACATGTAGTATAATACACAACCCATAGTCCATACATGTAGTATAATGCACAGCCCACACTCTTACATGTAGTATAATGCACAGCCCACAGTCATACATGTAGTATAATGCACAGCCCACAGTCATACATGTAGTATAATGCACAGCCCACAGTCATACATGTAGTATAATGCACAGCCCATACTCTTACATGTAGTATAATGCACAGCCCATACTCATACATGTAGTATAATGCACAGCCCACACTCTTACATGTAGTATAATGCACAGCCCATAGTCATCCATGTAGTATAATGCACAGCCCACACTCTTACATGTAGTATAATGCACAGCCCATACTCATACATGTAGTATAATGCACAGCCCACAGTCATACATGTAGTATAATGCACAGCCCATAGTCCATACATGTAGTATAATGCACAGCCCACAGTCATACATGTAGTATAATGCACAGCCCACAGTCATACATGTAGTATAATGCACAGCCCATACTCTTACATGTAGTATAATGCACAGCCCATACTCATACATGTAGTATAATGCACAGCCCATAGTCATCCATGTAGTATAATGCACAGCCCATAGTCCTTACATGTAGTATAATACACAACCCATAGTCCATACATGTAGTATAATGCACAGCCCATACTCATACATGTAGTATAATGCACAGCCCACAGTCATACATGTAGTATAATGCACAGCCCATAGTCATACATGTAGTATAATGCACAGCCCATAGTCTTACATGTAGTATAATGCACAGCCCATAGTCTTACATGTAGTATAATGCACAGCCCATAGTCATACATGTAGTATAATACACAACCCATAGTCCATACATGTAGTATAATGCACAGCCCATACTCATACATGTAGTATAATGCACAGCCCACAGTCATACATGTAGTATAATGCACAGCCCATAGTCATACATGTAGTATAATGCACAGCCCATAGTCTTACATGTAGTATAATGCACAGCCCATAGTCCATACATGTAGTATAATACACAACCCATAGTCCATACATGTAGTATAATGCACAGCCCATAGTCCGTACATGTAGTATAATACACAGCCCATAGTCATCCATGTAGTATAATGCACAGCCTATAGTCATACATGTAGTATAATGCACAGCCCATAGTCCATACATGTAGTATAATGCACAGCCCATAGTCCATACATGTAGTATAATGCACAGCCCATAGTCATCCATGTAGTATAATGCACAGCCCACAGTCATACATGTAGTATAATGCACAGCCCACACTCTTACATGTAGTATAATGCACAGCCCATAGTCATCCATGTAGTATAATGCACAGCCCACACTCTTACATGTAGTATAATGCACAGCCCACAGTCATACATGTAGTATAATGCACAGCCCACACTCTTACATGTAGTATAATGCACAGCCCACAGTCATACATGTAGTATAATGCACAGCCCATAGTCATCCATGTAGTATAATGCACAGCCCACACTCTTACATGTAGTATAATGCACAGCCCACAGTCATACATGTAGTATAATGCACAGCCCACAGTCATACATGTAGTATAATGCACAGCCCATAGTCATCCATGTAGTATAATGCACAGCCCACACTCTTACATGTAGTATAATGCACAGCCCACAGTCATACATGTAGTATAATGCACAGCCCACACTCTTACATGTAGTATAATGCACAGCCCACAGTCATACATGTAGTATAATGCACAGCCCATAGTCATCCATGTAGTATAATGCACAGCCCACACTCTTACATGTAGTATAATGCACAGCCCACAGTCATACATGTAGTATAATGCACAGCCCATAGTCATCCATGTAGTATAATGCACAGCCCACACTCTTACATGTAGTATAATGCACAGCCCATACTCATACATGTAGTATAATGCACAGCCCACAGTCATACATGTAGTATAATGCACAGCCCATAGTCCATACATGTAGTATAATGCACAGCCCACAGTCATACATGTAGTATAATGCACAGCCCACAGTCATACATGTAGTATAATGCACAGCCCATACTCTTACATGTAGTATAATGCACAGCCCATAGTCCATACATGTAGTATAATGCACAGCCCACAGTCATACATGTAGTATAATGCACAGCCCATAGTCCATACATGTAGTATAATGCACAGCCCACAGTCATACATGTAGTATAATACACAGCCCATACTCATACATGTAGTATAATGCACAGCCCATAGTCATCCATGTAGTATAATGCACAGCCCATAGTCATACATGTAGTATAATGCACAGCCCATAGTCCATACATGTAGTATAATACACAACCCATAGTCCATACATGTAGTATAATGCACAGCCCACACTCTTACATGTAGTATAATGCACAGCCCACAGTCATACATGTAGTATAATGCACAGCCCATAGTCCATACATGTAGTATAATGCACAGCCCACAGTCATACATGTAGTATAATGCACAGCCCACAGTCATACATGTAGTATAATGCACAGCCCACAGTCATACATGTAGTATAATGCACAGCCCACACTCTTACATGTAGTATAATGCACAGCCCATAGTCATACATGTAGTATAATGCACAGCCCATAGTCCATACATGTAGTATAATGCACAGCCCATAGTCCATACATGTAGTATAATGCACAGCCCACAGTCATACATGTAGTATAATGCACAGCCCACAGTCATACATGTAGTATAATGCACAGCCCATAGTCCATACATGTAGTATAATGCACAGCCCACAGTCATACATGTAGTATAATGCACAGCCCACAGTCATACATGTAGTATAATGCACAGCCCATACTCTTACATGTAGTATAATGCACAGCCCACAGTCATACATGTAGTATAATGCACAGCCCATAGTCCATACATGTAGTATAATGCACAGCCCATACTCATACATGTAGTATAATGCACAGCCCACAGTCCATACATGTAGTATAATGCACAGCCCACAGTCATACATGTAGTATAATGCACAGCCCATACTCATACATGTAGTATAATGCACAGCCCACAGTCATACATGTAGTATAATGCACAGCCCATAGTCCATACATGTAGTATAATGCACAGCCCACAGTCATACATGTAGTATAATGCACAGCCCACAGTCATACATGTAGTATAATGCACAGCCCATACTCTTACATGTAGTATAATGCACAGCCCATAGTCCATACATGTAGTATAATGCACAGCCCACAGTCATACATGTAGTATAATGCACAGCCCATAGTCCATACATGTAGTATAATGCACAGCCCACAGTCATACATGTAGTATAATACACAGCCCATACTCATACATGTAGTATAATGCACAGCCCATAGTCATCCATGTAGTATAATGCACAGCCCATAGTCATACATGTAGTATAATGCACAGCCCATAGTCCATACATGTAGTATAATACACAACCCATAGTCCATACATGTAGTATAATGCACAGCCCACACTCTTACATGTAGTATAATGCACAGCCCATACTCATACATGTAGTATAATGCACAGCCCATAGTCCATACATGTAGTATAATGCACAGCCCACAGTCATACATGTAGTATAATGCACAGCCCACAGTCATACATGTAGTATAATGCACAGCCCATAGTCCATACATGTAGTATAATGCACAGCCCACAGTCATACATGTAGTATAATGCACAGCCCACAGTCATACATGTAGTATAATGCACAGCCCATACTCTTACATGTAGTATAATGCACAGCCCATACTCATACATGTAGTATAATGCACAGCCCATAGTCATCCATGTAGTATAATGCACAGCCCATAGTCATACATGTAGTATAATGCACAGCCCATAGTCTTACATGTAGTATAATGCACAGCCCATAGTCCATACATGTAGTATAATACACAACCCATAGTCCATACATGTAGTATAATGCACAGCCCATACTCATACATGTAGTATAATGCACAGCCCACAGTCATACATGTAGTATAATGCACAGCCCATAGTCATACATGTAGTATAATGCACAGCCCATAGTCTTACATGTAGTATAATGCACAGCCCATAGTCCGTACATGTAGTATAATACACAGCCCATAGTCATCCATGTAGTATAATGCACAGCCTATAGTCATACATGTAGTATAATGCACAGCCCATAGTCCATACATGTAGTATAATGCACAGCCCATAGTCCATACATGTAGTATAATGCACAGCCCATAGTCCATACATGTAGTATAGTACACAGCCCATAGTCATACATGTAGTATAATGCACAGCCCATAGTCCATACATGTAGTATAATGCACAGCCCATAGTCATCCATGTAGTTTAATGCACAGCCCATAGTCCATACATGTAGTATAATGCACAGCCCATAGTCATCCATGTAGTTTAATGCACAGCCCATAGTCCACACATATAGTATAATGCACAGCCCATAGTCCGTACATGTAGTATAATGCACAGCCCATAGTCCATCCATGTAGTATAATGCACAGCCCATAGTCCATCCATGTAGTATAATGCACAGCCCATAGTCCGTACATGTAGTATAATGCACAGCCCATAGTCCATCCATGTAGTATAATGCACAGCCCATAGTCCGTACATGTAGTATAATGCACAGCCCATAGTCCATCCATGTAGTATAATGCACAGCCCATAGTCCACACATATAGTATAATGCACAGCCCATAGTCCATACATGTAGTATAATACACAGCCCATAGTCATACATGTAGTATAATGCACAGCCCATAGTCCGTACATGTAGTATAATGCACAGCCCATACTCATACATGTAGTATAATGCACAGCCCATACTCATACATGTAGTATAATGCACAGCCCATAGTCCATACATGTAGTATAATGCACAGCCCATAGTCCATACATGTAGTATAATGCACAGCCCATAGTCCATACATGTAGTATAATGCACAGCCCATACTCATACATGTAGTATAATGCACAGCCCATAGTCCGTACATGTAGCATAATGCACAGTCCATAGTCCATACATGTAGTATAATGCACAGCCCATATTCCATCCATGTAGTATAATGCACAGCCCATAGTCCATACATGTAGTATAATGCACAGCCCATACTCATACATGTAGTATAATGCACAGTCCATAGTCCATACATGTAGTATAATGCACAGCCCATATTCCATCCATGTAGTATAATGCACAGACCATAGTCCATACATGTAGTATAATGCACAGCCCATACTCATACATGTAGCATAATGCACAGCCCATAGTCCGTACATGTAGCATAATGCACAGCCCATAGTCCATACATGTAGTATAATGCACAGCCCATAGTCCATACATGTAGTATAATGCACAGCCCATACTCATACATGTAGTATAATGCACAGCCCATACTCATACATGTAATATAATGCACAGCCCATACTCATACATGTAGTATAATGCACAGCCCACACTCTTACATGTAGTATAATGCACAGCCCATACTCATACATGTAGTATAATGCACAGCCCACACTCTTACATGTAGTATAATGCACAGCCCATACTCATCCATGTAGTATAATGCACAGCCCATAGTTCGTACATGTAGTATAATGCACAGCCCATAGTCCATACATGTAGTATAATGCACAGCCCACACTCTTACATGTAGTATAATGCACAGCCCATAGTCCATACATGTAGTATAATGCACAGCCCATACTCATCCATGTAGTATAATGCACAGCCCATAGTTCGTACATGTAGTATAATGCACAGCCCTTAGTCATACATGTAGTATAATGCACAGCCCATAGTTCGTACATGTAGTATAATGCACAGCCCATAGTCCATACATGTAGTATAATGCACAGCCCTTAGTCATACATGTAGTATAATGCACAGCCCATAGTCCATACATGTAGTATAATGCACAGTCCATAGTCATACATGTAGTATAATGCACAGCCCATAGTCCATACATGTAGTATAATGCACAGTCCATAGTCATACATGTAGTATAATGCACAGCCCATAGTCCATACATGTAGTATAATGCACAGTCCATAGTCATACATGTAGTATAATGCACAGCCCATAGTCCATACATGTAGTATAATGCACAGCCCATACTCATACATGTAGTATAATGCACAGCCCATAGTCCATACATGTAGTATAATGCACAGCCCATACTCATACATGTAGTATAATGCACAGCCCATAGTCATACATGTAGTATATTGCACAGCCCATAGTCCATACATGTAGTATAATGCACAGCCCATAGTCCATACATGTAGTATAATGCACAGCCCATACTCATACATGTAGTATAATGCACAGCCCATACTCATACATGTAGTATAATGTACAGCCCATAGTCTATACATGTAGTATAATGCACAGCCCATAGTCCATACATGTAGTATAATGCACAGCCCATACTCATACATGTAGTATAATGCACAGCCCATACTCATACATGTAGTATAATGCACAGCCCATAGTCCATACATGTAGTATAATGCACAGCCCATACTCATACATGTAGTATAATGCACAGCCCATAGTCATACATGTAGTATATTGCACAGCCCATAGTCCATACATGTAGTATAATGCACAGCCCATAGTCCATACATGTAGTATAATGCACAGCCCATAGTCATACATGTAGTATAATGTACAGCCCATAGTCTATACATGTAGTATAATGCACAGCCCATACTCATACATGTAGTATAATGCACAGCCCATAGTCCATATATGTAGTATAATGCACAGCCCATACTCATACATGTAGTATAATGCACAGCCCATAGTCCATACATGTAGTATAATGCAGGGCCCATAGTCCATACATGTAGTATAATGCACAGACCATAGTCCATACATGTAGTATAATGCACAGCCCATAGTCATACATGTAGTATATTGCACAGCCCATAGTCCATACATGTAGTATAATGCACAGTCCATACTCATACATGTAGTATAATGCACAGCCCATAGTCATACATGTAGTATATTGCACAGCCCATAGTCCATACATGTAGTATAATGCACAGCCCATAGTCCATACATGTAGTATAATGCACAGCCCATAGTCATACATGTAGTATAATGTACAGCCCATAGTCTATACATGTAGTATAATGCACAGCCCATAGTCCATACATGTAGTATAATGCACAGCCCATAGTCTGTACATGTAGTATAATGCACAGCCCATAGTCATACATGTAGTATAATGCACAGACCATACTCATACATGTAGTATAATGCACAGCCCATAGTCTGTACATGTAGTATAATGCACAGCCCATAGTCATACATGTAGTATAATGCACAGACCATACTCATACATGTAGTATAATGCACAGCCCATAGTCCATACATGTAGTATAATGCACAGCCCATAGTCATCCATGTAGTATAATGCACAGCCCATAGTCCATACATGTAGTATAATGCACAGCCCATAGTCCATACATGTAGTATAATGCACAGTCCATAGTCATACATGTAGTATAATGCACAGCCCACAGTCATCCATGTAGTATAATGCACAGCCCATAGTCCGTACATGTAGTATAATGCACAGCCCATAGTCCATACATGTAGTATAATGCACAGCCCATAGTCCGTACATGTAGTATAATGAACAGCCCACAGTCCATACATGTAGTATAATGCACAGCCCACAGTCCATACATGTAGTATAATGCACAGCCCATAGTCATACATGTAGTATAATGCACAGCCCATAGTCCATACATGTAATATAATGCACAGCCCACAGTCCATACATGTAGTATAATGCACAGCCCATAGTCCATACATGTAATATAATGCACAGCCCACAGTCCATACATGTAGTATAATGCACAGCCCCTAGTCCATACATGTAATATAATGCACAGCCCACAGTCCATACATGTATTATAATGCACAGCCCATAGTCCATACATGTAGTATTATGCACAGCCCATAGTCCATACATGTAGTATAATGCACAGCCCATACTCATACATGTAGTATAATGCACAGCCCATACTCATACATGTAGTATAATGCACAGCCCATAGTCCGTACATGTAGTATAATGCACAGCCCATAGTCCATACATGTAGTATGATGCACAGCCCATAGTCCATACATGTAGTATAATGCACAGCCCATACTCATACATGTAGTATAATGCACAGCCCATAGTCCATACATGTAGTATAATGCACAGCCCATAGTCATACATGTAGTATAATGCACAGCCCATAGTCATACATGTAGTATAATGCACAGCCCATAGTCATACATGTAGTATAATGCACAGCCCACACTCATACATGTAGTATAATGCACAGCCCATAGTCCATACATGTAGTATAATGCACAGCCCATACTCATACATGTAGTATAATGCACAGCCCATAGTCCATCCATGTAGTATAATGCACAGCCCATAGTCCATCCATGTAGTATAATGCACAGCCCATAGTCCATACATGTAGTATAATGCACAGCCCATAGTCCATACATGTAGTATAATGCACAGCCCATAGTCCATACATGTAGTATAATGCACAGCCCACACTCTCACATGTAGTATAATGCACAGCCCACACTCTTACATGTAGTATAATACACAGCCCATAGTCCATACATGTAGTATAATGCACAGCCCATAGTCCATCCATGTAGTATAATGCACAGCCCGTAGTCATACATGTAGTATAATGCACAGCCCATACTCTTACATGTAGTATAATGCACAGCCCACACTCTTACATGTAGTATAATGCACAGCCCACACTCATACATGTAGTATAATGCACAGCCCATAGTCCGTACATGTAGTATAATGCACAGCCCATAGTTCATACATGTAGTTTAATGCACAGCCCATAGTCCATACATGTAGTATAATGCACAGCCCACACTCATACATGTAGTATAATGCACAGCCCATAGTCATACATGTAGTATAATGCACAGCCCACAGTCCATACATGTATTATAATGCACAGCCCATAGTCCATACATGTAGTATAATGCACAGCCCATAGTCCATACATGTAGTATAATGCACAGCCCATACTCATACATGTAGTATAATGCACAGCCCATACTCATACATGTAGTATAATGCACAGCCCATAGTCCGTACATGTAGTATAATGCACAGTCCATAGTCCATACATGTAGTATGATGCACAGCCCATAGTCCATACATGTAGTATAATGCACAGCCCATACTCATACATGTAGTATAATGCACAGCCCATAGTCCATCCATGTAGTATAATGCACAGCCCATAGTCCATACATGTAGTATAATGCACAGCCCATAGTCCATACATGTAGTATAATGCACAGCCCATAGTCCATACATGTAGTATAATGCACAGCCCATAGTCCATACATGTAGTATAATGCACAGCCCATAGTCCATACATGTAGTATAATGCACAGCCCATAGTCCATACATGTAGTATAATGCACAGCCCACACTCTCACATGTAGTATAATGCACAGCCCACACTCTTACATGTAGTATAATGCACAGCCCACACTCTTACATGTAGTATAATACACAGCCCATAGTCCATACATGTAGTATAATGCACAGCCCATAGTCCATCCATGTAGTATAATGCACAGCCCGTAGTCATACATGTAGTATAATGCACAGCCCACACTATTACATGTAGTATAATGCACAGCCCACACTCATACATGTAGTATAATGCACAGCCCATAGACTGTACATGTAGTATAATGCACAGCCCATAGTCCGTACATGTAGTATAATGCACAGCCCATAGTTCATACATGTAGTTTAATGCACAGCCCATAGTCCGTACATGTAGTATAATGCACAGCCCATAGTTCATACATGTAGTATAATGCACAGCCCATAGTCCATACATGTAGTATAATGCACAGCCCACACTCATACATGTAGTATAATGCACAGCCCATAGTCATACATGTAGTATAATGCACAGCCCATAGTCCATACATGTAGTATAATGCACAGCCCATAGTCCATACATGTAGTATAATGCACAGCCCATAGTCATACATGTAGTATAATGCACAGCCCATACTCATACATGTAGTATAATGCACAGCCCATACTCATACATGTAGTATAATGCACAGCCCATACTCATACATGTAGTATAATGCACAGCCCATAGTCATACATGTAGTATAATGCACAGCCCATAGTCCATACATGTAGTATAATGCACAGCCCATACTCATACATGTAGTATAATGCACAGCCCATAGTCCATACATGTAGTATAATGCACAGCCCATACTCATACATGTAGTATAATGCACAGCCCATAGTCCATCCATGTAGTATAATGCACAGCCCATACTCATACATGTAGTATAATGCACAGCCCATAGTCCATACATGTAGTATAATGCACAGCCCATACTCATACATGTAGTATAATGCACAGCCCATAGTCCATACATGTAGTATAATGCACAGCCCATACTCATACATGTAGTATAATGCACAGCCCATAGTCCGTACATGTAGTATAATGCACAGCCCATAGTCCGTACATGTAGTATAATGCACAGCCCACAGTCTTACATGTAGTATAATGCACAGCCCATACTCATACATGTAGTATAATGCACAGCCCATAGTCCATACATGTAGTATAATGCACAGCCCATACTCATACATGTAGTATAATGCACAGTCCATAGTCCGTACATGTAGTATAATGCACAGCCCATAGTCCGTACATGTAGTATAATGCACAGCCCACAGTCTTACATGTAGTATAATGCACAGCCCATAGTCCATACATGTAGTATAATGCACAGCCCATACTCATACAGGTAGTATAATGCACAGCCCACAGTCTTACATGTAGTATAATGCACAGCCCATAGTCCATACATGTAGTATAATGCACAGCCCATAGTCCATACATGTAGTATAATGCACAGCCCACACTCTTACATGTAGTATAATGCACAACCCACAGTCATCCATGTAGTATAATGCACAGCCCACAGTCATACATGTAGTATAATGCACAGCCCACAGTCATCCATGTAGTATAATGCACAGCCCACACTCTTACATGTAGTATAATGCACAGCCCACAGTCATACATGTAGTATAATGCACAGCCCACAGTCATACATGTAGTATAATGCACAGCCCACAGTCATACATGTAGTATAATGCACAGCCCACAGTCATACATGTAGTATAATGCACAGCCCACAGTCATACATGTAGTATAATGCACAGCCCACAGTCATACATGTAGTATAATGCACAGCCCACAGTCATACATGTAGTATAATGCACAGCCCATAGTCCATACATGTAGTATAATGCACAGCCCACACTCTTACATGTAGTATAATGCACAGCCCATACTCATACATGTAATATAATGCACAGCCCATAGTCATCCATGTAGTATAATGCACAGCCCACACTCTTACATGTAGTATAATGCACAGCCCATACTCATACATGTAGTATAATGCACAGCCCACAGTCATACATGTAGTATAATGCACAGCCCATAGTCCATACATGTAGTATAATGCACAGCCCACAGTCATACATGTAGTATAATGCACAGCCCACAGTCATACATGTAGTATAATGTACAGCCCATACTCTTACATGTAGTATAATGCTCAGCCCATACTCATACATGTAGTATAATGCACAGCCCATAGTCATCCATGTAGTATAATGCACAGCCCATAGTCATACATGTAGTATAATGCACAGCCCATAGTCCATACATGTAGTATAATACACAACCCATAGTCCATACATGTAGTATAATGCACAGCCCACACTCTTACATGTAGTATAATGCACAGCCCACAGTCATACATGTAGTATAATGCACAGCCCACAGTCATACATGTAGTATAATGCACAGCCCACAGTCATACATGTAGTATAATGCACAGCCCACACTCTTACATTTAGTATAATGCACAGCCCATACTCATACATGTAGTATAATGCACAGCCCACAGTCATCCATGTAGTATAATGCACAGCCCACACTCTTACATGTAGTATAATGCACAGCCCACAGTCATACATGTAGTATAATGCACAGCCCACAGTCCATCCATGTAGTATAATGCACAGCCCATACTCTTACATGTAGTATAATGCACAGCCCATACTCATACATGTAGTATAATGCACAGCCCACACTCTTACATGTAGTATAATGCACAGCCCACAGTCATCCATGTAGTATAATGCACAGCCCATACTCATACATGTAGTATAATGCACAGCCCACAGTCATACATGTAGTATAATGCACAGCCCATACTCATACATGTAGTATAATGCACAGCCCACAGTCATACATGTAGTATAATGCACAGCCCATAGTCATCCATGTAGTATAATGCACAGCCCACACTCTTACATGTAGTATAATGCACAGCCCACAGTCATCCATGTAGTATAATGCACAGCCCATACTCATACATGTAGTATAATGCACAGCCCACAGTCATACATGTAGTATAATGCACAGCCCACACTCTTACATGTAGTATAATGCACAGCCCACAGTCATACATGTAGTATAATGCACAGCCCATAGTCCATACATGTAGTATAATGCACAGCCCACAGTCATACATGTAGTATAATGCACAGCCCATACTCATACATGTAGTATAATGCACAGCCCACAGTCATCCATGTAGTATAATGCACAGCCCATAGTCATCCATGTAGTATAATGCACAGCCCACACTCTTACATGTAGTATAATGCACAGCCCACAGTCATCCATGTAGTATAATGCACAGCCCATACTCATACATGTAGTATAATGCACAGCCCACAGTCATACATGTAGTATAATGCACAGCCCACACTCTTACATGTAGTATAATGCACAGCCCACAGTCATACATGTAGTATAATGCACAGCCCATAGTCCATACATGTAGTATAATGCACAGCCCACAGTCATACATGTAGTATAATGCACAGCCCATAGTCCATACATGTAGTATAATGCACAGCCCACAGTCATACATGTAGTATAATGTACAGCCCATAGTCCATACATGTAGTATAATGCACAGCCCACAGTCATACATGTAGTATAATGCACAGCCCATAGTCCATACATGTAGTATAATGCACAGCCCACAGTCATACATGTAGTATAATGCACAGCCCACAGTCATACATGTAGTATAATGCACAGCCCATACTCTTACATGTAGTATAATGCACAGCCCATACTCATACATGTAGTATAATGCACAGCCCATAGTCATCCATGTAGTATAATGCACAGCCCATAGTCCATACATGTAGTATAATGCACAGCCCATACTCTTACATGTAGTATAATGCACAGCCCATACTCATACATGTAGTATAATGCACAGCCCATAGTCATACATGTATTATAATGCACAGCCCATAGTCATACATGTAGTATAATGCACAGCCCATACTCATACATGTAGTATAATGCACAGCCCATAGTCATACATGTAGTATAATGCACAGCCCATAGTCCATACATGTAGTATAATACACAACCCATAGTCCATACATGTAGTATAATGCACAGCCCACACTCTTACATGTAGTATAATGCACAGCCCACAGTCATACATGTAGTATAATGCACAGCCCACAGTCATACATGTAGTATAATGCACAGCCCACAGTCATACTTGTAGTATAATGCACAGCCCATACTCATACATGTAATATAATGCACAGCCCATAGTCATCCATGTAGTGTAATGCACAGCCCACACTCTTACATGTAGTATAATGCACAGCCCACAGTCATACATGTAGTATAATGCACAGCCCATAGTCCATACATGTAGTATAATGCACAGCCCACAGTCATACATGTAGTATAATGCACAGCCCACAGTCATACATGTAGTATAATGCACAGCCCATAGTCCATACATGTAGTATAATGCACAGCCCATACTCTTACATGTAGTATAATGCACAGCCCATACTCATACATGTAGTATAATGCACAGTCCATAGTCATACATGTAGTATAATGCACAGCCCATAGTCCATACATGTAGTATAATGCACAGACCATAGTCCATACATGTAGTATAATGCACAGTCCATACTCATACATGTAGTATAATGCACAGCCCATAGTCATACATGTAGTATATTGCACAGCCCATAGTCCATACATGTAGTATAATGCACAGCCCATAGTCATACATGTAGTATAATGTACAGCCCATAGTCTATACATGTAGTATAATGCACAGCCCATAGTCCATACATGTAGTATAATGCACAGCCCATAGTCTGTACATGTAGTATAATGCACAGCCCATAGTCATACATGTAGTATAATGCACAGACCATACTCATACATGTAGTATAATGCACAGCCCATAGTCCATACATGTAGTATAATGCACAGCCCATAGTCATCCATGTAGTATAATGCACAGCCCATAGTCCATACATGTAGTATAATGCACAGCCCATAATCCATACATGTAGTATAATGCACAGTCCATAGTCATACATGTAGTATAATGCACAGCCCACAGTCATCCATGTAGTATAATGCACAGCCCATAGTCCGTACATGTAGTATAATGCACAGCCCATAGTCCATACATGTAGTATAATGCACAGCCCATAGTCCGTACATGTAGTATAATGCACAGCCCACAGTCCATACATGTAGTATAATGCACAGCCCACAGTCCATACATGTAGTATAATGCACAGCCCATAGTCATACATGTAGTATAATGCACAGCCCATAGTCCATACATGTAATATAATGCACAGCCCACAGTCCATACATGTAGTATAATGCACAGCCCATAGTCCATACATGTAATATAATGCACAGCCCACAGTCCATACATGTAGTATAATGCACAGCCCCTAGTCCATACATGTAATATAATGCACAGCCCACAGTCCATACATGTATTATAATGCACAGCCCATAGTGCATACATGTAGTATAATGCACAGCCCATAGTCCATACATGTAGTATAATGCACAGCCCACACTCTCACATGTAGTATAATGCACAGCCCACACTCTTACATGTAGTATAATACACAGCCCATAGTCCATACATGTAGTATATTGCACAGCCCATAGTCCATATATGTAGTATAATGCACAGCCCATAGTCCATCCATGTAGTATAATGCACAGCCCGTAGTCATACATGTAGTATAATGCACAGCCCATAGTCCATCCATGTAGTATAATGCACAGCCCGTAGTCATACATGTAGTATAATGCACAGCCCACACTCTTACATGTAGTATAATGCACAGCCCATACTCTTACATGTAGTATAATGCACAGCCCACACTCATACATGTAGTATAATGCACAGCCCATAGACTGTACATGTAGTATAATGCACAGCCCATAGTCCATACATGTAGTATAATGCACAGCCCATAGTCCATACATGTAGTATAATGCACAGCCCATAGTCCGTACATGTAGTATAATGCACAGCCCATAGTTCATACATGTAGTTTAATGCACAGCCCATAGTCCGTACATGTAGTATAATGCACAGCCCATAGTTCATACATGTAGTATAATGCACAGCCCATAGTCCATACATGTAGTATAATGCACAGCCCACACTCATACATGTAGTATAATGCACAGCCCATAGTCATACATGTAGTATAATGCACAGCCCACAGTCCATACATGTATTATAATGCACAGCCCATAGTCCATACATGTAGTATAATGCACAGCCCATAGTCCATACATGTAGTATAATGCACAGCTCATAGTCCATACATGTAGTATAATGCACAGCCCATACTCATACATGTAGTATAATGCACAGCCCATACTCATACATGTAGTATAATGCACAGCCCACACTCATACATGTAGTATAATGCACAGCCCACACTCATACATGTAGTATAATGCACAGCCCATAGACTGTACATGTAGTATAATGCACAGCCCATAGTCCGTACATGTAGTATAATGCACAGCCCATAGTCCATACATGTAGTATGATGCACAGCCCATAGTCCATACATGTAGTATAATGCACAGCCCATACTCATACATGTAGTATAATGCACAGTCCATAGTCCATACATGTAGTATAATGCACAGCCCATAGTCATACATGTAGTATAATGCACAGCCCATAGTCATACATGTAGTATAATGCACAGCCCATAGTCATACATGTAGTATAATGCACAGCCCATACTCATACATGTAGTATAATGCACAGCCCATAGTCCTTACATGTAGTATAATGCACAGCCCATACTCATACATGTAGTATAATGCACAGCCCATAGTCCATCCATGTAGTATAATGCACAGCCCATAGTCCATCCATGTAGTATAATGCACAGCCCATAGTCCATACATGTAGTATAATGCACAGCCCATAGTCCATACATGTAGTATAATGCACAGCCCATAGTCCATACATGTAGTATAATGCACAGCCCACACTCTCACATGTAGTATAATGCACAGCCCACACTCTTACATGTAGTATAATACACAGCCCATAGTCCATACATGTAGTATAATGCACAGCCCATAGTCCATCCATGTAGTATAATGCACAGCCCGTAGTCATACATGTAGTATAATGCACAGCCCATACTCTTACATGTAGTATAATGCACAGCCCACACTCTTACATGTAGTATAATGCACAGCCCACACTCATACATGTAGTATAATGCACAGCCCATAGACTGTACATGTAGTATAATGCACAGCCCATAGTCCGTACATGTAGTATAATGCACAGCCCATAGTTCATACATGTAGTTTAATGCACAGCCCATAGTCCGTACATGTAGTATAATGCACAGCCCATAGTTCATACATGTAGTATAATGCACAGCCCATAGTCCATACATGTAGTATAATGCACAGCCCACACTCATACATGTAGTATAATGCACAGCCAATAGTCATACATGTAGTATAATGCACAGCCCATAGTCCATACATGTAGTATAATGCACAGCCCATAGTCCATACATGTAGTATAATGCACAGCCCATACTCATACATGTAGTATAATGCACAGCCCATAGTCCATACATGTAGTATAATGCACAGCCCATACTCATACATGTAGTATAATGCACAGCCCATACTCATACATGTAGTATAATGCACAGCCCATAGTCATACATGTAGTATAATGCACAGCCCATAGTCCATACATGTAGTATAATGCACAGCCCATACTCATACATGTAGTATAATGCACAGCCCATAGTCCATACATGTAGTATAATGCACAGCCCATACTCATACATATAGTATAATGCACAGCCCATACTCATACATGTAGTATAATGCACAGCCCATAGTCCATACATGTAGTATAATGCACAGCCCATACTCATACATGTAGTATAATGCACAGCCCATACTCATACATGTAGCATAATGCACAGCCCATAGTCCATACATGTAGTATAATGCACAGCCCATACTCATACATGTAGTATAATGCACAGCCCATAGTCCATACATGTAGTATAATGCACAGCCCATACTCATACATGTAGTATAATGCACAGCCCATACTCATACATGTAGCATAATGCACAGTCCATAGTCCGTACATGTAGTATAATGCACAGCCCATAGTCCGTACATGTAGTATAATGCACAGCCCACATTCTTACATGTAGTATAATGCACAGCCCATAGTCCATACATGTAGTATAATGCACAGCCCATACTCATACATGTAGTATAATGCACAGCCCATAGTCCATACATGTAGTATAATGCACAGCCCATACTCATACATGTAGTATAATGCACAGCCCATACTCATACATGTAGTATAATGTACAGCCCATACTCATACATGTAGTATAATGCACAGCCCATAGTCCATACATGTAGTATAATGCACAACCCATACTCATACATGTAGTATAATGCACAGCCCATAGTCCGTACATGTAGTATAATGCACAGCCCATAGTCATACATGTAGTATAATGCACAGCCCATAGTCCGTACATGTAGTATAATGCACAGCCCATAGTCATACATGTAGTATAATGCACAGCCCATAGTCCGTACATGTAGTATAATGCACAGCCCACAGTCTTACATGTAGTATAATGCACAGCCCATAGTCCGTACATGTAGTATAATGCACAGCCCACACTCTTACATGTAGTATAATGCACAGCCCATACTCATCCATGTAGTATAATGCACAGCCCATAGTACATACATGTAGTATAATGCACAGTCCATAGTCATACATGTAGTATAATGCACAGCCCATAGTCATACATGTAGTATAATGCACAGCCCATAGTCCATCCATGTAGTATAATGCACAGCCCATAGTCCATACATGTAGTATAATGCACAGTCCATAGTCATACATGTAGTATAATGCACAGGCTATAGTCATCCATGTAGTATAATGCACAGCCCATAGTCCATACATGTAGTATAATGCACAGCCCATAGTCCATACATGTAGTATAATGCACAGTCCATAGTCATACATGTAGTATAATGCACAGCCCACAGTCATACATGTAGTATAATGCACAGCCCATAGTCCATACATGTAGTATAATGCACAGCCCATAGTCTGTACATGTAGTATAATGCACAGCCCATAGTCATACATGTAGTATAATGCACAGCCCATAGTCCATACATGTAGTATAATGCACAGCCCATAGTCTGTACATGTAGTATAATGCACAGCCCATAGTCTGTACATGTAGTATAATGCACAGCCCATAGTCTGTACATGTAGTATAATGCACAGCCCATAGTCCATACATGTAGTATAATGCACAGCCCATACTCATACATGTAGTATAATGCACAGCCCATAGTCTGTACATGTAGTATAATGCACAGCCCATAGTCATACATGTAGTATAATGCACAGCCCATAGTCCATACATGTAGTATAATGCACAGCCCATACTCATCCGTGTAGTATAATGCACAGCCCATAGTCCATACATGTAGTATAATGCACAGCCCATACTCATCCATGTAGTATAATGCACAGCCCATAGTCCATACATGTAGTATAATGCACAGCCCACAGTCATACATGTAGTATAATGCACAGCCCATAGTCATCCATGTAGTATAATGCACAGCCCATAGTCCATACATGTAGTATAATGCACAGACCATAGTCCATACATGTAGTATAATGCACAGCCCATAGCCCATACATGTAGTATAATGCACAGCCCATACTCATACATGTAGTATAATGCACAGCCCATAGTCCATACATGTAGTATAATGCACAGCCCATACTCATCCATGTAGTATAATGCACAGCCCATAGTCCATACATGTAGTATAATGCACAGCCCATAGTCATCCATGTAGTATAATGCACAGCCCATAGTCCATACATGTAGTATAATGCACAGACCATAGTCCATACATGTAGTATAATGCACAGACCATAGTCCATACATGTAGTATAATGCACAGACCATAGTCCATACATGTAGTATAATGCACAGACCATAGTCCATACATGTAGTATAATGCACATCCCATAGTCATACATGTAGTATAATGCACAGCCCATAGTCCATCCATGTAGTATAATGCACAGCCCATAGTCCATACATGTAGTATAATGCACAGACCATAGTCCATACATGTAGTATAATGCACAGCCCATAGTCATACATGTAGTATAATGCACAGACCATAGTCCATACATGTAGTATAATGCACAGCCCATAGTCCATACATGTAGTATAATGCACAGCCCATAGTCCGTACATGTAGTATAATACACAACCCATAGTCCATACATGTAGTATAATGCACAGCCCACACTCATACATGTAGTATAATGCACAGCCCATACTCTTACATGTAGTATAATGCACAGCCCATAGTCCATACATGTAGTATAATGCACAGCCCATAGTCATACATGTAATATAATGCACAGCCTATAGTCATCCATGTAGTATAATGCACAGCCCATACTCATACATGTAGTATAATGCACAGCCCATAGTCCATACATGTAGTATAATGCACAGCCCATAGTCCACACATGTAGTATAATGCACAGCCCATAGTCCGTACATGTAGTATAATGCACAGCCCATAGTCATACATGTAGTATAATGCACAGCCCATAGTCCGTACATGTAGTATAATGCACAGCCCATAGTCTGTACATGTAGTATAATGCACAGCCCATAGTCATACATGTAGTATAATGCACAGCCCATAGTCATACATGTAGTATAATGCACAGCCCATAGTCATACATGTAGTATAATGCACAGCCCATAGTCCGTACATGTAGTATAATGCACAGCCCATAGTCTGTACATGTAGTATAATGCACAGCCCATAGTCCGTACATGTAGTATAATGCACAGCCCATAGTCCGTACATGTAATATAATGCAAAGCCCATTGTCCGTACATGTAGTATAATGCACAGCCCATAGTCCGTACATGTAGTATAATGCACAGCCCATAGTCCGTACATGTAGTATAATGCAAAGCCCATTGTCCGTACATGTAGTATAATGCACAGCCCATAGTCCGTACATGTAATATAATGCACAGCCCATAGTCCATACATGTAGTGTAATGCACAGCCCATAGTCCGTACATGTAGTATAATGCACAGCCCATAGTCCATACATGTAGTATAATGCACAGCCCATAGTCATCCAAGTAGTATAATGCACAGCCCATAGTCCATACATGTAGCATAATGCACAGCCCATACTCATACATGTAGTATAATGCACAGCCCATAGTCCGTACATGTAATATAATGCACAGCCCATAGTCTGTACATGTAGTATAATGCACAGCCCATAGTCCGTACATGTAGTATAATGCAAAGCCCATTGTCCGTACATGTAGTATAATGCACAGCCCATAGTCCGTACATGTAATATAATGCACAGCCCATAGTCCATACATGTAGTGTAATGCACAGCCCATAGTCCGTACATGTAGTATAATGCACAGCCCATAGTCATACATGTAGTATAATGCACAGCCCACACTCTTACATGTAGTATAATGCACAGCCCATAGTCCATACATGTAGTATAATGCACAGCCCATAGTCATCCATGTAGTATAATGCACAGCCCATACTCATACATGTAGTATAATGCACAGCCCATAGTCCATACATGTAGTATAATGCACAGCCCATAGTCCACACATGTAGTATAATGCACAGCCCATAGTCCGTACATGTAGTATAATGCACAGCCCATAGTCATACATGTAGTATAATGCACAGCCCATAGTCCGTACATGTAGTATAATGCACAGCCCATAGTCTGTACATGTAGTATAATGCACAGCCCATAGTCATACATGTAGTATAATGCACAGCCCATAGTCATACATGTAGTATAATGCACAGCCCATAGTCATACATGTAGTATAATGCACAGCCCATAGTCCGTACATGTAGTATAATGCACAGCCCATAGTCTGTACATGTAGTATAATGCACAGCCCATAGTCCGTACATGTAGTATAATGCACAGCCCATAGTCCGTACATGTAATATAATGCAAAGCCCATTGTCCGTACATGTAGTATAATGCACAGCCCATAGTCCGTACATGTAGTATAATGCACAGCCTATAGTCCGTACATGTAGTATAATGCAAAGCCCACACTCATACATGTAGTATAATGCACAGCCCATACTCTTACATGTAGTATAATGCACAGCCCATAGTCCATACATGTAGTATAATGCACAGCCCACACTCATACATGTAGTATAATGCACAGCCCATACTCTTACATGTAGTATAATGCACAGCCCATAGTCCATACATGTAGTATAATGCACAGCCCATAGTCCATACATGTAGTATAATGCACAGCCCATAGTCATACATGTAGTATAATGCACAGCCCACAGTCATCCATGTAGTATAATGCACAGCCCATAGTCCATACATGTAGTATAATGCACAGCCCATAGTCCGTACATGTAGTATAATGCACAGCCCATAGTCCATACATGTAGTATAATGCATAGCCCATAGTCATCCAAGTAGTATAATGCACAGCCCATAGTCCATACATGTAGCATAATGCACAGCCCATACTCATACATGTAGTATAATGCACAGCCCATAGTCCGTACATGTAATATAATGCACAGCCCATAGTCTGTACATGTAGTATAATGCACAGCCCATAGTCCGTACATGTAGTATAATGCAAAGCCCATTGTCCGTACATGTAGTATAATGCACAGCCCATAGTCCGTACATGTAATATAATGCACAGCCCATAGTCCATACATGTAGTGTAATGCACAGCCCATAGTCCGTACATGTAGTATAATGCACAGCCCATAGTCATACATGTAGTATAATGCACAGCCCACACTCTTACATGTAGTATAATGCACAGCCCATAGTCCATACATGTAGTATAATGCACAGCCCATAGTCATCCAAGTAGTATAATGCACAGCCCATAGTCCATACATGTAGTATAATTCACAGCCCACACTCTTACATGTAGTATAATGCACAGCCCATAGTCCATGCATGTAGTATAATGCACAGCCCATAGTCCATACATGTAGTGTAATGCACAGCCCATAGTCCATACATGTAGTGTAATGCACAGCCCATAGTCCATACATGTAATTTAATGCACAGCCCATAGTCCGTACATGTAGTATAATGCACAGCCCATAGTCCATGCATGTAGTATAATGCACAGCCCATAGTCCATACATGTAGTGTAATGCACAGCCCATTGTCCATACATGTAGTGTAATGCACAGCCCATAGTCCATACATGTAGTATAATGCACAGCCCATAGTCCATACATGTAGTATAATGCACAGCCCATAGTCCATACATGTAGTATAATGCACAGCCCATAGTCCATATATGTAGTATAATGCACAGCCCATACTCATACATGTAGTATAATGCACAGCCCATAGTCATACATGTAGTATAATGCACAGCCCATAGTCCATACATGTAGTATAATGCACAGCCCATAGTCCATACATGTAGTATAATGCACAGCCCACACTCATACATGTAGTATAATGCACAGCCCATACTCTTACATGTAGTATAATGCACAGCCCATAGTCCATACATGTAGTATAATGCACAGCCCACACTCATACATGTAGTATAATGCACAGCCCATACTCTTACATGTAGTATAATGCACAGCCCATAGTCCATACATGTAGTATAATGCACAGCCCATAGTCCATACATGTAGTATAATGCACAGCCCATAGTCATACATGTAGTATAATGCACAGCCCACAGTCATCCATGTAGTATAATGCACAGCCCATAGTCCATACATGTAGTATAATGCACAGCCCATAGTCATACATGTAGTATAATGCACAGCCCATACTCATACATGTAGTATAATGCACAGCCCATACTCATACATGTAGTATAATGCACAGCCCACACTCATACATGTAGTATAATGCACAGCCCATACTCTTACATGTAGTATAATGCACAGCCCATACTCTTACATGTAGTATAATGCACAGCCCATACTCTTACATGTAGTATAATGCACAGCCCATACTCTTACATGTAGCATAAGATAAGATAAGATAAGATATACTTTATTTTATCCCGGAGGAAATTGCAGTATCACAGCAGCAGAACACAGATCTCGAACATGACACATATAATAACAAAACATTTGGAATGCTTTAGACATTGCTTTTCAGACATTTGTTAAACACCCCCATAGCTGTTGGAACAAACGATCTCCTGTATTTTTCCTTTTTACACCTTAGTTGTATTAGGCGATTGCTGAATGTGCTCTTCTGTTTCGCAAACAGTTCATAAAGCGGGTGTGTGTTGTTGCCCATTATAGCTCTGCACTTCTTCTTAATCCTATCCTCTACCACCTCTTCAAAAGTCCCAAGCTGTAGGCCCACCGTCGCGCTAGCCTTCTTTATAAGTTTGTTGAGCTTGTTGGCGTCAGCAACACGCACACTGTTACCCCAGCAAATTATTGCCGCAAAGGTGGCACTAGCCACAATGGATTGGTAGAACACCTCAAGCATTTTGCCACACACATTAAAAGACCTTAACTTCCTTAGGAAGTACAATCTACTCATCCCCTTCTTGTAGACCTTCTCCATGTGGCACTTCCAGTCTAGCTTGCTATCCAGGTAAACCCCCAAATATTTGAAACTGTCCACCATCTCCACATCCTGACCGTCAATGGTAACAGGTAGGCATCCCTTCTTGCACCTTCCATAGCTCATCACCAACTCCGTGGTTTTCTTAACATTTAGTTCTAGATGGTTAGCCTGGCACCATACTACAAAGTCCGCAACCACCCTTCTATATTCCTCTTCGTCCTGGTCCTTCCCAATACCGCCAACTATCACAGAGTCATCCGAGTACTTCTGGAGGTGACAACGGTCTGATTTATACTGAAAGTCAGCTGTGTACAATGTAAAGAGGAATGGCGACAGCACTGTTCCCTGCGGGGCTCCGACACTGCTCAGTACACTATCTGATGTAGCCGTCCCCCACCTAACAAACTGTGGCCTATCCGACAGGTAGTCAATTATCCAATTCACAAGTCAATGTGCATTCACATAATGCACAGCCCATAGTCCTTACATGTAGTATAATGCACAGCCCATAGTCCATACATGTAGTATAATGCACAGCCCATAGTCCATACATGTAGTATCATGCACAGACCATAGTCCATATATGTAGTATAATGCACAGCCCATAGTCATACATGTAGTATAATGCACAGCCCATAGTCCGTACATGTAGTATCATGCACAGACCATAGTCCATATATGTAGTATAATGCACAGCCCATACTCTTACATGTAGTATAATGCACAGCCCACACTCTTACATGTAGTATAATGCACAGCCCATACTCTTACATGTAGTATAATGCACAGCCCATACTCATACATGTAGTATAATGCACAGCCCATACTCTTACATGTAGCATAATGCACAGCCCATAGTCCTTACATGTAGTATAATGCACAGCCCATAGTCATACATGTAGTATAATGCACAGCCCATAGTCCATACATGTAGTATAATGCACAGCCCACACTCATACATGTAGTATAATGCACAGCCCATACTCTTACATGTAGTATAATGCACAGCCCATACTCATACATGTAGTATAATGCACAGCCCATACTCTTACATGTAGCATAATGCACAGCCCATAGTCCTTACATGTAGTATAATGCACAGCCCATAGTCCATACATGTAGTATAATGCACAGCCCATAGTCCATACATGTAGTATCATGCACAGACCATAGTCCATACATGTAGTATAATGCACAGCCCATACTCTTACATGTAGTATAATGCACAGCCCATAGTCCATACATGTAGTATAATGCACAGCCCATAGTCCATACATGTAGTATAATGCACAGCCCATAGTCCATACATGTAGTATAATGCACAGCCCATTGTCCATACATGTAGTATAATGCACAGCCCATAGTCATACATGTAGTATAATGCACAGCCCACACTCTTACATGTAGTATAATGCACAGCCCATAGTCCATACATGTAGTATAATGCACAGCCCATAGTCCATACATGTAGTATAATGCACAGCTAACAGTCATACATGTAGTATAATGCACAGCCTATAGTCCATACATGTAGTATAATGCACAGCCCATACTCTTACATGTAGTATAATGCACAGCCCATAGTCCATACATGTAGTATAATGCACAGCCCATAGTCCATACATGTAGTATAATGCACAGCTAACAGTCATACATGTAGTATAATGCACAGCCTATAGTCCATACATGTAGTATAATGCACAGACCATAGTCCATACATGTAGTATAATGCACAGCCCATAGTCCATACATGTAGTATAATGCACAGCCCATTGTCCATACATGTAGTATAATGCACAGCCCATAGTCATACATGTAGTATAATGCACAGCCCACACTCTTACATGTAGTATAATGCACAGCCCATAGTCCATACATGTAGTATAATGCACAGCCCATAGTCCATACATGTAGTATAATGCACAGCTAACAGTCATACATGTAGTATAATGCACAGCCTATAGTCCATACATGTAGTATAATGCACAGCCCATACTCTTACATGTAGTATAATGCACAGCCAACAGTCCGTACATGTAGTAGAATGCACAGCCCATACTCATACATGTAGTATAATGCACAGACCATAGTCTATACATGTAGTATAATGCACAGTGCATAGTCCATACATGTAGTATAATGCACAGCCCATACTCATACATGTAGTCTAATGCACAGCCCATAGTCCGTACATGTAGTATAATGCACAGCCCATAGTCCTTACATGTAGTATAATGCACAGCCCATACTCATACATGTAGTATAATGCACAGACCATAGTCTATACATGTAGTATAATGCACAGCCCATACTCATACATGTAGTATAATGCACAGCCCATAGTCATACATGTAGTATAATGCACAGCCCATAGTCCATACATGTAGTATAATGCACAGCCCATAGTCCGTACATGTAGTATAATGTACAGCCCATAGTCCTTACATGTAGTATAATGCACAGCCCATACTCATACATGTAGTATAATGCACAGACCATAGTCTATACATGTAGTATAATGCACAGTGCATAGTCCATACATGTAGTATAATGCACAGCCCATAGTCCTTACATGTAGTATAATGCACAGCCCATAGTCCATACATGTAGTATAATGCACAGCCCATAGTCCATACATGTAGTATAATGCACAGCCCATAGTCCATACATGTAGTATAATGCACAGCCCATAGTCCATACATGTAGTATAATGCACAGCTCACAGTCATACATGTAGTATAATGCACAGCCCATAGTCCATACATGTAGTATAATGCACAGCCCACACTCTTACATGTAGTATAATGCACAGCCCATAGTCCTTACATGTAGTATAATGCACAGCCCACACTCTTACATGTAGTATAATGCACAGCCCATAGTCCTTACATGTAGTATAATGCACAGCCCATACTCATACATGTAGTATAATGCACAGACTATAGTCTATACATGTAGTATAATGCACAGTGCATAGTCCATACATGTAGTATAATGCACAGCCCATAGTCCTTACATGTAGTATAATGCACAGCCCATACTCATACATGTAGTATAATGCACAGACCATAGTCTATACATGTAGTATAATGCACAGTGCATAGTCCATACATGTAGTATAATGCACAGCCCATACTCATACATGTAGTATAATGCACAGCCCATAGTCCGTACATGTAGTATAATGCACAGCCCATAGTCCTTACATGTAGTATAATGCACAGCCCATACTCATACATGTAGTATAATGCACAGCCCATAGTCATACATATAGTATAATGCACAGACCATAGTCTATACATGTAGTATAATGCACAGCCCATAGTCCATACATGTAGTATAATGCACAGCCCATACTCATACATGTAGTATAATGCACAGACCATAGTCTATACATGTAGTATAATGCACAGCCCATAGTCCTTACATGTAGTATAATGCACAGCCCATACTCATACATGTAGTATAATGCACAGCCCATTGTCCATACATGTAGTATAATGCACAGCCCATAGTCCATACATGTAGTATAATGCACAGCCCATACTCATACATGTAGTATAATGCACAGCCAATACTCATACATGTAGTATAATGCACAGCCCATAGTCCATACATGTAGTATAATGCACAGCCCATACTCATACATGTAGTATAATGCACAGCCAATACTCATACATGTAGTATAATGCACAGACCATAGTCTATACATGTAGTATAATGCACAGTGCATAGTCCTTACATGTAGTATAATGCACAGCCCATACTCATACATGTAGTATAATGCACAGACCATAGTCTATACATGTAGTATAATGCACAGTGCATAGTCCATACATGTAGTATTATGCACAGCCCATACTCATACATGTAGTATAATGCACAGCCCATAGTCCGTACATGTAGTATAATGCACAGCCCATAGTCATACATGTAGTAGAATGCACAGCCCATAGTCCATACATGTAGTATAATGCACAGACCATAGTCTATACATGTAGTGTAATGCACAGCCCATAGTCCATACATGTAGTATAATGCACAGCCCATACTCATACATGTAGTATAATGCACAGCCCATAGTCCATACATGTAGTATAATGCACAGCCCATACTCATACATGTAGTATAATGCACAGCCCATAGTCATACATGTAGTATAATGCACAGCCCATAGTCATACATGTAGTAGAATGCACAGTCCATAGTCCATACATGTAGTATAATGCACAGCCCATAGTCCATACATGTAGTATAATGCACAGCCCATACTCATACATGTAGTATAATGCACAGCCCATAGTCCATACATGTAGTATAATGCACAGCCCATAGTCCATACATGTAGTATAATGCACAGCCCATAGTCATACATGTAGTATAATGCAGAGCCCATAGTCCATACATGTAGTATAAAGCACAGACCATAGTCCATACATGTAGTATAATGCACAGCCCATAGTCATACATGTAGTATAATGCACAGCCCATAGTCCATACATGTAGTATAATGCACAGCCCATAGTCATCCATGTAGTATAATGCACAGCCCATAGTCCATACATGTAGTATAATGCACAGCCCATAGTCCATACATGTAGTATAATGCACAGCCCATAGTCCATACATGTAGTATAATGCACAGCCCATAGTCCATACATGTAGTATAATGCACAACCCATAGTCCGTACATGTAGTATAATGCACAGCCCATTGTCATACATGTAGTATAATGCACAGCCCATAGTCCTTACATGTAGTATAATGCACAGCCCATAGTCCATACATGTAGTATAATGCACAGCTCATAGTCCATACATATAGTATAATGCACAGCCCATACTCATACATGTAGTATAATGCACAGCCCATAGTCCATACATGTAGTATAATGCACAGACCACACTCATACATGTAGTATAATGCACAGCCCATAGTCCATACTTGTAGTGTAATGCACAGA
Organism: Phyllobates terribilis; assembly: GCF_046119375.1. Taxonomy (NCBI): domain Eukaryota; kingdom Metazoa; phylum Chordata; class Amphibia; order Anura; family Dendrobatidae; genus Phyllobates; species Phyllobates terribilis. The sequence goes on from NW_027362830.1 coordinate 6,339,813, forward strand.
CCACACTCATACATGTAGTATAATGCACAGCCCATAGTCCATACATATAGTATAATGCACAGCCCATACTCATACATGTAGTATAATGCACAGCCCATAGTCCATACATGTAGTATAATGCACAGACCACACTCATACATGTAGTATAATGCACAGCCCATAGTCCATACTTGTAGTGTAATGCACAGACCACACTCATACATGTAGTATAATGCACAGCCCATAGTCCATACATGTAGTATAATGCACAGCCCATAGTCCATACATGTAGTATAATGCAGGGCCCATACTCATACATGTAGTATAATGCACAGCCCATAGTCCATACATGTAGTAGAATGCAGAGCCCACACTCATACATGTAGTATAATGCACAGCCCATAGTCCATACATGTAGTATAATGCAGGGCCCACACTCATACATGTAGTATAATGCACAGCCCATAGTCCATACATGTAGTATAATGCAGGGCCCATACTCATACACGTAGTATAATGCACAGCCCACACTCATACATGTAGTATAATGCAGAGCCCACACTCATACATGTAGTATAATGCACAGCCCATAGTCCATACATGTAGTATAATGCAGGGCCCATACTCATACACGTAGTATAATGCACAGCCCACACTCATACATGTAGTATAATGCACAGCCCATAGTCCATACATGTAGTATAATGCACAGCCCATAGTCCATACATGTAGTATAATGCACAGCCCATAGTCCATACATGTAGTATAATGCAGGGCCCATACTCATACATGTAGTATAATGCACAGCCCATAGTCCATACATGTAGTATAATGCAGGGCCCATACTCATACATGTAGTATAATGCACAGCCCATAGTCCATACATGTAGTATAATGCAGGGACCATACTCATACATGTAGTATAATGCACAGCCCACACTCATACATGTAGTATAATGCAGGGCCCATACTCATACATGTAGTATAATGCACAGCCCATAGTCATACATGTAGTATAATGCAGGGCCCATACTCATACATGTAGTATAATGCACAGCCCATAGTCCATACATGTAGTATAATGCACAGCCCATAGTCATACATGTAGTATAATGCACAGCCCATAGTCCATACATGTAGCATAATGCACAGCCCATAGTCCGTACATGTAGTATAATGCACAGCCCATAGTCCGTACATGTAGTATAATGCAGGGCCCATACTCATACATGTAGTATAATGCACAGCCCACAGTCCATACATGTAGTATAATGCACAGCCCATAGTCCATACATGTAGTATAATGCACAGCCCATAGTCCATACATGTAGTATAATGCAGGGCCCATACTCATACATGTAGTATAATGCACAGCCCATAGTCATACATGTAGTATAATGCACAGCCCATACTCATACATGTAGTATAATGCACAGCCCATAGTCCATACATGTAGTATAATGCACAGCCCATAGTCATACATGTAGTATAATGCACAGCCCATAGTCCATACATGTAGTATAATGCACAGCTCATAGTCCATACATGTAGTATAATGCACAGCCCATACTCATACATGTAGTATAATGCACAGCCCATAGTCCGTACATGTAGTATAATGCACAGCCCATAGTCCATACATGTAGTATAATGCACAGCCCATAGTCCATACATGTAGTATAATGCACAGCCCACAGTCTGTACATGTAGTATAATGCACAGCCCATACTCATACATGTAGTATAATGCACAGCCCATAGTCATACATGTAGTATAATGCACAGCCCATACATGTAGTATAATGCACAGCCCATAGTCCATACATGTAGTATAATGCACAGCCCATAGTCCATACATGTAGTATAATGCACAGCCCATAGTCCATACATGTAGTATAATGCACAGCCCATAGTCCATACATGTAGTATAATGCACAGCCCATAGTCATACATGTAGTATAATGCACAGCGCATAGTCCTTACATGTAGTATAATGCACAGCCCATAGTCCATACATGTAGTATAATGCACAGCCCATACTCATACATGTAGTATAATGCACAGCCCATACTCATCCATGTAGTATAATGCACAGCCCATACTCATACATGTAGTATAATGCACAGCCCATACTCATACATGTAGTATAATGCACAGCCCACAGTCATACATGTAGTATAATGCACAGCCCATACTCATACATGTAGTATAATGCACAGCCCATACTCATACATGTAGTATAATGCACAGCCCATAGTCCATACATGTAGTATAATGCACAGCCCATAGTCCATACATGTAGTATAATGCACAGCCCATACTCATACATGTAGTGTAATGCACAGCCCATAGTCCATACATGTAGTATAATGCACAGATCATAGTCCATACATGTAGTATAATGCACAGCCCATACTCATACATGTAGTATAATGCACAGCCCATAGTCCATACATGTAGTATAATGCACAGCCCATAGTCCATACATGTAGTATAATGCACAGCTCATAGTCATACATGTAGTATAATGAACAGCCCATAGTCATACATGTAGTATAATGCACAGCCCATACTCATACATGTAGTATAATGCACAGCCCATAGTCCATACATGTAGTATAATGCACAGCCCATAGTCATACATGTAGTATAATGCACAGCCCAAACTCATACATGTAGTATAATGCACAGCCCATAGTCATACATGTAGTATAATGCACAGCCCATAGTCCATACATGTAGTATAATGCACAGCCCATAGTCCATACATGTAGTATAATACACAGCCCATAGTCCATACATGTAGTATAATGCACAGCCCATAGTCATACATGTAGTATAATGCACAGCCCATAGTCATACATGTAGTATAATGCACAGCCCATAGTCCATACATGTAGTATAATGCACAGCCCATAGTCATACATGTAGTATAATGCAAAGCCCATAGTCCATACATGTAGTATAATGCACAGCCCATACTCTTACATGTACTATAATGCACAGCCCATAGTCCATACATGTAGTATAATGCACAGCCCATAGTCCATAAATGTAGTATAATGCACAGCCCACACTCTTACATGTAGTATAATGCACAGCCCATAGTCCATACATGTAGTATAATGCACAGCCCATAGTCCATAAATGTAGTATAATGCACAGCCCACACTCTTACATGTAGTATAATGCACAGCCCATAGTCCATACATGTAGTATAATGCACAGCCCATAGTCATACATGTAGTATAATGCACAGCCCATACTCATACATGTAGTATAATGCACAGCCCACAGTCATACATGTAGTATAATGCACAGCCCATACTCATACATGTAGTATAATGCACAGCCCATACTCATACATGTAGTATAATGCACAGCCCATACTCATACATGTAGTATAATGCACAGCCCATAGTCCATACATGTAGTATAATGCACAGCCCATAGTCCATACATGTAGTATAATGCACAGCCCATACTCATACATGTAGTATAATGCACAGCCCATAGTCCATACATGTAGTATAATGCACAGCCCACACTCTTACATGTAGTATAATGCACAGCCCATAGTCCATACATGTAGTATAATGCACAGCCCACACTCTTACATGTAGTATAATGCACAGCCCATAGTCATACATGTAGTATAATGCACAGCGCATAGTCCTTACATGTAGTATAATGCACAGCCCATAGTCATACATGTAGTATAATGCACAGCCCATACTCATACATGTAGTATAATGCACAGCCCATACTCATACATGTAGTATAATGCACAGCCCACAGTCATACATGTAGTATAATGCACAGCCCATACTCATACATGTAGTATAATGCACAGCCCATACTCATACATGTAGTATAATGAACAGCCCATACTCATACATGTAGTATAATGCACAGCCCATAGTCCATACATGTAGTATAATGCACAGCTCATAGTCCATACATGTAGTATAATGCACAGCCCATAGTCCATACATGTAGTATAATGCACAGCCCATAGTCATACATGTAGTATAATGCACAGCCCATACTCATACATGTAGTATAATGCACAGCCCATAGTCCATACATGTAGTATAATGCACAGCCCATAGTCCATACATGTAGTATAATGCACAGCCCATAGTCATACATGTAGTATAATGCACAGCTCATAGTCCATACATGTAGTATAATGCACAGCCCATAGTCCATACATGTAGTATAATACACAGCCCATAGTCCATACATGTAGTATAATGCACAGCCCATAGTCATACATGTAGTATAATGCACAGCCCATAGTCATACATGTAGTATAATGCACAGCCCATACTCATACATGTAGTATAATGCACAGCCCATAGTCCATACATGTAGTATAATGCACAGCCCATAGTCCATACATGTAGTATAATGCACAGCCCATAGTCCATACATGTAGTATAATGCACAGCCCATAGTCCGTACATGTAGTATAATGCACAGACCATAGTCCATACATGTAGTATAATGCACAGCCCACACTCTTACATGTAGTATAATGCACAGCCCATAGTCCATACATGTAGTATAATGCACAGCCCATACTCTTACATGTAGTATAATGCACAGCCCATAGTCCATACATGCAGTATAATGCACAGCCCATAGTCCATACATGTAGTATAATGCACAGCCCATACTCATACATGTAGTATAATGCACAGCCCATAGTCCATACATGTAGTATAATGCACAGCCCACACTCTTACATGTAGTATAATGCACAGCCCATAGTCCATACATGTAGTATAATGCACAGCCCATACTCTTACATGTAGTATAATGCACAGCCCATAGTCCATACATGTAGTATAATGCACAGGCCATAGTCCATACATGTAGTATAATGCACAGCCCATACTCTTACATGTAGTATAATGCACAGCCCATAGTCCATACATGTAGTATAATGCACAGCCCATAGTCCATACATGTAGTATAATGCGCAGCCCATACTCATACATGTAGTATAATGCACAGCCCATAGTCCATACATGTAGTATAATGCACAGCCCACACTCTTACATGTAGTATAATGCACAGCCCATAGTCCATACATGTAGTATAATGCACAGCCCATACTCTTACATGTAGTATAATGCACAGCCCATAGTCCATACATGTAGTATAATGCACAGCCCATAGTCCATACATGTAGTATAATGCACAGCCCATAGTCCATACATGTAGTATAATGCACAGGCCATAGTCCATACATGTAGTATAATGCACAGCCCACACTCATACATGTAGTATAATGCACAGCCCATAGTCATCCATGTAGTATAATGCACAGCCCATACTCTTACATGTAGTATAATGCACAGCCCACACTCTTACATGTAGTATAATGCACAGCCCACACTCATACATGTAGTATAATGCACAGCCCACACTCATACATGTAGTATAATGCACAGCCCATTGTCCATACATGTAGTATAATGCACAGCCCACACTCTTACATGTAGTATAATGCACAGCCCATAGTCCATACATGTAGTATAATGCACAGCCCATAGTCCATACATGTAGTATAATGCACAGCCCATAGTCCATACATGTAGTATAATGCACAGGCCATAGTCCATACATGTAGTATAATGCACAGCCCATAGTCCATACATGTAGTATAATGCACAGCCCACACTCTTACATGTAGTATAATGCACAGCCCATAGTCTATACATGTAGTATAATGCACAGCCCACACTCATACATGTAGTATAATGCACAGCCCATAGTCATCCATGTAGTATAATGCACAGCCCACACTCTTACATGTAGTATAATGCACAGCCCACACTCATACATGTAGTATAATGCACAGCCCACACTCATACATGTAGTATAATGCACAGCCCACACTCATACATGTAGTATAATGCACAGCCCATAGTCCATACATGTAGTATAATGCACAGCCCACACTCATACATGTAGTATAATGCACAACCCACACTCATACATGTAGTATAATGCACAGCCCATAGTCCATACATGTAGTATAATGCACAGCCCATAGTCCATACATGTAGTATAATGCACAGCCCACACTCTTACATGTAGTATAATGCACAGCCCACACTCATACATGTAGTATAATGCACAGCCCACACTCATACATGTAGTATAATGCACTGCCCATACTCTTACATGTAGTATAATGCACAGCCCACACTCATACATGTAGTATAATGCACAGCCCACACTCATACATGTAGTATAATGCACAGCCCACACTCTTACATGTAGTATAATGCACAGCCCACACTCATACATGTAGTATAATGCACAGCCCACACTCATACATGTAGTATAATGCACAGCCCATAGTCATACATGTAGTATAATGCACTGCCCACACTCATACATGTAGTATAATGCACAGCCCACACTCATACATGTAGTATAATGCACAGCCCACACTCATACATGTAGTATAATGCACAGCCCACACTCTTACATGTAGTATAATGCACTGCCCACACTCATACATGTAGTATAATGCACAGCCCATACTCATACATGTAGTATAATGCACAGCCCACACTCATACATGTAGTATAATGCACAGCCCACACTCTTACATGTAGTATAATGCACAGCCCACACTCATACATGTAGTATAATGCACAGCCCATAGTCATACATGTAGTATAATGCACAGCCCACACTCATACATGTAGTATAATGCACAGCCCATACTCTTACATGTAGTATAATGCACAGCCCATAGTCTATACATGTAGTATAATGCACAGCCCACACTCATACATGTAGTATAATGCACAGCCCATAGTCCATACATGTAGTATAATGCACAGCCCATAGTCATACATGTAGTATAATGCACAGCCCACACTCATACATGTAGTATAATGCACAGCCCACACTCATACATGTAGTATAATGCACAGCCCACACTCATACATGTAGTATAATGCACAGCCCACACTCATACATGTAGTATAATGCACAGCCCACACTCTTACATGTAGTATAATGCACAGCCCACACTCATACATGTAGTATAATGCACAGCCCATACTCTTACATGTAGTATAATGCACAGCCCATAGTCCTTACATGTAGTATAATGCACAGCCCGTAGTCATACATGTAGTATAATGCACAGCCCGTAGTCATACATGTAGTATAATGCACAGCCCATAGTCCTTACATGTAGTATAATGCACAGCTCATAGTCCATACATGTAGTATAATGCACAGGCCATAGTCCATACATGTAGTATAATGCACAGCCCATACTCTTACATGTAGTATAATGCACAGCCCATAGTCCATACATGTAGTATAATGCACAGCCCGTAGTCATACATGTAGTATAATGCACAGCCCATAGTCCTTACATGTAGTATAATGCACAGCTCATAGTCCATACATGTAGTATAATGCACAGGCCATAGTCCATACATGTAGTATAATGCACAGCCCATACTCTTACATGTAGTATAATGCACAGCCCATAGTCTATACATGTAGTATAATGCACAGCCCATACTCTTACATGTAGTATAATGCACAGCCCACACTCATACATGTAGTATAATGCACAGCCCATAGTCATCCATGTAGTATAATGCACAGCCCATAGTCCATACATGTAGTATAATGCACAGCCCATAGTCCTTACATGTAGTATAATGCACAGCCCATAGTCCATACATGTAGTATAATGCACAGCCCATAGTCATACATGTAGTATAATGCACAGCCCATAGTCCATACATGTAGTATAATGCACAGCCCATAGTGCTTACATGTAGTATAATGCACAGCCCATAGTCTATACATGTAGTATAATGCACAGCCCACACTCATACATGTAGTATAATGCACAGCCCATACTCATACATGTAGTATAATGCACAGCCCACACTCATACATGTAGTATAATGCACAGCCCACACTCTTACATGTAGTATAATGCACAGCCCACACTCATACATGTAGTATAATGCACAGCCCACACTCTTACATGTAGTATAATGCACAGCCCACAGTCATACATGTAGTATAATGCACAGCCCACACTCTTACATGTAGTATAATGCACAGCCCACACTCTTACATGTAGTATAATGCACAGCCCATAGTCCATACATGTAGTATAATGCACAGCCCACACTCATCCATGTAGTATAATGCACAGCCCATAGTCCATACATGTAGTATAATGCACAGCCCATAGTCATACATGTAGTATAATGCACAGCCCATAGTCCATACATGTAGTATAATGCACAGCCTATAGTCATACATGTAGTATAATGCACAGCCCATAGTCCATACATGTAGTATAATGCACAGCCCATAGTCCATACATGTAGTATAATGCACAGCCCACAGTCATCCATGTAGTATAATGCACAGCCCATACTCATCCATGTAGTATAATGCACAGCCCATAGTCCGTACATGTAGTATAATGCACAGCCCACAGTCTGTACATGTAGTATAATGCACAGCCCATAGTCCATACATGTAGTATAATGCACAGCTCATAGTCCATACATGTAGTATAATGCACAGCCCATAGTCCTTACATGTAGTATAATGCACAGCCCACAGTCATACATGTAGTATAATACACAGCCCATAGTCCATACATGTAGTATAATGCACAGCCCACAGTCATACATGTAGTATAATACACAGCCCATAGTCCATACATGTAGTATAATGCACAGCCCATAGTCCATACATGTAGTGTAATGCACAGCCCATAGTCCATACATGTAGTATAATGCACAGCCCATAGTCCGTACATGTAGTATAATGCACAGCCCACAGTCCATACATGTAGTATAATGCACAGCCCACAGTCATCCATGTAGTATAATGCACAGCCCACACTCATACATGTAGTATAATGCACAGCCCATAGTCCATACATGTAGTATAATGCACAGCCCATAGTCCATACATGTAGTATAATGCACAGCCCACACTCAAACATGTAGTATAATGCACAGCCCACAGTCATACATGTAGTATAATGCAGGGCCCATAGTCCTTACATGTAGTATAATGCACAGCCCATAGTCCATACATGTAGTATAATGCACAGCCCATAGTCCATACATGTAGTTTAATGCACAGCCCATAGTCCATACATGTAGTATAATGCACAGCCCATAGTCCATACATGTAGTATAATGCACAGCCCATAGTCCATACATGTAGTATAATGCACAGCCCATAGTCCATACATGTAGTATAATGCACAGCCCATAGTCATACATGTAGTATAATGCACAGCCCATAGTCCATACATGTAGTATAATGCACAGCCCATAGTCCATACATGTAGTATAATGCACAGCCCATAGTCCATACATGTAGTATAATGCACAGCCCATAGTCCATACATGTAGTATAATGCACAGCCCATAGTCCTTACATGTAGTATAATGCACAACCCATAGTCCATACATGTAGTATAATGCACAGCCCATAGTCCATACATGTAGTATAATGCACAGCCCATAGTCCATACATGTAGTATAATGCACAGCCCATAGTCCATACATGTAGTATAATGCACAGCCCACACTCATACATGTAGTATAATGCACAGCCCACAGTCATCCATGTAGTATAATGCACAGCCCATAGTCCATACATGTAGTATAATGCACAGCCCATAGTCCATACATGTAGTATAATGCACAGCCCATACTCATACATGTAGTATAATGCACAGCCCATAGTCCTCACATGTAGTATAATGCACAGCCCATAGTCCATACATGTAGTATAATGCACAGCCCATAGTCCATACATGTAGTATAATGCACAGCCCATAGTCCATACATGTAGTATAATGCACAGCCCATAGTCCATACATGTAGTATAATGCACAGCCCACACTCATACATGTAGTATAATGCACAGCCCACAGTCATCCATGTAGTATAATGCACAGCCCATAGTCCATACATGTAGTATAATGCACAGCCCATAGTCCATACATGTAGTATAATGCACAGCCCATACTCATACATGTAGTATAATGCACAGCCCATAGTCCTCACATGTAGTATAATGCACAGCCCATAGTCCATACATGTAGTATAATGCACAGCCCATAGTCCATACATGTAGTATAATGCACAGCCCATAGTCCATACATGTAGTATAATGCACAGCCCATAGTCCATACATGTAGTATAATGCACAGCCCACACTCATACATGTAGTATAATGCACAGCCCACAGTCATCCATGTAGTATAATGCACAGCCCATAGTCCATACATGTAGTATAATGCACAGCCTATAGTCATACATGTAGTATAATGCACAGCCCATAGTCCATACATGTAGTATAATGCACAACCCATAGTCCATACATGTAGTATAATGCACAGCCCATAGTCCATACATGTAGTATAATGCACAGCCCATAGTCATACATGTAGTATAATGCACAGCCCACAGTCATCCATGTAGTATAATGCACAGCCCATAGTCCATACATGTAGTATAATGCACAGCCCATAGTCATACATGTAGTATAATGCACAGCCCATACTCATACATGTAGTATAATGCACAGCCCATACTCATACATGTAGTATAATGCACAGCCCATACTCATACATGTAGTATAATGCACAGCCCATACTCATACATGTAGTATAATGCACAGCCCATAGTCCATACATGTAGTATAATGCACAGCCCATAGTCTGTACATGTAGTATAATGCACAACCCATAGTCCATACATGTAGTATAATGCACAGCCCATAGTCATAAATGTAGTATAATGCACAGCCCATACTCATACATGTAGTATAATGCACAGCCCATAGTCATAAATGTAGTATAATGCACAGCCCATACTCATACATGTAGTATAATGCACAGCCCATACTCATACATGTAGTATAATGCACAGCCCATAGTCATAAATGTAGTATAATGCACAGCCCATAGTCCATACATGTAGTATAATGCACAGCCCATAGTCCATACATGTAGTATAATGCACAGCCCACACTCTTACATGTAGTATAATGCACAGCCCATACTCATACATGTAGTATAATACACAGCCCATAGTCCATACATGTAGTATAATGCACAGCCCATAGTCCATACATGTAGTATAATGCACAGCCCATACTCATACATGTAGTATAATGCACAGCCCACACTCTTACATGTAGTATAATGCACAGCCCACACTCATACATGTAGTATAATACACAGCCCATAGTCCATACATGTAGTATAATGCACAGCCCATACTCATACATGTAGTATAATGCACAGCCCATAGTCCATACATGTAGTATAATGCACAGCCCATAGTCCATACATGTAGTATAATGCACAGCCCATAGTCATACATGTAGTATAATGCAGGGCCCATAGTCCTTACATGTAGTATAATGCACAGCCCATAGTCCATACATGTAGTATAATGCACAGCCCACAGTCATACATGTAGTATAATGCAGGGCCCATAGTCCTTACATGTAGTATAATGCACAGCCCATAGTCCATACATGTAGTATAATGCACAGCCCATAGTCCATACATGTAGTTTAATGCACAGCCCATAGTCCATACATGTAGTATAATGCACAGCCCATAGTCCATACATGTAGTATAATGCACAGCCCATAGTCCATACATGTAGTATAATGCACAGCCCATAGTCCATACATGTAGTATAATGCACAGCCCATAGTCATACATGTAGTATAATGCACAGCCCATAGTCCATACATGTAGTATAATGCACAGCCCATAGTCCATACATGTAGTATAATGCACAGCCCATAGTCCATACATGTAGTATAATGCACAGCCCATAGTCCATACATGTAGTATAATGCACAGCCCATAGTCCTTACATGTAGTATAATGCACAGCCCATAGTCCATACATGTAGTATAATGCACAGCCCATAGTCCATACATGTAGTATAATGCACAGCCCATAGTCCATACATGTAGTATAATGCACAGCCCATAGTCCATACATGTAGTATAATGCACAGCCCATAGTCCTTACATGTAGTATAATGCACAGCCCATAGTCCATACATGTAGTATAATGCACAGCCCACACTCATACATGTAGTATAATGCACAGCCCACAGTCATCCATGTAGTATAATGCACAGCCCATAGTCCATACATGTAGTATAATGCACAGCCCATAGTCATCCAAGTAGTATAATGCACAGCCCATAGTCCATACATGTAGTATAATGCACAGCCCATACTCATACATGTAGTATAATGCACAGCCCACAGTCTGTACATGTAGTATAATGCACAACCCATAGTCCATACATGTAGTATAATGCACAGCCCATAGTCCATACATGTAGTATAATGCACAGCCCATAGTCATACATGTAGTATAATGCACAGCCCACAGTCATCCATGTAGTATAATGCACAGCCCGTAGTCCATACATGTAGTATAATGCACAGCCCATACTCATAGATGTAGTATAATGCACAGCCCATAGTCCATACATGTAGTATAATGCACAGCACATAGTCTGTACATGTAGTATAATGCACAACCCATAGTCCATACATGTAGTATAATGCACAGCCCATAGTCATAAATGTAGTATAATGCACAGCCCATACTCATACATGTAGTATAATGCACAGCCCATAGTCATAAATGTAGTATAATGCACAGCTCACACTCATACATGTAGTATAATGCACAGCCCACACTCATACATGTAGTATAATGCACAGCCCATACTCATACATGTAGTATAATACACAGCCCATAGTCCATACATGTAGTATAATGCACAGCCCATAGTCCATACATGTAGTATAATGCACAGCCCATACTCATACATGTAGTATAATGCACAGCCCACACTCTTACATGTAGTATAATGCACAGCCCATACTCATACATGTAGTATAATACACAGCCCATAGTCCATACATGTAGTATAATGCACAGCCCATAGTCCATACATGTAGTATAATGCACAGCCCATACTCATACATGTAGTATAATGCACAGCCCACACTCTTACATGTAGTATAATGCACAGCCCACACTCATACATGTAGTATAATACACAGCCCATAGTCCATACATGTAGTATAATGCACAGCCCATACTCATACATGTAGTATAATGCACAGCCCATAGTCCATACATGTAGTATAATGCACAGCCCATAGTCCATACATGTAGTATAATGCACAGCCCACACTCTTACATGTAGTATAATGCACAGCCCACACTCATCCATGTAGTATAATGCACAGCCCATAGTCCATACATGTAGTATAATGCACAGCCCACACTCTTACATGTAGTATAATGCACAGCCCATACTCATACATGTAGTATAATGCACAGCCCATAGTCCATACATGTAGTATAATGCACAGCCCATAGTCATACATGTAGTATAATGCACAGCCCATAGTCCGTACATGTAGTATAATGCACAGCGCATAGTCATACATGTAGTATAATGCACAGCCCATACTCATACATGTAGTATAATGCACAGCCCATAGTCCATACATGTAGTATAATGCACAGCCCATAGTCCATACATGTAGTATAATGCACAGCCCATACTCATACATGTAGTATAATGCACAGCCCATAGTCCATACATGTAGTATAATGCACAGCCCATAGTCATACATGTAGTATAATGCACAGCCCATAGTCCATATGTAGCACCCTGAGGATTCGGCTGCTACAGGGGTATTGCACCTCAACCCAGAGGTGTGATATTCCACTCCCGGGTAAGGATGGAGTGTGGAACTGAGCTCGGTAGGCTGCATGCACTACATACATCCCATTTCCGGGGAACAGACCGACGGTACTCCCACTTAGAAATGTGCAGGTACGACCGAGTCTGTTCCTGGCTGGAGTGGGAGGGGGGTGGTACATCCCAAGTAGTGTAGGGGCAGATAGGGGCAGCAGCCTGGGTAAAGATAGGAGCTCATTGGGTGCTGGTCACCTGAGCTCACACATAGAGGGTGTATATAAGGTGGGCACCAACTAAGAACAGGGTCAGTCTTTGCAGGCAGGTCAGTCTGTCAGCCTTTGCAGAGAAGTAAGAAGCAGAGGAGCAGAGCAGCCCCAGAGAGAGAGAGAGGAGAAAGAAAGAGAGACCCAGAGGGGGAAGCAGAAGAGAGGACTCTGAGACCCCAAATCCAATCCACGGGTGAAGAGTCGGCATCAGGGTACCGGAACCCAAGCTGGTGGGGGCAAAAACACACCCCAGCCAGAGACCGGAGGCCGTGGGCAGCGTCTGCCACGGCCACCCACCACATCCACCACGAAGGCATACCACGTGGAGGGTCAGGGAACCCAAGGCCAAGGGTCTCCCAACAGAAGGCCCGAGGGAGCTGGACCTGGGTGGATCACTAGTGGGGACGGCCAGAGAAAGGACAGAAGGAGAGCTCAGGGTCACGCTCCGTACTCGCTTGGGGGTTGGCTGGATCCAGGACCTGGTGGATGCAGCACGGCTCGGGAGGTCACTCGAAGCTGGAGTGACCGGAACATCAGCAGTGAGTAAATACCCTTAACTGCATAACCCGACTCTGTCTTCCTTTAACATCTATGCTGCACCACCACAACCCCCATTCTCTGCACCTGACCCCCTGAGGCTATACCCCACCCGTTGGGGGTTATACCACCAAAAGCTGCACCAACACCATCAGCCTCAGCGGACCCTGCTGCAGCGGCGGCCATAGTGACCGCAATACAACGGGTGGCGTAGTCGACATTAAGAACTTAATAACATCTGTAGGACTGCCACATACAACTGAGTTTGACACCCTGGGCACGGACCGGGTCACAGCCACTCGGAAGACTACAACTCCCATCTGATCCGGCTCCGGATATTCCCCCTAAAGAATATGGCCCAGGGGGCGCGTCAACTTTGGCGTAGTCGGCAGGATTACGTGCCCGCAACACCCGGGTACTGCGTGCCTGAAGAAAAGAACGAGTTTACCTGAAAAAGAAGTCTCCTGCCGGTTCCGGAGGGTCCCCGCCATCGGACCCCATCACCAGTCGATTCCAGCCGGTTGTCCGCCATTAACCGCGTTTTCCCGCCATCTGCAGAGTTTCCCGCCACTGGGAAGCGATTCCCGCCATTTCCAAAGGTTTCCCGCCTTGGAAGAGCGGACGCCATTATGGGCGTGCCAGAGGGTGGCGAGAGGCCACCTCCCATCGTGGGCCAGGACCGAAAATGGCGCCAAAAGTGGAAACCGCCCCCACCAACAGAGACTGTGATGCTAGAGGTGTCTGTCAGCGTGAAAGAACTCCCCCTGGAGCTGACAGTCACCAAGTGGCCCCGGGACCGCCCTCGAAGTGGGAGGAGACGAAAGGAGAGAACAAAGATGGGTGCCGCCTGGAGCAGTCTAGAGCGAGCGCACCCGGAGGCAAGAAGCCTGGAGAAGAGTATCGGAGGAGCTTACCCGGAGATGGCGAGAAAGCAGAGCAGCACCGGCCCGTTGGCCAGGAGCCTGCTAGAAACAGAGGAGGGAGAGCAGAGCAGCACCGGCCCGCTGGCCAGGAGCCTGCTGGAGACGACTGTAGGAGAGCAGAGCAGCACCGACCCGTTGGTCAGGAGCCTGCTGGAAACAACGACCCCACTAGGCCTAGTGGAGGTCCTAGCACAGCTCCCCCGAGACCGGGAGTGTGCACAGACCGCTCTGGAGGGCCTCGCAAGGAGGATGGCCCGGGTGCAGCGAGAGACGTTGGCGGAGTGGAGCCGTGAGATGGCCCAGCAGACCGAGACCTGTCAGCGAAGCACGCCACCCGAGACGAGGAGACAGACCGCCTCTGAGGATGGCGCGGGAGGACTGAAGGCCGGAGACGGCGCCGAGAAGGGAGCCGAACGAGTGGAGGCAGGTAAAGGGGACGTCTATACCCCAGACCGGGAAACCGCGTACCTGCCCCAGCTCCCCGTCGCAGAGCCCGAAGTCTATCCTGCCGTGCCCGTCGCTGCAACGTCACCGCCGCAGACTAGGCCTCAAATGGGAGCCGCGACCCCTGTGACGTCACACGCCTCGACCCCGAGCGTGACCAAGCAGGAAGTACCACCAGCCTGGTCGCAAGGCCTAGTACCCCCGGGCGCCGCAATACCAACAGCGCCCCCTACCTCCGCGGAGCCCCCGGCCTGGTCGCAGGGCCAAGTAGCCCAGGGCGCCGCCGTCCTTACGGTGCCCTTCACCTTCCAGATACCCCAGGCCTGGCCGCAAGGCCCGGGCAACCCGGGCGCTAACACCACCGCGCCCATAAGACCAAGAGTGCCGCATCTGGGAGAGGACCTGTACGCCCAGCATACGTGCCCGGATGGGCAGCCATTTATATGGCCACCGGAGTTCCACCATCCCCGACTCCGGAGAGAGAGACCCCTGGATGAACCCCTGATCCCGGCTCCAAAGCCCGTAAAGAGGATCTCGCCCCCGCTAGCGGAAGCACAGTTTGAGTGGGACCCCACCGGAGAAGATCTTATGGGGTTCACTCAAGAGACTCGGGCAGCTGCAGCGGAGCGTGCAGAGTGCTGCCGCCAACAGCTCGAGGACTTCGAGAGGGAGCGGAGAGAGAGGCGGGTCCGGGAACAGCAAGCTCAAGTAAGGAGCGCGGAGCAGAAGAGCCGGGCTAGGAGAGACCCCCGTGCAGCGCATAGTCCCCGCACCACCGGGACTGTGATAAAGTTTAACCTGCAGCATGGGTGGGGCTTCATCCGAGACCACCACACCCTAGGCGACGTCTTCGTAACCAGGAGAGACGTTGAGTCCCACCTACCGGAGGGACACAGAGGTCGTGACCTTTACATCGGGGACGAGGTCACCTTCACCCGGCACAAGTGTGCCAAAGGTCCCTACGCCCTCCATGTGCATCGCCTGACGGAGGAAGAGCTGCGGTGTGAGGAGGAAGAACAAGAGGACCCGGACGGGTCTGAAACTAGAGCCAAAGGTAACCAAAAAGCAAGAGCAGGAGGACGCCGTCGCTAAGGACAGCGAAGCAGAAGCTGTATATAGTTGCCCGTCGGGGCACAGTAAACTGAAACTGAAACTGTTGTTGCTAATATAGTCCCCGTTGGGACCAGCATGTGTGAACTGTTTACCCGTTTTTCCCATAATCCCACTGACCGAGGACTGAGAGCGGTCATTCCTCCCCAATACCTGGCCGAGGACTGAGAGCGGCCATATCCCTGTATATAGTTGCGCGTCCTAAAGCGCCCCCTACCGGTTTTATAGGAAAACCAGTTTTCCAGAAAGACTGTCGCACTTTACCCGGTCACACGTTGCACAGTGACCGGAGGAGGAGCCAGAGGCGACGAGAATGTTTTATCTGAAAAGTTTTATATATATATAATGTTTTTATATGTTTATGCAAAAATTTGTATGTTTTTGGTGTTTATGTCTTACAGCCCGAGGACGTGCTGTGATTTGCCAGGGGGGAATGTAGCACCCTGAGGATTCGGCTGCTACAGGGGTATTGCACCTCAACCCAGAGGTGTGATATTCCACTCCCGGGTAAGGATGGAGTGTGGAACTGAGCTCGGTAGGCTGCATGCACTACATACATCCCATTTCCGGGGAACAGACCGACGGTACTCCCACTTAGAAATGTGCAGGTACGACCGAGTCTGTTCCTGGCTGGAGTGGGAGGGGGGTGGTACATCCCAAGTAGTGTAGGGGCAGATAGGGGGAGCAGCCTGGGTAAAGATAGGAGCTCATTGGGTGCTGGTCACCTGAGCTCACACATAGAGGGTGTATATAAGGTGGGCACCAACTAAGAACAGGGTCAGTCTTTGCAGGCAGGTCAGTCTGTCAGCCTTTGCAGAGAAGTAAGAAGCAGAGGAGCAGAGCAGCCCCAGAGAGAGAGAGAGGAGAAAGAAAGAGAGACCCAGAGGGGGAAGCAGAAGAGAGGACTCTGAGACCCCAAATCCAATCCACGGGTGAAGAGTCGGCATCAGGGTACCGGAACCCAAGCTGGTGGGGGCAAAAACACACCCCAGCCAGAGACCGGAGGCCGTGGGCAGCGTCTGCCACGGCCACCCACCACATCCACCACGAAGGCATACCACGTGGAGGGTCAGGGAACCCAAGGCCAAGGGTCTCCCAACCGAAGGCCCGAGGGAGCTGGACCTGGGTGGATCACTAGTGGGGACGGCCAGAGAAAGGACAGAAGGAGAGCTCAGGGTCACGCTCCGGACTTATTTGGGGGTTGGCTGGATCCAGGACCTGGTGGACGCAGCACGGCTCGGGAGGTCACTCGAAGCTGGAGTGACCGGAACATCAGCAGTGAGTAAATACCCTTAACTGCATAACCCGACTCTGTCTTCCTTTAACATCTATGCTGCACCACCACAACCCCCATTCTCTGCACCTGACCCCCTGAGGCTATACCCCACCCGTTGGGGGTTATACCACCAAAAGCTGCACCAACACCATCAGCCTCAGCGGACCCTGCTGCAGCGGCGGCCATAGTGACCGCAATACAACGGGTGGCGTAGTCGACATTAAGAACTTAATAACATCTGTAGGACTGCCACATACAACTGAGTTTGACACCCTGGGCACGGACCGGGTCACAGCCACTCGGAAGACTACAACTCCCATCTGATCCGGCTCCGGATATTCCCCCTAAAGAATATGGCCCAGGGGGCGCGTCACATACATGTAGTATAATGCACAGCCCATAGTCATACATGTATTATAATGCACAGCCCATAGTCATACATGTAGTATAATGCACAGCCCACACTCTTACATGTAGTATAATGCACAGCCCATACTCATACATGTAGTATAATGCACAGCCCATAGTCATACATGTAGTATAATGCACAGCCCATAGTCCATACATGTAGTATAATGCACAGCCCATAGTCATACATGTATTATAATGCACAGCCCATAGTCATACATGTAGTATAATGCACAGCCCATACTCATACATGTAGTATAATGCACAGCCCATACTCATACATGTAGTATAATGCAGAGCCCATACTCATACATGTAGTATAATGCACAGCCCATAGTCCATACATGTACTATAATGCACAGCCCAAACTCATACATGTAGTATAATGCACAGCCCATAGTCCATCCATGTAGTATAATGCACAGTCCATAGTCCGTACATGTAGTATAATGCACAGCCCATAGTCATACATGTAGTATAATGCACAGCCCATAGTCCTTACATGTAGTATAATGCACAGCCCATAGTCCATACATGTAGTATAATGCACAGCCCATAGTCCATACATGTAGTATAATGCACAGCCCATACTCATACATGTAGTATAATGCAAAGCCCATAGTCCATACATGTAGTATAATGCACAGCCCATAGTCCATACATGTAGTATAATGCACAGCCCATAGTCATCCATGTAGTATAATGCACAGCCCATAGTCATCCATGTAGTATAATGCACAGCCCACACTCATACATGTAGTATAATGCACAGCCCATAGTCCATACATGTAGTATAATGCACAGCCCATACTCATACATGTAGTTTAATGCACAGCCCATAGTCCATACATGTAATATAATGCACAGCCCATAGTCCGTACATGTAGTATAATGCACAGCCCACAGTCCATACATGTAGTATAATGCACAGCCCACAGTCATCCATGTAGTATAATGCACAGCCCACACTCATACATGTAGTATAATGCACAGCCCATAGTCCATACATGTAGTATAATGCACAGCCCATAGTCCATACATGTAGTATAATGCACAGCCCATAGTCCATACATGTAGTATAATGCACAGCCCATAGTCCATACATGTAGTATAATGCACAGCCCATAGTCCATACATGTAGTATAATGCACAGCCCATAGTCCATACATGTAGTATAATGCACAGCCCATAGTCCATACATGTAGTTTAATGCACAGCCCATAGTCCATACATGTAGTATAATGCACAGCCCATAGTCCATACATGTAGTATAATGCACAGCCCATAGTCCATACATGTAGTATAATGCACAGCCCATAGTCCATACATGTAGTATAATGCACAGCCCATAGTCCATACATGTAGTATAATGCACAGCCCACACTCATACATGTAGTATAATGCACAGCCCACAGTCATCCATGTAGTATAATGCACAGCCCATAGACCATACATGTAGTATAATGCACAGCCCATAGTCCATACATGTAGTATAATGCACAGCCCATACTCATACATGTAGTATAATGCACAGCCCATAGTCTGTACATGTAGTATAATGCACAACCCATAGTCCATACATGTAGTATAATGCACAGCCCATAGTCATAAATGTAGTATAATGCACAGCCCATAGTCATAAATGTAGTATAATGCACAGCTCACACTCATACATGTAGTATAATGCACAGCCCACACTCATACATGTAGTATAATGCACAGCCCATACTCATACATGTAGTATAATACACAGCCCATAGTCCATACATGTAGTATAATGCACAGCCCATAGTCCATACATGTAGTATAATGCACAGCCCATAGTCCATACATGTAGTATAATGCACAGCCCATACTCATACATGTAGTATAATGCACAGCCCACACTCTTACATGTAGTATAATGCACAGCCCATAGTCCATACATGTAGTATAATGCACAGCCCACACTCATACAAGTAGTATAATGCACAGCCCATACTCATACATGTAGTATAATGCACAGCCCATAGTCCATTCATGTAGTATAATGCACAGCCCATACTCATACATGTAGTATAATGCACAGCCCATAGTCCATACATGTAGTATAATGCACAGCCCATACTCATACAAGTAGTATAATGCACAGCCCATACTCATACATGTAGTATAATGCACAGCCCATAGTCCATACATGTAGTATAATGCACAGCCCATACTCATACATGTAGTATAATGCACAGCCCATACTCATACATGTAGTATAATGCACAGCCCACACTCTTACATGTAGTATAATGCACAGCCCACACTCTTACATGTAGTATAATGCACAGCCCATAATCATACATGTAATATAATGCACAGCCCATACTCATACATGTAGTATAATGCACAGCCCACACTCTTACATGTAGTATAATGCACAGCCCACACTCATCCATGTAGTATAATGCACAGCCCATAGTCCATACATGTAGTATAATGCACAGCCCACACTCTTACATGTAGTATAATGCACAGCCCATAGTCCGTATATGTAGTATAATGCACAGCCCATAGTCATACATGTAGTATAATGCACAGCCCACACTCTTACATGTAGTATAATGCACAGCCCATACTCATACATGTAGTATAATGCACAGCCCATAGTTCGTACATGTAGTATAATGCACAGCCCATAGTCATACATGTAGTATAATGCACAGCCCATACTCATACATGTAGTATAATGCACAGCCCGTAGTCCATACATGTAGTATAATGCACAGCCCATAGTCATACATGTAGTATAATGCACAGCCCATAGTCCATACATGTAGTATAATGCACAGCCCATAGTCATACATGTATTATAATGCACAGCCCATAGTCATACATGTAGTATAATGCACAGCCCACACTCTTACATGTAGTATAATGCACAGCCCATACTCATACATGTAGTATAATGCACAGCCCATAGTCATACATGTAGTATAATGCACAGCCCATAGTCCATACATGTAGTATAATGCACAGCCCATAGTCATACATGTAGTATAATGCACAGCCCATAGTCCATACATGTAGTATAATGCACAGCCCATAGTCATACATGTAGTATAATGCACAGCCCATACTCATACATGTAGTATAATGCACAGCCCATAGTCATACATGTAGTATAATGCACAGCCCATAGTCCATACATGTAGTATAATGCACAGCCCATACTCATACATGTAGTATAATGCACAGCCCATAGTCCATCCATGTAGTATAATGCACAGTCCATAGTCCGTACATGTAGTATAATGCACAGCCCATAGTCATACATGTAGTATAATGCACAGCCCATAGTCCTTACATGTAGTATAATGCACAGCTCATAGTCCATACATGTAGTATAATGCACAGCCCATAGTCATCCATGTAGTATAATGCACAGCCCATAGTCCATACATGTAGTATAATGCACAGCCCATAGTCCATCCATGTAGTATAATGCACAGCCCATAGTCCATCCATGTAGTATAATGCACAGACCATAGTCCATACATGTAGTATAATGCACAGCCCATAGTCATACATGTAGTATAATGCACAGCTCATAGTCATACATGTAGTATAATGCACAACCCATAGTCCATACATGTAGTATAATGCACAGACCATCGTCCATACATGTAGTATAATGCACAGCCCATAGTCTATACATGTAGTATAATGCACAGCCCATACTCATACATGTAGTATAATGCACAGCCCATAGTCCATACATGTAGTATAATGCACAGCCCATAGTCATCCATATAGTATAATGCACAGCCCATAGTCATCCATATAGTATAATGCACAGCCCATAGTCCATACATGTAGTATAATGCACAGCCCATAGTCATACATGTAGTACAATGCACAGCCCATAGTCCATCCATGTAGTATAATGCACAGCCCATAGTCCGTACATGTAGTATAATGCACAGCCCATAGTCATACATGTAGTATAATGCACAGCCCATAGTCCTTACATGTAGTATAATCCACAGCTCATAGTCCATACATGTAGTATAATGCACAGACCATAGTCCATACATGTAGTATAATGCACAGCCCATAGTCATACATGTAGTATAATGCACAGCCCATAGTCCTTACATGTAGTATAATGCACAGCCCATAGTCCATACATGTAGTATAATGCACAGCCCATAGTCCATACATGTAGTATAATGCACAGCCCATAGTCCATACATGTAGTATAATGCACAGCCCATAGTCCATACATGTAGTATAATGCACAGCCCATAGTCCATACATGTAGTATAATGCACAGCCCATAGTCCATACATGTAGTATAATGCACAGCCCATAGTCTGTACATGTAGTATAATGCACAGCCCATAGTCCATACATGTAGTATAATGCACATCCCATAGTCCATACATGTAGTATGATGCACAGCCCATAGTCATACATGTAGTATAATGCACAGCCCATAGTCCATACATGTAGTATAATGCACAGCCCATAGTCCATACATGTAGTATAATGCACAGCCCATAGTCCATACATGTAGTATGATGCACAGCCCATAGTCATACATGTAGTATAATGCACAGCCCATAGTCCTTACATGTAGTATAATGCACAGCCCATACTCATACATGTAGTATAATGCACAGCCCATAGTCCTTACATGTAGTATAATGCACAGCCCATACTCATACATGTAGTATAATGCACAGCCCATACTCATACATGTAGTATAATGCACAGCCCATAGTCCATACATGTAGCATAATGCACAGCCTATAGTCCATACATGTAGTATAATGCACAGCCCATAGTCCTTACATGTAGTATAATGCACAGCCCATAGTCCATACATGTAGTATAATGCACAGCCCATAGTCATACATGTAGTATAATGCACAGCCCATAGTCCATACATGTAGTATAATGCACAGCCCATAGTCATACATGTAGTATAATGCACAGCCCATAGTCCATACATGTAGTATAATGCACAGCCCATAGTCCATACATGTAGTATAATGCACAGCCCATAGTCCATACATGTAGTATAATGCACAGCCCATAGTCATACATGTAGTATAATGCACAGCCCATAGTCCATACATGTAGTATAATGCACAGCCCATAGTCATACATGTAGTATAATGCACAGCCCATAGTCCATACATGTAGTATAATGCACAGCCCATAGTCATACATGTAGTATAATGCACAGCCCATAGTCCATACATGTAGTATAATGCACAGCCCATAGTCCATACATGTAGTATAATGCACAGCCCATAGTCCTTACATGTAGTATAATGCACAGCCCATAGTCCATACATGTAGTATAATGCACAGCCCATAGTCATACATGTAGTATAATGCACAGCCCATAGTCCATACATGTAGTATAATGCACAGCCCATAGTCATACATGTAGTATAATGCACAGCCCATAGTGCTTACATGTAGTATAATGCACAGCCCATAGTCCATACATGTAGTATAATGCACAGACCATACTCATACATGTAGTATAATGCACAGCCCATAGTCCTTACATGTAGTATAATGCACAGCCCATAGTCCATACATGTAGTATAATGCACAGCCCATAGTCCATACATGTAGTATAATGCACAGACCATACTCATACATGTAGTATAATGCACAGCCCATAGTCCATACATGTAGTATAATGCACAGCCCATAGTCCTTACATGTAGTATAATGCACAGCCCATAGTCATACATGTAGTATAATGCACAGCCCATAGTCCATACATGTAGTATAATGCACAGCCCATAGTCCATACATGTAGTATAATGCACAGCCCACACTCTTACATGTAGTATAATGCACAGCCCATAGTCATCCATGTAGTATAATGCACAGCCCACAGTCTGTACATGTAGTATAATGCACAGCCCATAGTCCATACATGTAGTATAATGCACAGCCCATAGTCATACATGTAGTATAATGCACAGCCCATAGTCCATACATGTAGTATAATGCACAGCCCATACTCATACATGTAGTATAATGCACAGCCCACAGTCTGTACATGTAGTATAATGCACAGCCCATAGTCCATACATGTAGTGTAATGCACAGCCCATACTCATACATGTAGTATAATGCACAGCCCACAGTCATACATGTAGTATAATGCACAGCCCATACTCATCCATGTAGTATAATGCACAGCCCACAGTCTGTACATGTAGTATAATGCACAGCCCATAGTCCATACATGTAGTGTAATGCACAGCCCATACTCATACATATAATATAATGCACAGCCCACAGTCATACATGTAGTATAATGCACAGCCCATACTCATCCATGTAGTATAATGCACAGCCCACAGTCTGTACATGTAGTATAATACACAGCCCATAGTCCATACATGTAGTATAATGCACAGCCCATACTCATACATGTAGTATAATGCACAGCCCACAGTCTGTACATGTAGTATAATGCACAGCCCATAGTCCATACATGTAGTGTAATGCACAGCCCATAGTCATACATGTAGTATAATGCACAGCCCATAGTCCATACATGTAGTATAATGCACAGCCCATACTCATACATGTAGTATAATGCACAGCCCACAGTCTGTACATGTAGTATAATGCACAGCCCATAGTCCATACATGTAGTGTAATGCACAGCCCATACTCATACATGTAGTATAATGCACAGCCCATAGTCATACATGTAGTATAATGCACAGCCCACAGTCTGTACATGTAGTATAATACACAGCCCATAGTCCATACATGTAGTATAATGCACAGCCCATAGTCATACATGTAGTATAATGCACAGCCCATACTCATACATGTAGTATAATGCACAGCCCATAGTCCATACATGTAGCATAATACACAGCCCATAGTCCATACATGTAGTATAATGCACAGCCCATAGTCCATACATGTAGTATAATGCACAGCCCACAGTCATACATGTAGTATAATACACAGCCCATAGTCCATACATGTAGTATAATGCACAGCCCATAGTCATACATGTAGTATAATGCACAGCCCATAGTCATACATGTAGTATAATGCACAGCCCATACTCATACATGTAGTATAATGCACAGCCCATAGTCCATACATGTAGTATAATGCACAGCCCATACTCATACATGTAGTATAATGCACAGCCCATAGTCCATACATGTAGTATAATGCACAGCCCACAGTCTGTACATGTAGTATAATACACGGCCCATCGTCCATAAATGTAGTATAATGCACAGCCCACACTCATACATGTAGTATAATGCACAGCCCATAGTCCATACATGTAGTATAATGCACAGCCCACAGTCTGTACATGTAGTATAATACACGGCCCATCGTCCATAAATGTAGTATAATGCACAGCCCATAGTCATACATGTAGTATAATGCACAGCCCATAGTCCTTACATGTAGTATAATGCACAGCCCATAGTCCATACATGTAGTATAATGCACAGCCCATAGTCCATACATGTAGTATAATGCACAGCCCATAGTCCATACATGTAGTATAATGCACAGCCCATAGTCCATACATGTAGTATAATGCACAGCCCATAGTCCATACATGTAGTATAAT
The DNA here is from genome assembly GCF_046119375.1 of Phyllobates terribilis. NCBI lineage: Eukaryota > Metazoa > Chordata > Amphibia > Anura > Dendrobatidae > Phyllobates > Phyllobates terribilis. Next base: position 6,366,172 of record NW_027362830.1, read on the forward strand.
GCACAGCCCACACTCATACATGTAGTATAATGCACAGCCCATACTCATCCATGTAGTATAATGCACAGCCCATAGTCCATACATGTAGTATAATGCACAACCCATAGTCCATACATGTAGTATAATGCACAGCCCACACTCATCCATGTAGTATAATGCACAGCCCATAGTCCATACATGTAGTATAATGCACAACCCATAGTCCACACATGTAGTATAATGCACAGCCCATAGTCATAAATGTAGTATAATGCACAGCTCACACTCATACATGTAGTATAATGTACAGCCAATAGTCCATACATGTAGTATAATGCACAGCCCATAGTCCGTACATGTAGTATAATGCACAGCCCATAGTCCATACATGTAGTATAATGCACAGCCCATAGTCCATACATGTAGTATAATGCACAGCCCACACTCATACATGTAGTATAATGCACAGCCCATACTCATACATGTAGTATAATACACAGCCCATAGTCCATACATGTAGTATAATGCACAGCCCATAGTCCATACATGTAGTATAATGCACAGCCCATAGTCCGTACATGTAGTATAATGCACAGCCCATAGTCCATACATGTAGTATAATGCACAGACCATAGTCCATACATGTAGTATAATGCACAGCCCATACTCATACATGTAGTATAATGCACAGCCCATAGTCCTTACATGTAGTATAATGCACAGCCCACAGTCTGTACATGTAGTATAATGCACAGCCCATAGTCCATACATGTAGTATAATGCACAGCCCATACTCATACATGTAGTATAATGCACAGCCCATAGTCATACATGTAGTATAATGCACAGCCCACAGTCTGTACATGTAGTATAATACACAGCCCATAGTCCATACATGTAGTATAATGCACAGCCCATAGTCATACATGTAGTATAATGCACAGCCCATACTCATACATGTAGTATAATGCACAGCCCATAGTCCATACATGTAGTATAATACACAGCCCATAGTCCATACATGTAGTATAATGCACAGCCCATAGTCCATACATGTAGTATAATGCACAGCCCACAGTCATACATGTAGTATAATACACAGCCCATAGTCCATACATGTAGTATAATGCACAGCCCATACTCATACATGTAGTATAATGCACAGCCCATAGTCCATACATGTAGTATAATGCACAGCCCATACTCATACATGTAGTATAATGCACAGCCCATAGTCCATACATGTAGTATAATGCACAGCCCACAGTCTGTACATGTAGTATAATACACGGCCCATCGTCCATAAATGTAGTATAATGCACAGCCCACACTCATACATGTAGTATAATGCACAGCCCATAGTCCATACATGTAGTATAATGCACAGCCCACAGTCTGTACATGTAGTATAATACACGGCCCATCGTCCATAAATGTAGTATAATGCACAGCCCATAGTCATACATGTAGTATAATGCACAGCCCATAGTCCTTACATGTAGTATAATGCACAGCCCATAGTCCATACATGTAGTATAATGCACAGCCCATAGTCCATACATGTAGTATAATGCACAGCCCATAGTCCATACATGTAGTATAATGCACAGCCCATAGTCCATACATGTAGTATAATGCACAGCCCATAGTCCATACATGTAGTATAATGCACAGCCCACACTCATACATGTAGTATAATGCACAGCCCACAGTCATCCATGTAGTATAATGCACAGCCCATAGTCCATACATGTAGTATAATGCACAACCCATAGTCCATACATGTAGTATAATGCACAGCCCATAGTCATAAATGTAGTATAATGCACAGCTCACACTCATACATGTAGTATAATGTACAGCCAATAGTCCATACATGTAGTATAATGCACAGCCCATAGTCCGTACATGTAGTATAATGCACAGCCCATAGTCCATACATGTAGTATAATGCACAGCCCATAGTCCATACATGTAGTATAATGCACAGCCCACACTCATACATGTAGTATAATGCACAGCCCATACTCATACATGTAGTATAATACACAGCCCATAGTCCATACATGTAGTATAATGCACAGCCCATAGTCCATACATGTAGTATAATGCACAGCCCATAGTCCGTACATGTAGTATAATGCACAGCCCATAGTCCATACATGTAGTATAATGCACAGACCATAGTCCATACATGTAGTATAATGCACAGCCCATACTCATACATGTAGTATAATACACAGCCCATAGTCCATACATGTAGTATAATGCACAGCCCATAGTCATACATGTAGTATAATGCACAGCCCATAGTCCTTACATGTAGTATAATGCACAGCCCATAGTCCATACATGTAGTATAATGCACAGCCCATAGTCCATACATGTAGTATAATGCACAGCCCATAGTCCGTACATGTAGTATAATGCACAGCCCATAGTCCATACATGTAGTATAATGCACAGCCCATAGTCCATACATGTAGTATAATGCACAGCCCATAGTCCGTACATGTAGTATAATGCACAGACCATAGTCCATACATGTAGTATAATACACAGCCCATACTCATACATGTAGTATAATGCACAGCCCACACTCTTACATGTAGTATAATGCACAGCCCATAGTCCATACATGTAGTATAATGCACAGCCCATACTCATACATGTAGTATAATACACAGCCCATAGTCCATACATGTAGTATAATGCACAGCCCATACTCATACATGTAGTATAATGCACAACCCATAGTCCATACATGTAGTATAATGCACAGCCCATAGTCCATCCATGTAGTATAATGCACAGACCATAGTCATACATGTAGTATAATGCACAACCCATAGTCCATACATGTAGTATAATGCACAGCCCATAGTCATACATGTAGTATAATGCACAGCCCATAGTCCATCCATGTAGTATAATGCACAGCCCATAGTGCATACATGTAGTATAATGCACAGCCCATAGTCATACATGTAGTATAATGCACAGCCCATAGTCCATCCATGTAGTATAATGCACAGTCCATAGTCCGTACATGTAGTATAATGCACAGCCCATAGTCATACATGTAGTATAATGCACAGCCCATAGTCATACATGTAGTATAATGCACAGACCATAGTCCATACATGTAGTATAATGCACAGCCCACACTCTTACATATAGTATAATGCACAGCCCATAGTCCTTACATGTAGTATAATGCACAGCTCATAGTCCATACATGTAGTATAATGCACAGCCCATAGTCATCCATGTAGTATAATGCACAGCCCATAGTCCATACATGTAGTATAATGCACAGTCCATAGTCCATACATGTAGTATAATGCACAGCCCATAGTCCATACATGTAGTATAATGCACAGCCCATAGTCCATCCATGTAGTATAATGCACAGCCCATAGTCCATCCATGTAGTATAATGCACAGACCATAGTCCATACATGTAGTATAATGCACAGCCCATAGTCATACATGTAGTATAATGCACAGCTCATAGTCCATACATGTAGTATAATGCACAGCCCATACTCTTACATGTAGTATAATCCACAGACCATAGTCCATACATGTAGTATAATGCACAGTCCATAGTCCATACATGTAGTATAATGCACAGCCCATAGTCCATACATGTAGTATAATACACAGCCCATAGTCCATCCATGTAGTATAATGCACAGCCCATAGTCCATCCATGTAGTATAATGCACAGACCATAGTCCATACATGTAGTATAATGCACAGCCCATAGTCATACATGTAGTATAATGCACAGCTCATAGTCCATACATGTAGAATAATGCACAGCCCATACTCTTACATGTAGTATAATGCAAAGCCCACACTCTTACATGTAGTATAATGCACAGACCATAGTCCATACATGTAGTATAATGCACAGTCCATAGTCCATACATGTAGTATAATGCACAGTCCATAGTCCATACATGTAGTATAATGCACAGCCCATAGTCCATCCATGTAGTATAATGCACAGCCCATAGTCCGTACATGTAGTATAATGCACAGCCCATACTCATACATGTAGTATAATGCACAGCCCATAGTCCATACATGTAGTATAATGCACAGCCCATAGTCATAAATGTAGTATAATGCACAGCCCATACTCATACATGTAGTATAATGCACAGCCCATAGTCTGTACATGTAGTATAATGCACAACCCATAGTCCATACATGTAGTATAATGCACAGCTCACACTCATACATGTAGTATAATGTACAGCCAATAGTCCATACATGTAGTATAATGCACAGCCCATACTCATACATGTAGTATAATACACAGCCCATAGTCCATACATGTAGTATAATGCACAGCCCATAGTCCATACATGTAGTATAATGCACAGCCCATACTCATACATGTAGTATAATACACAGCCCATAGTCCGTACATGTAGTATAATGCACAGCCCATAGTCCATACATGTAGTATAATGCACAGACCATAGTCCATACATGTAGTATAATGCACAGCCCATACTCATACATGTAGTATAATGCACAGCCCACACTCTTACATGTAGTATAATGCACAGCCCATAGTCCATACATGTAGTATAATGCACAGCCCATACTCATACATGTAGTATAATACACAGCCCATAGTCCATACATGTAGTATAATGCACAGCCCATACTCATACATGTAGTATAATGCACAACCCATAGTCCATACATGTAGTATAATGCACAGCCCATAGTCCATCCATGTAGTATAATGCACAGCCCATAGTCCATCCATGTAGTATAATGCACAGCCCATAGTGCATACATGTAGTATAATGCACAGCCCATAGTCATACATGTAGTATAATGCACAGCCCATAGTCCATCCATGTAGTATAATGCACAGTCCATAGTCCGTACATGTAGTATAATGCACAGCCCATAGTCATACATGTAGTATAATGCACAGCCCATAGTCCTTACATGTAGTATAATGCACAGCTCATAGTCCATACATGTAGTATAATGCACAGCCCATAGTCATCCATGTAGTATAATGCACAGCCCATAGTCCATACATGTAGTATAATGCACAGCTCATAGTCCATACATGTAGTATAATGCACAGCCCATACTCTTACATGTAGTATAATGCAAAGCCCACACTCTTACATGTAGTATAATGCACAGTCCATAGTCCATACATGTAGTATAATGCACAGCCCATAGTCCATACATGTAGTATAATACACAGCCCATAGTCCATCCATGTAGTATAATGCACAGCCCATAGTCCATCCATGTAGTATAATGCACAGACCATAGTCCATACATGTAGTATAATGCACAGCCCATAATCATACATGTAGTATAATGCACAGCTCATAGTCCATACATGTAGTATAATGCACAGCCCATACTCTTACATGTAGTATAATGCAAAGCCCACACTCTTACATGTAGTATAATGCACAGACCATAGTCCATACATGTAGTATAATGCACAGTCCATAGTCCATACATGTAGTATAATGCACAGTCCATAGTCCATACATGTAGTATAATGCACAGCCCATAGTCCATCCATGTAGTATAATGCACAGCCCATAGTCCGTACATGTAGTATAATGCACAGCCCATACTCATACATGTAGTATAATGCACAGCCCATAGTCCATACATGTAGTATAATGCACAGCCCATAGTCCTTACATGTAGTATAATGCACAGCCCATAGTCCATACATGTAGTATAATGCACAGCCCATAGTCATACATGTAGTATAATGCACAGCCCATAGTCCATACATGTAGTATAATGCACAGCCCATAGTCATCCATATAGTATAATGCAGAGCCCATAGTCCATACATGTAGTATAATGCACAGCTCATAGTCCATCCATGTAGTATAATGCACAGCCCATAGTCCGTACATGTAGTATAATGCACAGCCCATAGTCATCCATGTAGTATAATGCACAGCCCATAGTCATACATGTAGTATAATGCACAGCCCATAGTCCATCCATGTAGTATAATGCACAGCCCATAGTCCATCCATGTAGTATAATGCACAGCCCATAGTCCGTACATGTAGTATAATGCACAGCCCATAGTCATACATGTAGTATAATGCACAGCCCATAGTCCTTACATGTAGTATAATGCACAGCTCATAGTCATACATGTAGTATAATGCTCAGCCCATAGTCCATACATGTAGTATAATGCACAGCCCATAGTCATAAATGTAGTATAATGCACAGCCCATACTCATACATGTAGTATAATGCACAGCCCATAGTCTGTACATGTAGTATAATGCACAACCCATAGTCCATACATGTAGTATAATGCACATCCCACACTCATACATGTAGTATAATGCACAGCCCATAGTCATAAATGTAGTATAATGCACAGCCCATACTCATACATGTAGTATAATGCACAGCCCATAGTCATACATGTAGTATAATACACAGCCCATGGTCCATACATGTAGTATAATGCACAGCCCATACTCATACATGTAGTATAATGCACAGCCCATAGTCCATACATGTAGTATAATGCACAGCCCATAGTCCATACATGTAGTATAATGCACATCGCATAGTCCATACATGTAGTATGATGCACAGCCCATAGTCATACATGTAGTATAATGCACAGCCCATAGTCCATACATGTAGTATAATGAACAGCCCATAGTCCATACATGTAGTATAATGCACAGCCCATAGTCCATACATGTAGTATGATGCACAGCCCATAGTCATACATGTAGTATAATGCACAGCCCATAGTCCTTACATGTAGTATAATGCACAGCCCATACTCATACATGTAGTATAATGCACAGCCCATAGTCCTTACATGTAGTATAATGCACAGCCCATACTCATACATGTAGTATAATGCACAGCCCATACTCATACATGTAGTATAATGCACAGCCCATAGTCCATACATGTAGCATAATGCACAGCCTATAGTCCATACATGTAGTATAATGCACAGCCCATAGTCCTTACATGTAGTATAATGCACAGCCCATACTCATACATGTAGTATAATGCACAGCCCATACTCATACATGTAGTATAATGCACAGCCCATAGTCCATACATGTAGCATAATGCACAGCCCATAGTCCTTACATGTAGTATAATGCACAGCCCATAGTCCATACATGTAGTATAATGCACAGCCCATAGTCATACATGTAGTATAATGCACAGCCCATAGTCCATACATGTAGTATAATGCACAGCCCATAGTCATACATGTAGTATAATGCACAGCCCATAGTCCATACATGTAGTATAATGCACAGCCCATAGTCCATACATGTAGTATAATGCACAGCCCATAGTCCAGACATGTAGTATAATGCACAGCCCATAGTCATACATGTAGTATAATGCACAGCCCATAGTCCATACATGTAGTATAATGCACAGCCCATAGTCATACATGTAGTATAATGCACAGCCCATAGTCCATACATGTAGTATAATGCACAGCCCATAGTCATACATGTAGTATAATGCACAGCCCATAGTCCATACATGTAGTATAATGCACAGCCCATAGTCCATACATGTAGTATAATGCACAGCCCATAGTCCTTACATGTAGTATAATGCACAGCCCATAGTCCATACATGTAGTATAATGCACAGCCCATAGTCATACATGTAGTATAATGCACAGCCCATAGTCCATACATGTAGTATAATGCACAGCCCATAGTCATACATGTAGTATAATGCACAGCCCATAGTGCTTACATGTAGTATAATGCACAGCCCATAGTCCATACATGTAGTATAATGCACAGACCATACTCATACATGTAGTATAATGCACAGCCCATAGTCCTTACATGTAGTATAATGCACAGCCCATAGTCCATACATGTAGTATAATGCACAGCCCATAGTCATCCATGTAGTATAATGCACAGCCCATAGTCATACATGTAGTATAATGCACAGACCATACTCATACATGTAGTATAATGCACAGCCCATAGTCCATACATGTAGTATAATGCACAGCCCATAGTCCTTACATGTAGTATAATGCACAGCCTATAGTCATACATGTAGTATAATGCACAGCCCATAGTCCATACATGTAGTATAATGCACAGCCCATAGTCCATACATGTAGTATAATGCACAGCCCACACTCTTACATGTAGTATAATGCACAGCCCACAGTCATCCATGTAGTATAATGCACAGCCCACAGTCATACATGTAGTATAATGCACAGCCCATACTCATCCATGTAGTATAATGCACAGCCCACAGTCTGTACATGTAGTATAATACACAGCCCATAGTCCATACATGTAGTATAATGCACAGCCCATACTCATACATGTAGTATAATGCACAGCCCACAGTCTGTACATGTAGTATAATGCACAGCCCATAGTCCATACATGTAGTGTAATGCACAGCCCATAGTCATACATGTAGTATAATGCACAGCCCATACTCATACATGTAGTATAATGCACAGCCCATAGTCATACATGTAGTATAATGCACAGCCCACAGTCTGTACATGTAGTATAATGCACAGCCCATAGTCCATACATGTAGTGTAATGCACAGCCCATAGTCATACATGTAGTATAATGCACAGCCCATACTCATACATGTAGTATAATGCACAGCCCATAGTCCATACATGTAGTATAATACACAGCCCATAGTCCATACATGTAGTATAATGCACAGCCCATAGTCCATACATGTAGTATAATGCACAGCCCACAGTCATACATGTAGTATAATACACAGCCCATAGTCCATACATGTAGTATAATGCACAGCCCATAGTCATACATGTAGTATAATGCACAGCCCATACTCATACATGTAGTATAATGCACAGCCCATAGTCCATACATGTAGTATAATGCACAGCCCATAGTCCATACATGTAGTATAATGCACAGCCCACAGTCTGTACATGTAGTATAATACACGGCCCATCGTCCATAAATGTAGTATAATGCACAGCCCACACTCATACATGTAGTATAATGCACAGCCCATAGTCCATACATGTAGTATAATGCACAGCCCATAGTCATACATGTAGTATAATGCACAGCCCATAGTCCTTACATGTAGTATAATGCACAGCCCATAGTCCATACATGTAGTATAATGCACAGCCCATAGTCCATACATGTAGTATAATGCACAGCCCATAGTCCATACATGTAGTATAATGCACAGCCCATAGTCCATACATGTAGTATAATGCACAGCCCATAGTCCATACATGTAGTATAATGCACAGCCCACACTCATACATGTAGTATAATGCACAGCCCACAGTCATCCATGTAGTATAATGCACAGCCCATAGTCCATACATGTAGTATAATGCACAACCCATAGTCCATACATGTAGTATAATGCACAGCCCATAGTCATAAATGTAGTATAATGCACAGCTCACACTCATACATGTAGTATAATGTACAGCCAATAGTCCATACATGTAGTATAATGCACAGCCCATAGTCCGTACATGTAGTATAATGCACAGGCCATAGTCCATACATGTAGTATAATGCACAGCCCATAGTCCATACATGTAGTATAATGCACAGCCCACACTCATACATGTAGTATAATGCACAGCCCATACTCATACATGTAGTATAATACACAGCCCATAGTCCATACATGTAGTATAATGCACAGCCCATAGTCCGTACATGTAGTATAATGCACAGCCCATAGTCCATACATGTAGTATAATGCACAGACCATAGTCCATACATGTAGTATAATGCACAGCCCATACTCATACATGTAGTATAATGCACAGCCCACACTCTTACATGTAGTATAATGCACAGCCCATAGTCCATACATGTAGTATAATGCACAGCCCATACTCATACATGTAGTATAATACACAGCCCATAGTCCATACATGTAGTATAATGCACAGCCCATACTCATACATGTAGTATAATGCACAACCCATAGTGCATACATGTAGTATAATGCACAGCCCATAGTCCATCCATGTAGTATAATGCACAGCCCATAGTGCATACATGTAGTATAATGCACAGCCCATAGTCATACATGTAGTATAATGCACAGCCCATAGTCATACATGTAGTATAATGCACAGCCCATAGTCCATACATGTAGTATAATGCACAGCCCATAGTCATACATGTAGTATAATGCACAGCCCATAGTCATACATGTAGTATAATGCACAGCCCATAGTCCATCCATGTAGTATAATGCACAGTCCATAGTCCGTACATGTAGTATAATGCACAGCCCATAGTCATACATGTAGTATAATGCACAGCCCATAGTCATACATGTAGTATAATGCACAGACCATAGTCCATACATGTAGTATAATGCACAGCCCATAGTCATCCATGTAGTATAATGCACAGCCCATAGTCCATACATGTAGTATAATGCACAGTCCATAGTCCATACATGTAGTATAATGCACAGCCCATAGTCCATCCATGTAGTATAATGCACAGCCCATAGTCCATCCATGTAGTATAATGCACAGACCATAGTCCATACATGTAGTATAATGCACAGCCCATAGTCATACATGTAGTATAATGCACAGCTCATAGTCCATACATGTAGTATAATGCACAGCCCATACTCTTACATGTAGTATAATGCAAAGCCCACACTCTTACATGTAGTATAATCCACAGACCATAGTCCATACATGTAGTATAATGCAGAGTCCATAGTCCATACATGTAGTATAATGCACAGCCCATAGTCCATACATGTAGTATAATACACAGCCCATAGTCCATCCATGTAGTATAATGCACAGCCCATAGTCCATCCATGTAGTATAATGCACAGCCCATAGTCCATACATGTAGAATAATGCACAGCCCATACTCTTACATGTAGTATAATGCAAAGCCCACACTCTTACATGTAGTATAATGCACAGACCATAGTCCATACATGTAGTATAATGCACAGTCCATAGTCCATAGATGTAGTATAATGCACAGTCCATAGTCCATACATGTAGTATAATGCACAGCCCATAGTCCATCCATGTAGTATAATGCACAGCCCATAGTCCGTACATGTAGTATAATGCACAGCCCATAGTCCATACATGTAGTATAATGCACAGACCATAGTCCATACATGTAGTATAATGCACAGCCCACACTCTTACATGTAGTATAATGCACAGCCCATAGTCCATACATGTAGTATAATGCACAGCCCATACTCATACATGTAGTATAATACACAGCCCATAGTCCATACATGTAGTATAATGCACAGCCCATACTCATACATGTAGTATAATGCACAACCCATAGTCCATACATGTAGTATAATGCACAGCCCATAGTCCATCCATGTAGTATAATGCACAGCCCATAGTCCATCCATGTAGTATAATGCACAGCCCATAGTGCATACATGTAGTATAATGCACAGCCCATAGTCATACATGTAGTATAATGCACAGCCCATAGTCCATCCATGTAGTATAATGCACAGTCCATAGTCCGTACATGTAGTATAATGCACAGCCCATAGTCCTTACATGTAGTATAATGCACAGCTCATAGTCCATACATGTAGTATAATGCACAGTCCATAGTCATCCATGTAGTATAATGCACAGCCCATAGTCCATACATGTAGTATAATGCACAGCTCATAGTCCATACATGTAGTATAATGCACAGCCCATACTCTTACATGTAGTATAATGCAAAGCCCACACTCTTACATGTAGTATAATGCACAGCCCATAGTCATCCATGTAGTATAATGCACAGCCCATAGTCCATACATGTAGTATAATGCACAGCTCATAGTCCATACATGTAGTATAATGCACAGCCCATACTCTTACATGTAGTATAATGCAAAGCCCACACTCTTACATGTAGTATAATGCACAGCCCATAGTCATCCATGTAGTATAATGCACAGCCCATAGTCCATACATGTAGTATAATGCACAGCCCACACTCTTACATGTAGTATAATGCACAGCCCACACTCTTACATGTAGTATAATGCACAGCCCATACTCATACATGTAGTATAATGCACAGCCCACACTCTTACATGTAGTATAATGCACAGCTCATAGTCCATACATGTAGTATAATGCACAGCCCATACTCTTACATGTAGTATAATGCAAAGCCCACACTCTTACATGTAGTATAATGCACAGACCATAGTCCATACATGTAGTATAATGCACAGTCCATAGTCCATACATGTAGTATAATGCACAGCCCATAGTCCATACATGTAGTATAATACACAGCCCATAGTCCATCCATGTAGTATAATGCACAGCCCATAGTCCATCCATGTAGTATAATGCACAGACCATAGTCCATACATGTAGTATAATGCACAGCCCATAATCATACATGTAGTATAATGCACAGCTCATAGTCCATACATGTAGTATAATGCACAGCCCATACTCTTACATGTAGTATAATGCAAAGCCCACACTCTTACATGTAGTATAATGCACAGACCATAGTCCATACATGTAGTATAATGCACAGTCCATAGTCCATACATGTAGTATAATGCACAGCCCATAGTCCATACATGTAGTATAATACACAGCCCATAGTCCATCCATGTAGTATAATGCACAGCCCATAGTCCATCCATGTAGTATAATGCACAGACCATAGTCCATACATGTAGTATAATGCACAGCCCATAATCATACATGTAGTATAATGCACAGTCCATAGTCCATACATGTAGTATAATGCACAGCCCATAGTCCTTCCATGTAGTATAATGCACAGCCCATAGTCCGTACATGTAGTATAATGCACAGCCCATACTCATACATGTAGTATAATGCACAGCCCATAGTCCATACATGTAGTATAATGCACAGCCCATAGTCCTTACATGTAGTATAATGCACAGCCCATAGTCCATACATGTAGTATAATGCACAGCCCATAGTCATACATGTAGTATAATGCACAGCCCATAGTCCATACATGTAGTATAATGCACAGCCCATAGTCCATACATGTAGTATAATGCACAGCTCATAGTCCATCCATGTAGTATAATGCACAGCCCATAGTCATACATGTAGTATAATGCACAGCCCATAGTCCATCCATGTAGTATAATGCACAGCCCATAGTCCATCCATGTAGTATAATGCACAGCCCATAGTCCGTACATGTAGTATAATGCACAGCCCATAGTCATACATGTAGTATAATGCACAGCCCACACTCTTACATGTAGTATAATGCACAGCCCATAGTCCTTACATGTAGTATAATGCACAGCTCATAGTCATACATGTAGTATAATGCTCAGCCCATAGTCCATACATGTAGTATAATGCACAGCCCATAGTCATAAATGTAGTATAATGCACAGCCCATAGTCCATACATGTAGTATAATGCACAGCCCATACTCATACATGTAGTATAATGCACAGCCCATAGTCTGTACATGTAGTATAATGCACAACCCATAGTCCATACATGTAGTATAATGCACAGCCCATAGTCATAAATGTAGTATAATGCACAGCCCATACTCATACATGTAGTATAATGCACAGCCCATACTCATACATATAGTATAATGCACAGCCCACACTCATACATGTAGTATAATACACAGCCCATGGTCCATACATGTAGTATAATGCACAGCCCATACTCATACATGTAGTATAATGCACAGCCCATAGTCCATACATGTAGTATAATGCACAGCCCATAGTCCATACATGTAGTATAATGCACAGCCCACACTCATACATGTAGTATAATGCACAGCCCATAGTCCATACATGTAGTATAATGCACAGCCCATAGTCCATACATGTAGTATAATGCACAGCCCATAGTCATCCATGTAGTATAATGCACAGCCCATACTCATACATGTAGTATAATGCACAGCCCACACTCTTACATGTAGTATAATGCACATCCCATAGTCCATACATGTAGTATAATGCACAGCCCATAGTCCATACATGTAGTATAATGCACAGCCCATACTCATACATGTAGTATAATGCACAGCCCATAGTCCATCCATGTAGTATAATGCACAGCCCATAGTCGTACATAGTAGTATAATGCACAGCTCATACTCATACATGTAGTATAATGCACAGCTCATATTCTTACATGTAGTATAATGCACAGCCCATACTCATACATGTAGTATAATGCACAGCCCACACTCTTACATGTAGTATAATGCACCGCCCACACTCATACATGTAGTATAATGCACAGCCCACACTCTTACATGTAGTATAATGCACAGCCCATAGTCCATACATGTAGTATAATGCACAGCCCATACTCATACATGTAGTATAATGCACAGCCTATAGTCATACATGTAGTATAATGCACAGCCCATACTCATACATGTAGTATAATGCACAGCCCATAGTCCATACATGTAGTATAATGCACAGCCCATAGTCCATACATGTAGTATAATGCACAGCCCATAGTCATCCATGTAGTATAATGCACAGCCCATACTCATACATGTAGTATAATGCACAGCCCACACTCTTACATGTAGTATAATGCACAGCCCATAGTCCATACATGTAGTATAATACACATCCCATAGTCCATACATGTAGTATAATGCACAGCCCATAGTCCATACATGTAGTATAATGCACAGCCCATACTCATACATGTAGTATAATGCACAGCCCATAGTCCATCCATGTAGTATAATGCACAGCCCATAGTCGTACATAGTAGTATAATGCACAGCTCATACTCATACATGTAGTATAATGCACAGCTCATATTCTTACATGTAGTATAATGCACAGCCCATACTCATACATGTAGTATAATGCACAGCCCACACTCTTACATGTAGTATAATGCACCGCCCACACTCATACATGTAGTATAATGCACAGCCCACACTCTTACATGTAGTATAATGCACAGCCCATAGTCCATACATGTAGTATAATGCACAGCCCATACTCATACATGTAGTATAATGCACAGCCCATTGTCCATACATGTAGTATAATGCACAGCCCACACTCATACATGTAGTATAATGCACAGCCCATAGTCCATACATGTAGTATAATGCACAGCCCATAGTCATACATATATTATAATGCACAGCCCATAGTCATACATGTAGTATAATGCACAGCCCATACTCATACATGTAGTATAATGCACAGCCCATACTCATACATGTAGTATAATGCACAGCCCATAGTCATACATGTAGTATAATGCACAGCCCATAGTCCATACATGTAGTATAATGCACAGCCCATACTCATACATGTAGTATAATGCACAGCCCATACTCATACATGTAGTATAATGCACAGCCCATAGTCATACATGTAGTATAATCCACAGCCCATAGTCATACATGTAGTATAATGCACAGCCCATAGTCATACATGTAGTATAATGCACAGCCCATAGTCCATACATGTAGTATAATGCACAGCCCATAGTCATACATGTAGTATAATGCACAGCCCATAGTCATACATGTAGTATAATGCACAGCCCATAGTCCATACATGTAGTATAATGCACAGCCCATAGTCATACATGTAGTATAATGCACAGCCCATAGTCCATACATGTAGTATAATGCACAGCCCATAGTCATACATGTATTATAATGCACAGCCCATAGTCATACATGTAGTATAATGCACAGCCCATAGTCCATACATGTAGTATAATGCACAGCCCATAGTCATACATGTATTATAATGCACAGCCCATAGTCATACATGTAGTATAATGCACAGCCCATACTCATACATGTAGTATAATGCACAGCCCATACTCATACATGTAGTATAATGCACAGCCCATAGTCATACATGTAGTATAATGCACAGCCCATAGTCCATACATGTAGTATAATGCACAGCCCATAGTCATACATGTATTATAATGCACAGCCCATAGTCATACATGTAGTATAATGCACAGCCCATACTCATACATGTAGTATAATGCACAGCCCATACTCATACATGTAGTATAATGCACAGCCCATAGTCATACATGTAGTATAATGCACAGCCCATAGTCCATACATGTAGTATAATGCACAGCCCATAGTCATACATGTAGTATAATGCACAGCCCATAGTCCATACATGTAGTATAATGCACAGCCCATACTCATACATGTAGTATAATGCACAGCCCATACTCATGCATGTAGTATAATGCACAGCCCATAGTCATACATGTAGTATAATGCCCAGCCCATAGTCATCCATGTAGTATAATGCACAGCCCATTGTCATCCATGTAGTATAATGCACAGCCCATAGTCCGTACATGTAGTATAATGCACAGCCCATACTCATACATGTAGTATAATGCACAGCCCATACTCATACATGTAGTATAATGCACAGCCCATACTCATCCATGTAGTATAATGCACAGCCCATAGTCATACATGTAGTATAATGCACAGCCCATAGTCCATACATGTAGTATAATGCACAGCCCATAGTCATCCATGTAGTATAATGCACAGCCCATAGTCCATACATGTAGTATAATGCACAGCCCATACTCATACATGTAGTATAATGCACAGCCCATACTCATGCATGTAGTATAATGCACAGCCCATAGTCATACATGTAGTATAATGCCCAGCCCATAGTCATACATGTAGTATAATGCACAGCCCATTGTCATTCATGTAGTATAATGCACAGCCCATAGTCCGTACATGTAGTATAATGCACAGCCCATACTCATACATATAGTATAATGCACAGCCCATACTCATACATGTAGTATAATGCACAGCCCATAGTCCATACATGTAGTATAATGCACAGCCCACAGTCATCAATGTAGTATAATGCACAGCCCATAGTCATCCATGTAGTATAATGCACAGCCCATACTCATACATGTAGTATAATGCACAGCCCATAGTCCATACATGTAGTATAATGCACAGCCCATAGTCCATACATGTAGTATAATGCACAGCCCATAGTCCATACATGTAGTATAATGCACAGCCCATAGTCATCCATGTAGTATAATGCACAGCCCATAGTCATCCATGTAGTATAATGCACAGCCCATAGTCCGGACATGTAGTATAATGCACAGCCCATACTCATACATGTAGTATAATGCACAGCCCATACTCATACATGTAGTATAATGCACAGCCCATAGTCATACATGTAGTATAATGCACAGCCCATACTCATACATGTAGTATAATGCACAGACCATAGTCTATACATGTAGTATAATGCACAGTGCATAGTCCATACATGTAGTATAATGCACAGACCATAGTCTATACATGTAGTATAATGCACAGCCCATAGTCATCCATGTAGTATAATGCACAGCCCATAGTCATCCATGTAGTATAATGCACAGTCCATAGTCATACATGTAGTATAATGCACAGCCCATACTCATACATGTAGTATAATGCACAGACCATAGTCTATACATGTAGTATAATGCACAGTGCATAGTCCATACATGTAGTATAATGCACAGCCCATAGTCCATACATGTAGTATAATGCACAGCCCATAGTCCATACATGTAGTATAATGCACAGCCCATAGTCCATACATGTAGTATAATACACAGCCCATAGTCATCAATGTAGTATAATGCACAGCCCATAGTCATCAATGTAGTATAATGAACAGCCCACACTCTTACATGTAGTATAATGCACAGCCCATACTCATACATGTAGTATAATGCACAGTCCATAGTCATACATGTAGTATAATGCACAGCCCATAGTCATACATGTAGTATAATGCACAGCCCATAGTCCATACATGTAGTATAATGCACAGCCCATAGTCATACATGTAGTATAATGCACAGCCCATAGTCCGTACATGTAGTATAATGCACAGCCCATAGTCATACATGTAGTATAATGCACAGTCCACACTCTTACATGTAGTATAATGCACGGCCCATAGTCATCCATGTAGTATAATGCACAGCCCATAGTCATCCATGTAGTATAATGCACAGCCCATAGTCCATACATGTAGTATAATGCACGGCCCATAGTCATACATGTAGTATAATGCACGGCCCATAGTCATCCATGTAGTATAATGCACAGCCCATAGTCATCCATGTAGTATAATGCACAGCCCATAGTCATCCATGTAGTATAATGCACAGCCCACAGACATCAATGTAGTATAATGCACAGCCCATAGTCATCAATGTAGTGTAATGCACAGCCCACACTCTTACATGTAGTATAATGCACAGCCCATAGTCCATACATGTAGTATAATGCACAGCCCATAGTCCATACATGTAGTATAATGCACAGCCCATACTCATACATGTAGTATAATGCACAGCCCATACTCATACATGTAGTATAATGCACAGCCCATAGTCCATACATGTAGTATAATGCACAGCCCATAGTCCATACATGTAGTATAATGCACAGCTCATAGTCCATACATGTAGTATAATGCACAGCCCATAGTCATCAATGTATTATAATGCACAGCCCATAGTCATACATGTAGTATAATGCACAGCCCATAGTCCATACATGTAGTATAATGCACAGCCCATAGTCCATACATGTAGTATAATGCACAGCCCATAGTCCATACATGTAGTATAATGCACAGCCCATAGTCCATACATGTAGTATAATGCACAGCCCATAGTCCATACATGTAGTATAATGCACAGCCCATAGTCCATACATGTAGTATAATGCACAGCCCATAGTCATACATGTAGTATAATGCACAGCCCACACTCTTACATGTAGTATAATGCACAGCCCATAGTCCATACATGTAGTATAATGCACAGCCCATAGTCATCAATGTAGTATAATGCACAGCCCATAGTCCATACATGTAGTATAATGCACAGCCCATACTCTTACATGTAGTATAATGCACAGCCCACACTCTTACATGTAGTATAATGCACAGCCCATAGTCCATACATGTAGTATAATGCACAGCCCACAGTCCGTACATGTAGTATAATGCACAGCCCATAGTCATCAATGTAGTATAATGCACAGCCCATAGTCCATACATGTAGTATAATGCACAGCCCATACTCTTACATGTAGTATAATGCACAGCCCATAGTCATACATGTAGTATAATGCACAGCCCACACTCTTACATGTAGTATAATGCACAGCCCATAGTCATACATGTAGTATAATGTACAGCCCACAATCATCCATGTAGTATAATGCACAGCCCTTAGTCCATACATGTAGTATAATGCACAGCCCATAGTCATCAATGTAGTATAATGCACAGCCCATAGTCCATACATGTAGTATAATGCACAGCCCATAGTCATACATGTAGTATAATGCACAGCTCATAGTCCATACATGTAGTATAATGCACAGCCCATAGTCATACATGTAGTATAATGCACAGCCCATAGTCATCCATGTAGTATAATGCACAGCCCATAGTCCATACATGTAGTATAATGCACAGCCCATAGTCAGCCATGTAGTATAATGCGCAGCCCATACTCATACATGTAGTATAATGCACAGCCCATAGTCATCCATGTAGTATAATGCACAGCCCACAGTCATCCATGTAGTATAATGCACAGCCCATAGTCATCCATGTAGTATAATGCACAGCCCATAGTCATCCATGTAGTATAATGCACAGCCCATAGTCATCCATGTAGTATAATGCACAGCCCATAGTCATCCATGTAGTATAATGCACAGCCCACAGTCATCAATGTAGTATAATGCACAGCCCATAGTCATCCATGTAGTATAATGCACAGCCCATAGTCATCAATGTAGTATAATGCACAGCCCATAGTCATACATGTAGTATAATGCACAGCCCATAGTCATACATGTAGTATAATGCACAGCCCATAGTCCGTACATGTAGTATAATGCACAGCCCATAGTCCATACATGTAGTATAATGCACAGCCCATAGTCCATACATGTAGTATAATGCACAGCCCATAGTCCGTACATGTAGTATAATGCACAGCCCATAGTCATCAATGTAGTATAATGCACAGCCCATAGTCATACATGTAGTATAATGCACAGCCCACACTCTTACATGTAGTATAATGCACAGCCCATACTCATACATGTAGTATAATGCACAGCCCATAGTCATCAATGTAGTATAATGCACAGCCCATAGTCATACATGTAGTATAATACACAGCCCATAGTCATCCATGTAGTATAATGCACAGCCCATACTCATACATGTAGTATAATGCACAGCCCATAGTCCATACATGTAGTATAATGCACAGCCCATAGTCCGTACATGTAGTATAATGCACAGCCCATAGTTATCAATGTAGTATAATGCACAGCCCATACTCTTACATGTAGTATAATGCACAGCCCATAGTCATCCATGTAGTATAATGCACAGCCCATAGTCATCCATGTAGTATAATGCACAGCCCATAGTCCATACATGTAGTATAATGCACAGCCCATACTCTTACATGTAGTATAATGCACAGCCCATACTCATACATGTAGTATAATGCACAGCCCATAGTCATACATGTAGTATAATGCACAGCCCATAGTCATACATGTAGTATAATGCACAGCCCATAGTCCATACATGTAGTATAATGCACAGCCCATACTCATACATGTAGTATAATGCACAGCCCATACTCATACATGTAGTATAATGCACAGCCCATAGTCATACATGTAGTATAATCCACAGCCCATAGTCATACATGTAGTATAATGCACAGCCCATAGTCATACATGTAGTATAATGCACAGCCCATAGTCCATACATGTAGTATAATGCACAGCCCATAGTCATACATGTAGTATAATGCACAGCCCATAGTCATACATGTAGTATAATGCACAGCCCATAGTCCATACATGTAGTATAATGCACAGCCCATAGTCATACATGTAGTATAATGCACAGCCCATAGTCCATACATGTAGTATAATGCACAGCCCATAGTCATACATGTATTATAATGCACAGCCCATAGTCATACATGTAGTATAATGCACAGCCCATAGTCCATACATGTAGTATAATGCACAGCCCATAGTCATACATGTATTATAATGCACAGCCCATAGTCATACATGTAGTATAATGCACAGCCCATACTCATACATGTAGTATAATGCACAGCCCATACTCATACATGTAGTATAATGCACAGCCCATAGTCATACATGTAGTATAATGCACAGCCCATAGTCCATACATGTAGTATAATGCACAGCCCATAGTCATACATGTATTATAATGCACAGCCCATAGTCATACATGTAGTATAATGCACAGCCCATACTCATACATGTAGTATAATGCACAGCCCATAGTCATACATGTAGTATAATGCACAGCCCATAGTCCATACATGTAGTATAATGCACAGCCCATACTCATACATGTAGTATAATGCACAGCCCATACTCATGCATGTAGTATAATGCACAGCCCATAGTCATACATGTAGTATAATGCCCAGCCCATAGTCATCCATGTAGTATAATGCACAGCCCATTGTCATCCATGTAGTATAATGCACAGCCCATAGTCCATACATGTAGTATAATGCACAGACCATAGTCCATACATGTAGTATAATGCACAGCCCATACTCATACATGTAGTATAATGCACAGCCCACACTCTTACATGTAGTATAATGCACAGCCCATAGTCCATACATGTAGTATAATGCACAGCCCATACTCATACATGTAGTATAATACACAGCCCATAGTCCATACATGTAGTATAATGCACAGCCCATAGTCCTTACATGTAGTATAATGCACAGCCCATAGTCCATCCATGTAGTATAATGCACAGCCCATAGTGCATACATGTAGTATAATGCACAGCCCATAGTCATACATGTAGTATAATGCACAGCCCATAGTCCATCCATGTAGTATAATGCACAGTCCATAGTCCGTACATGTAGTATAATGCACAGCCCATAGTCATACATGTAGTATAATGCACAGCTCATAGTCCATACATGTAGTATAATGCACAGCCCATAGTCATCCATGTAGTATAATGCACAGCCCATAGTCCATACATGTAGTATAATGCACAGCTCATAGTCCATACATGTAGTATAATGCACAGCCCATACTCTTACATGTAGTATAATGCAAAGCCCACACTCTTACATGTAGTATAATGCACAGACCATAGTCCATACATGTAGTATAATGCACAGTCCATAGTCCATACATGTAGTATAATGCACAGCCCATAGTCCATACATGTAGTATAATACACAGCCCATAGTCCATCCATGTAGTATAATGCACAGCCCATAGTCCATCCATGTAGTATAATGCACAGACCATAGTCCATACATGTAGTATAATGCACAGCCCATAATCATACATGTAGTATAATGCACAGCTCATAGTCCATACATGTAGTATAATGCACAGCCCATACTCTTACATGTAGTATAATGCAAAGCCCACACTCTTACATGTAGTATAATGCACAGACCATAGTCCATACATGTAGTATAATGCACAGCTCATAGTCCATACATGTAGTATAATGCACAGCCCATACTCTTACATGTAGTATAATGCAAAGCCCACACTCTTACATGTAGTATAATGCACAGTCCATAGTCCATACATGTAGTATAATGCACAGTCCATAGTCCATACATGTAGTATAATGCACAGCCCATAGTCCTTCCATGTAGTATAATGCACAGCCCATAGTCCGTACATGTAGTATAATGCACAGCCCATACTCATACATGTAGTATAATGCACAGCCCATAGTCCATACATGTAGTATAATGCACAGCCCATAGTCCTTACATGTAGTATAATGCACAGCCCATAGTCCATACATGTAGTATAATGCACAGCCCATAGTCATACATGTAGTATAATGCACAGCCCATAGTCCATACATGTAGTATAATGCACAGCCCATAGTCATCCATATAGTATAATGCAGAGCCCATAGTCCATACATGTAGTATAATGCACAGCTCATAGTCCATCCATGTAGTATAATGCACAGCCCATAGTCCGTACATGTAGTATAATGCACAGCCCATAGTCATCCATGTAGTATAATGCACAGCCCATAGTCATACATGTAGTATAATGCACAGCCCATAGTCCATCCATGTAGTATAATGCACAGCCCATAGTCCATCCATGTAGTATAATGCACAGCCCATAGTCCGTACATGTAGTATAATGCACAGCCCATAGTCATACATGTAGTATAATGCACAGCCCACACTCTTACATGTAGTATAATGCACAGCCCATAGTCCTTACATGTAGTATAATGCACAGCTCATAGTCATACATGTAGTATAATGCTCAGCCCATAGTCCATACATGTAGTATAATGCACAGCCCATAGTCATAAATGTAGTATAATGCACAGCCCATACTCATACATGTAGTATAATGCACAGCCCATAGTCTGTACATGTAGTATAATGCACAACCCATAGTCCATACATGTAGTATAATGCACAGCCCATAGTCTTAAATGTAGTATAATGCACAGCCCATACTCATACATGTAGTATAATGCACAGCCCATACTCATACATGTAGTATAATGCACAGCCCACACTCATACATGTAGTATAATACACAGCCCATGGTCCATACATGTAGTATAATGCACAGCCCATACTCATACATGTAGTATAATGCACAGCCCATAGTCCATACATGTAGTATAATGCACAGCCCATAGTCCATACATGTAGTATAATGCACAGCCCATACTCATACATGTAGTATAATGCACAGCCCACACTCTTACATGTAGTATAATGCACAGCCCATAGTCCATACATGTAGTATAATACACATCCCATAGTCCATACATGTAGTATAATGCACAGCCCATAGTCCATACATGTAGTATAATGCACAGCCCATACTCATACATGTAGTATAATGCACAGCCCATAGTCCATCCATGTAGTATAATGCACAGCCCATAGTCGTACATAGTAGTATAATGCACAGCTCATACTCATACATGTAGTATAATGCACAGCCCATACTCTTACATGTAGTATAATGCACAGCCCACACTCTTACATGTAGTATAATGCACCGCCCACACTCATACATGTAGTATAATGCACAGCCCACACTCTTACATGTAGTATAATGCACAGCCCATACTCATACATGTAGTATAATGCACAGCCCATAGTCCATACATGTAGTATAATGCACAGCCCATACTCATACATGTAGTATAATGCACAGCCCATTGTCCATACATGTAGTATAATGCACAGCCCACACTCATACATGTAGTATAATGCACAGCCCATACTCATACATGTAGTATAATGCACAGCCCATAGTCCATACATGTAGTATAATGCACAGCCCATAGTCATACATGTAGTATAATGCACAGCCCATAGTCCATACATGTAGTATAATGCACAGCCCATAGTCATACATATATTATAATGCACAGCCCATAGTCCATACATGTAGTATAATGCACAGCCCATAGTCATACATATATTATAATGCACAGCCCATAGTCATACATGTAGTATAATGCACAGCCCATAGTCCATACATGTAGTATAATGCACAGCCCATACTCATACATGTAGTATAATGCACAGCCCATACTCATACATGTAGTATAATGCACAGCCCATAGTCATACATGTAGTATAATCCACAGCCCATAGTCATACATGTAGTATAATGCACAGCCCATAGTCATACATGTAGTATAATGCACAGCCCATAGTCCATACATGTAGTATAATGCACAGCCCATAGTCATACATGTAGCATAATGCACAGCCCATAGTCCATACATGTAGTATAATGCACAGCCCATAGTCATACATGTAGTATAATGCACAGCCCATAGTCATACATGTAGTATAATGCACAGCCCATAGTCCATACATGTAGTATAATGCACAGCCCATAGTCATACATGTAGTATAATGCACAGCCCATAGTCCATACATGTAGTATAATGCACAGCCCATAGTCATACATGTATTATAATGCACAGCCCATAGTCATACATGTAGTATAATGCACAGCCCATAGTCCATACATGTAGTATAATGCACAGCCCATAGTCATACATGTATTATAATGCACAGCCCATAGTCATACATGTAGTATAATGCACAGCCCATACTCATACATGTAGTATAATGCACAGCCCATACTCATACATGTAGTATAATGCACAGCCCATAGTCATACATGTAGTATAATGCACAGCCCATAGTCCATACATGTAGTATAATGCACAGCCCATAGTCATACATGTATTATAATGCACAGCCCATAGTCATACATGTAGTATAATGCACAGCCCATACTCATACATGTAGTATAATGCACAGCCCATACTCATACATGTAGTATAATGCACAGCCCATTGTCATCCATGTAGTATAATGCACAGCCCATAGTCCGTACATGTAGTATAATGCACAGCCCATACTCATACATGTAGTATAATGCACAGCCCATACTCATACATGTAGTATAATGCACAGCCCATAGTCATACATGTAGTATAATGCACAGCCCATAGTCCATACATGTAGTATAATGCACAGCCCATAGTCATCCATGTAGTATAATGCACAGCCCATAGTCCATACATGTAGTATAATGCACAGCCCATACTCATACATGTAGTATAATGCACAGCCCATACTCATGCATGTAGTATAATGCACAGCCCATAGTCATACATGTAGTATAATGCCCAGCCCATAGTCATCCATGTAGTATAATGCACAGCCCATAGTCATCCATGTAGTATAATGCACAGCCCATAGTCCGTACATGTAGTATAATGCACAGCCCATACTCATACATGTAGTATAATGCACAGCCCATAGTCCATACATGTAGTATAATGCACAGCCCACAGTCATCAATGTAGTATAATGCACAGCCCATAGTCATCCATGTAGTATAATGCACAGCCCATACTCATACATGTAGTATAATGCACAGCCCATAGTCCATACATGTAGTATAATGCACAGCCCATAGTCCATACATGTAGTATAATGCACAGCCCACAGTCATCAATGTAGTATAATGCACAGCCCATAGTCATCCATGTAGTATAATGCACAGCCCATACTCTTACATGTAGTATAATGCACAGCCCATAGTCCATACATGTAGTATAATGCACAGCCCATAGTCCATACATGTAGTATAATGCACAGCCCATAGTCCATACATGTAGTATAATGCACAGCCCATAGTCATCCATGTAGTATAATGCACAGCCCATAGTCATCCATGTAGTATAATGCACAGCCCATAGTCCGGACATGTAGTATAATGCACAGCCCATACTCATACATGTAGTATAATGCACAGCCCATAGTCATACATGTAGTATAATGCACAGCCCATACTCATACATGTAGTATAATGCACAGCCCATACTCATACATGTAGTATAATGCACAGCCCATAGTCATACATGTAGTATAATGCACAGACCATAGTCTATACATGTAGTATAATGCACAGTGCATAGTCCATACATGTAGTATAATGCACAGACCATAGTCTATACATGTAGTATAATGCACAGCCCATAGTCATCTATGTAGTATAATGCACAGCCCATAGTCATCCATGTAGTATAATGCACAGCCCATAGTCCATACATGTAGTATAATGCACAGCCCATAGTCCATACATGTAGTATAATGCACAGCCCATAGTCCATACATGTAGTATAATACACAGCCCATAGTCATCAATGTAGTATAATGCACAGCCCATAGTCATCAATGTAGTATAATGCACAGCCCACACTCTTACATGTAGTATAATGCACAGCCCATACTCATACATGTAGTATAATGCACAGTCCATAGTCATACATGTAGTATAATGCACAGCCCATAGTCATACATGTAGTATAATGCACAGCCCATAGTCCATACATGTAGTATAATGCACAGCCCATAGTCATACATGTAGTATAATGCACAGCCCATAGTCCGTACATGTAGTATAATGCACAGCCCATAGTCATACATGTAGTATAATGCATAGTCCACACTCTTACATGTAGTATAATGCACGGCCCATAGTCATCCATGTAGTATAATGCACAGCCCATAGTCATCCATGTAGTATAATGCACAGCCCATAGTCCATACATGTAGTATAATGCACGGCCCATAGTCATACATGTAGTATAATGCACGGCCCATAGTCATCCATGTAGTATAATGCACAGCCCATAGTCATCCATGTAGTATAATGCACAGCCCATAGTCATCCATGTAGTATAATGCACAGCCCACAGACATCAATGTAGTATAATGCACAGCCCATAGTCATCAATGTAGTATAATGCACAGCCCACACTCTTACATGTAGTATAATGCACAGCCCATACTCATACATGTAGTATAATGCACAGCCCATAGTCCATACATGTAGTATAATGCACAGCCCATAGTCCATACATGTAGTATAATGCACAGCCCATAGTCCATACATGTAGTATAATGCACAGCCCATAGTCATCAATGTATTATAATGCACAGCCCATAGTCATACATGTAGTATAATGCACAGCCCACACTCTTACATGTAGTATAATGCACAGCCCATAGTCCGTACATGTAGTATAATGCACAGCCCATAGTCATCAATGTAGTATAATGCACAGCCCATAGTCCATACATGTAGTATAATGCACAGCCCATACTCTTACATGTAGTATAATGCACAGCCCACACTCTTACATGTAGTATAATGCACAGCCCATAGTCCATACATGTAGTATAATGCACAGCCCATAGTCATCAATGTAGTATAATGCACAGCCCATAGTCCATACATGTAGTATAATGCACAGCCCATACTCTTACATGTAGTATAATGCACAGCCCATAGTCATACATGTAGTATAATGCACAGCCCACACTCTTACATGTAGTATAATGCACAGCCCATAGTCATACATGTAGTATAATGCACAGCCCACAATCATCCATGTAGTATAATGCACAGCCCATAGTCCATGCATGTAGTATAATGCACAGCCCATAGTCATCAATGTAGTATAATGCACAGCCCATAGTCCATACATGTAGTATAATGCACAGCCCATAGTCATCCATGTAGTATAATGCACAGCCCACAGTCATCAATGTAGTATAATGCACAGCCCATAGTCATACATGTAGTATAATGCACAGCCCATAGTCATCAATGTAGTATAATGCACAGACCATAGTCCATACATGTAGTATAATGCACAGCCCATAGTCATACATGTAGTATAATGCATAGCCCATAGTCATCCATGTAGTATAATGCACAGCCCATAGTCCATACATGTAGTATAATGCACAGCCCATAGTCAGCCATGTAGTATAATGCGCAGCCCATACTCATACATGTAGTATAATGCACAGCCCATAGTCATCCATGTAGTATAATGCACAGCCCACAGTCATCCATGTAGTATAATGCACAGCCCATAGTCATCCATGTAGTATAATGCACAGCCCACAGTCATCAATGTAGTATAATGCACAGCCCATAGTCATCCATGTAGTATAATGCACAGCCCATAGTCATCCATGTAGTATAATGCACAGCCCACAGACATCAATGTAGTATAATGCACAGCCCATAGTCATCAATGTAGTATAATGCACAGCCCACACTCTTACATGTAGTATAATGCACAGCCCATACTCATACATGTAGTATAATGCACAGCCCATAGTCCATACATGTAGTATAATGCACAGCCCATAGTCCATACATGTAGTATAATGCACAGCCCATAGTCATCAATGTATTATAATGCACAGCCCATAGTCATACATGTAGTATAATGCACAGCCCACACTCTTACATGTAGTATAATGCACAGCCCATAGTCCGTACATGTAGTATAATGCACAGCCCATAGTCATCAATGTAGTATAATGCACAGCCCATAGTCCATACATGTAGTATAATGCACAGCCCATACTCTTACATGTAGTATAATGCACAGCCCACACTCTTACATGTAGTATAATGCACAGCCCATAGTCCATACATGTAGTATAATGCACAGCCCACAGTCCGTACATGTAGTATAATGCACAGCCCATAGTCATCAATGTAGTATAATGCACAGCCCATAGTCCATACATGTAGTATAATGCACAGCCCATACTCTTACATGTAGTATAATGCACAGCCCATAGTCATACATGTAGTATAATGCACAGCCCACACTCTTACATGTAGTATAATGCACAGCCCATAGTCATACATGTAGTATAATGTACAGCCCACAATCATCCATGTAGTATAATGCACAGCCCATAGTCCATACATGTAGTATAATGCACAGCCCATAGTCATCAATGTAGTATAATGCACAGCCCATAGTCCATACATGTAGTATAATGCACAGCCCATAGTCATCCATGTAGTATAATGCACAGCCCATAGTCATACATGTAGTATAATGCACGGCCCATAGTCATCAATGTAGTATAATGCACAGACCATAGTCCATACATGTAGTATAATGCACAGCCCATAGTCATACATGTAGTATAATGCACAGCCCATAGTCATCCATGTAGTATAATGCACAGCCCATAGTCCATACATGTAGTATAATGCACAGCCCATAGTCAGCCATGTAGTATAATGCGCAGCCCATACTCATACATGTAGTATAATGCACAGCCCATAGTCATCCATGTAGTATAATGCACAGCCCACAGTCATCCATGTAGTATAATGCACAGCCCATAGTCATCCATGTAGTATAATGCACAGCCCACAGTCATCAATGTAGTATAATGCACAGCCCATAGTCATCCATGTAGTATAATGCACAGCCCACAGTCATCAATGTAGTATAATGCACAGCCCATAGTCATCCATGTAGTATAATGCACAGCCCATAGTCTTCAATGTAGTATAATGCACAGCCCATAGTCATACATGTAGTATAATGCACAGCCCATAGTCATACATGTAGTATAATGCACAGCCCATAGTCCGTACATGTAGTATAATGCACAGCCCATAGTCCATACATGTAGTATAATGCACAGCCCATAGTCCATACATGTAGTATAATGCACAGCCCATAGTCCGTACATGTAGTATAATGCACAGCCCATAGTCATCAATGTAGTATAATGCACAGCCCATAGTCATACATGTAGTATAATGCACAGCCCACACTCTTACATGTAGTATAATGCACAGCCCATACTCATACATGTAGTATAATGCACAGCCCATAGTCATCAATGTAGTATAATGCACAGCCCATAGTCATACATGTAGTATAATACACAGCCCATAGTCATCCATGTAGTATAATGCACAGCCCACACTCTTACATGTAGTATAATGCACAGCCCATAGTCCATACATGTAGTATAATGCACAGCCCATACTCTTACATGTAGTATAATGCACAGCCCATAGTCCATACATGTAGTATAATGCACAGCCCATAGTCCGTACATGTAGTATAATGCACAGCCCATAGTCATCAATGTAGTATAATGCACAGCCCATACTCTTACATGTAGTATAATGCACAGCCCACAGTCCATCCATGTAGTATAATGCACAGCCCATAGTCCATACATGTAGTATAATGCACAGCCCATAGTCATCCATGTAGTATAATGCACAGCCCATAGTCATCCATGTAGTATAATGCACAGCCCATACTCATACATGTAGTATAATGCACAGCCCATAGTCATACATGTAGTATAATGCACAGCCCATAGTCATACATGTAGTATAATGCACAGCCCATACTCTTACATGTAGTATAATGCACAGCCCACAGTCATCCATGTAGTATAATGCACAGCCCATAGTCATCCATGTAGTATAATGCACAGCCCATACTCATCCATGTAGTATAATGCACAGCCCATACTCATACATGTAGTATAATGCACAGCCCATAGTCATACATGTAGTATAATGCACAGCCCATAGTCATCCATGTAGTATAATGCACAGCCCATAGTCCGTACATGTAGTATAATGCACAGCCCATACTCATCCATGTAGTATAATGCACAGCCCATACTCATACATGTAGTATAATGCACAGCCCATAGTCATACATGTAGTATAATGCACAGCCCATAGTCATCCATGTAGTATAATGCACAGCCCATAGTCCATACATGTAGTATAATGCACAGCCCATAGTCCATACATGTAGTATAATGCACAGCCCATAGTCATCCATGTAGTATAATGCACAGCCCATAGTCCATACATGTAGTATAATGCACAGCCCATAGTCCATACATGTAGTATAATGCACAGCCCATAGTCATACATGTAGTATAATGCACAGCCCATAGTCATACATGTAGTATAATGCACAGCCCATACTCTTACATGTAGTATAATGCACAGCCCATACTCTTACATGTAGTATAATGCACAGCCCATAGTCCATACATGTAGTATAATGCACAGCCCATAGTCCATACATGTAGTATAATGCACAGCTCATACTCTTACATGTAGTATAATGCACGGCCCATAGTCATCCATGTAGTATAATGCACAGCCCATACTCTTACATGTAGTATAATGCACAGCCCATAGTCCATACATGTAGTATAATGCACAGCCCATACTCTTACATGTA
Organism: Phyllobates terribilis; assembly: GCF_046119375.1. Classification (NCBI taxonomy): domain Eukaryota; kingdom Metazoa; phylum Chordata; class Amphibia; order Anura; family Dendrobatidae; genus Phyllobates; species Phyllobates terribilis. The sequence continues at coordinate 6,398,008 of NW_027362830.1, forward strand.
GTATAATGCACAGCCCATAGTCCATACATGTAGTATAATGCACAGCCCATACTCTTACATGTAGTATAATGCACGGCCCATAGTCATCCATGTAGTATAATGCACAGCCCACAGTCATACATGTAGTATAATGCACAGCCCATAGTCATACATGTAGTATAATGCACAGCCCATAGTCATACATGTAGTATAATGCACAGCCCATAGTCATACATGTAGTATAATGCACAGCCCATAGTCATACATGTAGTATAATGCACAGCCCATAGTCATACATGTAGTATAATGCACAGCCCATAGTCATACATGTAGTATAATGCACAGCCCATAGTCCGTACATGTAGTATAATGCACAGCCCGTAGTCCGTACATGTAGTATAATGCACAGCCCATAGTCCATACATGTAGTATAATGCACAGCCCATAGTCCGTACATGTAGTATAATGCACAGCCCATAGTCATCCATGTAGTATAATGCACAGCCCATAGTCATCAATGTAGTATAATGCACAGCCCATAGTCATACATGTAGTATAATGCACAGCCCATAGTCCGTACATGTAATATAATGCACAGCCCATAGTCATCCATGTAGTATAATGCACAGCCCATAGTCATCAATGTAGTATAATGCACAGCCCTTAGTCATACATGTAGTATAATGCACAGCCCATAGTCATACATGTAGTATAATGCACAGCCCATAGTCATCCATGTAGTATAATGCACAGCCCATAGTCATCCATATAGTATAATGCACAACCCATAGTCATACATGTAGTATAATGCACTGCCCATAGTCATACATGTAGTATAATGCACTGCCCATAGTCATACATGTAGTATAATGCACTGCCCACACTCTTACATGTAGTATAATGTACAGCCCATACTCATACATGTAGTATAATGTACAGCCCATACTCATACATGTAGTATAATGCACAGCCCATAGTCCATACATGTAGTATAATGCACAGCCCATAGTCCGTACATGTAGTATAATGCACAGCCCATAGTCCGTACATGTAGTATAATGCACAGCCCATAGTCATCCATGTAGTATAATGCACAGCCCATAGTCATCCATATAGTATAATGCACAACCCATAGTCATACATGTAGTATAATGCACTGCCCATAGTCATACATGTAGTATAATGTACAGCCCATACTCATACATGTAGTATAATGCACAGCCCATAGTCATCCATGTAGTATAATGCACAGCCCATAGTCATCCATATAGTATAATGCACAACCCATAGTCATACATGTAGTATAATGCACTGCCCATAGTCATACATGTAGTATAATGTACAGCCCATACTCTTACATGTAGTATAATGCACAGCCCATAGTCATACATGTAGTATAATGTACAGCCCATAGTCCATACATGTAGTATAATGCACAGCCCACACTCTTACATGTAGTATAATGTACAGCCCATACTCATACATGTAGTATAATGTACAGCCCATACTCATACATGTAGTATAATGCACAGCCCATAGTCCATACATGTAGTATAATGCACAGCCCATAGTCATACATGTAGTATAATGCACAGCCCACACTCTTACATGTAGTATAATGTACAGCCCACACTCTTACATGTAGTATAATGTACAGCCCATACTCATACATGTAGTATAATGCACAGCCCATAGTCCATACATGTATTATAATGCACAGCCCATAGTCATACATGTAGTATAATGTACAGCCCATAGTCCATACATGTAGTATAATGCACAGCCCATACTCATACATGTAGTATAATGTACAGCCCATAGTCCATACATGTAGTATAATGCACAGCCCACAGTCCATCCATGTAGTATAATGCACAGCCCATAGTCCATACATGTAGTATAATGCACAGCCCATAGTCATCCATGTAGTATAATGCACAGCCCACAGTCATCCATGTAGTATAATGCACAGCCCATACTCATACATGTATTATAATGTACAGCCCATAGTCCATACATGTAGTATAATGCACAGCCCATAGTCCATACATGTAGTATAATGCACAGCTCACAGTCATCCATGTAGTATAATGCACAGCCCATACTCATACATGTAGTATAATGTACAGCCCATAGTCCATACATGTAGTATAATGCACAGCCCATAGTCCATACATGTAGTATAATGCACAGCCCATAGTCCATACATGTAGTATAATGCACAGCCCACAGTCATCCATGTAGTATAATGCACAGCCCATACTCATACATGTAGTATAATGTACAGCCCATAGTCCATACATGTAGTATAATGTACAGCCCATAGTCATCCATGTAGTATAATGCACAGCCCATACTCATACATGTAGTATAATGTACAGCCCATAGTCCATACATGTAGTATAATGTACAGCCCATAGTCCATACATGTAGTATAATGCACAGCCCACACTCATACATGTAGTATAATGCACAGCCCATAGTCCATACATGTAGTATAATGCACAGCCCACAGTCATACATGTAGTATAATGCACAGCCCACAGTCATCCATGTAGTATAATGCACAGCCCATACTCATACATGTAGTATAATGTACAGCCCATAGTCCATACATGTAGTATAATGTACAGCCCATAGTCCATACATGTAGTATAATGCACAGCCCACACTCATACATGTAGTATAATGCACAGCCCATAGTCCATACATGTAGTATAATGCACAGCCCACAGTCATACATGTAGTATAATGCACAGCCCATAGTCCATACATGTAGTATAATGCACAGCCCATAGTCCATACATGTAGTATAATGCACAGCCCATACTCTTACATGTAGTATAATGCACAGCCCACACTCTTACATGTAGTATAATGCACAGCCCATAGTCATACATGTAGTATAATGCACAGCCCTCACTCTTACATGTAGTATAATGCACAGCCTATAGTCCATACATGTAGTATAATGCACAGACCATAGTCCATACATGTAGTATAATGCACAGCTCACAGTCATACATGTAGTATAATGCACAGCCCACACTCTTACATGTAGTATAATACACAGCCCATAGTCCATACATGTAGTATAATGCACAGACCATAGTCCATACATGTAGTATAATGCACAGCCCATAGTCATCCATGTAGTATAATGCACAGCCCATAGTCATACATGTAGTATAATGCACAGCCCATAGTCATACATGTAGTATAATGCACAGCCCATAGTCATACATGTAGTATAATGCACAGCCCATAGTCCATACATGTAGTATAATGCACAGCCCACACTCTTACATGTAGTATAATGCACAGCCCATAGTCATACATGTAGTATAATGCACAGCCCATAGTCCTTACATGTAGTATAATGCACAGCCCATAGTCCATACATGTAGTATAATGCAGAGCCCATAGTCCTTACATGTAGTATAATGCACAGCCCATAGTCCTTACATGTAGTATAATGCACAGCCCATAGTCCATACATGTAGTATAATGCACAGCCCATAGTCCATACATGTAGTAGAATGCACAGCCCATAGTCCATACATGTAGTATAATGCACAGACCATAGTCCATACATGTAGTATAATGCACAGCCCATAGTCCATACATGTAGTATAATGCACAGCCCACACTCTTACATGTAGTATAATGCACAGCCCATAGTCATTCATGTAGTATAATGCACAGCCCATAGTCCATACATGTAGTATAATGCACAGCCCATAGTCCATACATGTAGTATAATGCACAGCCCACACTCTTACATGTAGTATAATGCACAACCCATAGTCCATACATGTAGTATAATGCACAGCCCATAGTCCATACATGTAGTATAATGCACAGCCCATAGTCATACATGTAGTATAATGCACAGCTCACACTCTTACATGTAGTATAGTGCACAGCCCACAGTCATCCATGTAGTCTAATGCACAGCTCACACTCTTACATGTAGTATAGTGCACAGCCCATAGTCCATACATGTAGTATAATGCACAGCCCATAGTCCATACATGTAGTATAATGCACAGCCCATAGTCATACATGTAGTATAATGCACAGCGCATAGTCATACATGTAGTATAATGCACATCCCATAGTCCTTACATGTAGTATAATGCACAGCTCATAGTCCATACATGTAGTATAATGCACAGCCCATAGTCGTACATGTAGTATAATGCACAGCGCATAGTCCTTACATGTAGTATAATGCACAGCTCATAGTCCATACATGTAGTATAATGCACAGACCATAGTCCATACATGTAGTATAATGTACAGCCCATAGTCCTTACATGTAGTATAATGCACAGCCCATAGTCATACATGTAGTATAATGCACAGCTCATAGTCCATCCATGTAGTATAATGCAGAGCCCATAGTCCGTACATGTAGTATAATGCACAGCCCATAGTCATACATGTAGTATAATGCACAGCCCATAGTCATACATGTAGTATAATGCACAGCCCATAGTCATCCATGTAGTATAATGCACAGCCCATAGTCCATACATGTAGTATAATGCACAGCCCACAGTCATCAATGTAGTATAATGCACAGCCCATAGTCATCCATGTAGTATAATGCACAGCCCATAGTCATCCATGTAGTATAATGCACAGCCCATAGTCATCCATGTAGTATAATGCACAGCCCACAGTCATCAATGTAGTATAATGCACAGCCCATAGTCATCCATGTAGTATAATGCACAGCCCATAGTCATCAATGTAGTATAATGCACAGCCCATAGTCATACATGTAGTATAATGCACAGCCCATAGTCATACATGTAGTATAATGCACAGCCCATAGTCCGTACATGTAGTATAATGCACAGCCCATAGTCCATACATGTAGTATAATGCACAGCCCATAGTCCATACATGTAGTATAATGCACAGCCCATAGTCCGTACATGTAGTATAATGCACAGCCCATAGTCATCAATGTAGTATAATGCACAGCCCATAGTCATACATGTAGTATAATACACAGCCCATAGTCATCCATGTAGTATAATGCACAGCCCACACTCTTACATGTAGTATAATGCACAGCCCATACTCATACATGTAGTATAATGCACAGCCCATAGTCATCAATGTAGTATAATGCACAGCCCATAGTCATACATGTAGTATAATACACAGCCCATAGTCATCCATGTAGTATAATGCACAGCCCACACTCTTACATGTAGTATAATGCACAGCCCATAGTCCATACATGTAGTATAATGCACAGCCCATACTCTTACATGTAGTATAATGCACAGCCCATAGTCCATACATGTAGTATAATGCACAGCCCATACTCATACATGTAGTATAATGCACAGCCCATAGTCATACATGTAGTATAATGCACAGCCCATAGTCATCCATGTAGTATAATGCACAGCCCATAGTCCGTACATGTAGTATAATGCACAGCCCATAGTCCATACATGTAGTATAATGCACAGCCCATAGTCCATACATGTAGTATAATGCACAGCCCATAGTCATCCATGTAGTATAATGCACAGCCCATAGTCCATACATGTAGTATAATGCACAGCCCATAGTCCATACATGTAGTATAATGCACAGCCCATAGTCATACATGTAGTATAATGCACAGCCCATAGTCATACATGTAGTATAATGCACAGCCCATACTCTTACATGTAGTATAATGCACAGCCCATACTCTTACATGTAGTATAATGCACAGCCCATAGTCCATACATGTAGTATAATGCACAGCCCATAGTCCATACATGTAGTATAATGCACAGCTCATACTCTTACATGTAGTATAATGCACGGCCCATAGTCATCCATGTAGTATAATGCACAGCCCATACTCTTACATGTAGTATAATGCACAGCCCATACTCTTACATGTAGTATAATGCACAGCCCATAGTCCATACATGTAGTATAATGCACAGCCCATACTCTTACATGTAGTATAATGCACAGCCCATAGTCCATACATGTAGTATAATGCACAGCCCATACTCTTACATGTAGTATAATGCACGGCCCATAGTCATCCATGTAGTATAATGCACAGCCCACAGTCATACATGTAGTATAATGCACAGCCCATAGTCATACATGTAGTATAATGCACAGCCCATAGTCATACATGTAGTATAATGCACAGCCCATAGTCATACATGTAGTATAATGCACAGCCCATAGTCATACATGTAGTATAATGCACAGCCCATAGTCATACATGTAGTATAATGCACAGCCCATAGTCCGTACATGTAGTATAATGCACAGCCCGTAGTCCGTACATGTAGTATAATGCACAGCCCATAGTCCATACATGTAGTATAATGCACAGCCCATAGTCCGTACATGTAGTATAATGCACAGCCCATAGTCATCCATGTAGTATAATGCACAGCCCATAGTCATCAATGTAGTATAATGCACAGCCCATAGTCATACATGTAGTATAATGCACAGCCCATAGTCCGTACATGTAATATAATGCACAGCCCATAGTCATCCATGTAGTATAATGCACAGCCCATAGTCATCAATGTAGTATAATGCACAGCCCATAGTCATACATGTAGTATAATGCACAGCCCATAGTCATACATGTAGTATAATGCACAGCCCATAGTCATCCATGTAGTATAATGCACAGCCCATAGTCATCCATATAGTATAATGCACAACCCATAGTCCATACATGTAGTATAATGCACAGCCCATAGTCATACATGTAGTATAATGCACAGCCCATAGTCATACATGTAGTATAATGCACTGCCCATAGTCATACATGTAGTATAATGCACTGCCCATAGTCATACATGTAGTATAATGCACTGCCCACACTCTTACATGTAGTATAATGTACAGCCCATACTCATACATGTAGTATAATGTACAGCCCATACTCATACATGTAGTATAATGCACAGCCCATAGTCCATACATGTAGTATAATGCACAGCCCATAGTCCGTACATGTAGTATAATGCACAGCCCATAGTCCGTACATGTAGTATAATGCACAGCCCATAGTCATCCATGTAGTATAATGCACAGCCCATAGTCATCCATATAGTATAATGCACAACCCATAGTCATACATGTAGTATAATGCACTGCCCATAGTCATACATGTAGTATAATGTACAGCCCATACTCATACATGTAGTATAATGCACAGCCCATAGTCATCCATGTAGTATAATGCACAGCCCATAGTCATCCATATAGTATAATGCACAACCCATAGTCATACATGTAGTATAATGCACAGCCCATAGTCATACATGTAGTATAATGTACAGCCCATACTCTTACATGTAGTATAATGCACAGCCCATAGTCATACATGTAGTATAATGTACAGCCCATAGTCCATACATGTAGTATAATGCACAGCCCACACTCTTACATGTAGTATAATGTACAGCCCATACTCATACATGTAGTATAATGTACAGCCCCAACTCATACATGTAGTATAATGCACAGCCCATAGTCCATACATGTAGTATAATGCACAGCCCATAGTCATACATGTAGTATAATGCACTGCCCACACTCTTACATGTAGTATAATGTACAGCCCATACTCATACATGTAGTATAATGCACAGCCCATAGTCCATACATGTATTATAATGCACAGCCCATAGTCATACATGTAGTATAATGTACAGCCCATAGTCCATACATGTAGTATAATGCACAGCCCATACTCATACATGTAGTATAATGTACAGCCCATAGTCCATACATGTAGTATAATGCACAGCCCACAGTCCATCCATGTAGTATAATGCACAGCCCATAGTCCATACATGTAGTATAATGCACAGCCCATAGTCATCCATGTAGTATAATGCACAGCCCACAGTCATCCATGTAGTATAATGCACAGCCCATACTCATACATGTATTATAATGTACAGCCCATAGTCCATACATGTAGTATAATGCACAGCTCACAGTCATCCATGTAGTATAATGCACAGCCCATACTCATACATGTAGTATAATGTACAGCCCATAGTCCATACATGTAGTATAATGCACAGCCCATAGTCCATACATGTAGTATAATGCACAGCCCATAGTCCATACATGTAGTATAATGCACAGCCCACAGTCATCCATGTAGTATAATGCACAGCCCATACTCATACATGTAGTATAATGTACAGCCCATAGTCCATACATGTAGTATAATGCACAGCCCACACTCTTACATGTAGTATAATGCACAGCCCACAGTCATACATGTAGTATAATGCACAGCCCATAGTCCATACATGTAGTATAATGCACAGCCCATAGTCCATACATGTAGTATAATGCACAGCCCATACTCTTACATGTAGTATAATGCACAGCCCACACTCTTACATGTAGTATAATGCACAGCCCATAGTCATACATGTAGTATAATGCACAGCCCTCACTCTTACATGTAGTATAATGCACAGCCTATAGTCCATACATGTAGTATAATGCACAGCCCATAGTCCATACATGTAGTATAATGCACAGCCCATACTCTTACATGTAGTATAATGCACAGCCCACACTCTTACATGTAGTATAATGCACAGCCCATAGTCATACATGTAGTATAATGCACAGCCCTCACTCTTACATGTAGTATAATGCACAGCCTATAGTCCATACATGTAGTATAATGCACAGACCATAGTCCATACATGTAGTATAATGCACAGCCCATAGTCCATACATGTAGTATAATGCACAGCCCATAGTCATCCATGTAGTATAATGCACAGCCCATAGTCATACATGTAGTATAATGCACAGCCCATAGTCATACATGTAGTATAATGCACAGCCCATAGTCATACATGTAGTATAATGCACAGCCCATAGTCATACATGTAGTATAATGCACAGCCCATAGTCCATACATGTAGTATAATGCACAGCCCACACTCTTACATGTAGTATAATGCACAGCCCATAGTCATACATGTAGTATAATGCACAGCCCATAGTCCTTACATGTAGTATAATGCACAGCCCATAGTCCATACATGTAGTATAATGCAGAGCCCATAGTCCTTACATGTAGTATAATGCACAGCCCATAGTCCTTACATGTAGTATAATGCACAGCCCATAGTCCATACATGTAGTATAATGCACAGCCCATAGTCCATACATGTAGTAGAATACACAGCCCATAGTCCATACATGTAGTATAATGCACAGACCATAGTCCATACATGTAGTATAATGCACAGCCCATAGTCCATACATGTAGTATAATGCACAGCCCACACTCTTACATGTAGTATAATGCACAGCCCACACTCTTACATGTAGTATAATGCACAGCCCATAGTCATTCATGTAGTATAATGCACAGCCCATAGTCCATACATGTAGTATAATGCACAGCCCATAGTCCATACATGTAGTATAATGCACAGCCCATAGTCATCCATGTAGTATAATGCACAGCCCACACTCTTACATGTAGTATAATGCACAACCCATAGTCCATACATGTAGTATAATGCACAGCCCATAGTCCATACATGTAGTATAATGCACAGCCCATAGTCATACATGTAGTATAATGCACAGCTCACACTCTTACATGTAGTATAGTGCACAGCCCACAGTCATCCATGTAGTCTAATGCACAGCTCACACTCTTACATGTAGTATAGTGCACAGCCCATAGTCCATACATGTAGTATAATGCACAGCCCATAGTCCATACATGTAGTATAATGCACAGCCCATAGTCATACATGTAGTATAACGCACAGCGCATAGTCATACATGTAGTATAATGCACATCCCATAGTCCTTACATGTAGTATAATGCACAGCTCATAGTCCATACATGTAGTATAATGCACAGCCCATAGTCGTACATGTAGTATAATGCACAGCGCATAGTCCTTACATGTAGTATAATGCACAGCTCATAGTCCATACATGTAGTATAATGCACAGACCATAGTCCATACATGTAGTATAATGTACAGCCCATAGTCCTTACATGTAGTATAATGCACAGCCCATAGTCATACATGTAGTATAATGCACAGCTCATAGTCCATCCATGTAGTATAATGCAGAGCCCATAGTCCGTACATGTAGTATAATGCACAGCCCATAGTCATACATGTAGTATAATGCACAGCCCATAGTCCTTACATGTAGTATAATGCACAGCTCATAGTCCATACATGTAGTATAATGCACAGACCATAGTCCATACATGTAGTATAATGCACAGCCCATAGTCCTTACATGTAGTATAATGCACAGCCCATAGTCCATACATGTAGTATAATGCACAGCCCATAGTCATACATGTAGTATAATGCACAGCCCATAGTCATACATGTAGTATAATGCACAGCCCACACTCATACATGTAGTATAATGCACAGCCCATAGTCCATACATGTAGTATAATGCACAGCCCATAGTCCATCCATGTAGTATAATGCACAGCCCATAGTCCATCCATGTAGTATAATGCACAGCCCATAGTCCGTACATGTAGTATAATGCACAGCCCATAGTCATACATGTAGTATAATGCACAGCCCATAGTCCTTACCTGTAGTATAATGCACAGCCCATAGTCGTACATGTAGTATAATGCACAGCGCATAGTCCTTACATGTAGTATAATGCACAGCTCATAGTCATACATGTAGTATAATGCACAGCCCATAGTCATACATGTAGTATAATGCACAGCTCATAGTCCATACATGTAGTATAATGCACAGCCCATAGTCCATACATGTAGTATAATGTACAGCCCGTAGTCCTTACATGTAGTATAATGCACAGCCCATAGTCATACATGTAGTATAATGCACAGCTCATAGTCCATCCATGTAGTATAATGCACAGCCCATAGTCCGTACATGTAGTATAATGCACAGCCCATAGTCATACATGTAGTATAATGCACAGCCCATAGTCCTTACATGTAGTATAATGCACAGCCCATAGTCCATACATGTAGTATAATGCACAGACCATAGTCCATACATGTAGTATAATGCACAGCTCATAGTCCATACATGTAGTATAATGCACAGACCATAGTCCATACATGTAGTATAATGCACAGCCCATAGTCCTTACATGTAGTATAATGCACAGCCCATAGTCCATACATGTAGTATAATGCACAGCCCATAGTCCATACATGTAGTATAATGCACAGCCCATACTCATCCATGTAGTATAATGCACAGCCCATAGTCCATCCATGTAGTATAATGCACAGCCCATAGTCCGTACATGTAGTATAATGCACAGCCCATAGTCCATCCATGTAGTATAATGCACAGCCCATAGTCCGTACATGTAGTATAATGCACAGCCTATAGTCCTTACATGTAGTATAATGCACAGCCCATAGTCCTTACATGTAGTATAATGCACAGACCATAGTCCATACATGTAGTATAATGCACAGCCCATAGTCCATACATGTAGTATAATGCACAGCCCATAGTCCTTACATGTAGTATAATGCACAGCCCATAGTCCGTACATGTAGTATAATGCACAGCCCACAGTCCATCCATGTAGTATAATGCACAGCCCATAGTCATCCATGTAGTATAATGCACAGCCCATAGTCATACATGTATAATGCACAGCCCATAGTCCATGGATGTAGTATAATGCACAGCCCATAGTCCATACATGTAGTATAATGCACAGCCCATAGTCCATACATGTAGTATAATGCACAGCCCACAGTCCATAGATGTAGTATAATGCACAGCCCGTAGTCCATACATGTAGTATAATGCACAGCCCATAGTCCATACATGTAGTATAATGCACAGCCCATAGTCCATACATGTAGTATAATGCACAGCCCATATTCTGTACATGTAGTATAATGCACAGCCCACACTCATACATGTAGTATAATGCACAGCCCACACTCTTACATGTAGTATAATGCATGGCCCATAGTCATCCATGTAGTATAATGCACAGCCCACAGTCATACATGTAGTATAATGCACAGCCCATAGTCATACATGTAGTATAATGCACAGCCCATAGCCATACATGTAGTATAATGCACAGCCCATAGTCATCCATGTATTATAATGCACAGCCCATAGTCATACATGTAGTATAATGCACAACCCATAGTCTCTACATGTAGTATAATGCACAGCCCATAGTCATACATGTAGTATAATGCACTGCCCACACTCTTACATGTAGTATAATGCACAGCCCATAGTCCATCCATGTAGTATAATGCAAAGCCCATAGTCATCCATGTAGTATAATGCACAGCCCATACTCATACATGTAGTATAATGTACAGCCCATAGTCCATACATGTAGTATAATGCACAGCCCATAGTCCATACATGTAGTATAATGCACAGCCCATAGTCCATACATGTAGTATAATGTACAGCCCATAGTCCATACATGTAGTATAATGCACAGCCCATAGTCCATACATGTAGTATAATGCACAGCCCATAGTCATACATGTATAATGCACAGCCCACAGTCATACATGTAGTATAATGCACAGCCCACAGTCATACATGTAGTATAATGCACAGCCCATACTCATACATGTAGTATAATGCACAGCCCACACTCTTACATGTAGTATAATGCACAGCCCATAGTCATACATGTAGTATAATGCACAGCCCTCACTCTTACATGTAGTATAATGCACAGCCCATAGTCATACATGTAGTATAATGCACAGCCCACAGTCATACATGTAGTATAATGCACAGCCCACACTCTTACATGTAGTGTAATGCACAGCCCATAGTCATACATGTAGTATAATGCACAGCCCACAGTCATACATGTAGTATAATGCACAGCCCACACTCTTACATGTAGTATAATGCACAGCCCATAGTCATACATGTAGTATAATGCACAGCCCACAGTCATACATGTAGTATAATACACAGCCCATAGTCATACATGTAGTATAATGCACAGCCCATAGTCATACATGTAGTATAATGCACAGCCCACACTCTTACATGTAGTATAATGCACAGCCCATAGTCCATACATGTAGTATAATGCACAGCCCATAGTCATACATGTAGTATAATGCACAACCCATAGTCTCTACATGTAGTATAATGCACAGCCCATAGTCATACATGTAGTATAATGCACTGCCCACACTCTTACATGTAGTATAATGCACAGCCCACAGTCCATCCATGTAGTATAATGCAAAGCCCATAGTCATCCATGTAGTATAATGCACAGCCCATACTCATACATGTAGTATAATGTACAGCCCATAGTCCATACATGTAGTATAATGCACAGCCCATAGTCCATACATGTAGTATAATGCACAGCCCATAGTCCATACATGTAGTATAATGTACAGCCCATAGTCCATACATGTAGTATAATGCACAGCCCATAGTCCATACATGTAGTATAATGCACAGCCCATAGTCATACATGTATAATGCACAGCCCACAGTCATACATGTAGTATAATGCACAGCCCACAGTCATACATGTAGTATAATGCACAGCCCATACTCATACATGTAGTATAATGCACAGCCCACACTCTTACATGTAGTATAATGCACAGCCCATAGTCATACATGTAGTATAATGCACAGCCCTCACTCTTACATGTAGTATAATGCACAGCCCATAGTCATACATGTAGTATAATGCACAGCCCACACTCTTACATGTAGTGTAATGCACAGCCCATAGTCATACATGTAGTATAATGCACAGCCCACAGTCATACATGTAGTATAATGCACAGCCCATAGTCATACATGTAGTATAATGCACAGCCCACACTCTTACATGTAGTGTAATGCACAGCCCATAGTCATACATGTAGTATAATGCACAGCCCACAGTCATACATGTAGTATAATGCACAGCCCACACTCTTACATGTAGTGTAATGCACAGCCCATAGTCATACATGTAGTATAATGCACAGCCCACAGTCATACATGTAGTATAATGCACAGCCCACACTCTTACATGTAGTATAATGCACAGCCCATAGTCATACATGTAGTATAATGCACAGCCCACAGTCATACATGTAGTATAATACACAGCCCATAGTCATACATGTAGTATAATGCACAGCCCATAGTCATACATGTAGTATAATGCACAGCCCACACTCTTACATGTAGTATAATGCACAGCCCATAGTCCATACATGTAGTATAATGCACAGCCCATACTCATACATGTAGTATAATGCACAGCCTACACTCTTACATCTAGTATAATGCACAGCCCACACTCTTACATCTAGTATAATACACAGCCCATAGTCCATACATGTAGTATAATGCACAGCCCATAGTCATACATGTAGTATAATGCACAGCCCACACTCTTACATGTAGTATAATGCACAGCCCATAGTCATACATGTAGTATAATGCACAGCCCACACTCTTACATGTAGTATAATGCACAGCCCATAGTCCATACATGTAGTATAATGCACAGCCCACACTCTTACATGTAGTATAATGCACAGCCCATAGTCCTTACATGTAGTATAATGCACAGCCCATAGTCATACATGTAGTATAATGCACAGCCCATAGTCATACATGTAGTATAATGCACAGCCCACACTCTTACATGTAGTATAATGCACAGCCCATAGTCATACATGTAGTATAATGCACAGCCCATAGTCCTTACATGTAGTATAATGCACAGCCCACACTCTTACATGTAGTATAATGCACAGCCCATAGTCCATACATGTAGTATAATGCACAGACCATAGTCTACACATGTAGTATAATGCACAGTGCATAGTCCATACATGTAGTATAATGCACAGCCCATAGTCCATACATGTAGTATAATGCACAGCCCATAGTCCATACATGTAGTATAATGCACAGCCCACACTCTTACATGTAGTATAATGCACAGCCCATAGTCCTTACATGTAGTATAATGCACAGCCCATAGTCATCCATGTAGTATAATGCACAGCCCATAGTCATACATGTAGTATAATGCATAGCCCATAGTCCTTACATGTAGTATAATGCACAGCCCACACTCTTACATGTAGTATAATGCACAGCCCATAGTCCATACATGTAGTATAATGCACAGTGCATAGTCCATACATGTAGTATAATGCACAGCCCACACTCTTACATGTAGTATAATGCACAGCCCATAGTCTATACATGTAGTATAATGCACAGTGCATAGTCCATACATGTAGTATAATGCACAGCCCACACTCTTACAAACCAGGGGAGAAGTCCTGAGGAGATAATTTGCATATTCCCACTGCATTTTGGGGTAAGTGAAGAGTCTCCGCGAGCTCAAAGAACACTGGATTTTGGCTGTTGGAGCTGAAAAGTGGACATCGGTAAACCAGGGGAGGAGTCCTGAGGGGATAATTTGCATATTCCCACTGCATTTTGGGGTAAGTGAAGAGTCTCCGCGAGCTCAAAGAACACTGGATTTTGGCTGTTGGAGCTGAAAAGAGGACATCGGTAAACCAGGGGAGGAGTCCTGAGGAGATAATTTGCATATTCCCACTGCATTTTGGGGTAAGTGAAGAGTCTCCGCGAGCTCAAAGAACACTGGATTTTGGCTGTTGGAGCTGAAAAGAGGACATCGCTAAACCAGGGGAGAAGTCCTGAGGAGATAATTTGCATATTCCCACTGCATTTTGGGGTAAGTGAAGAGTCTCCGCGAGCTCAAAGAACACTGGATTTTGGCTGTTGGAGCTGAAAAGAGGACATCGGTAAACCAGTGGAGGAGTCCTGAGGAGATAATTTGCATATTCCCACTGCATTTTGGGGTAAGTGAAGAGTCTCCGCGAGCTCAAAGAACACTGGATTTTGGCTGTTGGAGCTGAAAAGAGGACATCGGTAAACCAGGGGAGAAGTCCTGAGGAGATAATTTGCATATTCCCACTGCATTTTGGGGTAAGTGAAGAGTCTCCGCGAGCTCAAAGAACACTGGATTTTGGCTGTTGGAGCTGAAAAGAGGACATCGGTAAACCAGGGGAGAAGTCCTGAGGAGATAATTTGCATATTCCCACTGCATTTTGGGGTAAGTGAAGAGTCTCCGCGAGCTCAAAGAACACTGGATTTTGGCTGTTGGAGCTGAAAAGAGGACATCGGTAAACCAGGGGAGAAGTCCTGAGGAGATAATTTGCATATTCCCACTGCATTTTGGGGTAAGTGAAGAGTCTCCGCGAGCTCAAAGAACACTGGATTTTGGCTGTTGGAGCTGAAAAGAGGACATCGGTAAACCAGTGGAGGAGTCCTGAGGAGATAATTTGCATATTCCCACTGCATTTTGGGGTAAGTGAAGAGTCTCCGCGAGCTCAAAGAACACTGGATTTTGGCTGTTGGAGCTGAAAAGAGGACATCGGTAAACCAGGGGAGAAGTCCTGAGGAGATAATTTGCATATTCCCACTGCATTTTGGGGTAAGTGAAGAGTCTCCGCGAGCTCAAAGAACACTGGATTTTGGCTGTTGGAGCTGAAAAGAGGACATCGGTAAACCAGTGGAGGAGTCCTGAGGAGATAATTTGCATATTCCCACTGCATTTTGGGGTAAGTGAAGAGTCTCCGCGAGCTCAAAGAACACTGGATTTTGGCTGTTGGAGCTGAAAAGAGGACATCGGTAAACCAGGGGAGGAGTCCTGAGGAGATAATTTGCATATTCCCACTGCATTTTGGGGTAAGTGAAGAGTCTCCGCGAGCTCAAAGAACACTGGATTTTGGCTGTTGGAGCTGAAAAGAGGACATCGATAAACCGCGCGCCGGTCGGCGCGCGCATTTTGAAGCTTTTTTTTTAAGCTTTTTTCACTGTTTTCAGAACATTAACAATAAGAACATGGAAGAGTCCAGGAGCCATTTGGTGAGCTGCATATCCTGCTACATGTTCACAGACTTGCCAGTGGAAAAGCCAAACTTCACATGCCAGAAATGCAAGCTTGTGTCCCTGTTGGAGGAAAAGTTGCGAAATCTAGAAGAGAGGTTAACTACCTTGAAAATCATTAAGGAAGGTGAAGAGTTCTTAGACAGAGCAGAATTATCTCTTCATGATTCAGAAAGAGAAGAAATTCGAACTACACCTGACGAAACAGAGGAATGGAAGCATGTGACCCACAGAAGCAGGAGGATCGAGAGGCAGTCAGCACCCATACTGCTCAGGAACCAGTACCAGGCTCTCACGCAGGAGAACCATGAAGAAATACAGCAAAATAAGACTTTGCCAGCAATGAATAACCTTGTAAGCCCTCAAAATCCTCCTGGATGGAGAAAGAAGAATGTTGTGAAGAAAAAACGGAGAGTGGTGGTCATGGGGGATTCCCTGTTAAGAGGAACAGAGGCCGCTATCTGCAGACCAGACATAACCTCAAGAGAAATGTGCTGTCTTCCAGGAGCAAAAATTAAAGATGTGTCTGACAGGATATCAAGACTCTTCAGACCTACAGATCACTACCCATTCCTGCTAATACATGTGGGGACAAATGACACTGCAAGAAAGGACCTGGAAACCATCTGCAGTGACTTTGAAGACTTAGGCAAGAAAGTGAAAGAATTGGGAGCGCAGGTGGTCTTCTCATCCATCCTCCCAGTGGATGGCCATGGAACAATGAGGTGGAATAAGATTCTACAGGTGAACAACTGGCTACGTCGATGGTGCCGTCAACAAGGATTTGGATTTCTGGATCACGGAATGAATTACCTATACGATGGACTACTTGCTAGAGATGGGGTGCACCTTACGAAGACTGGAAAACATGTATTTGGAAGTCGCCTTGCTACACTCATCAGAAGAGCTTTAAACTAGAACAACGTGGGAAGGGAAGCAAAAGGCCAGAAAAAGCCATACAACTGACAAATACTATTGAGATCTCTGCTACTGGAAGTGGAAAGGAAGAACAAAGACAAAACAATTTAAATAATAAAAATATGGGAGGAAGAGAAACCAATCACAAACTAAAATGTTTTTATACAAATGCACAAAGCATGGGCAACAAACAAGGAGAATTGGAACTACTAATGCAGGAAAAGGAATATGATGTCATTGGAATCACTGAAACTTGGTGGGACGATACACATGATTGGAATAAAAGGCTAAAAGGATACAACTTATTTGCAAGAAACAGACTTGATAAACGAGGAGGAGGTGTTGCATTGTATGTTAGAAAAGCGTATATCTGCACAGAGATTGAAGCTTCAGAGACTGGGAGTTCTGTGGAAACTGTTTGGGTAAGAATACAAGGAGAGAACAACGGAAAGGACACCATTGTAGGCATTTACTACAGGCCACCTGGGCAAGCTGAAGATATGGATGAACTCTTTATGTATCAAATGACCAAGTTCTCCAAAAAATATGACGTAGTGGTCATGGGAGATTTCAACTATCCAGACATTTGTTGGGAATCTCTCTCAAGTAAAACTAACAGGTCAAGCAAATTCTTATCCTCTCTTGCTGACAACTTTATCTTCCAAAAGGTAGGGGAGAAAACAAGGGGATCTGCTACTTTGGATCTAATCCTTATAAACAGGGAGGAAATGGTTGAGGAGGTAAAGGTGGCTGGGACCCTAGGAGGCAGCGATCATGCTATTATAGAATTTTGGATAACTAGAGGAGGAAGACATGTGAAGACTCAAACTTCAAGGTTAGATTTTAGAAAGGCAGATTTTAAGAGACTCAGAAAGAGAATAGGAGGGATCCAATGGCTGGATGTCCTTAAGGACAAAAATGTCCAGGAAGGATGGGAAATTTTTAAAAATGAGATTCTCAAAGCACAATCGTTAATAATCCCGAAAAGTAGGAAGAATGGGAAGCATTTAAGGAAACCAGGATGGATGAACACAGAACTTAAACACATGCTAAAAAGAAAGAAAGAAATGTTTATTAAATGGAAAGAGGGAGGCATATCTAAAGAAGATTATAATGCAGTCTGCAGATCCTGCAGGGCACGTATCAGGTTAGCTAAAGCTGACAATGAATTAAGGCTTGCAAGAGATGTCAAAAGCAATAAAAAAGGATTTTGGGGGTATGTCAAAAGTAAAAGAAAAGTCAAAGATGCTATAGGATTTTTACAGGATGAAAATGGAGAAATGGTAAGAGAGGATGTTGAGAAGGCCGAACTTTTTAATTCCTATTTTGCATCTGTTTTCTCTCAGAAACAAAATGTAACATCAACTGATCTTCACTGTCCTTTTAAAGGAATGGAGGAATCCAAGTTATCTGTAAACAGAAAGATTGTGAGGGAATTTTTAGCTAACATAAATGAGTTCAAGTCTCCAGGTCCAGATGAATTACACCCCAGAGTACTGAAGGAGATCGTAGAAGAAATTTTAGAACCACTCTCCATAATCTTTGAAAATTCTTGGAGAACAGGAGAAGTCCCAGAAGACTGGAGAAGAGCAAATGTTGTTCCTATCTTCAAAAAGGGGAAGAAGGTGGACCCAGGGAACTATAGGCCGGTGAGTCTGACTTCTATACCAGGAAAGATCTTTGAACAAATTATTAAACAACATGTATGTAAGTACATGGATAAGAATGAAGTGATTAACCAGAGTCAGCATGGGTTTGTAACTAACAAGTCATGTCAGACTAACTTAATTTCCTTCTATGACAGAATCACTGACTGGGTGGATCAGGGAAATGCTGTAGATATAGTATATCTTGACTTCAGCAAAGCATTTGACAAAGTATCTCACACCATCCTTATTGAAAAAATGACCAAGTATGCAATGGACCAGGCAACTGTTAGGTGGATTCATAACTGGCTTAGTGATCGGACTGAAAGGGTGGTTGTAAATGGCTTCACATCCAGCTGGATGAATGTCTCAAGTGGGGTACCACAGGGCTCCGTCCTGGGACCTGTATTGTTCAACATCTTTATCAATGATTTAGATGAAGGAATTGAGGGTAAACTGATTAAATTTGCTGATGACACAAAGCTAGGAGGGATAGCTAATACTAGAGAAGAGAGAGAGAGGATTCAAAAAGACCTAAATAAACTGGAGCAGTGGGCAGCAAACAACAGAATGGTTTTTAACAGGGAAAAATGCAAAGTACTACATCTGGGCAATAAAAATGAAAAAAGCATATACAGAATGGGAGGAATAGAGCTAAGCAACAGTACATGTGAAAAAGACTTAGGTATACTAATAGATCATAGACTGAACATGAGTCAACAGTGTGATGCAGCAGCAAAAAAGGCAAATACAATTCTGGGATGTATTAACAGAAGCATACAGTCTAGATCACGTGAAGTCATTATCGGTCTTTACTCCTCTTTGGTCAGACCTCATCTGGAATACTGTGTACAGTTTTGGGCACCACATTTTAAAAAAGACATAGACAAACTGGAGCAAGTTCAGAGAAGAGCGACCAGAATGGTGACTGGTCTGCAAACCATGTCCTATGAGGAACGGTTGCAGGATTTGGGAATGTTTAGCTTGCAAAAAAGAAGACTGAGAGGAGACTTAATAGCTGTCTACAAATATGTCAAGGGCTGTCACATTGTAGAAGGATCATCTTTATTCTCATTTGCACCAGGAAAGACTAGAAGCAATGGGATGAAACTAAATGGGAGGAGACACAGATTAGATATTAGAAAAAACTTTTTGACAGTTAGGGTGATTAATGAGTGGAACAGGCTGCCACGAGAGGTGGTGAGTTCCCCTTCAATGGACGTCTTCAAACAGAGGCTGGACAGACATCTGTCTGAGATGATCTAGTGAATCCTGCTTTGAGCAGGGGGTTGGACCAGATGACCCAGGAGGTCCCTTCCAACTCTACCATTCTATGATTCTATGATTCTATGTAGTATAATGCACAGCCCATAGTCATCCATGTAGTATAATGCACAGCCCATAGTCCATACATGTAGTATAATGCACAGCCCATAGTCCATACATGTAGTATAATGCACAGCCCATAGTCATACATGTAGTATAATGCACAGCCCATAGTCCATACATGTAGTATAATGCACAGCCCATACTCATACATGTAGTATAATGCACAGCCCATAGTCCATACATGTAGTATAATGCACAGCCCACACTCTTACATGTAGTATAATGCACAGCCCATACTCATACATGTAGTATAATGCACAGCTCATACTCTTACATGTAGTATAATGCACAGCCCATACTCATACATGTAGTATAATGCACAGCCCATAGTCCATCCATGTAGCATAATGCACAACCCACAGTCATCCATGTAGTATAATGCACAGCTCATACTCTTACATGTAGTATAATGCACAACCCATAGTCATACATGTAGTATAATGCACAGCGCATAGTCATACATGTAGTATAATGCACAGCGCATAGTCCTCACATGTAGTATAATGCACAGCTCATAGTCCATACATGTAGTATAATGCACAGCCCATAGTCATACATGTAGTATAATGCACAGCGCATAGTCCTTACATGTAGTATAATGCACAGCCCATAGTCCATCCATGTAGTATAATGCACAGCCCATAGTCCATACATGTAGTATAATGTACAGCCCATACTCATACATGTAGTATAATGCACAGCCCATAGTCCTTACATGTAGTATAATGCACAGCCCATAGTCCATCCATGTAGTATAATGCACAGCCCATAGTCCGTACATGTAGTATAATGCACAGCCCATAGTCCATACATGTAGTATAATGTACAGCCCATACTCATACATGTAGTATAATGCACAGCCCATAGTCCTTACATGTAGTATAATGCACAGCCCATAGTCCATCCATGTAGTATAATGCACAGCCCATAGTCCGTACATGTAGTATAATGCACATCCCATAGTCCATACATGTAGTATAATGCACAGCCCATAGTCCTTACATGTAGTATAATGCACAGCTCATAGTCCATACATGTAGTATAATGCACAGCCCACACTCTTACATGTAGTATAATGCACAGCCCACACTCTTACATGTAGTATAATGCACAGCCCACACTCTTACATGTAGTATAATGCACAGCCCATAGTCCTTACATGTAGTATAATGCACAGCCCATAGTCCATACATGTAGTATAATGCACAGCCCATAGTCCTTACATGTAGTATAATGCACAGCTCATAGTCCATATGTAGCACCCTGAGGATTCGGCTGCTACAGGGGTATTGCACCTCACGCCAGAGGTGTGGTATTCCACTCCCGGGTAAGGATGGAGTGTGGAACTGAGCTCAGTAGGCTGCATACACTACATACATCCCATTTCCGGGGGACAGACCGATGGTACTCCCACCAGTTTATGTGCAGGTACGATAGTGTCTGTCCCTGGCTGGAGTGGGAGGGGGGTGGAACATCCCAGTAGTGTAGGGGCAGATAGGGGGAACAGTCTGGGTAAAGCTAGGAGCTCATTGGGTGCTGGTCACCTGAGCTCACACATAGAGGGAGTATATAAGGTGGGAACCATCTTAGATCAGGGTCAGACAGGCAGACAGCTACTAGTCAGTCTGTTGTAGAGGGTCAAGCAGTCCTGAAAGAAGAGAGAGAGGAGTCAGAAGGACCCAGAGGGGAAGAAGAGGGAACCCCAAGAGCCCAAATACAAGCAACAGGGTGAAGGGTTGGCACAAGGGTACCGGATCCCAAGCTGGTGGAGGGCACTAATCCTCAGCCAGAGACCGGAGGTTGTGGGCAGGATCTGCCACGACCCCCCACTAAATCCACCAGGAAGGCAGACCAAGTATAGGGTCAGGGAACCCAGAAGAGGTGTACCCACCAAGAGACCCGAGGGAGCCGGACATAGGTGGATCCCTGGTGGGGAAGGCCAGAGAAAAGGAATGTCAGAAAGGGAGCTCAGGATCACGCTCCAGAATTACCTGGGGGTTGGCCGAGTCCAGGACCTGGTGGACGCAGCACGGCTCGGGCGGTCACTCAAGGCCGGAGTGACCAGAACAACAGCAGTAAGTAAAAACCCTGAACTGCACAGCCCGACTCTGAGTCTTAATACCATCCTCACTGCACCACCACAACCACCACCCTCTACAACTGACCCCCTGAGGCTATACCCCTCCCGTTGGGGGTTATACTACCAGAAGCTGCACACACACCACCAGCCTCAGCGGACCCTGCTGCAGCGGCGGCCGTATTGACCGCAAATCAACGGGTGGCGTAGTCGACACTAAAGAACATCCAGCAACATCTGTAGGACTGCCACACACTGAGCTTGACACCCTGGGCACGGACCGGGTCACCGCCACTCGGAGACTACAACCCCCATCTGATCCGGCTCCGGGTATCCCCCAAACAACACTGGCCCAGGGGGAGCGTCAACTTTGGCGTAGTCGGCAGGATCTCGTGCCCGCAACAACCGGGTACTGCGTGCCTGAAGAAAAGTTCACCGTTACCTCAAAAAGAAGTCTCCCGCCGGTTCCGGAGGGTCCCCGCCAACGGACCCCATCACAGGTCGTTTCCCGCCGGTTGTCCGCCATTTGCAGCTTTTTCCCGCCATCCATGGAGTTTCCCGCCACTGGGAGACGATTCCCGCCATTTCCAAAGATTTCCCGCCTTGGAAGAGCGGACGCCATTATGGGCGTGCCAGAGGGTGGCAAAAGGCCACCTCCAATCGTGGGCCAGGTCGAAGAATGGCGCCAAAAGCGGAAACCGCGCCCACCAACAGAGACTGTGATGCTGGAAGTGTCCATCAGCGTGAGAGAACTGCCCCTGGAACTGACAATCACAAAGTTGCCCCGGGACCACCTTCAATGTGGGCGGAGACGGAACAAAAGAGAGAAGATGGGTGCAGCCTGGAGGAGTCTGGAGAGAGCGCACCCGGAGACAAGAAGTCTGGAGAGGACTCCGGAGAAGCTGTACCCGGAGATGGAGGGAGAGGCAGGCAGCACCGACCCAGTGGTCAGGAGCCTGCTGCAAGCAACAACCCCACTAGGCTTAGTGGAGATCCTAGCACAGCTCCCCCGAGACCGGGAGTGTGCACAGACCGCGCTGGAGCGCCTCGCACGGAGGATGGCCCAGGTGCAGCAAGACACGCTGACGGAGTGGAGCCGTGAGATGGCCCAGCAGACCGGAACCCGTCAGCGGAGCACGCCACCCGAGACGAGGAGACAGACCGCCTCTGAGGATGGTGCAGGAGGAGTGAAGGCCGGAGACGGCGCCGAGGACGGAGCTGAACGGACGGAGGCAGGTAAAGGGGACGTCTCTACCCCGAGCCGAGAAACCGTGTACCTGTCCCAGCTCCCCGTCGCAGAGCCCGAATTTCCCCCTGCCGTGCCCGTCGCTGCATCGTCACCGTGCCGGACTAGGCCTCAAGTAGAAGCTGCGGCCGCGACCCCTGTGACGTCACACGCCTCGACCCTGAGCGCGACCAAACAGGAAATACCATCGGCCTGGTCGCAAGGCCTAGTACCCCCGGGCGCCGCAATTCCAACAGCGCCCCCTACCTCCGCGGAGCCACCGGCCTGGTCGCAGGGCCGAGTACCCCCGGGCGCCGCCGTCCTTACGGTGCCCTTTACCTTTAGGGTGCCCCAAGCCTGGTCGCAAGGCCTGGTCAACCCGGGCGCCGCTACCATCAACGCGCCCTCAACATCTCGAGTGCCGCACCTGGGCGAAGATCTATTTGCCCAGCACACGTGCCCGGATGGGCAGCCCTTTGTATGGCCCCAGGAGTACTACCAACTGGAACTCCAAAGAGCAAGGCCCCTGTGCGAGCCCCTGATTCCGGCTCCGAAGCCCGTCAGGAGAACCCCGCTCCCGCTAGAAGAAGCACAATTCGAGTGGGACCCCACCGGAGGAGACCTCATGGGGTTCACTCAAGAAACGCGGGCAGCCGCAGCAGAGCGAGTGGAGTGCTGCCGCCAGCAGTTGGCAGCCTTCGAGCAAGAGCGGAAAGAGAGGCGGATCCGTGAGCAGCGGCTGCAGGAACAGAGCGCAGGGCAGAAGAGCCGGACCAGGAGGAACCCCCGTGCAGCCCACGGTCCCCGTACCACCGGGACTGTGATTAAATTCAACCTGCAGCATGGGTGGGGCTTCATAAGAGACCATCATACCCCCGGCGACGTCTTTGTAACCCGCAGAGACGAAGAAAGCCATCTGCCGGAGGGACACAGAGGTCGTGACCTGTACGTAGGGGACGAGGTCACGTTCACCCGGCACAAATGTGCCAAAGGACCCTACGCCCTCCATGTGCATCGCCTGACGGAGGAGGAGCTGCGGTGTGAGGAGGAGCAAGAGGACCCGGACGGGTCTGAAGATAAAGAAGGAGCAGGAGGACGCCGTCGTTAAAGTACGGTAAAGAGACTGTAAATAGTTACCTGTCGGGGTACAGTGAACTGTTGCTGCTTTAAATATGTCCCCGTTGGGACAAGTGTAAACTGTTAACCTGTGTGTCCCTTAATCCAACTGACCGAGGACTGAGAGCGGTCATTCCTTCCTTATACCTGGCCGAGGACTGAGAGCGGCCACTTTCCCCTTGTATATAGTTGCGCTTCCTAAGGCGCCCCCTACCGGTTTTATAGGAAACTGTTGTTTTTCTTGAAGAGACTGTCGCACTTTACCCGGTCACAAGTTGCACCGTGGCCGGAGGAACAAGAATGTTATTTATGAAAAGTTTATGCTGATAATATATGATGTTTTATATGTTTATGTTTTATGAAAAAAAAATGTATGTTTATGGATTTTTATTCTCTTACAGCCCGAGGACGTGCTGTGATTTACCAGGGGGGAATGTAGCACCCTGAGGATTCGGCTGCTACAGGGGTATTACACCTCAAGCCAGAGGTGTGGTATTCCACTCCCGGGTAAGGATGGAGTGTGGAACTGAGCTCAGTAGGCTGCATACACTACATACATCCCATTTCCGGGGGACAGACCGACGGTACTCCCACCAGTTTATGTGCAGGTACGATAGTGTCTGTCCCTGGCTGGAGTGGGAGGGGGGTGGAACATCCCAGTAGTGTAGGGGCAGATAGGGGGAGCAGTCTGGGTAAAGCTAGGAGCTCATTGGGTGCTGGTCACCTGAGCTCACACATAGAGGGAGTATATAAGGTGGGAACCATCTTAGATCAGGGTCAGACAGGCAGACAGCTACTAGTCAGTCTGTTGTAGAGGGTCAAGCAGTCCTGAAAGAAGAGAGAGAGGAGTCAGAAGGACCCAGAGGGGAAGAAGAGGGAACCCCAAGAGCCCAAATACAAGCAACAGGGTGAAGGGTTGGCACAAGGGTACCGGATCCCAAGCTGGTGGAGGGCACTAATCCTCAGCCAGAGACCGGAGGTTGTGGGCAGGATCTGCCACGACCCCCCACTAAATCCACCAGGAAGGCAGACCAAGTATAGGGTCAGGGAACCCAGAAGAGGTGTACCCACCAAGAGACCCGAGGGAGCCGGACATAGGTGGATCCCTGGTGGGGAAGGCCAGAGAAAAGGAACGTCAGAAAGGGAGCTCAGGATCACGCTCCAGAATTACCTGGGGGTTGGCCGAGTCCAGGACCTGGTGGACGCAGCACGGCTCGGGCGGTCACTCAAGGCCAGAGTGACCAGAACAACAGCAGTAAGTAAAAACCCTGAACTGCACAGCCCGACTCTGAGTCTTAATACCATCCTCACTGCACCACCACAACCACCACCCTCTACAACTGACCCCCTGAGGCTATACCCCTCCCGTTGGGGGTTATACTACCAGAAGCTGCACACACACCACCAGCCTCAGCGGACCCTGCTGCAGCGGCGGCCGTATTGACCGCAAATCAACGGGTGGCGTAGTCGACACTAAAGAACATCCAGCAACATCTGTAGGACTGCCACACACTGAGCTTGACACCCTGGGCACGGACCGGGTCACCGCCACTCGGAGACTACAACCCCCATCTGATCCGGCTCCGGGTATCCCCCAAACAACACTGGCCCAGGGGGCGCGTCACATACATGTAGTATAATGCACAACCCATAGTCCATACATGTAGTATAATGCACAGCCCATAGTCTTACATGTAGTATAATGCACAGCCCACAGTCATCCATGTAGTATAATGCACAGCCCATAGTCCATCCATGTAGTATAATGCACAGCCCATAGTCCATCCATGTAGTATAATGCACAGCCCACAGTCATCCATGTAGTATAATGCACAGCTCATAGTCATACATGTAGTATAATGCACAGCGCATAGTCATACATGTAGTATAATGCACAGCGCATAGTCATACATGTAGTATAATGCACAGCGCATAGTCATACATGTAGTATAATGCACAACCCATAGTCATACATGTAGTATAATGCACAGCGCATAGTCATACATGTAGTATAATGCACAGCGCATAGTCCTTACATGTAGTATAATGCACAGCTCATAGTCCATACATGTAGTATAATGCACAGCCCATAGTCATACATGTAGTATAATGCACAGCGCATAGTCCTTACATGTAGTATAATGCACAGCTCATAGTCCATCCATGTAGTATAATGCACAGCCCATAGTCCATACATGTAGTATAATGTACAGCCCATAGTCCGTACATGTAGTATAATGCACAGCCCATAGTCATACATGTAGTATAATGCACATCGCATAGTCATACATGTAGTATAATGCACAACCCATAGTCATACATGTAGTATAATGCACAGCGCATAGTCCTTACATGTAGTATAATGCACAGCGCATAGTCCATACATGTAGTATAATGCACAGCCCATAGTCCATACATGTAGTATAATGTACAGCCCATAGTCCATACATGTAGTATAATGTACAGCCCATAGTCCGTACATGTAGCATAATGCACAGCCCATAGTCCATATATGTAGTATAATGCACAGCCCATACTCATACATGTAGGATAATGCACAGCCCATAGTCCATCCATGTAGTATAATGCACAGCCCATAGTCCGTACATGTAGTATAATGCACAGCCCATAGTCATACATGTAGTATAATGCACAGCTCATAGTCCATACATGTAGTATAATGCACAGACCATAGTCCATACATGTAGTATAATGCACAGCCCATAGTCCTTACATGTAGTATAATGCACAGCCCATAGTCCATACATGTAGTATAATGCACAGCCCATAGTCCATACATGTAGTATAATGCACAGCCCATAGTCCTTACATGTAGTATAATGCACTGCCCATAGTCATACATGTAGTATAATGCACAGCCCATAGTCCGTACATGTAATATAATGCACAGCCCATAGTCATCCATATAGTATAATGCAGAGCCCATAGTCCTTACATGTAGTATAATGCACAGCCCATAGTCATACATGTAGTATAATGCACAGCCCATAGTCCTTACATGTAGTATAATGCACAGCTCATAGTCCATACATGTAGTATAATGCACAGCCCATACTCATACATGTAGTATAATGCACAGACCATAGTCCATACATGTAGTATAATGCACAGCCCATACTCATACATGTAGTATAATGCACAGCCCATAGTCCGTACATGTAATATAATGCACAGCCCATAGTCATCCATATAGTATAATGCAGAGCCCATAGTCCTTACATGTAGTATAATGCACAGCCCATAGTCATACATGTAGTATAATGCACAGCCCATAGTCCTTACATGTAGTATAATGCACAGCTCATAGTCCATACATGTAGTATAATGCACAGCCCATACTCATACATGTAGTATAATGCACAGCCCATAGTCCGTACATGTAGTATAATGCACAGCCCATAGTCATCCATATAGTATAATGCACAGCCCATAGTCCATACATGTAGTATAATGCACAGCCCATACTCATACATGTAGTATAATGCACAGCCCATACTCATACATGTAGTATAATGCACAGCCCATGGTCCATACATGTAGTATAATGCACAGCCCACACTCATACATGTAGTATAATGCACAGCCCATAGTCCATACATGTAGTATAATGCACAGCCCATACTCATACATGTAGTATAATGCACAGCCCATACTCATACATGTAGTATAATGCACAGCCCATAGTCCGTACATGTAGTATAATGCACAGCCCATAGTCATCCATATAGTATAATGCAGAGCCCATAGTCCATCCATGTAGTATAATTCGCAGCCCATAGTCCATACATGTAGTATAATGCACAGTCCATACATGTAGTATAATGCACAGCCCATACTCATACATGTAGTATAATGCACAGCCCATACTCATACATGTAGTATAATGCACATCCCATAGTCATCCATATAGTATAATGCACAGCCCATAGTCCATACATGTAGTATAATGCACAGCCCATACTCATACATGTAGTATAATGCACAGCCCATACTCATACATGTAGTATAATGCACAGCCCATGGTCCATACATGTAGTATAATGCACAGCCCATAGTCATCCATATAGTATAATGCACAGCCCATAGTCCATACATGTAGTATAATGCACAGCCCATACTCATACATGTAGTATAATGCACAGCCCATAGTCCATACATGTAGTATAATGCACAGCCCATACTCATACATGTAGTATAATGCACAGCCCATGGTCCATACATGTAGTATAATGCACAGCCCACACTCATACATGTAGTATAATGCACAGCCCATAGTCCATACATGTAGTATAATGCACAGCCCATAGTCCATACATGTAGTATAATGCACAGCCCATAGTCCATACATGTAGTATAATGCACAGCCCATACTCATACATGTAGTATAATGCACAGCCCATGGTCCATACATGTAGTATAATGCACAGCCCATAGTCCATACATGTAGTATAATGCACAGCCCATAGTCCATACATGTAGTATAATGCACAGCCCATAGTCATACATGTAGTATAATGCACAGCCCACACTCATACATGTAGTATAATGCACAGCCCACACTCTTACATGTAGTATAATGCACAGCCCATAGTCCATACATGTAGTATAATGCACAGACCATAGTCCATACATGTAGTATAATGCACAGCCCATAGTCCATACATGTAGTATAATGCACAGCCCATAGTCATACATGTAGTATAATGCACAGCCCATAGTCCATCCATGTAGTATAATGCACAGCCCATAGTCCATACATGTAGTATAATGCACAGCCCATAGTCCATACATGTAGTATAATGCACAGCCCATAGTCCATACATGTAGTATAATGCACAGCCCATAGTCCATACATGTAGTATAATGCACAGCCCATAGTCATACATGTAGTATAATGCACAGCCCACACTCATACATGTAGTATAATGCACAGCCCACACTCTTACATGTAGTATAATGCACAGCCCATAGTCCATACATGTAGTATAATGCACAGCCCATAGTCCATACATGTAGTATAATGCACAGCCCATACTCATACATGTAGTATAATGCACAGCCCATAGTCCATACATGTAGTATAATGCACAGCCCATAGTCCATACATGTAGTATAATGCACAGCCCATAGTCCATACATGTAGTATAATGCACAGCCCATAGTCCATACATGTAGTATAATGCACAGACCATAGTCCATACATGTAATATAATGCACAGCCCATAGTCCATACATGTAGTATAATGCACAGCCCATAGTCCATACATGTAGTATAATGCACAGCCCATAGTCATACATGTAGTATAATGCACAGCCCATAGTCCATACATGTAGTATAATGCACAGCCCATAGTCCATACATGTAGTATAATGCACAGACCATTGTCCATACATGTAATATAATGCACAGCCCATAGTCCATACATGTAATATAATGCACAGCCCATAGTCCATACATGTAGTATAATGCACAGCCCATAGTCATACATGTAGTATAATGCACAGCCCATAGTCCATACATGTAGTATAATGCACAGTCCACACTCTTACATGTAGTATTATGGCAAAGGGCACCGTGTAGTCGCTGATTTAAAGAAAACAGAACATTATACTCGCCTTCTCTCTGCTCCCTCGCCGCTCGGTGTCTTCTTTCTGGAGCTGCCGCTGACTTCAGCTGCAAGTGACAGGAGAGCATGATGTTACTTCCATGCGCCCCCTATTGGCGTACATGCCGATGTCAGCTGCTGGCCTCTGATTGGTCAGCAGCGTGTATTGTGGCACTTCAGCTGAATGTCAGTCCGAGAACACACATCCAGCTGAAGTAGGGGTCGGTCGCAGGAGCCACTGCGGTCATTAAGCCTCTCAATATAATGCTCTCATAGTACCTCTATTTCCCCACACCGTATAATGTTCTCACAGTACCACCATCCCCCCACATACAGTATAATGTTCTCACAGTACCGCCATCCCGCCACATACAGTATAATGTTCTCACATTACCACCATCCCCCCACATACAGTATAATGTTCCCACAGTACCGCCATCTTCCCACATACAGTATAATGTTCTCATAGTACCACCATCCCCCCACATACAGTATAATGTTCTCACAGTTCCACCATCCCCCCACATACAGTATAATGTTCTCACAGTACCACCATCCCCCCACATACAGTATAATGTTCTCACAGTACCATCCCCCCACATACAGTATAATGATCTCACAGTACCGCCATCCCCCCACATACAGTATAATATTCTCACAGTACCGCCATCTTCCCACATACAGTATAATGTTCTCACAGTACCGCCATCCCCCCACATACAGTATAATGTTCTCATAGTACCACCATCCCCCCACATACAGTATAATGTTCTCACAGTACCGCCATCCCCCCACATACAGTATAATGTTCTCACATTACCACCATCCCCCCACATACAGTATAATGTTCCCACAGTACCGCCATCTTCCCACATACAGTATAATGTTCTCATAGTACCACCATCCCCCCACATACAGTATAATGTTCTCACAGTTCCACCATCCCCCCACATACAGTATAATGTTCTCACAGTACCACCATCCCCCCACATACAGTATAATGTTCTCACAGTACCATCCCCCCACATACAGTATAATGTTCTCACAGTACCGCCATCCCCCCACATACAGTATAATGTTCTCACAGTACCGCCATCTTCCCACATACAGTATAATGTTCTCACAGTACCGCCATCCCCCCACATACAGTATAATGTTCTCATAGTACCACCATCCCCCCACATACAGTATAATGTTCTCACAGTACCACCATCCCCCCACATACAGTATAATGTTCTCACAGTACCGCCATCCCCCCACATACAGTATAATGTTCTCACATTACCACCATCCCCCCACATACAGTATAATGTTCCCACAGTACCGCCATCCCCCTACATACAGTATAATGTTCTCATAGTACCACCATCCCCCCACATACAGTATAATGTTCTCACAGTACCACCATCCCCCCACATACAGTATAATGTTCTCACAGTACCATCCCCCCACATACAGTATAATGTTCTCACAGTACAGCCATCCCCCCACATACAGTATAATGTTCTCACAGTACCGCCATCTTCCCACATACAGTATAATGTTCTCACAGTACCGCCATCCCCCCACATACAGTATAATGTTCTCATAGTACCACCATCCCCCCACATACAGTATAATGTTCTCACAGTACCACCATCCCCCCACATACAGTATAATGTTCTCACATTACCATCCCCCCACATACAGTATAATGTTCTCACAGTACTGCCATCCCCCCACATACAGTATAATGTTCTCACAGTACCGCCATCTTCCCACATACAGTATAATGTTCTCACAGTACCGCCATCTTCCCACATACAGTATAATGTTCTCACAGTACCGCCATCCCCCCACATACAGTATAATGTTCTCACAGTACCGCCATCTTCCCACATACAGTATAATGTTCTCACAGTACCGCCATCTTCCCACATACAGTATAATGTTCTCACAGTACTGCCATCCCCCCACATACCGTATAATGTTCCCACATTACCACCATCCCCCCCACATACAGTATAATGTTCCCACATTACCACCATCCCCCCCACATACAGTATAATGTTCTCACAGTACCGCCATCTTCCCACATACAGTATAATGTTCTCACAGTACCGCCATCTTCCCACATACAGTATAATGTTCTCACAGTACCGCCACCCCCCCACATACAGTATAATGTTCCCACAGTTCCGCAATCTTACCACATACAGTATAATGTTCTCACAGTACCGCCATCCCCCCACATACAGTATAATGTTGTCACAGTTCCGCCATCTTCCCACATACAGTATAATATTCCCACATTACAACCATCCCCCCCACATACAGTATAATGTTCCCACAGTTCCGCAGTCTTCCCACATACAGTATAATGTTCCCACATTACCACCACCACCCCCACATACAGTATAATGTTCTCACAGTACCGCCATCTTCCCACATACAGTATAATGTTCTCACATTACCACCATCCCCCCACATACAGTATAATGTTCTCATAGTACCTCTATTTCCCCACACCGTATAATGTTCCCACATTACCACCATCCCCCCCACATACAGTATAATGTTCCCACATTACCACCATCCCCCCCACATACAGTATAATGTTCTCACAGTACCGCCATCTTCCCACATACAGTATAATGTTCTCACAGTACCGCCATCTTCCCACATACAGTATAATGTTCTCACAGTACCGCCATCTTCCCACATACAGTATAATGTTCCCACAGTACCGCCATCCCCCCACATACAGTGTAATGTTCTCACAGTACCACCATCTTCCCACATACAGTATAATGTTCCCACAGTACTGCCATCTTCCCACATACAGTATAATGTTCCCACATTACCACCATCCCCCCCACATACAGTATAATGTTCCCACATTACCACCATCCCCCCCACATACAGTGTAATGTTCTCACAGTACCACCATCTTCCCACATACAGTATAATGTTCTCACAGTACCACCATCTTCCCACATACAGTATAATGTTCCCACAGTACCGCCATCTTCCCACATACAGTATAATGTTCCCACATTACCACCATCCCCCCCACATACAGTATAATGTTCCCACATTACCACCATCCCCCCCACATACAGTATAATGTTCTCATAGTACCTCTATTTCCCCACACCATATAATGTTCTCACAGTACCGCCATCCCCCCACATACAGTATAATGTTCCCACAGTTCCGCAATCTTACCACATACAGTATAATGTTCCCACAGTACCGCCATCCCCCCACATACAGTATAATGTTCCCACAGTTCCGCAGTCTTCCCACATACAGTATAATGTTCCCACATTACCACCACCACCCCCACATACAGTATAATGTTCTCACAGTACCGCCATCTTCCCACATACAGTATAATGTTGTCACAGTCCCGCCACCCCCCCCCGCATACAGTATAATGTTCCCACAGTGCCACCATCCCCCCACATACAGTATAATATTACCAACATCCCCCCCACATGCAGTATAATGTTCCCACAGTGCCACCATCCCCCCACATACAGTATAATATTCCCACAATACAACCATCCCCCACATACAGTATAATGTTGCCACATTACCACCATCCCCCCACATACAGTATAATGTTCCCACAGTACCGCCATCTTCCCACATTCAGTATAATGTTCCCACAGTTCTGCAATCTTCCCACATACAGTATAATGTTGTCACAGTCCCACCATCCCCCCACATACAGTATAATGTTCCCACATTACCACCATCCTCCCACATACAGTATAATGTTGTCACAGTCCCACCATCCCCCCACATACAGTATAATGTTCCCACATTACCACCATCCCCCCACATACAGTATAATGTTGTCACAGTCCCACCATCCACCCACATACAGTATAATATTACCAACATCCCCCCCACATACAGTATAATGTTCCCACATTACCACCATCCCCCCACATACAGTATAATGTTCCCACAGTACCGCCACCTTCCCACATACAGTATAATGTTCTCACAGTACCGCCATCCCCCCACATACAGTATAATGTTCCCACAGTGCCGCCATCTTCCCACATACAGTATAATGTTCCCACAGTGCCACCATCCCCCCACATACAGTATAATGTTCCCACAGTACCGCCATCTTCCCCACATACAGTATAATGTTCCCACAGTACCGCCATCTTCCCACATACAGTATAATGTTCCCACAGTGCCACCATCCCCCCACATACAGTATAATGTTCTCACAGTACCGCCATCTTCCCCACATACAGTATAATGTTCCCACAGTTCCGACATCTTCCCACATACAGTATAATGTTCCTACAGTGCCACCATCCCCCCACATACAGTATAATGTTCCCACAGTACCGCCATCTTCCCCACATACAGTATAATGTTCCCACAGTACCGCCATTTTCCCACATACAGTATAATGTTCCCACAGTGCCACCATCCCCCCACATACAGTATAATGTTCTCACAGTACCGCCATCTTCCCCACATGCTGTATAATATTCCCACATTACCACCATCCCCCCACATACAGTATAATGTTCCCACAGTACCGCCATCTTCCCCACATACAGTATAATGTTCCCACAGTGCCACCATCCCCCCACATACAGTATAATGTTCCCACAGTACCGCCATCTTCCCCACATACAGTATAATGTTCCCACAGTACCGCCATCTTCCCACTTACAGTATAATGTTCCCACAGTGCCACCATCCCCCCACATACAGTATAATGTTCCCACAGTACTGCCATCTTCCCCACATACAGTATAATGTTCCCACAGTGCCACCATCCCCCCACATACAGTATAATGTTCTCACATTACCACCATCCCCCCACATACAGTATAATGTTCCCACAGTACCGCCATCTTCCCCACATACAGTATAATGTTCCCACAGTACCGCCATCTTCCCACATACAGTATAATGTTCCCACATTACCACCATCCCCCCCCACATACAGTATAATGTTCCCACATTACCACCATCCCCCCCACATACAGTATAATGTTCTCATAGTACCTCTATTTCCCCACACCATATAATGTTCTCACAGTACCGCCATCCCCCCACATACAGTATAATGTTCCCACAGTTCCGCAATCTTACCACATACAGTATAATGTTCCCACAGTACCGCCATCCCCTCACATACAGTATAATGTTCCCACAGTTCCGCAGTCTTCCCACATACAGTATAATGTTCCCACATTACCACCACCACCCCCACATACAGTATAATATTCTCACAGTACCGCCATCTTCCCACATACAGTATACTGTTGTCACAGTCCCGCCACCCCCCCCGCATACAGTATAATGTTCCCACAGTGCCACCATCCCCCCACATACAGTATAATATTACCAACACCCCCCCCACATGCAGTATAATGTTCCCACAGTGCCACCATCCCCCCACATACAGTATAATATTCCCACATTACAACCATCCCCCCACATACAGTATAATTTTTGCCACATTACCACCATCCCCCCACATACAGTATAATGTTCCCACAGTACCGCCATCTTCCCACATTCAGTATAATGTTCCCATAGTTCTGCAATCTTCCCACATACAGTATAATGTTGTCACAGTCCCACCATCCCCCCACATACAGTATAATGTTCCCACATTACCACCATCCTCCCACATACAGTATAATGTTGTCACAGTCCAACCATCCCCCCCACATACAGTATAATGTTCCCACATTACCACCATCCCCCCACATACAGTATAATGTTGTCACAGTCCCACCATCCACCCACATACAGTATAATATTACCAACATCCCCCCCACATACAGTATAATGTTCCCACATTACTACCATCCCCCCACATACAGTATAATGTTCCCACAGTACCGCCACCTTCCCACATACAGTATAATGTTCTCACAGTACCGCCATCCCCCCACATACAGTATATTGTTCCCACAGTGCCGCCATCTTCCCACATACAGTATAATGTTCCCACAGTGCCACCATCCCCCCACATACAGTATAATGTTCCCACAGTACCGCCATCTTCCCCACATACAGTATAATGTTCCCACAGTACCGCCATCTTCCCACATACAGTATAATGTTCCCACAGTGCCACCATCCCCCCACATACAGTATAATGTTCTCACAGTACCGCCATCTTCCCCACATACAGTATAATGTTCCCACAGTTCCGCCATCTTCCCACATACAGTATAATGTTCCTACAGTGCCACCATCCCCCCACATACAGTATAATGTTCCCACAGTACCGCCATCTTCCCCACATACAGTATAATATTCCCACAGTACCGCCATCTTCCACATACAGTATAATGTTCCCACAGTGCCACCATCCCCCCACATACAGTATAATGTTCTCACAGTACCGCCATCTTCCCCACATGCTGTATAATATTCCCACATTACCACCATCCCCCCACATACAGTATAATGTTCCCACAGTACCGCCATCTTCCCCACATACAGTATAATGTTCCCACAGTGCCACCATCCCCCCACATACAGTATAATGTTCCCACAGTACCGCCATCTTCCCCACATACAGTATAATGTTCCCACAGTACCGCCATCTTCCCACATACAGTATAATGTTCCCACAGTGCCACCATCCCCCCACATACAGTATAATGTTCTCACAGTACCGCCATCTTCCCCACATGCTGTATAATGTTCCCACATTACCACCATCCCCCCACATACAGTATAATGTTCCCACAGTACCGCCATCTTCCCCACATACAGTATAATGTTCCCACAGTGCCACCATCCCCCCACATACAGTATAATGTTCTCACATTACCACCATCCCCCCACATACAGTATAATTTTCCCACAGTACCGCCATCTTCCCCACATACAGTATAATGTTCCCACAGTGCCGCCATCTTCCCACATACAGTATAATGTTCCCACAGTGCCACCATCCCCCCACATACAGTATAATGTTCTCACAGTACCGCCATCTTCCCCACATGCTGTATAATGTTCCCACATTACCACCATCCCCCCACATACAGTATAATGTTCCCACAGTACCGCCATCTTCCCCACATACAGTATAATGTTCCCACAGTGCCACCATCCCCCACATACAGTATAATGTTCTCACATTACCACCATCCCCCCACATACAGTATAATGTTCCCACAGTACCGCCATCTTCCCCACATACAGTATAATGTTCCCACAGTGCCGCCATCTTCCCACATACAGTATAATGTTCCCACAGTGCCACCATCTTCCCACATACAGTATAATGTTCCCACAGTACCGCCATCTTCCCCACATACAGTGTAATGTTCTCACAGTACCGCCATCTTCCCCACATACAGTGTAATGTTCTCACAGTACCGCCATCTTCCCCACATACAGTGTAATGTTCTCACAGTACCGCCATCTTCCCACATACAGTATAATGTTCCCACAGTGCCGCCATCTTCCCACATACAGTATAATGTTCCCACAGTACCCCCATCCCCCCACATACAGTATAATGTTCTCACAGTACCGCCATCCCCCCACATACAGTATAATGTTCCCACAGTACCGCCATCTTCCCCACATGCAGTATAATGTTCCCACAGTGCCACCATCCCCCCACATATAGTATAATGTTCCCACAGTACCGCCATCTTCCCACATACAGTATAATGTTCCCACAGTACCGCCATCCCCCCACATACAGTATAATGTTCCCACAGTACCACCATCCCCCCACATACAGTATAATGTTCTCACAGTACCGCCATCCCCCCACATACAGTATAATGTTCCCACAGTACCACCATCCCCCCACATACAGTATAATGTTCTCACAGTACCGCCATCCCCCCACATACAGTATAATGTTCCCACAGTACCGCCATCTTCCCCACATGCAGTATCATGTTCCCACAGTGCCACCATCCCCCCACATATAGTATAATGTTCCCACAGTACCGCCATCCCCCCACATACAGTATAATGTTCTCACAGTACCGCCATCCCCCCACATACAGTATAATGTTCCCACAGTACCGCCATCTTCCCCACATGCAGTATAATGTTCCCACAGTGCCACCATCCCCAATTTTATTTTATGTTTTAACACTTGGTTTTCTTTTTTTGGTGTTTTTCATGTAATATATGGAAGCCTACAGGAAAATGCTAAAAGAAACATAATATCCAGGAAAAAAACCACTGTACATGGAGACATTAGCATGAAATAACTGTCTTGTTCTTACACACACGCTCTTATAAATGAGATCTAACGTGATAAAAGATTACAACCTGGGGAAGACGGAAAACATTCATACAGACGGTCGCTGATGATGTAGTCAGTGAAGATGAAGATGTCGTCCTCATCATGAAGTTGTTATTTCTCATGCCATATGTAATGTATATGACGAGAATTAGCGTTATGGAAGATGAGTCTATAAGAAACGTATTCAGCTGCCGACTCCGAGGAAGAAACTGCTTGTTGTCTGTGGCCTAAAGTATAAAGGTTTTATTAGTACGTCAGGGACAAAAGCAGAATGTTGTAAAATAATAAAAATACTATTGCTGCTTGGGTTTCTGGGTGATTCTTACTGAAGCCGTGGCCAACTTAGCCAGTGATTGGAAGTATGGAGGAGATGTCTAAGTCAGCAATTCAACTTATGTTCCAGTCCATAAAAAACTAGAGAACACAACATCTACACATTCTATCTCCTGATATATTTCCCTTATTGTCTCCAGTAATTGTATTATTACACAGGATTTTTATGATGTTATATCGGCTCATCATCTTCTCATTCAGGTTTCTACAATATCAGATCCTCTCAGTGAAGATCTTCTATATTAAGAGAATTTTTCTGAATCACCTATCAAGGATGGACATGGACAGAGACAAGATGGCGGAGAGGATATTACACCTCACCCTAGAGATCCTCTTCCGTCTTACTGGAGAGGTGAGAGATTCTGATGACATCACATTACATCATTCTTATCTATGGGAATAACAGATGGACAGAACTGGAGAGGTGAGGACTCTGGAAATGTCTGTAGTGAGATTTATTAATGTGTCTCTCCATAACCAGGATTACACAGTAGTGAAGAAGACCTCTAGTGAGCGCTGTCAGGCCCCTGTGTCTGAGGGATGGGGAAGACCCCTGAGCCCAATCACAGGGCCTCCATCTCACCCCTTCATACATGAGGACATCAATGACCAGAAGATCCTAGAACTCACCTACAAGATGATTGAGCTGATGACTGGAGAGGTGACACTGCTGGGAATGCTGGGACATTATACAGTAACGCTATGGAGGGATCGGGGGATGACGGTATCATTGTATGTGTCAGGTTCCTATAAGGTGTCAGGATGCCGCCGTCTATTTCTCCATGGAGGAGTAGGAGTATTTAGAAGGACACAAAGATCTGTACAAGGACGTCATGGTGGAGGTTCCCCAGCCCCTCACATCACCAGGTAATAGACAGGACTAAATACACACGGCCTATAATTATCTGTATGTAAAGAATGAATTCAGACCCTGTATGTGTTTCCTCCAGATCTATCCAGTAAGAGGACAACACCAGAGAGATGTCCCCGTCCTCTTCTTCCACAGGACTGTAAACAAGAAGATCCCAATGTTCCTCAGGATCATCAGGTAGATGGAGAGAAGGTGTCATGAGATCTCCCCTATGATGTGTAGACATCTATGAAGGTCTTGTGCTCAGTCTTGTTTTATCCACCAGTATTACATGTTTTATACTTGTGTAATGAGAACGGTGGAGGTGGCAGGATTATAGCTGATCATAGATGGGACTTCTCCATCTGTCTGTGACTTTTACAATATTTGTTTCAGGGTGAAGATCTGACCCATATTAATACTACAGAGACATATGTGAGGGGTGATGAGCGGTGTAAGGAGGAGATTCCTACATATGATTACCCAGGTGAGTAGTAACCACTAAATGCAGAGAAGTCACAGATTCTTCTCAGTCACCGGCTGCGGCTGCTTTATCGGTGGTGTAGTCCGGCCGTATCACAATCGTGTGATCACCATTTTCCCTCTAGACCACAACATTCTCCTCCATCCAAAAATGTTCACATTACTTTGTGTAATTGTAAAAGACCTTTTCTGTAGAACCTATAACCTGGAGGATCCACCTACCCCCTGGGATTAGTAGACGCTGACTGTTACCTGCCCCGATCTGTAAACTACAAAGCCAAATGACAGCGTACGTAGAAAGTGCTGACAAGTGAGAAAATCACTTGAAGAAAAATATTCTGATGGGCCTGTAAGAGAAAGTAGAGGGTGATGATGCTTTTGGCTTCCTAGATCCCTGATATCTCATTGGATGAATCTACCTTCTCTCCCTTCTGTGCGGCTGAATGTTCTCATATGGTCCCTACAAGACCAGGTCCAGTCTTTCTGGCCAAACTTCACTTTTATGATCGAAAATATTAAATGTGCAGTGAGGGCCAAGTGTGAATTTCTGTACAATAACAACGGAGTTTCCCTTTATCCTGACTTTTCAAACTATCTTCAAACAGGATCTTGATAAACTACATAAATAAAACATTACACCTGTGCGGTGATATGTCTCTAAGCTGTGCGTGGCTGATGGCTGTAATATACATCTATTCACGCCTCCAGGAGATGTGGTGGCATGGCTCGAGCCCTGGTTTCATGGATTCACTCCACGTCATAAATTCCATTATGTTTTCAATCCTAAGGAATTCAGATTCCTGCACAATCTCTCCTGAAATGGGGGCACTAATACTTTCTCTACTCTTCTGGTCAGGACTCCTCATACCTCCAATGGTCCACCATAAATGAGTGCAACTCCGGTTTAGTGTTGGAGCTCTCCCTTATATATACGTTGTTGTTGGGGATGTAACATATCTTTTATTCTGTCTTTTTTACAGGTTCATTCTTTATGATAGTTTGATTATGGTGGGATCGGCCTGACTCACTTATGTGTCTCTGTAACTCCATGGTGGTCTTTGAAAGAAGGTCTCCATTACCTCTTCCCAATGCCGAGGTCTAAATTTAAGACCCGTCATCTCTGCACTATTATAAAAAGTTCTACTTCAATATCTAATATTTCTTCTTGAATTTATCTGACATAAAATATTGTCCCTTACGATAGTTTAGATGACGAAGAGCCACCGAGCCCCAGACTCTAATTACCCCAGAGAGGTTTCACCACTAGTTACTCACTATTTACTGAGAAGACTGTTCAGTTCCATCATTTCAGTAGATGTGTTGTTGTCTATACTCACAGTTTTTGACTTCAGTAATCCTCTGATTTAACCCCTTCCCGCAGACAGTTTTTTGTTCCTAATCAGGTTCCATTTTTCAAATCTGACGTGTGTCACTTTATGTGGTGATAACTTTTGGAATTCTTCTCAAATGATAATAGGAAACAAATGGACCTTAAAAATTATTTCCAACTACTCTTGAATGTGACAATCCCCTATATACGGTTGTACACTACTGTCTGGGCACATGGCAGGGTAAGAAGGGAAGGAGCGCCATTTAGCTATTTGAATGCAGATCTTGCAGATCCCAGAGGAGATGAGACACAACATTTGCAGAAACCTTTATATGACAAAATGGCAGAAAACCAGAGCAATAGAAATTCCCATAAAGTGACTTCATTTTGGAAATTATAACCCTCAGTGAATTAATCTATAGGAGTAGTGACTATTTTGACTCCACGGCCACTTTCTGGACATTAGCTCGCAGTCGATGTTGGAGAGTAAAAATTACACATTGGCCATTTTATTACCCAACACATAGTGCCCAGATTGTGCCCCAGGAGACACACACCGTAAATGAAGAGGGTTCTTCTCACCATAGTAATGCCAAATACATGGATGATAAATGTGGTTTGGACGCACTGCAAGGCTCAGAAGAGAGGGGGAGATCTGACTGTGGGAGAGCGGATATTGCTGGATTGGTTTATGGATGAGTAGAAGTTTTTATTGGTATCATTTTCAGCTACATAACATTGTTTGGTGGCTTCTTATTCCATATTTGGGAGGCAGAATGAACAGTTGAACACCACGATCCAATGGTTCATCCTATGAAGTTTTCTATTAGACTGTGAATTGTCATTCACTGTCATTCTGTCAATAAGTTGTGATTTCTACAGACATTTTAAGTAGAAATGTTCAAAAATATAAATTTCAAGGATGTTTTATTCAAAATTAATAATTGTTTTTTTTCTTGGCAGATGACTGTACCAGGAGATCAGAGGGACAGGAGATTTTTATATCAGATGAGCTTGAGATCCCACAGGATACAATTGAAGTGAATGCCATTACTCCAGATCTACCATCATCCCTTCACAGCAAAGATCTGTCATCTGATCCTATGAAACAGGTCCTGTCTTCTGATTCATTACCGACTACTAAGGAAAGTCAAAATAAAAAAAAAAAGAATTGAAAAACAAACTGCTTCTAAAGCAAAGAAGTCATTTTCACTTTCAGAAAATGTAAATAGTTTTACCCTCGAAAAGTCTATAAGTCAAAAAATACACACAGTGGACAATAGATTTTCTTGTTCCAAATGTGGGAGATGTTTTAATTGTAAATCAGCTTTGGTTATTCACCAGAGAACTCACACAGGGGAGAAGCCTTTTTCATGTTCAGAATGTGGGAAATGTTTTAACCGGAAATTCGATCTTGTTAGACATCAGATAATTCACACAGGGGAGAAGCCTTTTTCTTGTCCAGAATGTGGGAAATGTTTTTACCAGAAATCAGCTTTGGTTATTCACCAGAGATCTCACACAGGGGAGAAGAAGCCTTTTTCATGTTCAGAATGTGGGAAATGTTTTTACCATAAGTCAGCTTTGGTTAAGCACCACAGAACTCACACAGGGGAGAAGCCATTTTCCTGTTCTGAATGTGGGAAATGTTTTTACCATAAATCAGCTTTGGTTAAGCACCAGAGAACTCACACAGGGGAGAAGCCTTTTTCATGCTCAGAATGTGGGAAATGTTTTTACCATAAATCAGCTTTGGTTAAGCACCAGAAAACTCACACAGGGGAGAAGCCTTTTTCATGTTCAGAATGTGGGAAATGTTTTTACCATAAATTAGCTTTGGTTAAGCACCAGAGAACCCACACAGGGGAGAAGCCTTTCTCATGTTCAGAATGTGGGAAATGTTTTTACCAGAAATCAGCTTTGGTTAAGCACCAGAGAACTCACACAGGGGAGAAGCCTTTTTCATGTTCAGAATGTGGGAAATGTTTTTACCATAAATCAGCTTTGGGTAAGCACCAGAGAACTCACACAGGGGAAAGGCCTTTTTCATGTTCAGAATGTGGGAAATGTTTTTACCATAAATCAGCTTTGGTTAAGCACCAGATAATTCACACAGGGGAGAAGCCATTTTCCTGTTCTGAATGTGAGAAATGTTTTAACCAGAAATCAGATCTTGTTAGACACCAGAGAATTCACACAGGGGAGAAGCCTTTTTCCTGTTCTGAATGTGGGAAATGTTTTAACAATAAATCAGCTTTGGTTACGCACTGGAGAATTCACACAGGGGAGAAGCCTTTTTCCTGTTCTGAATGTGGGAAATGTTTTAACCTTAAATCAGCTTTGGTTACGCACTGGAGAACCCACAGAGGGTAGAAGCCTTTTTCCTATTCTTTTTTTTTT
Source organism: Phyllobates terribilis (assembly GCF_046119375.1). NCBI lineage: Eukaryota > Metazoa > Chordata > Amphibia > Anura > Dendrobatidae > Phyllobates > Phyllobates terribilis. The sequence continues at coordinate 6,442,629 of NW_027362830.1, forward strand.
TAATCCAGTAAATTTTAGATTTTTTTTTCATTAGTTTTTTTTTACAAACAAGAAACCAGTACATATGTCAGGAATATTAGAAAATATTAATATCAGGAAAATGTCCTTCCATCTGCGTGACACACATGTTCACCCCCTCCCTCACCCACTCCTTCTTCCAGCACAAAGCCCCAATTAACGCACGACTGATAAATAGTTATTCACACACGGCCAGGGAAGAAGTGTTAAAACTTCGTTAGGGAACCAAGCCTCTTGTCTTTGAGAGAGCAGGGGGTAATTACAACCGCAGGCTTGCACTCATTTACGTGTACTTGTGAAGACTAGTTCCCGAGCCTCAAAGGAAAGTTTGTAGACGAACTGACTCCGATATTAGTTATGAAATAATATGAGTTCTATAGGTCTGACAGTAACGGGACCCATATGTGTAGTGACCAAATCGGCCCCGGATTATGTAGGTCGCTTTCTAGGGCCGTAACCAACATCGGGGGGCTGTAGTGCAAGAACCCCGGAATAGCTGACTGCAGCGATGTGATGCGTGATGTCAAAATAAAGATAAAATCATGAGGGAAAATATGGCGTAGTTTGCGAGCTTCTGCGATTAACGGGCGATGAGTTATCACCAAAGTCAGCATTTCTAATAAAAATCTACAGGCTGAAGACCGGCCCACATGATGTCACCGCAAGGGGCGTGTGGCCAGGTCTCTCCTTAGTTATAAAGTAATCTAGGGGGAAGACAGAAGCACTCATTGCTGGGGGGTATAAGAATTCTATGCAACGGGTCCTGTTCAATAACAGCATAATTTGGAGAGCCCCTCCTCCACCTATATCGAGTCGTCTCCGCGATCGTATAGTGTAAGTAATTTATCTTCTCTTTCCTCCTGTTTATTTTATGTAACTGTTTATGTATTTTAATGTCCCCTTTGTAACATCCTTGTATATATTTTTCCTAAACACTGCCTCCCTTTTTGGATTAAATATAAAATTTAATAGTTCTCTTTCTTTTGTTCTGTAATCGTTCTCCTCCCCGAAGCCATAAACGCCACCGGGTTGGTTCCTGACCCGATATCAGTCTTTTAACGGACTTGTATCAAACGAGGACTGGTGGCAGCATACCATCTGGGGGATTTGAGGAAGGTTGGCAGTGATGGTTGGAGGTGTGGATATATATTACTGGCGCGGCCAGGGAAATATATATATACCGCCCTCACTGCAGAGGGCCTCAAATACCCAGTGGGCTACAGGACGGCCTCTCCGGCGACCACTCGCTCTAGGTGCAGTACCTTGACTGACCTGAGAGGCAAGGGGTCGCCAGAGAGCTGTGCCCGTATCGTGGCGTCACGGATTAGTGACGTGTAAGGGACAACACACACCCCACAGTGTCTTCCCCCGCTGGTGGCAGCTTCCTGGCACTACTTACTCTAGGTGCAGTACCTTGACTGACCTGAGAGGTAAGGGGGCGCCAGAGATCGGCACCCACCGGCCGGCAAGTTTTCCTGACAACATACAATAATAAAATAACATACATGCATCTCTCCTATATATCCTTTCAGCTTGCCCATTACCGTCTGATAACTTGCAGTTACTATATCTTACAATTAACATTCCACATTCTTGAAATCTCTTATATAAGCATAATATTGTAATAAACATTAGAATCCTCTACACATATAGGTGTGCTATATTACCCAGACCACATGTTAAGGAATTCCAATACACAATGAAACATTAGACCTCGTCAATGCCTCCCTTCCTCCATAAGTCAAATTGTCTCTCCAGCAATAACCCCCTTGATGGCATTCCAGGTGTATCCAACCATAAGCCTCATATTTTCTCACATTTATTCATTGAGTTTCATTTTTTATATACCCCTTTTTCTAATCTGATAATATTATTTATCCTATTTTTGAGTTCACTAATTTCTGGGGGCGAGGGGTTAATCCATTTGGATGCAATATGTTTCCTAGTTTGAAATAAAATACGTGAAATCCCTATTAAAATTGGGTCAAATTCCATATCATCCTCTAATATACCTAATAGGCATTTTTTGGGTCTGGTTGAATATCTATTTTATATTCCCTCTTTATAATAGACAGAACTCCTTTCCAGCATTTACCTGACTCCCGGCATTCCCATAGCGTATGTAATAGGCCCGCATCATCCATTTTACATCTTGGACATTCAGCATCAGTCCGGTCTCCTATGTTACATAGGAATCTTAGTATTTCCCTTCTCTAATACCAACTTAACAAAAGTATTATTTTTTACCCAAAAGGGAGTCCATTTTGATTGTGCATTAAATGAACGCCGAAACTGTAAATATTTATAGAATTGTGTCAACCCAAATCCCCCCTTTAATTGATCAAAGCACTTAAGTATCCCTCAGACAATTTGTTTTATATTGTATATACCCAGTGGCGTACCGCCAATGGCGGCAGACCACGCGACTGCTATGGGGCCTGTGAGCCGGGGGGGCCCTATAGCAGTCCAGGGGTGGACATACCGCCACCGGTGCAACTGCGCTGGGTCCCCACCATGCAGCTGCACCAAGGGGCCCGCAAGGTGCAGCTGCTCCCTGCACGCGGCGGTCAGGGAGCGATCCCTGCAGCTCCGCTGTTGTCAGGAGGAGAATAGCAGCGGAGCTGGAGGATTCGTCCTCTGCTTCCTCCCTGACCCAGGCGCGCGCAGCTTGATGACGTCATCATGCAGCGCGCGCCTGGGTCCGGAAGAAAGCTGCCGGCAACCAGGAGGATGCTGCAGGGGAGCGAGCTGAGGTAAGTTGTTTTTTTTTTTTGTTTTTTTTTACTGAAATGCTGGGGAGGGGAGGTGGGGATGGTGGGGCTGGGTGGAGGAATGATGGGGCTGGGAAGAGCAATAATGGGGCTGATGGGACTGGGGAGAGCTATGATGGGGGTGGGGAGAGAAATATTGGGGCTGGGGAGAGGGCTGATGGGGCTGGGGAGAGGAATAATGGGGTTGATGGGGCTGGGGAGAGCAATAATGGGGCTGATGGGGCTGGGGAGAGGAATAATGGGGTTGATGGAGCTGGGGAGAGCAATGATGGGGCTGGGGAGAGGAATGATGGGGCTTGGGATAGGAATAATGGGACTAATGGGGCTGGGAAGAGCAATAATGGAGCTGGGGAGAGGAGTGATGGGACTGGGGAAAGGAATAATGGGGTTGATGGGGCTGAGGAGAGGAATAATGGGATGGTGGGGCTAGGGAGAGCAATGATGGGGCTGGGGAGAGGAATGATGGGGCTGGGGAGAGCAATGGTGGGGCTGGGGAGAGCAATGATGGGATGTTGGGGCTGGGGTGAGCAATGATGGGGCTGGGGAGAGGAATAATGGAGTTGATGGGGCTGGGGAGAGGGATGATGGGGCTGGGGAGAGCAATGATGGGGCTGGGGAGAGGAATGTTGGGGCTGGGAAGAGCAATAATGGGGCTGGGAAGAGCAATAATGGGGCTGGGGAGAGGAATGATGGGGCTGGGAAGAGCAATAATGGGGCTGATAGGGCTGGGGAGAGAAATGATGGGGATGGTGGGGAAGGGGAGAGCAATGATGGGGGTGCTGGGAGAGAGCAATGATGGGGGGCTGGGAGAGAGCAATGATGGGGGTGCTGGGACAGAGTAATGATGGGGGTGCTGGGACAGAGCAATGACGGGGGTGCTGGGAGAGAGTAATGATGGGGGTGCTGAGAGAGCAATAATGGAGGTGGTGGGAGAGAGCAATGATGGGGGTGCTGGGAGAGAGCAATTATGGGGGTTTCGCTTTGCTTGTACTGTGAAGCCTTGTATATTTTCTGTGTGTACATAGCCTTACAGTTAATTGGGGAGAGTCACAGAGACTAAATAATTTATATTATTTGCCGGTGGAGATTATAGTTAATGGGGGGCACAGTGCTGCTTATCACTTTATATTTTGATTACTAAGTTGCTAATAGTATATTAATGGGGGGGTTACATATCTGTATTCGAGGACGCAGAGCGGGGGAGACACAGGTATGTATACAATATGTGACCTTGTTATTTTCTAGGCTGGGCATCATCGTGACGAGTCTTGGCTGGGAGATGTCGACATGAAGGTCTGACCAGATGGAGAAGAAGCAGCAGAAACCGACTCTGATCAGATGAGACGTCAGCGGTAAGTACCTGGATGTAAATATCATTCTGTATCTGCACTGTGTGACTTGGAGTGATAATGTTATCTGTAAAATCCCTTAGGCCACATTCTCACATTTGTGTGAAATGTCCGTGTGCTGCCAGATTTTTTTATCGGATGGTCCACGGACTCGTAGAGTTTTTTAGATCCATTCACACATCCATGAAAATCACAGATCTGGGAATGAGATCTGTGAGGGTCAGAGAATGTCCTGTCTGATCCGATTTTGAGGATTATACTAGGATATGCTCAATGCGTCAGTAAAACAGGGCAGCACACCGACACTGCACACAGATGCAGAAATGTAGCCTTATTATGTATAGCACAGTCCCTTAGTATATAGTGTACTCACTTATTATGTATAGCGCCATCCTTAGTTATATAGTTTCCTCTTTTATTATGTATAACACCCTCCCTTATTATGTACCATCCTCTCTAGCGGCTCACAGTTGGGGGATCATACTTTGTTGGGGTCAGCATACTTTACCCAGGGAGTTGAGGTGGGGTACAGTAGGGTCATTATACTGTGCATGTGGAGGAATTCACCATGGGGGTTTCATACTGTGTTTGGGGGGCCCTTTTATTGGCATCACACTTTATGGGGCTATGAAAGAGAGATCTAGGACGTCAGCAGGAGGAAAATTACTATGTAAAGGATGGAAAGTTGTGAGATCTGATCTTTGGTGACCCCGACAATTATTTAATTTTTTTTTTTGGGGGTGGGGGCAATTAGAGCTTCTGCTATGGGGCCCCATGATTCCTATGTACGCCCCTGTATATACCGTATTTTTCGGACTATAAGATGCACCTTTTGCCTCCAAAATTTTGGAAGAAAGTAGGGAGGTGCGTCTTACAGTCCGAATGTGACATATATATATATATATATATATATATATATATATATATATATATATATATATATATAAATATAAATATATATATATATATAAATATATATATATATATAAATAAATATATATATATATATATATATATATATATATATATATATATATATATATATATATAAATGATACTCTGGCTGGTTGGGGAGCGGGGCACAGGAGGCAGGAGCCGCCTGCTGCAGCCTACACTGTGCTCGGTGCTAATGAAAATGACTATTCACTGCTCCCCACGCCCATTGGGGTGAATATTCATGGTCTTTAATAGCGGGCACACGCGATCGCTCAGCAGCAGTAGCCGTGCTGTGGCTACACTGTGTGCTGGCTATTAAGGAGAATGAAGTCACTGCTCCCCACACACACAGTTCCGGTGTGGGGAGCAGTGACTATTCCCGCAGCTCATCTCACCTTGTGAGGGCGCATAGCAGTGAGATCAGCTGCTGGTAGACAGGATTCAGCGATGGAGCAGCGGGGAGGAAGGTGAGTAAAAGTGTTTTTTGTTTTCTTTTTGCAGTGTGATGGAGATAGGGGTTGTCATGCATACCAGAAAGAGGGACGAGCGGTGCCATGCTTACCAGGAAGAGGAATGAGGGGTGCCATGCATACCAAGAAGAGGAATGAGGGGTGCCATGCATACCAAGAAGAGGAATGAGGGGTGCCATGCATACCAAGAAGAGGGATGGGGGGCCATGCATACCAGGAAGAGGGATGAGGGGGGTCATGCATACCAGGAAGAGGGATGAAGGGGGCCATGTATACAAGGATAAGGATGAGGGGGGCCTTGCATACCAGGATAGGGATGAGGGGTGCCATGCATACAAAGATAGGGATGAGGGGGCCATTCATACCAGGAAGGGGGATGAGGGGTGCCATGCATACCAGGAAGAGGAACGAGGGGGGGGCCTTGCATACCAGGATAGGGATGATGGGTGCCATGCATACCAGGATAGGGATGAGGGGGCCATGCACACCAGGAAGGAGGATGAGGGGTTCCATGCATAGCAGGAAGAGGGACAAGGGGTGCCATGCATACCAGGAAGAGAAGCGAGGGGGGTCTTGCATACCAGGATAGGGATGAGGGGTGCCATGCATACCATGATTGGGATGAGGGGGCCATGCATGCCAGGAAGGAAGATGAGAGGTGCCATGCATACCAGGAAGAGGGACAAGGGGTGCCATGCATACCAGGAAGAGGGACAAGGGGTGCCATGCATACCAGGAAGAGGGACAAGGGGTGCCATGCATACCAAGAAGAGGGACGAGGGGTGCCATGCATACCAGGAAGAGGGATGAGGGGTGCCATGCTTACCAGGAAGAGGGATGAGGGGGGCCATGCATACCAGGAAGAGGGATGAGGGGGGCCTTGCATACAAGGATAGGGATGAGGGGGGCCTTGCATACAAGGATAGGGATGAGGGGGGCCTTGCATACAAGGATAGGGATGAGGGGGGCTTTGCATATGAGGATAGGCATGAGAGGTGCCATGCATACAAGGATAGGGATGAGGGGTGCCATGCATACAAGGATAGGGATGAGGGGTGCCATGCATACGAGGATAGGGATGAGGGGTGCCATGCATACGAGGATAGAGATGAGGGGTGCCATGCATACGAAGATAGGGATGAGGGGGCCATGCATACCAGGAAGGGGGATGAGGGGTGCCATGTTTACCTGAATAGGGATGAGGGGTGCCATGCATACCAGTATAGTGATGAGGGGGTCCATGCATACCAGGATGGGGATGAGGGGTGCCATGCTTACCAGGAAGAGGGATGAGGGGTGCTATGTATACCAGGAAGGGGGATGAGGGCTGCCATGCATACCAGGAAGAGGGATGAGGGGTGCCATGCTTACCAGGAAGAGGGATGAGGGGTGCCATGCTTACCAGGAAGAGGGATGAGGGGTGCCATGCTTACCAGGATAGGGATGATGGGGGCCATGCATACTAGGACGGGGATGAGGGGTGCCATGCATACCAAGAAGGGGGATGAGGGGTGCTATGTATACCAGGAAGGGGGATGAGGGCTGCCATGCATACCAGGAAGAGGGATGAGGGGTGCCATGCTTACCAGGAAGAGGGATGAGGGGTGCCATGCTTACCAGGAAGAGGGATGAGGGGTGCCATGCTTACCAGGAAGAGGGATGAGGGGTGCCATGCTTACCAGGAAGAGGGATGAGGGGTGCCATGCTTACCAGGAAGAGGGATGAGCGGGGCCATGCATAACAGGAAGAGGGATGAGGGGGGCCTTGCATACAAGGATAGGGATGAGGGGGGCCTTGCATACAAGGATAGGGATGAGAAGGACCTTGCATACCAGGATAGGGATGAGGGGTGCCATGCATACCAGGATAGGATGAGGCATGCCATGCATACCAGGATAGGGATGAGGGGGCCATGCATACCAGGAAGGGGGATGAGGCATGCCATGCATACCAGGATAGGGATAAGGGGGGCCATGCATACCAGGATTGTGATGAGGGGGGCCATACATACCAGGATGGGGATGAGGGGTGCCGTGCATACCAGGAAGAAGGATGCCATGGATACCAGGATAGGGATGATGGGGGCCATGCATACTAGGATGGGGATGAGGGGTGCCATACATACCAGGGTGAGGAGTGTCATGCATACCAAGATGGAAGATGTCATACATACGAGGATGAGGGGTGATTTGCATAGCAGGATGGAGATCAGGGGTGCCATGCATACCAAGGTTGTGGAGTTGGTAAGCCAAACCTCCGACTACGACTCCTCAATTTCCATGACACCGACTCCACGACTCAGACTCCCTTATACACAGCTCATGTTTAAGTGATGAATTTACTGCAGCACAGATTCATCTCAGCTAAAAGTTCAGACCTTTAGATCAGTGATAGGACAGACATTTATAGGACATTTCATAACTTTCCCAAATTCTTATGAAAAAATATTCCCCACAAACTGCATTGAACTACTGTACCCAATTTATTATATATCGGGTCCATTTTATTCCGACTCCACCAAAATGGGCTCCGACTCCACAGCCCTGATGCATACCAGGATGGAGGGGTGCCATGCATACCAGGATAGGGGATTGGGGTGTCACGCATAATAGGAAGGGGGCCATATACAGTATACCAGGATGGGTGATATTAACAGAATTGGGGGACATTACCGCTATAACATTGTCAGCAGCAGACCCCCTCCCCCATAACAGTGCATCATGACCACATTTTTTGCTTACATTTTATTTCTATTTTCCTCCTCGAAAACCTAGGTGCGTCTTATAGTCCGAAAAATACGGTATACCTTTATCCATCCAACTGCGAAATCCCTCTAATTTATAGGACTCAGCTTATTTATTATTAAACCATATAGGTGTATATTCACTGCAGTCTCCTATTTCCATTATATGGTTACCCCTATTCCAGACCTTGTAGAGTAGAGCAGGTGTAGGGTATATTGATTTCTTGTGCGCGAGGTCATTCAGCTCAACTATATGAATAGGAATATTCCACGGCGTTCCTGAGGTAATTAACCCCTTAATATTGTTTGGGCTTGCAGCGCTATGCCACCCACCCAAATGTTGCAGTTGCGCTGCAGTATAATATATTAGTGCATTAGGAATCGCCAATCCACCAGATTCCTTGTCACTTTGTAGATATTCACATTTTATCCTAGCCGATTTATTTTTCCACATAAGAGAATGAAACTTGCTATGAATTTTCTGAAAATCGGAATTATGGATCCAAATAGGGGCATTATGCAGAATGTATAAGAGTTGGGGCATCAATATCATTTTTAATACGTTCCCTCTTCCTACAGCCGATCATCGTAATCTGCACCAAGCATCGATTATCTTTATAAACTTTTCCAGAAGAAGAAATAGATTCAGTGCAATGTAATCTGGAGTTCTTTTTGTTATAGTTATACCCGGTATTAGAATTTCTCAACCGTTTGTATTCGTGTATGTTCTAATATGCTCGAATTAGGGATATCATCAAATGGTGGAATAACCGACTTATCCCAATTAATGGACAGTCCTGACCATTCACCAAACTCTCCAATAATGATCGGAATAGGTTCAATAGACTTCTGGATATCACCTACAGTGTATCAGTAAATCGTCAGCATAGAGTGAAACTTATTCATCTAAGTTACCATATTTAAAGCCTACAATATCCGGACTAGCACATAACATACAGGCCAAAGGTTCAATGGCGATCGCGAAAAGGAGGGGAGACAGGGGGCATCCGCGCCGTGTGCCCCTCCCCAACACGATTGAAGCAGATAAGAGACCATTTGTTCTTATTTTAGCCTGAGGTCCAGAGTACAAAACCTGTATGTATGATAGGAATTTGGGACCGACCCCAAACCTTTTAAGAACCTCGCAAAGGTATTTCCATTCTACGCTATCGAATGCTTTAGCCGCATCGAGAGAAAGAATAGCTTTATGCCCCATTATTACATCGGATTTCTGAATATTCAAAAAAAGCCGTCGTAAATGTTTTGCTGTGGACCGGTTTGGCATAAAGCCTGATTGATCCTGATGAATAATCTCCGTAATAATGCGAAATTATCTATTTGCCAGGGCCTTTGCAATTATTTTAGTGTCTACCTATAGAAGAGCAATGGGACGATATGACTCGGGGTGCAGCGGGTCTTTCCTTGGTTTCAAAAGGGCCACTACAATAGTGTCATTCATAGATTTTGGTATGTGACCTGATTCTAATGCTTGATTAAAAGTATCTACACTGTGTTCCAAATTATTGTGCAAATAATATTTTCTCAGATATTCCCAAATTACCTATATGAATTGCAGTCATTGTAATTTTCCAGTCAAATAACTATTAGAGTACAATTGAAAGGTTTTTGTACAAACTGCCTATGATAACAGTATATTTTTAAAAAAATAAAAACTCAAACTGCACTCAAAATGCATGTTCCAAATTATTATGCACAGCAGTTTTCAACCTTTTCATTTTAATAAAGAACAAAAAAATGGTCATTTTTGAAATTATAAGCATTAGCAGGTTATTACAAACTGAAATCAAACAGTTTTCAACTCAAAACTTTATTCTAGGTGATGTTCCATTTGCACATAGGACCCCTTGTTCGAAAGGAGCTTCTGAACTCTCTCGTCCATTGAATTTGTCAGGTTTTGGATGGTTTCTGCTTCATTTGTTTTGCATGAGGACAGAATACCCTCCCAGAGCTGTTGCTTAGATGTGAACTGCCTCCCGCCATCATAGACACTCCTTTTGATGATGCTCCAGAGGTTCTCAATGGGGTTGAGGTCAGGGGAGCATGGGTGCCACACCATAAGTTTGTCCCCTTTTATGCCCATAGCAGCCAGAGATGCAGATGTGTTATGTGCAGCATGAGACGGGGCATTATCATGCATGAAATGATCTCGATGGTCCAGATGGATGGAGTGGAGGATGGCTGGTTGATGGACACCCCATACAACACGGCTACGGCGCTAACAAGGAGGAGGTGGAGTAATGTTTTGGGCTGGAATCATGGGGAGAGAGATTGTCGGCCCTTTTAGGATCTCTGAAGGGGTAAAGATGAACTCCATAAAGTATGTGGAGCTTCTCAAACAGCACTTCCTGCCATGGTTCAAGAAGAAGAACCGTGCATTCCGCAGCAAGATCATTTTCATGCATGATAATGCCCCGTCTCATGCTGCACATAACACATCTGCATCTCTGGCTGCTATGGGCATAAAAGGGGACACAAACTTATGGTGTGGCACCCATGCTCCCCTGACCTCAACCCCATTGAGAACCTCTGGATCATCATCAAAAGGAGTGTCTATGATGGCGGGAGGCAGTTCACATCTAAGCAACAGCTCTGGGAGGGTATTCTGTCCTCATGCAAAACAATTAAAGCAGAAACCATCGAAAAGCTGACAAATTCAATGGACGAGAGAGTTCAGAAGCTCCTTTCGAACAAGGGGTCTTATGTGCAAATGTAACATCACCTAGAATAAAGTTTTGAGTTGAAAACTGCTTGATTTCAGTTTGTAATAACCTGCTAATGGTTATAATTTCAAAAATGACCATTTTTTTGATCTTTATTAAAATGAAAAGGTTGAAAACTCTGCTGTGCATAATAATTTGGAACATGCATTTTGAGTGCAGTTTGAGTTTTTTATTTTTTAAAAAATATACTGTTATCATAGGCAGTTTGTACAAAAACCTTTCAATTGTACTCTAATAGTAATTTGACTGGAAAATTACAATGACTGCAATTCATAAAGGTAATTTGGGAAAATCTGAGAAAATATTATTTGCATAATAATTTGGAACACAGTGTAATTTGGAGAAAAACGTTGTAACTGAATTATTTGTGCCTCTAGTGAGAAGTTGAAGTTCTATTTTTACTTTTTCCAACTCTGGGGCTACTTCATTATATTCTTTTTCGTTCTGCTTAAGGGTTAAATCCATCAGATTTTTTGTGTAGTTTAAGTGTATTTTTTTCCCAAGACATCACAAAGTTCTTATTTTTGGGAAATTGAAACATCTCTTTGAAGACTCTGAGCGCCCTAGGGACTCGTTCACGTTCCTGATTAGATTTAAGGGAATTAATCTTCCAAAATAGGCGGTATCTCCTTTTCCGCTAAATGAGTAATTCTTCTTTCCCGAACCTGGATACTGATGACCTGTAACTCATAGTTTAGGTTGCAGTTCATAAAAAACGCACCTGTGTCTGCACATAGTGCCCAGATTGTGCTCCAGGAGACCCACACCGTAAATTAAGTGGGTTCTTCTCACTATAGTAATGCCAAATACATGGATGATAAATGTGTTTTGGGCGCACTGCAAGGCTCAGAAGCGAGGGGGAGATTTGACTTTGGGAGAGCGGATATTGCTAGATTGGTTTATGGAAGCCATGTTGCTTTTTAAGAGCCTTTGAGCCACTAATAATGTGGAAATCTCTGTTTTTCCACTAACAGATGATGGACCTGAGTGGGGACTTGATTATTGTGAGATGTGTAGAAGTTTTTATTCTCCTCTCCAGGGCAACAATCCCCACTCCACAAACTTGCATACCCTCGCAGAAATCTCAAACACCTTGACCTACACTCACGCTCTGAATCCTCTCTCCCTCTTACAGACATTAGTTCCTTACATGATGCAGATGTTGCTGCCACTTTATACAACACCACAACAGCTGCAGCTCTCGATTCGGTCGCCCCCCCTCACACATACCAAAGCTTGCACAATCAACAGATAACCCTGGCACACCACCCTAACTAAAGAACTGCGAGGGGCCTCCAGGGTTGCTGAGCGTAGATGGAAAAGGTCCCACTCCAATGAGCACTTCATCGCATTCAAACAGTCCCTCACTACCTTCAAGTCCACACTCACTGCAGCAAAACAAACATACTTCGCATCTCTCATATCCTCCCTGTCTCACAACCCCAAACAACTATTCAACACCTTCAATGCCCCCTCCCTCTCCTCTTATTTCAGCTGAAGACTTTGCCTCATTCTTCAAGCAGAAGATTGACACCATCAGACAAAGCTTTTGCCTAAAGCCCCCTCAGCCCCTCCCCACACCTACTCAACCCTCCTCCTCCAAAACCACCTTCTCCACCATTACGGAAGATCAACTTTCCTCTTTACTCTCCAAATCACACCTCACCACCTGTAAACTTGACCCAATCCTGTCCCACCTCATCCCAAATCTTACCACTATCTTCATCCCAGTCCTAGCCCACCTCTTCAACCTGTCATTAACAACTGGTGTCTTCCCCTCATGCTTCAAACATGCCTCAATCACACCCATCCTCAAAAAGCCCTCCCTTGACCCATCCTCTCTGACTAGCTATCGCCCCATATCACTTCTCCCCTATGCCTCAAAACTACTGGAACAACACGTCCATTCTGAGCTGTCCTCCCACCTCTCCTCCTGCTCCCTCTTCGACCGCCTACAATCTGGTTTCCGACCGCACCATTCTACTGAAACTGCCCTTACCAAAGTCACCAACGACCTACTAACCGCCAAATCTAAGCGACACTACTCTGTCCTCCTCCTCCTAGACCTGTCATCTGCCTTCGACACAGTGGACCATTCCCTCTTACTACAAACTCTCTCATCTCTCGGCATCACAGACTTGGCCCTATCCTGGATCTCCTCATACCTAACAGACAGGACATTCAGTGTCTCCCACTCACACACCACCTCCTCATCTCGCCCCCTATCTGTCGGTGTTCCCCAAGGTTCAGTTCTAGGACCCCTGCTCTTCTCCATCTACACCTTCGGCCTGGGACAGCTCATAGAGTCTCATGGCTTTCATTATCACCTCTATGCTGATGACATACAGATCTACCTCTCTGGACCCGATATCACCTCCTTACTAACCAAAATACCACAATATCTGTCTGCTATTTCATCCTTCTCTGCTAGATTTCTAAAACTTAACATGGACAAAACAGAATTAATCATCTTTCCGCCATCTCATTCACCCCCCCCCAACTGACCTATCTATCATCGTCAATGGCTGTCCACTCTCTCCTGTCCATCAAGCTCGCTGCCTTGGGGTAACCCTGGACTCTGAACTCTCCTTCAAACCACATATCCAAGCCCTTTCCACTTCCTGCCAACTCCAACTCAAAAATATCTCCCGGATCCGCACATTCCTCAACCACGAATCTGCAAAAACACTAGTGCACGTCCTCATCATCTCCCGCCTTGACTACTGCAACCTCCTGCTCTGTGGCCTCCCTTCCAACATTATTGCACCCCTCCAATCCATCCTAAACTCTGCTGCCCGACTAATCCACCTGTCCCTCCGCTATTCCCCGGCCTCTCCTCTCTGTCAATCTCTTCACTGGCTCCCCATTGCTCAGAGACTCCAGTTCAAACCCCTAACCATGACATACAAAACCATTCACAACCTATCTCCTCCATATATCTCTGACCTAGTCTCCCGTTACATACTCGCATGCAACCTCTGATCCTCACAAGATCTCCTTCTCTACTCCCCTCTTATCTCCTCCTCCCACAATCGCATACTAGATTTCTCCTGTGCTTCCCCCTTACTCTGGAACTCTCTAACCCAACACGTCAGACTCTCGCCTACCGTGGAAACCTTCAAAAGGAGCCTGAAGACCAACCTCTTCGACAAGCCTACAACCTGCAGTAACCACTGATCCACCACACCGCTGCACGGCCAGCTCTACCCTCACAAACTGTATCCTCACCCATCCCTTGTAGATTGTGAGCCCTCGCGGGCAGGGACCTCGCTCCTCCTGTACCAGTTGCTGTCACATTGTGTTCAAGATTAGTGTAATTGTTCTTGTATGTATACCCCTTTTTCACATGTAAAGTGCCATGGAATAAATGGCGCTATAATAATAAATAATAATTCAATGTTTTTACATAACTTCCCATTTGTACGGATAGTTTAAGTAGAAATGTTCAAAAATATAAATTTCATGGATATTTTGTTCAAAAATAATAAGTTTTTATTCTTAGCAGATAACTGTACCAGGAGATCAGAGGGACAGCTGACATCTTCAATTTTTAAATCAGATGATCTTGAGATCCCACAGGGTATAATTGAAATGAATGTCATTACTCCAGATATACCATTGTCCCTTCACAGCAAAGATCAATTATCTGATCCTTTGAAACAGGTCCTGTCTTCTGATTCATTACTGACTACCAAGGAAAATCTAAGTCACAAAATAAGCATTAAAAAACGAATTGCTTCTAAAGCAAAGCAGCCATTTTCCTGTTCAGAATGTGGGAAATGTTTTAACCAGAATTGGATCCTTGTTAATCACCAGAGAATTCACACAGGGGAGAAGCTTTTTTCATGTTCAGAATGTGGGAAATGTTATAACCAGAAATCAGATCTTGTTAATCACCAGAGAACTCACACAGGGGAGAAGCCTTTTTCATGCTCAGAATGTGGGAAATGTTTTAACTACAAATCAGTTCTTGTTAAACACCAGAGAACTCACAGAGGGGAGAAGCCTTTTTCATGTTCAGAATGTGGGAAATGTTTTGTACAGAAATCACAGCTTATCGCACATCAGAAGACTCATACAGTGGAGAAGCCTTTTTCATGTTTAGAATGTGAAAAATGTTTTAAACATAAATCAGTTTGTGTTAATCACCAGAGAACCCACACAGGGTAGAAGCCTTTTTCATGTTCAGAATGTGGGAAATGTTTTGTAGAGAAATCACACCTTAATACACATCAGAGAATTCACACAGGGGAGAAGCCTTTTTCATGTTCAGAATGTGGGAAATGTTTTAAGTACAAATCAGTTCTTGTTAATCATAAGAGAACCCACACAGGGGAGAAACCCTTTTCCTGTTCAGAATGTGAGAAATGTTTTTACAGAAATCACAGCTTATCGCACACCAGAGAACTCACACAGGGGAGAAGCCTTTTTCATGTTCAGAATGTGGGAAATGTTTTAACCAGAAATCAGATTTTGTTAAGCACCAGAGAACTCACACAGGGGAGAAGCTTTTTTCCTGTTCAGAATGTGAAAAATGTTTTAACCAGAAATCAGATCTTGTTAGTCACCAGAGAACTCACACAGGGGAGAAGCCCCTTTTATGTTCAGATTGTGGGAAATGTTTTGTGCAGAAATCACACCTTGTTAGACACCAGACACTTCACACAGGGGAGAAGCCGTTTTCTTGTTCTTAATGTGGGAAATATTTTACGAGGATATCAGCTGTTAATAAACATCAGAAAAGTCACACAATGAAGGAGCCTTTTTCCTGTTCAGAAAGTGGGAATTGTTTAACCATAAATTGATTTTTGTTATACACCAAATAACTCACTCGGGAAAAGCATTTTTCGTGTTCAGAATGTGGGAAATGTTTTAGCCCCTTTCTGACATTTGTGGTAATAATACGTCATGGTGCCCTGGTCCTATTGGGCCAGTGACGTACTATTACTTCATGTGGTGATCACGCCCACACACAAGCGGTGCGGGTCGATCGCTGCTGACTGTCAGCTATTTGCAGGGAGCGGTCCCGCACCGCTCCCTGCACATTAACCCCTGAAATGCTGCATTCGAAGTCGAGGGCAAGAGGAGGTAAGCACCGATGCTTACCTCCTCTGCCGGTGTCCCACACTATCTGCAGCGGCTCCCGGATGTTATCATGATGATCCGATGTCGTCATGACAACATCTCAGTCACCAGACAGCAGGAAGTTACTTTGGTCACGCGCAGTGCATGACCAAAGTAACTTCTCCCTCTGCAGCTGTGACAGCCTGGATAGCACAGGGATGCTGCTGCATTCCTGTGCTATACAGGCAATCTGAATGTGAAAAGTGAAAGTCCCATAGTGGGACAATGTGTAAAAGTACCAAAAGGCTCAGAAAGTGAAAAAAAATATTGTAAAAATATTTTAAAAAAAATAAAAATATACTGTACCCATAAATAAATATTATCGTGAAAACAAAAAAAACAATAAAATTACACATATGTGGTATCACTCCGTCCGGAACGACCTGACCTATAAAACTGTCCCACTAGTTAACCCCTTTAGTGAACACGGTAAAAAAAAAACAAAGCAAAAACGATGCTTTATCATCATACCGCCAATAAAAAATGCAATAAAACGCGATCAAAATGACGAATGCAAAAAAATGGTACCGCTGAAAACATCATCTTGTCCCGCAAAAAACAAGCTGCCTTGCTCCATCAGCCAAAAAATAAAAAAGTTATAGCCCTCAGAATAAAGCGATACAAAAAAATATTTTTTCTATAAAATAGTTTTTATTGTGTAAAAGCGCCAAAACATAAAAAAAGATATAAATGTGGTACCACTGTAAACGTACTGAACCGAAGAATAATGCTGCCTTATCAATTTTACCAAATGTGGAATGGCATAAAAAAAAAAAAAATTCCGGAA
Source organism: Phyllobates terribilis (assembly GCF_046119375.1). Classification (NCBI taxonomy): domain Eukaryota; kingdom Metazoa; phylum Chordata; class Amphibia; order Anura; family Dendrobatidae; genus Phyllobates; species Phyllobates terribilis. The sequence goes on from NW_027362830.1 coordinate 6,459,568, forward strand.
TTGTTGATTTTTGTTTATTCCGCCTCCCAAAAATCAAAATAGAAAGCGATCAAAAAATGTCACGTGCCTGAAAATGGTACCAATAAAAACGTCAACTTGTCCTGCAAAAAACATGCCATCACATGACTGTCGGACAAAATGTGGAAAAATTATAGCTCTCAAAATATGGTGATGCAAAAACTAGCCTTTGCAAAAAAAAAGCGTCTTTTCATGTGACATCTGTCAGTCATAAAAAACTGATATGGATCTGGTAACTCTGTAATCGTACCGACCCGAAGAATAAAGTGTCTTAATCAATTATACCGTACGAGGAACGGCATAAAAAATAAACTCTAGGGTTGGGCTAGGGTTAGGTTTGGGTTAGTGTTAGGGTTGGGCTAGGGTTAGGGTTGGGTTAGAGTTGGGTTAGAGTTGGGTTAGAGTTGGGTTAGAGTTAGGTTAGAGTTAGGTTAGAGTTGGGCTAGGGTTAGAGTTGGGCTAGGGTTAGGGTTGGGCTAGGGTTAGGGTTGGGTTAGAGTTGTGTTAGGGTTGGGCTAGGTTTATGGTTGGGTTAGGGGTGGGCTAGGGTTGGTGTTGGGATTTTTTCAAAAGTAAAAGAAAAAAAAATGACAACGATATGGTGACTAGTGTTAAGCGCAAGTGCTCGCTACTTGAGTTTGCTTCGGGAGCTCGGGTATGCACTGAGTATAGCGGGTGCTCGAGTGACATGATTGAGTCTCTGCCCCATATGTTTTGCAGCCGTTATACAGCCAAAAAAACCTTCGGAGATTGCCTGCCATGCACGAGCTATCCCCCCATGTTTTTTTTTGGGGTGTCTAATAACCGTGAAACATGTGGGCAGGGACTCGAGCATGTCACTTGAGCACCCGCTATACATGGTGCATACCTGAGTACCCAATGCAATTCAAGTAGCGAGCACTTGCGCTCAAGAGTAATGACAACTTATTCAATATGATGACCTAATGTTATCAAATTCTGTGTCGTACCTCTGGGTTCAAAATGTTCACTATACCCCTTGATAAAATCCTTGAGGGGTCTAGCTTCCAAAATGGGGTCAATTCTTGTGGATTTCCACTATTTAGGTGCATCAGGGGCTCTCCAAAAGCAACATGACGTCCACTAATTATTCAAGAAAATTTTACATTCAAAAAGTCAAATGGCGCTCCTTCCCTTCCGAACTCTGCCGTGCGCCCAAACAGTGTATTTTCCCCACATATAGGGTATAGGCTTACTCAGGAGAAATTGCACAACAAACTGCATGGTGCAATTTCTCCTGTTATTCTTATGAAAATGCAAAATTGGAGGCTGAAAAACATTTTTGTTGGAAAAATGTGAAAATTTTATTTTTGCGGCTCAATGTTTTAAACTTCTGTGAAGCACCTGGAGGTTCAAGGTGCTCACCACACATCTAGATAAGTTCCCTGAGGGGTCTAGTTTCCAAAATGGGGTCACTTGTGGTGGGTTTCCACTGTTTAGGCACATTAGGGGTTCCCCAAACGCAACATGGCATCCCCTAATTGTTCAAGCAAATTTTACATTCAAAAAGTCAAATGGATCTCCTTCCTTTCCGAACCCTGCCGTGCGCCCAGTGGTTTTCCTCTATATACGGGGTATCGGCGTTCTCAGAATGAATTGCACAACAAATTTTGTGGTCCATTTTTTCCTGATACCCTTGCGAAAATAAAAAAAAAAGGGTTCTAAACTAACATTTTTGTGAAAAAGTTAAATGCTAATTTTTTCTTCCACATTACAAAAATTCCTGTGAAGCACCTGAAGGGTTAATAAACGTATTGAATGTAGTTTTGAGCACCTTGAGGGGTGCAGTTTTTAGAATGGTGTCACTTTTCAGTATTTTCTGTCATAAAGACCCCTCAAAGTCACTTCAAATGTGATGTGGTCCCTAAAAAAAATGGTTTTGTAAATTTTGTTGTAAAAATGAGAAATCGCTGGTCAACTTTTAACCCTTATAACTTCCTAAAAAAAAATGTTGGTTCTAAAATTGTGCTGATGTAAAGTAGACATGTGGAAAATGTTATTTATTAACTCTTTTGTGTGACATATCTCTCTGATTTAAGGGCATGAAAATTCAAATTTTGAAAATTGCTAATTTTTTGCAAATTTCATTTTTTTCACAAATAAACGCAAGTGATATCGAAGAAATTTTACCACAATCATGAAGTACAATATGTCACGAAAAAACAGTCTCAGAATCAGGGGGATCCGTTGAAGCGTTTCAGAGTAATTACCTCCTAAAGTGACAGTGGTCAGAATTGTAAAAATTGGCCTGGTCATTAACGTGCAAAGCACCCTTGGGGGTAAAGGGGTTTACCAGAAATTGAATGTTGTTAAGCCCCAGCAAAACCACACAGGGGAGAAGATTTTTTCCTCTTCAGAATGTGGAAAATATTTTAACCAGAAATCAGATCTTGTTATACACCGGAGAATTCACACAGGGGAGAAGCCTTTTTCATGTTAAGAATGTGGGAAATATTTTAGCCATCAATTAGCTTTTGTTAAGCACCAGATAACCCACACAGGGGAAAAAACTTTTTCCTGTTCAGAATGTGGGAAATGTTATGTGAAGAAATCATCTCTTCTTAATCACCAGAGAATTCACACAGGGGAGAAGCTTTTTTCATGATCAGAATGTGAGAATTTTTTTTTTTAATCGGTAAACTTTATTGAACACCAAATAACATAGTTTACAGCAGAATAATTATTTTACATGTCGTCATACAGTAAATGTACAGGAATTGTACCTATATAAACCAATTGCTCATTCAATGTCATTCAAATAACGACCATATAGTTCTCCCTTTCCCAACCCAGAAATAACATCCACCCTCCCCATCCTCTAATACCTGATTCAACACCGCAAAATGAGATATTCTTGCTTGATTCAGTGAGGTGACACTAACTGGGGTTTGAGATTTCAGCACAGGGTAACTGTGCACTGGGTACATGAACACTGATAGTTTGCAGCCTGCATTCATGATTGCACTCGGGGCATAGACTGAGATATGTATATAATGGTGTGCTGTTAAACTGTGACTTGTTATGTTTTCTCTGCCTGTTGTTTGCCACCTCCCGTGGAGAGGGGAAGATAAAGCCCTTCTGATTACTAAAAAGACTGGTGTTAAACTGTTTACTGCAATGTGATTTGATTGATGTTAATGCCACTCAGGATACACACTTGTAAACCTGCAAACCACCCCAATTGATCGGTTCATCATTTACTACGGCTCACTGTCTGTTAAATAACTGTTGTTTTTAATTGTTTGTCAGCATATATGTAAAATAAATGGATTTATACTTTTTTACAAAAATTGCTGCATGTGTAATTACTCTGTTTTTCTAAGTAAAATGCTTAATAAGGGAGTTAGCATGAATTATATCAAAGTCTGGTTCTTTTTGTGGTATACATGAACCGAGGAGTGCCTGGAGGGGTGTAACTAAGTATCAACTCGGTCCGACCAAGGGCACATGGCGGCTCAGTCGACTCCGTCAACCAGGGAGGAACCGAGCAGGGGGACCAGGTGGTACTCCAGGTCAGACCCCGGTCACAGCTGTTGACCCACACCGGGGAATGCAGGAACAGGCAGGTTAGGCTGGCATACAGACAGGTGGGTACTGGCAGGCACTGCTGGTATGCAGACAGGTGGGTATTGGCAGGCACGGCTGGCATGCAGACAGGCGGGTACTGGCAGTTAGGAAAGCAGGCAGGATAGGGACCAGTACAGACTGGGACACAGGAACGGAGCCGCAGGTGCAGTAGACAAGCAGAGCAGGGCAAAACCCGCAGGTGCGGTAGACAAGCAGAGCAGAGCAAAACCCGCAGGTGCGGTAGACAAGCAGAGCAGAGCAAAACCCGCAGGTGCGGTAGACAAGCAGAGCAGAGCAAAACCAGCAGGTGCGGTAGACAAGCAGAGCAGAGCAAAACCCGCAGGTGCGGTAGACGAGCAGAGCGAAAGCCGCAGGTGCGGTAGACAAGCAGAGCAGAGCAAAAGCCGCAGGTGCGGTAGACAAGCAGAGCAGAGCAAAACCCGCAGATGCGGTAGACAAGCAGAGCAGAGCAAAACCCGCAGGTGCTGTGAACAAGCTGAGCAGAGCTAAACCGTAGGTGCGGTAAACAAGCTGAGCAGAGCGAAACCGCCGGTGCGGTGAACAAGCAGAGCGGAGCAGAGCGAAACCGCCGGTGCGGTGGACCAGCAGAGCGGAGCAAAACCGCAGGTGCGGTGGACAAGCAGAGCCGAGCAAAACCGCAGGTGCAGTGAACAAGCAGAGCAGAGCGAAACCGCAGGTGAGGTGAACAAGCAGAGCAGAGAGAAACCACAGGTGCGGTGAACAAGCAGAGCAGAGCGAATCCGAAGATGCGGTGAACAAGCAGAGCAGAGCGAAACCGCAGGTGTGGTGAACAAGCAGGGCAGAGCAAAACCGCAGGTGCGGTGAACAAGCAGAACCAGATACACACAAAGTACTTACAATGAAGTAGCGAGTGTACACAAAACTCACAAACAGAAGTTCAGAGACAATGGGTTGGAGTTAGGTGCATGTTCAGACACTGCAGGAAAAGGGAAGGTTCAGACATAGAGAGAAACAGGTAACAGGCTAGGACACAGTTCAGACAGGAACTGAGCCAGGAATAAGATACAGGAACGAGCCTGGGAACTCAGCCCCCAGGGTGGCGGAGACAGACTAGAAGTCACAGATACAGGTAACAGGCCTGGGTATACAGCCCCCTGGGGCGGAAACAGAAAAGATACAGGATGAGACCTGGCAACTCAGTTGCACAGAACACACTGAAGGAAAGTGTTGCACAGGCACCCCCTACTGGGTGGAGGGGGTTTAAGTATCCAGTGGCTCACAGCAATAGGCTGGGGATGAATTAGGAGTGCTCACACAGTAACTATAAGAATCAGGCAGTAGCCGCGCCGCCTCGCTAAGCAATCAGACAAGAGACACAGCAGGTACTGGAGCAAAGTGTGCAGCCTGGACTGATAGGTAAGATGGCGGTCTTGCATGGTGGGAGGTGGTAAGCCATGCCAGCACGCCGCCAGGGATGTTACAGTACCCCCCCCCCCTTTTTGCCCCGTCTTCTTCAAGTCTGCAAGGATCTTCTGCAGAGAATTTGCAGGCCGATCCTTCTCTTCAAGATGATTACCTCTTCTGTCCACTAGAGGGAACGAAACTGGTGTCAACATCTTGGTGACTAGGATGTTTCCTCCCATCGAGCCATCCTCAGCAACAGATGAAGTGAGTGAAGTACCAGGAACAAGACACAGGAAAGTCTCTCTCCATTTGTTAATATCTGGTAGCACCCCAAAGGATTCACGGGACAACTGGAGATCCTCCACTGGGTTGGAGGGGTGCAGAGACTCGGGGGTAACCACCGCCTTGATGTACACTTTGCCAAGCTTACTGGATGAAGTGGGCGAAGTACCAGGTTCAGGGTGCAGAAAAGTCTCTTTCCATTTGTTATCAGGTAGCACCCCGGAGGATTCAGGAGGCAACTGGAGGTCCCCCGCCTGGTTGGAGGGGTGCAGAGACTTGGAGGTAGCCACCGCCTTGATGGACTTATTGCCAGATTTGTTAGAAATGGAGGATCCTTGCTTAGGGACCAACTGCAGTCTGGTTTCTGAGATGAAACGTCTGCGAGGCAGGATGGTGCCTAAAGCCAGATCATTGGTACAATCGACGAGACTGTGTGGGGACAATGCCTCCGCTTCTCTTCCTTCAGAGACTTCAGCGCACAGCGAGTCAGCGACTAGCAGATCTGGTGAAGAAGAAGAAGATATTGCTGACTGTCCTGAAGATATGGGGACTGGACACCCCTTGTACCTCAGCAGTCCCCCAGGAAACATCATGCAGGATCTCCAGACCTGAGCGGGCACTAGATCTCTTGGCTCTGGACGACCTGTGGGTAAACCGGACAGCACCTGGAATGTGAACTTCTTCATGTGTAATGCTCCAATCTGGAGCTTAATTTGTACAGACATATTTTGACTGTTTCTGAGTAGGGCTCGTCCTTCCGCTGACAATGCCCAAACCGGCTTCTGGAGTTGTCGGACGGGAATCAGACACCGACTTTTCAAGGCTTTAAGCCCGAAACTTCCGGTTAATCCGAGGCCTTCACTTGCCACGGAGACAGTCATGGTCATTTGTGGAGAGGAAACACTAATGCCAAGGGCAGCCTCTCCTACAGGCCTAATGTCTTGGGATTCTCCAACCTTCACTGGACAAAGACCGTCAGGGGGTCCCAAACAACCGCAGCGAGACCGCAATCCGATTTTGTGACTGAGTTCTGGCCTCTGCTCTGCCAGACGAACATAGTCATCCCCCATGGATTCTGTTCGGAAAGCTGCCTCTACAGGCTGGGGAACAGGAGGTCTTTGGGAGGACAGAACCTGACGTGACTGTTTACCTCTACGCCTTGCACGTCTGGACTGCCTCTTGAGGTTGGGAAGGGAAGTATTCTGCGGAGTATTGTCATCCTCTGTGGATTCTGTGTGGGCATCAGTATCTTCAGGCTGGAGAGCTAGTGGGCTACCTACATGCATCACCCATCGGGACTGCTCCAGGATATTGGGACGGGAAGCTTTAGCAGAAGCCTCAGGGTTAGGGTCATCGAAGACCATTAGAAAGGCCACCAGGAAGGCCTGCATGTCAGAGACGATAGGATCCCATGCTTCCCATAGGGGGGTGATCCAATTCAAGGCATCACCCACTAAGTAGGACATCATGAATGCTACTTTAATCCGATCAGTGGGAAAATAGTGAGCATAGAACTTGAAATGCAGCATGCATTGCTCCACAAATGCACGGCTTTGTTTTGGATCCCCATAGTACCGTGGTGGATGCGCAGGAACGAATGCTGATAGATCCATTTGGGCTGGTACGTAAATCGCCTGGACTTCAGCTTGAGAAAAAAATTTTTTCCTTGGTGCACATATTCGCCAGACAAGGATTCAAATGTCACCGAGAGCGAAAGGCCGTGAGGCTCAACGGAAACCATGGCCTGAGCATACTGTTACGCACACGCCCGGACTGACTGGTGTGAGCATGATTAGTGATCCCACTGGACCATGAACCAAGGAGTGCCTGGAGGGGCGTAACTAAGTATCAACTTGGTCCGACCAAGGGCACACGGCAGCTCAGTCGACTCCGTGAACCAGGGAGGAACTGAGCAGAGGGACCAGGTGCTACTCCAGGTCAGACCCTGTCACAGCTGTTGACCCACACTGGGGAATGCAGGAACAGACAGGTTAGGCTGGGATACAGACAGGTGGGGACTGGCAGGCATGACTGGTATGTAGACAGGTGGGTATTGGCAGGCACGGCTGGTACGCAGACAGGTGGGCACTGGCAGGCACGGCTGGCATGCAGACAGGCGGGTACTGGCAGGTAGGAACGCAGGCAGGATAGGGACCAGTACAGACTGAGACACAGGAACGGAGCCGCAGGTGCGGTAGGCAAGCAGAGCAGAGCAAAACCCTCAGGTGCGGTAGACAAGAAGAGCAGAGCAAAACCCGCAGATGCGGTAAACAAGCAGAGCAGGGCAAAATCCGCAGGTGCGGAAGACAAGCAGAGCAGAGCAAAACCCGCAGGTGCGGTAAACAAGCAGAGCAGAGCAAAGCCCGCAGGTGCGGTAGACAAGCAGAGCAGAGCAAATCCCGCAGGTGAGGTGCGGTAAACAAGCATAGCAGAGCAAAACCCGAAGGTGCGGTAAAAAAGCAGAGCAGAGCAAAACCCACAGGTGCGGTAAACAAGCATAGCAGAGCAAAACCCGCAGGTGCGGTAAAAAAGCAGAGCAGAGCAAAACTCACAGGTGCGGTAAAAAAGCATAGCAGAGCAAAACCCGCAGGTGGGGTAAAAAAGCAGAGCAGAGCAAAACCCACAGGTGCGGTAAACAAGCATAGCAGAGCAAAACCCGCAGGTGCAGTAAAAAAGCAGAGCAGAGAAAAACCCACAGGTGCAGTAAACAAGCTGAGCAGAGCGAAACCCGCAGGTGCGGTAAAAAAGCAGAGCAGAGCAAAACCCTCAGGTGCGGTAAACAAGCATAGCAGAGCAAAACCAACAGGAGCGGTAAACAAGCATAGCAGAGCAAAACCCGCAGGTGCGGTAAAAAAGCAGAGCAGAGCAAAACCCACAGGTGCGGTAAACAAGCTGAGCAGAGCGAAACCCGCAGGTGCAGTGAACAAGCTGAGCAGAGTGAAACCACAGGTGCGGTAAACAAGCAGAGCAGAGCGAAACCGCCAGTGCGGTGAACAAGCAGAGTGGAGCAGAGCGAAACCGCCGATGCGGTGGACAAGCAGAGCGGAGCAAAACCGCCGGTGCGGTGGACAAGCAGAGCGGAGCAAAACTGCAAGTGCAGTGAACAAGCAGAGCGGAGCGAAACCGCAGCTGCGGTGAACAAGCAGAGCGAAACCGCAGGTGCAGTGAACAAGCAGAGCAGAGAGAAACCACAGGTGCGGTGAACAAGCAGAGCAGAGCAAAACCGCAGGTGCGGTGAACAAGCTGGGCAGAGTGAAACCGCAGGTTTGGTGAACAAGCAGGGCAGAGCAAAACCGCAGGTGCGGTGAACAAGCAGAACCAGATACACACAAGGTACTTACAATGAAGTAGCGAGTGTACACAAAACTCACAAACAGAAGTTCAGAGACAACGAGTTAGAGTTAGAATCAGGTTCAGACACTGCAGGAAAAGGGAAGGTTCAGACATAGAGAGAAACAGGTAACAGGCTAGGACACAGTTCAGACAGGAACTGAACCAGGAATAAGATACAGGAACGAGCCTGGGAACTCAGCCCCCAGGGTGGCGGAGACAGACTAGAAGTCACAGATACAGGTAACAGGCCTGGGTATACAGCCCCCAGGGGCGGAAAAAGACAAGATACAGGACGGGACCTGGCAACTCAGTTGCACAGAACACACTGAAGGAAAGTGTTGCTCAGGCACTCCCTACTGGGTGGAGGGGGTTTAAGTATCCAGTGACTCACAGCAATAGGCTGGGGAGGCATTAGAAGTACGCACACAGTAACTATAAGAATCAGGCAGTAGCCGCGCCGCCACCCTAAGCAATCTGACAAGAGACACAGCAGGTACTGGAGCAAAGTATGCAGCCTGGTTTGATAGGTAAGATGGCGGTCTTGCATGGCGGGAGGTGGTAAGCCATGCCAGCACACTGCCAGGGATGTTACAGAAAGTATTCAGACCCCTTTAAGTTTTTCTCTCTGTGTTTCATTGCAGCCATTTGGTAAATTTTAAAAAGTTCATTTTTTTTCTCATTAAAGTACACTCTGCACCCCATCTTAACTGAAAAAATCCAGAAATATAGCAATTTTTGCAAATCCAAAAGGAGCGGATTTAGACCAGTTTATTGTCAGCAGGATCGCCATCAGGGCATTACTGCCCTTACTGGCGTATGGGGCCCGGTGAGTAGAGGGGCCCAGACGGGCCTCTCCGTCTGCTCACCGGGCCCCAGCGAACTGAACTTGCGTCCTTAGACGCAGGTTCACTTTAAATCTATTTCCGTGTGGGAGTTTTCCCGCACCGCAATAGTTAAGTCGCCAGCCAATCACAGGCCGGTAGCTGACGTCAGTTGCACGTCGCTGGTGTAGGACGTCACTGCCGGCCTGTGACTGGCTAACGTCCGTGCTTCAAATCAACGAAGGAGCGTTGCTGCTGGAACAGCAGCAAGGTGAGGAGGAACTTTTTTTTTTTTTTTGAGACATGGAGGCTGAATGGGAGATGACACATGGGGGCGGGAATGGGAGATGACACATGGGGGCGGAATGAGAGATGACACATGGGGGCGGAATGAGAGATGACACATGGGGCGGAATGGGAGATGACACATTGGGGCGGAATGGAGAGATATGGGGCAGAATGGGAGATGAGACATGGGGCAGAATGAAGAGACATGGGGGCAGAATGGGAGATATGACATGGGGCAGAATGGAGAGACATGGGGCAGAATGGGAGATGACACAAGGGGGCAGAATGGAGAGACATGCAGGCAGGATGGAAGAACATATGAGGGCAGGATGTGGAACTATATTACTGTAGGGGCTAATTAAAGCATTTTATTACTACTGTGATGTATTTTAATTTTGAGGATATTGTTTTCAGTGGGGAGGGGGCGTTATTACTGTGTAGGGTGACACTTTGTCGCTTTTCTTCTTCATTTGGTGTAGTGTAGAAATTGGGGAAAAACTAGGGAATTTGCTTTGGAAACTGCTCTAGATGTGTTGTTTTCTGCAGAGACGAGTCTTGGCTAGAAGAAGTGATGGCAGTCTGTGTTGGATGAACTAGAAAAGCTAAGATGAAGGACTTCAACTAGAGACGGCACTGGTGAGTCAGTGTGTTACCTGTACACTGACACTATACACTACATACTATACTGTCACGCCATATGTGGGAAAGACTTAGTGCTACACAAAGGGAAGAGGGAAAGGGAGCCCAGACTCTAGGGAAAAAAGGGGGAAGGGGAGACCTCCTAGTCTGGTGTAGTGTCACCCTGTCTCAACTACTGACCCTATATTGGCTCTTCACCAATCGCTTCACGCGTGCATCGCCCTGACTTTCCCTGGCGTATGGCTAAGGCTAGGGAAGGGAGGAGATGAACACTAGTCGATCTCCACTAAACTCTATAGACACCAAGGGTAGACAAAAAGGGGGAGAGTGGTTAGCTTTAGACGACTTCCAGACAAATGCGCACATTGCCTCAAGCTCCAGAGGACAAAGTACTACTCTTGCTAAAGCCTAACAAGTAGTAATGAATATTGACGCACCTCCCTCTCAGACACACCAGCAGGGCCGGCGTCAGCACCCGGCGTACCCGGGCAAGTGCCGGGGCCCTGGAAAATCAGAGGGGCCCAGCCGCCCACTCACTCACTGTCGGGGCCCGCCCCAAACACCCGCCCACTCACTCACTGTCGGGGCCCGGCCCACACACCCACCCGCCCACTCACTGTCGGGGCCGGGCTCACACACCCGCCCGCCCACTCACTGTCGGGGCCGGGCTCACACACCCGCCCGCCCACTCACTGTCGGGGCCGGGCCCACACACCCACCCGCCCACTCACTGTCGGGGCCATGGCCGCATCTTCGGCACCTGTTCAGTGACGCAGGCGCTGCTTGATTGCCGGCACTCCCCCAGTCCCAGAAATGGCCGCGCGCTGTCAGGCTGTGTCTGCTAGTAATGACGCGGCAGGGTCGACGGCACTGCACCTTTAATTTTGCTTGTGTGTCGCCCCTGCCGCGTCATTACTAGCAGACACAGTCGCACAGCGCGCAGCCATGTCTGGGGGAGTGCCATCAAACACCGTCGGAGCGGAGGTCCTGCACAGATGGGGGGGGAGCGGCCCGGACCCGACCGCAAGTGGGCCCCTCTGATGGTCCAGGGCCATGAAGTCTGTGACACGCCGGGGGCCCTGCACTGCCCCATACCTGAGGAGCTGCTGGACAGGACACTGGACCGGGGACAGGTGAGTGAGGCTTCCCCAATCCCCATATTAAAAATACTTGTAATGGGTCTGTGTGAGTGCATGTATGTGAATGTCAGTGTGTATGACTGTGTATATATATTTGTCTGTTTTATATATGTCTTTAAGAATTTGTGTAAAAATGTTTGTCTGTATGTGCGTGTGTCTGCGTACCGTGTGTGTGCGTGTCTGCGTACCGTGTGTGTGCGTGTCTGCGTACCGTGTGTGTGCGTGTCTGCGTACCGTGTGTGTGCGTGTGTCTGCGTACCGTGTGTGTGCGTGTGTCTGCGTACCGTGTGTGTGCGTGTGTCTGCGTACCGTGTGTGTGCGTGTGTCTGCGTACCGTGTGTGTGCGTGTCTGCGTACCGTGTGTGTGCGTGTGTCTGCGTACCGTGTGTGTGCGTGTGTCTGCGTACCGTGTGTGTGCGTGTGTCTGCGTACCGTGTGTGTGCGTGTGTCTGCGTACCGTGTGTGTGCGCGTGTCTGCGTACCGTGTGTGTGCGCGTGTCTGCGTACCGTGTGTGTGCGTGTGTCTGCGTACCGTGTGTGTGCGCGTGTCTGCGTACCGTGTGTGTGCGCGTGTCTGCGTACCGTGTGTGCGTGCGCGTGTCTGCGTACCGTGTGTGCGTGCGCGTGTCTGCGTACCGTGTGTGCGTGCGCGTGTCTGCGTACCGTGTGTGCGTGCGCGTGTCTGCATATGTGAAGGATGAGGTGGCAGGCTGGGCCCTGTGTACTATATATATATTTCTCCGCAGTATCTGTGCATCATGAATCGTGTATGTGTTAAAAGGGTCCACTGAGACTCTTTCGCCCGGGGCCCAGAAAAACCTGGAGCCGGCCCTGCACACCAGGCATTTATACACCCAGGCCAGGGAGCTAATTAGCCAGAGGGAGGTAGCCGCTGGGTCCTAGAGACAGCCTCTTGCCTCTAAGAAGATGTCTGTAATGCTAAACGTAGAGATCTGCAACCGAATGCAGGGCAACTGTAACCTCTGATACACCTGTGACAGTACCCCACCCCTGTCACGGGTGTGTCAGAGGTGACAGACAGTCGCCCTGCAGTTGGTTGCAGGAGATCTCTACGTTTGACATTGTAGACAGCTTCTTAGATAAGAGGCTGTCTTTAGGACCGAGCGGCTCCTCCCTGTTGCTAATTAGCTCTCTGGCCTGGGTGTATATGTGTCACCCTGGCCTGGATGCCACAAGTGTAATTAAAGCTGTGTCTGAGAGCAAGGGGGAGGTTCTCTAGTCAGGGGAACATTAGCATGCAATGCCTCCTGTCTCAGGCCAGTAGGGGGAGCTGGCTGCCCCTATAAAAGCTGGTGCTGGGGGCAGGGTTAGAGAGAACCCAGATGACCTGTCTCAGGACTGAGACGTGTCTCAGCAGAGCAGGGACAGACAGTTGCACTGCACCTAAGAGGAAGTGTGGCAGGAGGAGAGCCACAAGCCAGAGACAAGAGACGAAGAGAGCCTGTCTTGGCAGAGAAAAGACTTAATTTTACCAGACTTTGGTGTCTGAGGCTGGAAGGATTCCACATCCCCCAGCAGATAACCAGTCCGCAAGGGACTGTACATTCCTTGGCCTAAGAAGCCTGGAGGCCCTGCCACAACCGAAGGGACCAGTAAAGCCGTACAAGGCTGGGAGCAGAAAGGAACCCACGTCGCAGGCCATACAGGCGAGAAAACACAGAAAGCTCGGAAACGTGGGCTGTTACCCTATCAGGAGGAGATAGCCAGAAGGAGCGCAGAAAGCACGGTAGGCCTACACCCTCACCCTGACCAGGGCCAATTTCCCCGTTGCTCTCAGACATCCAGGTCCCCTCCTAGCCGGGACTGTTTATGGGTCAGTTTACCTGTTTCAGTAAAGACCCTGGACTCCAACTTGTTGTCTGTGTGCTCCTTGCTCCTCCAGCACTATCAGCACCGGGACTCTCACTACCATCACTCCCAACATCTACTACACTGCCCTGGGGCCGCACTCTTCCCGTGGGGAGTCACACCATCCCAGCTGCACACCTCATCAGCCCCAGCGGTCTGCCTTGCAGCGGCGGTACCTAATGACCGCAAATCCACGGGTGGCGTAGTCGGACATTATCAGCAGAACATAGCAGACTACCATTGGCCTGACCACCCTGAGCCACGGAACCGGGTCGCCACTACTACCCCCATCGTCTCCCTATTGCCCGGATCAGAGTGCCCCACGGCCCAGGGGGCGAGTCAGCTTTGGTGTAGTCGGCAGGATTTCGTGCCCGCAACCACCGGGTACTGCGTGCCTGAAAAAGACTTTTGTAACTAACCTGTGGCGAAGTTTCCCGCCGTCCGGAGTCGTTTCCCGCCATCCGGAGCCGATTCCCGCCATCAGACGCCATCTTGGACCGTTTCCCGCCGTCTTCTGCCGTCTTCCCGCCATCCGCAGCTGTTTCCCGCCATCGGACGCCATCATCAGGACGCCGCGTGGGAAGAAGAAGGGCGTGGACGTCAAAACCGCGTGAGATCCAAAGCTCCGCCCCACGCACCGACGCTGCGCAAGGTCCTGGAAGGGAGAGAGAGCGACGCTGACGTCATCAGGACGCGACGCCAGGTCCTCGTCCATAGCAGCAGCAGCGGAGCCGTGGCCTACAGAAGAGGATCGTCGGAAGGTAGGCCACGCTTGACTAGGGGGGAGGAAAATGTCGGACACAGAGGCCCCCACTACCACCAACGCAGCTGCAGCAGCGGTGATGCCCTTTTCCCTGCCCTACATCCCTGGAGCGGCCTGGCTGCCCAAATACTCAGGGGAGCCCCATGCCCTAACTGACTTCAAGGAAAGGCTATACAGTTTGTTCCACGTTTACCCCCTGACAGAGGAACAGAAGGTCAGCATATTAACAGGGCAGTTAACTGGCGCAGCCCAGCGGGAGGTAAAATCATGGCCCACTGAGGAGAAAAGGACTGTGAAGGGTATTCTGGCCCGGCTGCGGGGTACCTTTGACACACGTACCTCTGCTGAGATTAAAATGAGGTTCTATGGATGTAAGCAGCGGGCACCGGACAGCATCAGAGACTATGCCCTAAATCTGCAGGAAGCCTTGAGGGCTATTCAACAAACTGACCCTGGCAGTGTGCAGGAAACGGATAAGCTGCTAACAGAACAATTCATAGAAGGTCTGCTGTCTAGCGCCCACAGGGCCCAACTGCGCCTCATGTTCTTTCAGAACCCCGACCTGACCTTTGCCCAATTTAAGGACAGGGCCATAAGGGTGCTCCGTGAATCTGCAACCAGTGGCGCTATAAACCCCCGGCGCCCTGCTCTCACCAACCACCAGGAGGCAGCGCCCTCCTCTATGGATCCCGTGGGGGCTGATGCACAGGCCCTGAACCAAGCCCCGTCGAAAGACCTGCACCACCAAGTCCAGGAGCTGACCAGGAGCGTCGCGGCGTTGACCAGGACAGTCCAGGCGTTGCAAGTGGACCCGTCAAGACCCATCGAGCTGGCTTCAAGTCCGGAGGATGTCCCGTGGCGTCGACAGAGGAGGATCCCGTTGTTCCGAGGGAGGCCCACAGACCGCTACGCAGAGGATGGACAGCCCATTTGCCGTCGATGCAACCAGCCCGGACACATTTCCAGGTACTGTAATTTAAACGGGTCCAACCTGGGGCAGAGGGCCAACCCCCAGGCATAAGATCACCAGGCCCTTACAATTGGCGTAATAAGTACGTTGGGGGGCGCCCGGTTTTACCCGTGGTGCTGGACGGTATCCCCATGAGCGCCTTGCTGGATACTGGGTCACAAGTAACCACTATCCCTTATGTACTTTTTAAGCAGTATTGGACTGATGCTGATATCACACGGTATCCAGACAGTAACTTGAGCATCATCGCCAGTAATGGCTTGCCCGTGCCGCAGATGGGGTTCAAGGAGATGACCATTAAAATTGGTAAAGTTGAACTACCGGCACAGGGAGTGATTATTGTGGACATTGACCGTCATGAAAGTCACCCTAAAATAACTGTGGGTACTAAAATAATTGAAAATTGTCTTTCAGAGGTAATTGTGATCTTACAACAGGTGGCGGTGAATGCTAGTTCCAGCCAACAGAGAGTCCTCAACAAGGAGATAAAAGCCCTGATGAGACGGCAGCAGGTAGAACTGTCTGGTGGTGAGATCGGTAGCGTAAGACTGAGTGACCCATTCCCCATTTCCATGCCTCCCAAAAGTGAAATGATGATCTGGTGTCGGACTGCAATCGGGTTGAGAGGTAGAGACTACCAAGCCATGGTAGAACCCGTGTACTCAGACAGCAGGCCCACCATTTTGACAGCCCGGGGGGTGGTTGATGTCCGTCATGGGAGGGTGCCCGTCCGCATCCTCAACATTGGGGAGAGGGAGGTACACTTACCCAGGTACGCTACACTTGCCAAACTGTTCGTTGTCTAACACAAATCTATCAGGGCCGTGGAACCCTTGCCTCCATCTCCACAGGCGGAGGGTAATGGCTCCCAGAAACAAAAGGAGGACTGGTGCCAGAAACTCCACGTGGGTGCTGACTCCACTCCCCTGCACCAAAAACAAGGAGTCTACCGGGTGGTACAGGAGTACGAGAGAGTCTTTAGTAAGCACCCGCTAGACTTCGGCAGAGTAAAAGGGATAGAACACCACATCCCCACAGGGAGCCACCCACCGATAAAAGAAAGACACCGACCTGTACCCCCTGCACATTATTAGAACGCCAAGGGTATGCTAAGAGAAATGAAGGAAGCTGGGGTCATTAGAGATAGCTGTAGCCCCTGGGCAGCCCCCTTGGTTCTGGTCAAAAAGAAAGACGGCAGCATGAGAATGTGCGTCGACTATAGACAAATCAACCGTATCACTCACAAAGACACATATTCGCTGCCTAGAATAGAGGAGTCTTTAGCCGCACTAAAATCAGCTAACTTCTTTTCTACTTTGGACCTTACTAGCGGGTACTGGCAGGTTCCTGTGGCAGAGGCTGACAAGGAGAAGACCGCCTTCACCACCCCGATGGGACTGAGCGAATTCAACTGTATGCCTTTCGGGCTCTGCAACGCACCAGGGACCTTCCAGCGGCTGATGGAATGCTGTCTAGGGCATCGAAACTTCGAGACGGTCCTCCTTTACCTGGACGACGTGATCGTCTATTCGAAGACCTACGAGGACCATCTCAAACACCTGGCTGAGGTGTTCGAAGCCCTGGCAGGCTACGGCCTGAAGGTGAAACCATCGAAGTGTCACCTGCTGAAACCAAAGGTCCAGTACCTAGGGCACGTGGTAAGCGCGGAAAGAGTGGCCCCCGATCCTGACAAGGTCACGGCAATCAAGAGCTGGCCAAGCCCCTCGAACATCAAAGAGGTGAGACAGTTTCTCGGGAAGGTAGGCTACTACCGAAGGTTCATCCCCGGGTTCACTAAGATGGCAGCTCCTATGCAGGACCTCCTGATCGGACAGTCTAAGTCCAGGAGTCAAAAGCCACCCTTCAAGTGGGATAAACCGGAAGAGGAGTCCTTCCGCCAGCTAAAGATGGCCCTCACAGGGGACGAGATCCTGGCCTACCCTGATTATGGCCAGCCTTTCATTCTCCACACAGATGCCAGTAATGTGGGACTGGGAGAATATTGTCCCAAAACCAACAGGGCAGAGAACGGGTGATCGCATACGCCAGCCGGAAGCTGAGGCCCACCGAGAGGAACCCGGAGAATTACAGCTCCTTCAAGCTAGAATTCTTGGCGGTGGTGTGGGCCGTGACGGAACGCTTCAAGCATTACCTGGCCTCCGCAAAGTTCACCGTGTACACGGACAACAACCCGTTGACACACCTGGACAATGCAAGACTGGGTGCCCTGGAACAGCGGTGGATGGCCCGTCTCTCCAACTATGACTTCGTGATCAAGTACCGGGCAGGCAAAACCAACGCCAACGCGGACGCCCTATCAAGGATGCCTCACTTACCTGAAGGTGACGAAGACCCAGAAGAGCTGGAGGAGGTAGAACTCCCCGCGTTTCACCGGTATGGAGCCGCTCAACACTCTCACCGCGTGAAGGAGGAGGATCTAACAACTGTGATGATGAATCCCCTACCTCACCACAGCTGGGCCGAGACCCAAGATAGTGACCCTGCAGTCCGCCTGGTGAAAGATCTGCTGACCCGGGAAGACGCCCGCTTAGATCCAGATGCCCCAGAGGAAGCCAAGCAGCTATGGAAGGAGAAGAGCAAGCTGTTCCTCTACGAAGGCAAGTTGTGCAGAAGGATTGTTAACCACCGGACGCACGAGCTGACCTGGCAAGTCGTGGTCCCAAGGCGGGATGCAGCTATGGTCCTGGGGGCTTACCATGACCGAGCGGGACACTTCGGTTGGAAGAAACTGGAGTTCCTGCTAAGAGGAAGGTTCTTTTGGGTCGGCATGAGAGGAGCTGTAGAAAAGTGGTGCAGAGACTGTGGCCCTTGTCACCTGAGGAGGAAGGACCGCACCAGCCAGAAGACACCCTTGAGGCCCATCGTCACCACGCAGCCTCTTGAGCTGGTAGCTCTGGACCACGTCAAATTGGCTCCAAGCCTGTCTGGATACATCTATGCCCTGACAATCGTGGACCACTATTCCCCTTTTCTAGTGGTGGTCCCAGTAAAGGACTTGACAGCCCAAACAGCGGCCAGAGCCTTCCAGCAATATTTCTGTCGTCCACACGGGTATCCGGAACAGGTCCTGACAGACCAGGGTCCAGCGTTCGAGGCTGAAATCTTCCAGGAGTTCTGCAACCTCTATGGCTGTAAGAAGATTCGGACGACGCCTTACCACCCCCAAACCAACGGGATGTGTGAGAAGATGAACAATATAGTCATTGATCTCCTGAAGACGTTGCCCCTGGAGGAACGCAGCCTGTGGCCAGAAAAACTGCCGGACCTGATAGACTTATACAATCATATCCCGGTGAATGCTACAAACTGCACCCCGGCTTACCTGATGCGAGCTAGACCAGGTAAGCTGCCCGTAGACCTGGAGATGGGAGTCCTAATACCTGAGGACACCTCCCCGGATGCGGACTGGGATACGGAAAGGCAACTGCAGTACAAGAAGGTACAGGAGAGTGTGGAGAAGAGCCTGGCCCAGGTGAGAGAGAAGCAAGAAAGACTCTTCAATCAACACGCCCCTGCTAGTCCCCTAGAACCTGGTGAGCAAGTCCTAAAGCGAAAAAGAAGGCTACATAAGTTGGACGACCAGTGGGAAAGGGAACCCTACACCGTACTGCAGTCTGACCATGACAACCCAAAGGTGTGCGTAATCACCAAGGACGGAGGAGAAACCACTAGTGTCGTCTCCAGGGACCACCTCAAAAGATGCCCCGAGCAACTCCGTAGTGCAGAAGAGGATCAGAGTGACCTTGAACCCGCAGAGGACAAGGAAGAAATTATCAGCACCGTTCTCGGAGAGTTCCCTCAGTCCTGGACTCGCATTAATGATGCCATAGTGGTACCCGTCCTGCATTTCCTGCAACCGGCACAGCAACAACCAACACCAGAGCCGGAAGGTGAAGAGGAGCAAGCAGTTCCAGAGGCAGAAGAGCCTGAACCAGCAGCCCAGGAGAATCAACCCTCTGCTGACAGTGAGCCTGCCATGCCTGCGGTAAGCCAAAGGACCCGCAGACAGCTGCCTGCCCTACCTGTACACCCAGCTGGTAGCTGTACCCCTAACGCTAGTGGGGAAAACCAGGTTGGTCCACCACCAGACAGTGGGTTAAGGAGGTCAACCAGGAGCACAAAGGGGCAGATACCCGCTCGCTGGAGAATATAGAGTGTACTAAGATTGTAAATAACCCTGTTGCCAAATGTTGAAATGTTTGCAAAGTTACATGCATGTTTGGTAATTCTGTGTTTCAGTTTCTTGCAGCTACCGTAAGGACTCAAAGGTTATGGACTTTTTATAACCGGGACCTTGTATGGACTGCGTTCGGAGCCTAACCAAGGAATGAACTAAGACTGTAAAGGACTTGGGGTAGGACAGACCCCCACCTGGTTAAGGCTCCCCGTTGTGCTGGTGATATGGACACCCGGTCACAGGCCACACTGTGACCTTAAGAACTCAATTTGTGCGTCGTTTGTCTATTAATGTTTTATAGTCATGTATATTATCCTTGTTTATTGTTTAGTCCCGGAGTACTAAATTTCACTAGGGGGGAATGTGTCACCCTGGCCTGGATGCCACAAGTGGCTTAGTGATCGGACTCAAAGGGTGGTTGTAAATGGCTTCACATCCAGCTGGATGAATGTCTCAAGTGGGGTACCACAGGGCTCCGTCCTGGGACCTGTATTGTTCAACATCTTTATCAATGATTTAGATGTAGGAATTGAGGGTAAACTGATTAAATTTGCTGATGACACAAAGCTAGGAGGGATAGCTAATACTAGAGAAGAGAGAGAGAGGATTCAAAAAGACCTAAATAAACTGGAGCAGTGGGCAGCAACCAACAGAATGGTTTTTAACAGGGAAAAATGCAAAGTACTACATCTGGGCAATAAAAATGAAAAAAGCATATACAGAATGGGAGGAATAGAGCTAAGCAACAGTACATGTGAAAAAGACTTAGTTATACTAATAGATCATAGACTGAACATGAGTCAACAGTGTGATGCAGCAGCAAAAAAGGCAAATACAATTCTGGGATGTATTAACAGAAGCATACAGTCTAGATCACGTGAAGTCATTATCGGTCTTTACTCCTCTTTGGTCAGACCTCATCTGGAATACTGTGTACAGTTTTGGGCACCACATTTTAAAAAAGACATAGACAAACTGGAGCAAGTTCAGAGAAGAGCGACCAGAATGGTGACTGGTCTGCAAACCATGTCCTATGAGGAACGGTTGCAGGATTTGGGAATGTTTAGCTTGCAAAAAGCAAGACTGAGAGGAGACTTAATAGCTGTCTACAAATATGTCAAGGGCTGTCACATTGTAGAAGGATCATCTTTATTCTCATTTGCACAAGGAAAGACTAGAAGCAATGGGATGAAACTAAATGGGAGGAGACACAGATTAGATATTAGAAAAAACTTTTTGACAGTTAGGGTGATTAATGAGTGGAACAGGCTGCCACGAGAGGTGGTGAGTTCCCCTTCAATGGACGTCTTCAAACAGAGGCTGGACAGACATCTGTCTGAGATGATCTAGTGAATCCTGCTTTGAGCATTGGGTTGGACGAGATGACCCAGGAGGTCCCTTCCAACTCTACCATTCTATGATTCTATGATTCTATGATTCTAAGTGTAATTAAAGCTGTGTCTGAGAGCAGGGGGGAGGTTCTCTAGTTAGGGGAACATTAGCATGCAATGCCTCCTGTCTCAGGCCAGTAGGGGGAGCTGGCTGCCCCTATAAAAGCTGGTGCTGGGGGCAGGGTTAGAGAGAACCCAGATGACCTGTCTCAGGACTGAGACGTGTCTCAGCAGAGCAGGGACAGACAGTTGCACTGCACCTAAGAGGAAGTGTGGCAGGAGGAGAGCCACAAGCCAGAGACAAGAGGCGAAGAGAGCCTGTCTTGGCAGAGAAAAGACTTAATTTTACCAGACTTTGGTGTCTGAGGCTGGAAGGATTCCACATCCCCCAGCAGAGAACCAGTCCGCAAGGGACTGTATATTCCTTGGCCTAAGAAGCCTGGAGGCTCTGCAACAACAGAAGGGACCAGTAAAGCCATACAAGGCTGGGAGCAGAAAGGAACCCACGTCGCAGGCCATACAGGCGAGAAAACACGGAAAGCTCGGAAACGTGGGCTGTTACCCTATCAGGAGGAGATAGCCAGAAGGAGCGCAGAAAGCACGGTAGGCCTACACCCTCACCCTGACCAGGGCCAATTTCTCCGTTGCTCTCAGACATCCAGGTCCCCTCCTAGCCGGGACTGTTTATGGGTCAGTTTACCTGTTTCAGTAAAGACCCTGGACTGCAACTTGTTGTCTGTGTGCTCCTTGCTCCTCCAGCACTATCAGCACCGGGACTCTCACTACCATCACTCCCAACATCCACTACACTGCCCTGGGGCCGCACTCTTCCCGTGGGGAGTCACACCATCCCAGCTGCACACCTCATCAGCCCCAGCGGTCTGCCTTGCAGCGGCGGTACCTAATGACCGCAAATCCACGGGTGGCGTAGTCGGACATTATCAGCAGAACATAGCAGACTACCATTGGCCTGACCACCCTGAGCCACGGAACCGAGTCGCCACTACTACCCCCATCGTCTCCCTATTGCCCGGATCCGAGTGCCCCACGGCCCAGGGGGCGAGTCATATATATACCTGGTGTGTCTGAGAGGGAGTCGCCGGCTATACTCATTTCTAGTTGTGTGGCTTATCAGGAGCAGTACTTCGTCCTCTCTGGAGCTTGAGGCAGTGTGCATATTTGGAGTCTTCTAAAAGCTAAGCAATTTCCTCCTGTTTTGTCTTCCCTTGTTGTCTTTAGTGTTTAGTGGAGGTAGACTAGGGCTCATCTCCTTCCATCCCTATCCGTAGCCATACGCCAGGGAAAGTAGGATGAGGCACGCGTGTGGTGATTGCTGAAGAGGCATTATAGGGACGTTAGTTGAGACAGGTTGGCGCTAGACCAGGCTAGGAGGTCTCCACTTCCCCCTTTCCCTAGTGTCTGGGCTTCTCAGGAAAAGAGGTGTGAAATGAGCGAACCAATCTGGGAGCGTTCACCTCTGACGCTGAAACCCACATCTTCTCCTCTGGACCATAGACTTTCCAGTGCACCAAGTATTGTAGAGAATGACGTTGGAGACAAGAACCTACAATCCTCGAAATCTGGAACTCCAGATTACCAACAACCATTACTGGGGGTAGGGGTAGAGGTGAGGGCTCAAGAGGTTCCATATACTTTTTGAGTAAGGACTAGTGTTGAGCGAGTATGTTCTGTTCCGAGTATGCTCGGGCCGAGCTCCGAGTATTTACAGCTGCTCGGTGATATGTTTGAATCGCTCTCGTGTGCATGATTTGCAACTGTTTGACAGCTTTATGACATGTGAGGAATGTGTAAGAAATAGACATTCCTCACATGTATTAAAACTGTCAAACAGTCGCAAATCATGCACACAGGAGCGATTCAAACATATCACCGAGCAGCTGTAAATATTCGGAGCTCGGCCCGAGCATACTCGGCGAAAGGGTTAACAGAACATACTCGCTCAACACTAGTAAGGACCTGTGGAACACATTGTGGACCTTCAGGGCCTGAGGAAGTTCAAGACGAAATGCTGCTGGGTTAATGACGGCGGTTATTTTATAGGGACCAATATACCTAGGTCCCAGCTTCCAAGAAGGGACTTTCAGTCTTATATTCCTGGTAGACAACCACGCAAAGTCATTCACATTCAGGTCCAGACCTGACAAGTGTTTTCTGTCAGCCATGAGTTTATACCTGTCTCCCATGATCTTTAAATTACTCAGCACACCCTGCCATACCGAGGAGAGCGACGAAGCAAACCGTTCCTCCTCAGGAACTCCTGAAGCTCCTCCCCAACTAAAGGTACCAAACTGTGGGTGATAACCATATGCACCGAAGAACGGTGACCTGCCAGTGGATTCTTGCTGATGATTATTAATGGCAGATTCTGCCAGCGGTGAGTAGGATGCCCAATCCTCCTGATTTTCGGAGACGATACACCTGAGGTAGGTATCCAAATTCTGATTGACACGCTCGGTCTGACCATTCGACTGAGGGTGGAAGGCAGAAGAAAAGGACAGCTCACCCCCAGTCGAGAACAGAATGCCTTCCAGAACTTGGAAACAAACTGGATTCCCCAATCTAACACCACATCGGAGGGAACCCCGTGAAGCTTCACAATCTCATTTATGAACACCTGAGCAAGTGTCTTGGCATTTTGAAGTGCAGGCAAGGCGACAAAGTGAACCATTTTACTGAACCTATCTACTACCACCAAAACCACTGTTTTGCCTGCAGAAACAGGTAGGTCAGTAATAAAATCCATGGACGAGTGTGTTCATGGCCTACTAAGGATAGGTAGTTGTAGAAGAGTACCAGACGGACGGGTATGCAAAACCTTAGAACGCGCACAAATACTACAAGCAGCTACGTGTTCAATCACATCCCGATGCAACCCCGGCCACCAAAAAAAACGAGAGAGGAGGTCTGAGGTTGTCTTACCACCTGGATGCCCAGCAAGCACAGTTATTATTTTCCTTAATTACTTTGCGGCGCAGATCAGATGGTACAAATAACTTTCCTGAAGGGCAGGACGCAGGGGTGTCCCCCTGTGCCTCCAACACCTCACCCTCCAGTTCAGGATAAAGTGCTGAAATGACTACCCCTTTCTTTAATATTGGGGCAGGGTTCTCATGGTCATCACCACCAAGGAAGCTCCGAGACAAAGCATCAGCCTTGACATTTATGACCCCTGGACCAAAAGTGACAACAAAATTGAACCTAGTAAAAAACAGGGACCATCTGGCTTGCCTAGGGTTGAGACGTTTAGCTGATATGAAGATATGACAGGTTCTTATGGTCAGTAATAACAGTAATAGGATGGACAGCCCCCTTCAACGCCAATTTGATCGCCAAAAGTTCCCTATTACCCACGTCATAATTTCTCTCAGCCGAAGACAATTTTTTAGAAGAGAAGGCGCATGGACACCATTTACCAGGGGACGAACCCTGAGACAACACAGCCCCAACACCGATTTCCGAAGCATCAACCTCCACAATAAAGGGTTGATAAACATCGGGTTGACTGAGTATAGGTGCAGTGGCAAAATTATTTTTTAAAGTAGAAAAAGCCTGGAGGGAAGCATCCGACCATTTGGAAAAATCAGACACCTTCTTAGTCAAGTCAGTAAGGGGTTTCATAATAACTAAGTAATTTTGGATGAATTTCCGGTAAAAATTAGTAAAGCCCAGAAAATGTTGTAGAGCCTTCAGGTTCTCGGGACGTTCCCAGTCAAGGACTGCACGGATCTTCTTCGGATCCATCCGAAAACCGGAAGATGACAACAAGTACCCCAAAAACTGCACCTCCTGAACAGCGAAAACACATTTTTCAAGTTTGGTGTCAAGTTTGTTATCCCTTAATGTAATAATAATAATTTACAATCTACAAGGAATTGGGGGGACACAAAAGGTGAAAAGTGCTTGTTATTTCAGGTCAGGCAATTATAATAAGAAGGGATTTTCATATAAAGCTGCAGGATCCAGTCATCAGCCAGTATGTTTAAGTGCAATAATCAAGTATCGAGTGCAGTTATCATATGCATGGAGGGTGTGGAGACAGATGAATAGTAGGGTGCAGATTCTGAATAATATTTAGAAAGAGGGAACAGGGGAAAGTTAGTTTACTGAGTAGTTGCGGTGGTAGGCTTGTTTATAGAGATGGGTTTTTAAAGTGCGCTTGAAGACGTGGGGGATAGGCATGAGTCGGATCGTCTGGGGTAGAGCATTCCAGAGAACTGGTGCAGCATGAGAGAAGTCTTGGAGATGGAGATGCGAGGTTCGGATTATGGGGGATGTTAGTCTTCGGTTATTTGTAGAACGGAGGGCACGTGTAGGGCGATAGACAGAGATGAGAGAGGAAATATAAGGTAGTGCAGAACTGTGGAGTGCTTTGTGGATGAGAGAGGAGTTTATATTCTTGAGCACCTGCTTAACATGTCCCTGATAAGTCTCAAAATCAGGTGAATAAACCAAAATATCGTCCAGGTAGACCACCACAACCACCCCCCCCCACATACACACAAACCAAATGATGGAAAATATCATTTATGAAATGCTGGAATACCTCAGGTGTATTAGTCAAACCAGAAGGCATAACCAGACTCTCAAAATGTTCTTCCGGGGTATTGAACGCCATTTTCCATTCGTCCCCTTCTCTGATTCTAACCAGGTTGTAGGCTCCCCTTAAATTCATACCTTAGCTCCCACAACCTGGCTGAACTAATCAGAAATCAGAGGAAGACGGTATGGATCATGGATGGTAATTTGATTTACAGGGATGTAGACCGCCATATTTTTTTTTCACAAAGAAGAACCCTGCTGCCATGGGCAAAGATGAGGGTCTGATTTGTCCCTTCTCCAGACTTTCCGCAATTAAATCCTTCACGTCTTGTCTCTCAAGGCCAGAAAGATTATACAGTCTGGACTGCGGTAGTTTAGTTCCAGGGGTCAGGTTAATAGGACAGTCATAAGCACAATGAGGAGGCAAATCCTGACACTCCATCTCAGAAAAAACGTCTCCAAAACCAGACAGAAAAGCAGGTAATATTTCCGTAAAGAGACAGTAGCAAGGGAAATATCTAAACAGTTCTCATGGCAGTAATCTCCCCATTCAATAACCTCCCCGGCTTGCCAATCCACCAACGGATTATGTTTAATAAGCCAAGGGATACCCAAGACAATCGGTGTGGGAAGATTGTCCAGAACATAGCAAGGGATTATTTCACAATGAACTGACCCCACCCTCAGTTTTACATTATGTACAATCTGAGTAAATGCTTTCTGTGCAAGTGGCGCAGAGTCGATGGCGAAAATGGAAATAGGTTTATCTAAAGTACAGCAAGCAAGACCATGAGTTTTCACAAACTCAGCATCCACTATGCTGACTCCGGCTCCACTGTCAACAAACATAGAAATTTTCTTTGTTTTGCTCTCTAGCACCACCTCTGCTGTCAGGACAAAGCGGGAACTGCAGTTTGACCACAAATGCACCCCTTGTTTATTCCACTCCAGACTACCAAGAGTTAATCGAGTCTCCTTTTGTTTAGTAATTGAAGCACAGGTCCCAACAAAATGTCCCTTTTTCCCACAAAAAAAACATATGCCTTTTTTTATGCGAATCTCCGGGGAGATGTATGATGCAGAGACACCCCCTAACTGCATGGGTTCCTCCACCTCCCCCAGTACTGGTTCACCCCCAGACCACTCCCCTGACAGAGGTATACAACCTTGACAAGTAGGCCCTGGAGAAGGTGGTCTCACCCGTCTATCCGAAAGGCATGGCAGCCTCCAAGGACTGAGGAGTTTCAAATACTGCCAAGGCATCTTTCAACCTTTCAGTAAGCCCCTCACAAAACTTACTTCTAAGGGCTGAGTCATTCCATTTGGAATCCGTTGCCCATCTATGGAATTCCGAACTGTATGTCTCCACTGGCCGATTCCCCTGCTGAAGGCAATGTAGCCTAGACTCAGCCAAGACGACTCAGTCAGGGTCATCATAGATGAAGTCCAGAGCCCCAAAAAAGCCCTCCACAGACTGGAGACAAACAGGGCCCTGCGGTAAAGAAAATGCCTAGGATTGAGGATCTCCCTGCAGTAGAAAGATCACAATTCCAACCCGTTGCTCCTCATTTCTGGAGGAATAGGGACGAAGTTTAACATACAGTTTCCAGGCCTCCTTGAATACACAAAAACTTGTCTCTACCTCCAGAAAACCTGTCCAGGAGGGCAACCTTGGGTTCAGGCTGGGCAGGCCTACTTGCCATATTGGCGACCTGCAGCTGCTGATGCTGCTGTTGAACCTCAGAGCGGAGGTCATTCACCTCCTGAGACAGAGAGCGAAACTGCTCTGCGAGCTCTGCAACCTGAACCCATACCAAGGGAGGAAGGAAAAAAATGGTCCACACCCAAGAAGAACCTAGAATATAAGACATATTTTCAGTTGTTTCACATTTTTTTTGTTAAGTATATAATTCCACATGTGTTAATTCATAGTTTTGATGCCTTCAGTGTGAATGTACAATTTTCATAGTCATGAAAATACAGAAAAATCTTTAAATGAGAAGGTGTGTCCAAACTTTTGGTCTGTACTGTATATACAGGGTTCCTGCGCATAATGTCACTGGTGATCCCTGTATTACCCGTACACTGACACTATATACAGAGCTCCTGTGTATAATGTCACTGGTGATCCCTGTATTACCTGTACACTGACACTATACACTGTATATTATGTTCAGAGCTCCTGTGTATAATGGCACTTATCGTAATATTAGTATTGTATTTTTTTTTATTAATGATCAGTATTGTAGTAGTCAGTCACTATGTCATGGTAATATGTGGCCTTCCATGGTGTGGCAGTATGTGTTCCTTGTATGTGGTATTATTTGGTCAATATGTGATGGTAATTGTAACATCCCTGGCGGCGTGCTGGCATGGCTTACCATCTCCCACCATGCAAGACCGCCAACTTACCTACCAGTACAGGCTGTGCACTATGCTCTTCTACTTCCTGTGTGCATGTCTCTTGTCTGCTGGCTTAGGGTGGCGGCGCTGGAACTTCCTGATTCTTAAAGATACAGTGTGCGCAGTCCTAATGCGTCCCCAGCCTATTGCTGTGAGTCATTGGATACTTAAACCTCCTCCACCCAGTAGGAGGGACCTGAGCAACACTTTCTTACAGTGTGTTCTGTGCAACTGTGAGTTGCCAGGTCCTGTCACGAATCTTGCCCGTTTCAGCCACCCTGGGGGCTGAGTACCCAGGCCCTTTACCTGTATCTGTGACTTCAAGTCTATTTATCGTCTCTGACATGCAGGCCTTCTTGGTGGCCTTTCTAATGGTCTTCGATGACCCTAACCCTGAATCTTCTGATAAAGCTTCCCTTCCCAATATCCTGGAGCAGTCCAGATGGGTGATGCGTGTAGGTAGCCCATCAGTTCCCCAGCCTGAAGAGGCTGCTGCCCACGCAGAATCCACAGAGGATGACAATGCTCCACAGAATACTTCCCTTCCCAACCTCAAGAGGCAGTCCAGACGAGCAAAGCATAGAGGTAAACCATCACGTCCGGTTCTGTCCTCCCAAAGACCTCCTGTTCCCCAGCCTGTAGAGGCAGCTACCCGCACAGAATCCATGAAGGTTGACCATGTTCGTCAGGCAAAGCAGAGGCCGGAACTCAGTCATAAAATTGGATTGCGGACCCGCTGCGGTCTTTGTCCAGCGAAGGTTGGAGAGTCCCAAGACATTAGGCCTGTAGGAAAGGCTGCCCTTGGCGTTAGTGTTTCCTCTCCACAGATGACCGTGACTGTCTCCGTGGCAAGTGAAGACCTCGGATTAACTGGAAGTTTCGGGCTGAAAGCCATGAAGAGTCGGTGTCTGATCCCCATCCGACAACTCCAGAATCTGGTTTGGGCATTGTCAGGGGTAGGACGAGCCCTACTCAGAAACAGTCAAAATATGTCTGTACAAATTAAGCTCCAGATTGGAGCATTACACATGAAGAAGTTCACATTCCAGGTGCTGTCTGGCTTACCTACAGGTCGTCCAGAGCCTAGAGCTCTAGTGCCTGCTCAGGTCTGGAGATCCTGCATGGTGTTTCCTGGGGGACTGCTGAGGTACAAGTCCCCATATCTTCAGGACAATCAGCAATATCTTCTTCTTCTTCACCAGATCTGCTAGTCGCTGACTCGCTGTGCGCTGAGGTCTCCGAAGGAAGGGAAGCGGAGGCAATTTCCCCACACAGTCTCGACGATTGTACCAATGATCTGGCTTCAGGTACCGCCGCGCCTCGTAGACTTGTCATCTCAGAGACCAGACTGAAGATGGTCCCGAAGCAAGGATCTTCCATCTCTAATAAATCTGGCAATAAGTCCATCAAGTCGGTGGCTACCCCCAAGTCTCTGCACCCCTCCTACCAGGTGGAGGATCTCCAGTTGTCCCTTGAATTCTTTGGGGTGCTACCCAATAATAAAAAATGGAGAGAGACTTTCCTATATCCTGTTCCTGGTACTTTGTCCACTTCATCTGATGCTGAGGATGGCTTGATGGGAGGAAGCATCCTAGTCACCAAGATGGTGAGACCTTTCTCGTTCCCTCTAGTGGACAGAAGAGGTAGTCTTTTTGAAGAGAAGTCTTGGGAGTCCATTGAGAAGGATTGGCCTCCAACTTCTCTGCAGAAAATCCTTGCAGGCTTGAAGAAGAGAGGGCGTAATGAGGGGTACTGTAACATCCCTGGCGGCGTGCTGGCATGGCTTTCCATCTCCCACCATGCAAGACCGCCAACTTACCTACCAGTCCAGGCTGTGCACTATGCTCTTCTACTTGCTGTGATCATGTCTCTTGTCTGCTGGCTTAGGGTGGCGGCGCTGGAACTTCCTGACTCTTAAAGTTACAGTGTGCGCAGTCCTAATGTGCCCCCAGCCTATTGCTGTGAGTCACTGAATACTAAAACCTCCTCCACCCAGTAGGAGGGGCCTGAGCAACACTTTTTTGCAGTGTGTTCTGTGCAACTGTGAGTTGCCAGGTCCTGTCCTGAATCTTGCCTGTTTCCACCACCCTGGGGGCTGAATGCCCAATCTCGTTCCTGTGTCAGTTCCTGTCTGAACTGTGATCTAGCCCGTTACCTGTTTGTCTCTATGTCTGATCCTTCCCTTTTCCTGCAGTGTCTGAACCAGTATCTAACTCCTACTCGTCTCTGTACTTCTGTTTGTGAGTTTTGTGTCCACTCGCTACTTCATAGCAAGTACCTTGTGTGTATCTGGTTCTGCTTGTCCCGTTTACCTGCCTCTGTATCTACCTCTTGTGTTCTAGCTATCTTCCTGTGTTTCCGTCTGTTCATGTAAACAGAGCCCTGTCCTGTCTGCCCGTACCTACAGCTCTGCTCTGCCATGCTCCGCTTGTCCTCCACACCTGCGGCTCTGCTCTGCCCTGCTCCGCTTCTCCTCCGCACCTGCAACTCTGCTCTGCCTTGCTCCACTTGTTCTCTGC
This sequence comes from Phyllobates terribilis, assembly GCF_046119375.1. Lineage (NCBI taxonomy): Eukaryota > Metazoa > Chordata > Amphibia > Anura > Dendrobatidae > Phyllobates > Phyllobates terribilis. The sequence goes on from NW_027362830.1 coordinate 6,489,732, forward strand.
AGCTCTGCTATTTTCTGCCCTGCTTTGCTTGCCATCCGCACCTGTGGCTCTGCTCTGCTCTGCTCCACTTGCCCTCCATACCTGCGGCTCTGCTTGCCTTCTGCACCTGCGGTTCTGCTCTTCTCCGCTTGCCCCCCGCACCTGCGGCTCTGCTCCGCCCTGCTCTGCTTGTCCTCCGCACCTGCGGTTCTGCTCTGCTGCGCTTGCCCTCCGCACCTGCGGCTCTGCCCTGCTCCGCTTCCCCTCCGCACCTGCGGATCTGTTCCTGTATCCCAGTCTGTACTGGTCCCTATCCAGCCGTGCCTGCCACTACCTGCCTGTCTGCATACCATCCAAACCTCCCCATTCCTGCATTCCCTGGTGTGGGTTAACAGCTGTGTGACTGGGGTCTGATCTAGAGTAACACCTGGGCCACCACCCACGTCCCTCCTCAGACCACGGAGTCAATTAAGCCACCAAGTCAGATCTGGCGAGGCCCCTAGTCACGCCCCTCCAGGCACTCCTCGGTTCGTGGCCCAGTGGGACCACTAATCACGCTCACGCCAAACAGTCCAGGCGTGAGGGTAACAGTAATATGTGGTATGGTCATGGTATGACTGTATTTGTCCCTTGTAAGTGGCCTTATTCGGTCACTATGTGGTGGTAATATACAGTGCCTACAAGTAGTATTCAACCCCCTGCAGATTTAGCTGGTTTGATAAGATGCAAATAAGTTAGAGCCTTCAAACTGCAAACGAGAGTAGGTTTTATGAACAGAAGCATAAATCTTACAAACCAAAAAGTTATGTTGCTCAGTTGAATTTTATTAAATTTTAAACATAAAAGTGTGGGTCAATTATTATACAACCCCTATGTTTAATATTTTGTGGAATAACCCTTGTTTGCAATTACAGCTAATAATCGTCTTTTATAAGACCTGATCAGGCCGGCACAGGTCTGTGGAGTTATCTTGGCCCACTCCTCCATGCAGATCTTCTCCAAGTTATCTAGGTTCTTTGGGTGTCTCATGTGGACTTTATTCTTGAGCCCCTTCCACAAGTTTTCAATTGGGTTAAGGTCAGGAGACTGACTAGGCCACTCCAACACCTTGACTTTTTCCCTCTTGAACCAGGCCTTGGTTTTCTTGGCTGTGTGCTTTGGGTCGTTGTCTTGTTGGAAGATGAAATTACGACCCATCTTAAGATCCTTGATGGAGGAGCGGAGGTTCTTGGCCAAAATCTCCAGGTAGGCCGTGCTATCCATCTTCCCATGGATGCGGACCAGATGGCCAGGCCCCTTGGCTGAGAAACAGCCCCACAGCATGATGCTGCCACCACCATGCTTGACTGTAGGGATGGTATTCTTGGGGTCGTATGCAGTGCCATCCAGTCTCCAAATGTCACGTGTGTGGTTGGCACCAAAGATCTCGATCTTGGTCTCATCAGACCATAGAACCTTGAACCAGTCTGTCTCAGAGTCCTCCAAGTGATCATGAGCAAACTGTAGACGAGCCTTGACATGACGCTTTGAAAGTAAAGGTACCATACAGGCTCGTCTGGAACGGAGACCATTGCGGTGGAGTACGTTACTTATGGTATTGACTGAAACCAATGTCCCCACTGCCATGAGATCTTCCCAGAGCTCCTTCCTTGTTGTCCTTGGGTTAGCCTTGACTCTTCGGACAAGCCTGGCCTCGGCATGGGAGGACACTTTCAAAGGCTGTCCAGGCCGTGGAAGGCTAACAGTAGTTCCATAAGTCTTCCACTTACGGATGATGCTCCCAACAGTGGAGACAGGTAGGCCCAACTCCTTGGAAAGGGTTTTGTACCTCTTGCCAGCCTTGTGACCCTCCACGATCTTGTCTCTGATGGCCTTGGAATGCTCCTTTGTCTTTCCCATGTTGACCATGTCTGAGTGCTGTTCACAATGTTGGGGAGGGTCTTAAATTGTCAGAAAAGGCTGGCAAAAGAGATCTTTAATCCACACATGTGAAGCTCATTATTCTTGGTGCCTGAACTATTTCTTAATACTTTAGGGGGACCAAACAGAATTCTTGTGGTTTGAGGGGTTGAATAATAAATGACACTCTGAATTAACTTTTAACGTTTTTAAAAAAAAAAAAAAAAAAAAAAATTTGCTGCAGTGCATTTCCCACTTCCAGGCTGATCTACAGTACAAATGTCACAATGCCAAGTTAATTCCGCATGTGTCAACCAGCTAAATCTGCAGGGGGTTGAATACTACTTGTAGGCACTGTATGGTCTGGTCATGGTGTGGCGGTATTTGTTCCTTGTATGTGACATCTTTCAGTCACTATGTGGTGATAATATGTGGTCTGGTCATGGTGTGTCTGTATTTGTTCCTTGTATGTGACATTATTCAGTCACTATGTGGTGATAATATGTGGTCTAGTCATGGTGTGGCGGTATTTGTCCTTGTATGTGACATTATTCACTCACTATGTGGTGGTAATATGTGGTCTGGTTATGGTGTGGTGGTATTATTCGGTCACTATGTGGTGGTAATGTGGCAGCATTTGTCCCTTGTATTTGGTATTATTGGTAATTTTTAAAAAATGTATGTGACACATTCCCTTAAAGAATAATATACTTAGAAAGATTATTGGGTATTATAAGAAATGTTTAATAGGTTAGAGTAGAGTAGACCCAACAATGCAGATGAGCTGAAGGCTGCTATCAAAGCAACCTGGGCTTCCATAACACCTCAGCAGGGCCACAGGCTGATCGCCTCCATGCCACATTGCCGCATTGATGCAGTAATTGATGCAAAAGGAGCCCCGACCAAGTATTGAGTGCATTTACTGAACAGACATTTCAGTAGGCCAACATTTCGGAAAATATTTTTCAAGCTGTTGTTATAAAGTATTCTAATTTACTGAGATAATGACTGTCGTGTTTTCATTGGCTGTAAGCCATAATCATCAACATTAACAGAAATAAACACTTGAAATAGATCACTCTGTCTGTAATGACTCTATATAATATATGAAGAGCCGAAAAACAGAACATTCCCTGATCAGTTTTGCTATCCCAGTAGTATAACATATAATATATAATCACAAGCAAACGGGAATTAGAGAAAAACTGTGGGATCAGTTTATAAGAAGGTAACAAATTTTATTTTAATATAATAGATATATAGCATAGAGAATATCAGTTAAAATAGTTTGGAGTGACAAAAAATACTGCAATGGTACTATAGAAAAAATGCTGAAAATAATCCAGCACAAATAGAAAATAGAGACACATGGGATCCTGCTCAAACTACATATGGCTTCCAAGTAAGGCTGCTCAAACAGTAAATTAAATGCCTAGCAGTCAATCAAAAAGGTAAATAATATGTAGCCTAATTATATCTTGTCTACATAGTTTCCTAATAAGGCTGCAATGATATTTTGCAAAGCAATAAAATTTACGCCTAGCAATCACTCAGAAAATGAGTATTAAATAGCCTGATTCTATCTAGCGCCATTTGACTTTTTGATTGGAAAATTTGCTTGAATAATTAGCGGATGCCATGTTGCGTTTGGAGAGCCCCTGATGTGCCTAAACAGTGGAAACCCCCCACAAGTGACACCATTTTGGAACCTAGACCCCTCAGGGAACTTATCTAGATGTGTGGTGAGCACCTTGAACCCCCAGGTATTTCACAGAAGTTTATAACATTGAGCCGTAAAAATAAAATTTTCACATTTTTCCAACAAAAATGTTTTTCAACCCCCAATTTTGCATTTTCATAAGGCTAACAGGAGAAATTGCACCATCCAGTTTGTTGTACAATTTCTACTGAGTAAGCAGATACCCCATATGTGAGGGAAAACCACTGCTTGGGCGCACGGCAGGGTTCGGAAGGGAAAGAGCGCCATTTGACTTTTTGAATGTAAAATTTGCTTGTATAATTAGCGGATGTGCCCCTGATGTGCCTAAACAGTGGAAAACCCCCACAAGTGACACCATTTCAGAAACTAGACCTCTCAGGGAACTTATCTAGATGTGTGGTGAGCACCCTGAACCCCCAAGTGTTTTACAGAAGTTTATAACATGGAGCCGTGAAAATAAAAAAAAATCAAACTTTTTCCACAAAAATTATGTTTTAGCCCCAATTTTTTTTATTTTCACAAGGGTAAGAGGAGAAAATGGACCCCAAAAACCTTTGTGCATTTCTCCTGAGTCCGCCAATGCCCCATATGTGGGGAAAATACAGTGTTTGGGCTCACAGCAGAGTTCAGAAGGGAAGGAGCACTGTGTGACTTTTTGAACGCAAAATTGGCTGGAATCGAGAGCGGACGCCATGTCGCGTTTGGATGTGCCTAAATAATGGAAACCCCTCACAAGTGACCCCATTTTGGAAACTACACCCCTCAAGGATTTTATCACGGGGTATAGTGAACATTTTGAACACAGAGGTATGACACAGAATTTGATAACATCATATTGAATAAGTTGTCATTAGTCTTGAGTGCAAGTGCTCGCTACTTGAGTTTGCATCGGGTACACAGGTATGCACCATGTATCGTGGGTGCTCGAGTGACATGCTTGAGTCACCGCCCGCATGTTTCGGTTATTAGACACCCAAAAAAAGCCATGCAGGGATTGCTCGTGCATGGCAGGCAATCCCCGTATGTCATTCGAGCACCCGCGATACTCAGTGCATACCGAGGCACCCGATGCAAACTCAAGTAGCGAGCACTTGCGCTCAATCATCATCTTTTTTTTATTTACTTTTGAAAAAAATCCGAACTCTAACCCTAGCCCAACCCTAACCCTAGCCCAACCCTAACCCTAGCCCTAAACCTAGCCCAACCCTAGCCCAACCCTAACCCCAACCCCAACCCCAACCCTAACCCTAGCACAACCCTAACCCGAGAGTTTAGTTTTTACGCCGTTCCTCGTGCGGTATAAGACATTAGACGACATTATTCCTTGGGTCGGTGCGACTACAGCGATACCAGAATCATATCGGGTTTTTATGATTGACAGCTGTCACACACTAAAAGACGCATTTTTTTGTAAAATCTAGTTTTTGCAACACCATATTTTGAGAGCTATAATTTTTCCATATTTTGGCAGACAGTCATGTGTTGGCTTGTTTTTTGCGGGATGAGTTGACGTTTTTATTGGTGCCATTTTCAGGCACGTGACATTTTTTGATCGCTTTCTATTCCGATTTTTGGGAGGCAGAATAAACAAAAATCAACAATTCCGGAATTGTTTTTTTGAAAAATTTTTATGCCGTTCCGTGTGTGGTAAAATTGATAAGGTAGCTTTATATTTCGGGTCAGTACGTTTACAGCGGTTCCACATTTATATAGTTTTTCTATGTTTTGACGCTTTTACACAATAAAAGCTATTTTATAGAAAAAAATATTTTTTTGCATCGCTTTATTCTGAGAGCTATAACTTTTTTTATTTTTCGGCTGATGGAGCTGTATGGCGGCTTGTTTTTTGCGGGACAATATGACGTTTTCAGCGGTACCATTTTTATTTATATTCGTCTTTTTGATCGCGTGTTATTCCATTTTTTGCTTGGCGTTATGATGATAAACCATTGTTTTTTGCTTCGTTTTTTTTTTTTTTTTTTTTTTACCGTGTTCACTAAAGAGGTTAACTAGTGGGACAGTTTTATAGATCAGGTCGTTCCGGACGCGGTGATAGCAAATATGTGTACTTTTATTGTTTTGTTTTTTTTTCATAATAATACACTTTGTTCCAAATTATTATGCAAATAATATTTTCTCAGATTTTCCCAAATTACCTATATGAATTGCAGTCATTGTAATTTTCCAGTCAAATTGAAAGGTTTTTGTACAAAGTGCCTATGATAACAGTATATTTTTTAAAAAATAAAAAACTCAAACTGCACTCAAAATGCATGTTCCAAATTATTATGCACAGCAGAGTTTTCAACCTTTTCATTTTAATAAAGAACAAAAAAATTGTCATTTTTGCAATTCTAAGCATTAGCAGGTTATTACAAACTGAAATCAAACAGTTTTCAACTCAAAACTTTATTCTAGGTGATGTTACATTTGCACATAGGACCCCTTGTTCGAAAGGAGCTTCTGAACTCTCTCGTCCATTGAATTTGTCAGGTTTTGGATGGTTTCTGCTTCAATTGTTTTGCATGAGGACTAGTGTTGAGCATTCCGATACTGTAATATCGGGTATCGGCCGATATTCGCGGTATCGGAATTCCGATACTTTTACAATATCGGATACCGGAATCGGAAGTTCCCATAATGCCTGCGCTCTGCAGTGTCTGTGAAGGATGACAAGTTGGATGGCAGCGCGATCCAGCCTGTCATCAGAATGCCATCCCAGCGGGGGAGAATTCTCCTGATTGTTTAAAAGCCGGCGGGCGGTAAAAAGCCGCCGGCTTTTAAACAATCACACAGCCCCATACTGCTTCCCCGCAGCCTCCCACCCCGATCCTCCGCTCCCCTCGCCACCTCCCATCCCGATCGTAAGTTAGGACCGGGCGGGGAGCGCAGCACCAAGGAGCGAAGGACCCGGGCGGGGAAGCCGGCAGTGAAAAGACTTCACCGCCGGCTTTCCCGTTCTGTGCTGCGCTTTCCCGCCGGTTATTTCAAATGAACAGCTGAGGTATCAGCTGATGCCGATCAGCTGTTCATTTGAAGTCGCCGCGTTGCCCTCAGAGGGTTCATGTGAGTTCATGCTTGACTGTATTGCATGAACTCACATGAACTTTCCCACGGCCGCACAGGTCAGCCTCACCTCCCAGACCCGTCATGATTAGTGTGTGTGCGGGGTGTGTGTGCGGGGTGTGTGTGCGATGTTTGTGCGGGTGTGTGCGGTGTCTGTGCGATGTGTGCGGGTGTGTGCGGTGTCTGTGCGGGTGTGTGCGTGCAGGCAGACATAGGCCGATGTGACACTACTACTCCCATCGGCCTATGTCTGTCCCCCATCCACTCGTGCCAGCAGGATCAGCTCGATGGAGCAGTAGTTCCCATCAGCCTGATCCTGCTATTTAAATTGCCCCATGGTCCCCAATAAATGTTAAATACATGTCATTGGTGGCCAGTGGTTGCCTACAATAAATTAGTTCATACATTACCTGTCCCCGCCGATCGCCACCTAAAATAAAGTAAAAAATAAAAAACTACACCTATACTCACCTAGACACCTAATTCCCCGAAGCCATCGATCTCCTGTAATAAAATATAAAATAATAAACCACAACCTTATCCTTACCCCTCCGTAGCAGTCCACGAGTGTCCCACGAAGATCTCCAGTTCAGAGCAGCCACATAGAATGTGACCGCTCTGAACCGCCGCCGCCGCTAGAATGACGGGGCCGTAAGGGTTCACCGGAGTTCAGGCAGCGCTGCTCCGGTTAGCTCCTTTACGGCCCTGCTGTATCGTGAGAAATTCCCACGGTACAGCAGTACCGTAAAGGAGGTCTCCGGAGCTGCGCTGCCTGAATGCACTCCGGTGACCTCAGTCAGTGGCTCCCGCTGCTGGGAGCGGACATGTTCCCGGCAGCGTGAGCTTACAGCAGCCATGCACAGCTGTCACCATCTCCAGATGTGACAGCTGTGCATGGGAGATCAGCGCAGGAACGTGGACAGGTAACTATTATTTTTAGTAAACTAAGAATTAAATAAAATTGTGTGTTTTATTTCAAATAAATTATTTTTTTCTGGGTGTAGTGTGTTTTTTCTTTTTAACACTTTGTAGGTTAGTAATGGGGGTGTCTTATAGACGCCCATCATTACTAACCTGGGCTTCATGGCAGCTGGCGCTGACATGAACCCCACCACTATTACCCCCTGCCACCGCACCAGGGCAGCGTGGAAGAGCGAGGCTAAGTGCCAGAGTTGGCGCATCCTATGGATGCGCCATTTCTGGGGCGGCTGACGACTGGTGTTTCTAGCCTGGGAGGGGGCCAATATTCATGGCACCCTTCCTGGGCTATTAATATCAGCCCCCAGCTGTCTGCCTAGCCTTTGCTAGCTATTAAAATAGGGGGGACCCCACGTCATTTTTTTGGGGGGGTCCCCCATTTTAATAGCTAGTAAAGGCTAGGTATTCAGCTGGGGGCTGATATTAGTAGCCTGGGAAGCTCCGTGGGTTTTACCCCCTTCCCAGGCTTCAAACATCTGCCCCAGCCGTCTGCTTAACCTCCGCTAGAGACTAAAATTATGGGGGATCCCACGCCATTTTTTTTTTAAATAAATCCTTTATTTTAACACTAAATGACATTTGAGGAGTTAATAAAGATGCAGTCCCTAAATTATTATTTATTTTTTAATTAATTTTTCCCAAAACTTTTGACGTGGGCTTCGCCATATTTTTGTATGCCAGCCAGGTACAGCATCCAGCTTCTATGAACGCGCCATTTTCCGGGGCGGCTGCGGACTGCAATTTTCAGCGGGGGGGGGCAGAAAGCTTGGGCCTCCCTGCGCTGCAGATTCCATCCCCCAGCTGCCTAGTTGTACCTGGCTGGACACAAAAATAGGGAGAAGCTCCACGTTTTTTTTTTTTAAATTATTTCATGAAATTCATGGAATAATTAAGAAAAAAAGGGCTTCCCTATATTGTTGTGTCCAACCAGGTACAAATAGGCAGCTGGTGGTTGGGGGCAGCCCGTTCCTGCCTGCTGTACCTGGCTGGACCCAAATATAGTGCAAAGCCCCACGTCAATTTTTTTTAAATTATTTCAGGAAATTCTGCCTATTTGTACCTAGTCGGACACAACAATATAGGGAAGCCCTTTTTTTCTTAATTATTCCATGAATTTCATGAAATAATTTAAAAAAAAAATACGTGGGGCTTCGCCCTATTTTTGTGCCCAGCCAGGTACAACTAGGCAGCTGGGGGCTGGAAACGCCCATTCCAGCTGAAGCCAACGATCTCCTGCAATAAAAGTAAAATAATAAAGCAACCTCATCCTTACCTTTCCATGGTTCCCAGGACAGCTTCAGCTCTGCTACATCGAGATGACAGGCTGGACCGCAGCAGAACGCTGCCATCCAGCCTGTCATCCCGCAGACACTGAGAAGCGCAGGCATGCTTGCGCTCCTCAGTGTCTCGCTGTGACGGCATCCAGATGAGCCGAGGTCATGTCCAATGAACTCAGCTCACCTCATGCACGTCACTGACAGCGTGGGAAAATTCTCCTGCACTCAGCGCTTCAGCGTGAGAATTTTCCCACGCTGTCAGTGACGTGCATGAGGTGCGCCGAGTTCATTGGACATGACCTCACCTCATGCACGTCACTGACAGCGTGGGAAAATTCTCACGCTGAAGCGCTGAGTGCAGGAGAATTCTCCCACGCTGTCAGTGACGTGCATGAGGTGAGCCGAGTTCATTGTCGGCTCATCTGGATGCCGTCACAGCCAGACACTGAGGAGTGGAAGTATGCCTGCGCTTCTCAGTGTCTGCGGGATGACAGGCTGGATGGCAGCGTTCTGCTGCGGTCCAGCCTGTCATCTCGATGTAGCAGAGCTGGAGCCGTTGTGGGAGCCATGGAAAGGTAAGGATGAGGTTGCTTTATTATTTTTCTTTTATTGCAGGAGATCGTTGGCTTCAGCTGGAATGGGCGTGATGGTAAGTATGGTTTAATTTAGAACAATAAAGAATTGTGTGTTTATTTCAATTAAAGGACTTTTTTCTGGGTGTTTGTGTTTTTTTTAAATACTTTACTAGAAATTCATGGTGGTCATGTCTAATATTGGCGTGACCCCATGAATTTCGGGCTTAGGGCCAGCTGATAATGCCAAGCTGGCCTTAACCCCTTTGTTACCCAGTGAGCCACCGCACCAGGGCCCTGGATGAGTTGGGTACAGCGCCAGAAGATGGCGCTTCTATGAACGCGCCATTTTCCGGGGCGGCTGCGGACTGCAATTTGCAGCGGGTGGGGCCCAGAAAGCTTGGGCCTCCCTGCGCTGCAGATTCCAGCCCCCAGCTGCCTAGTTGTACCTGGCTGGACACAAAAATAGGGCGAAGCTCCACGTTTTTTTTTTTTAAATTCATGAAATTCATGGAATAATTAAGAAAAAAAGGGCTTCCCTATATTGTTGTGTCCGGCTAGGTACAAATAGGCAGCTGGTGGTTGGGGGCAGCCCGTTCCTGCCTGCTGTACCTGACTGGACACAAATATAGGGCGAAGCCCCACATCAATTTTTTTTAATTATTTCATGAATTTCCTGAAATGATTTAAAAAAAATTGACGTGGGGCTTCGCACTATATTTGTGTCCAGCCAGGTACAGCAGGCAGGAACGGGCTGCCCCCAACCACCAGCTGCCTATTTGTACCTGGTTGGACACAACAATATAGGGAAGCCCTTTTTTTCTTAATTATTCCATGAATTTCATGAAATAATTTAAAAAAAAAATGCGTGGGGCTTCGCCCTATTTTTGTGCCCAGCCAGGTACAACTAGGCAGCTGGGGGCTGGAATCCGCAGCGCAGGGAGGCCCAAGCTTTCTGCCCCCCCCCCCCGCTGCAAATTGCAGTCTGCAGCCGCCCCAGAAAATGGCGCGTTCATAGAAGCGCCATCTTCTGGCGCTGTACCCAACTCATCCAGGGCCCTGGTGCGGTGGCTCACTGGGTAATAAAGGGGTTAAGGCCAGCTTGGCATTATCAGCTGGCCCTAAACCCGAAATTCATGGGGTCACGCCAATATTAGACATGACCACCATGAATTTCTAGTAAAGTATTTAAAAAAAACACAAACACCCAGAAAAAAGTCCTTTAATTGAAATAAACACACAATTCTTTAATGTTCTAAATTAAACCATACTTACCACCACGCCCCCATTCCAGCTGAAGCCAACGATCTCCTGCAATAAAAGTAAAATAATAAAGCAACATCATCCTTACCTTTCCATAGCTCCCACGACAGCTTCAGCTCTGCTACATCGAGATGACAGGCTGGACCGCAGCAGAACGCTGCCATCCAGCCTGTCATCCCGCAGACACTGAGAAGCGCAGGCATACTTCCACTCCTCAGTGTCTGGCTGTGACGGCATCCAGATGAGCCGAGGTCATGTCCAATGAACTCAGCTCACCTCATGTATGTCACTGACAGCGTGGGAGAATTCTCACGCTGAAGCGCTGAGTGCAGGAGAATTTTCCCACGCTGTCAGTGACGTGCATGAGGTGAGCTGAGTTCATTGGACATGAACTCGGCTCATCTGGATGACGTCACAGAGAGACACTGAGGAGCGCAAGCATGCCTGCGCTTCTCAGTGTCTGCGGGATGACAGGCTGGATGGCAGCGTTCTGCTGCGGTCCAGCCTGTCATCTCGATGTAGCAGAGCTGGAGCTGTCCTGGGAACCATCGAAAGGTAAGGATGAGGTTGCTTTATTATTTTACTTTTATTGCAGGAGATCGTTGGCTTCAGCTGGAATGGGCGTGATGGTAAGTATGGTTTAATTTAGAACAATAAAGAATTGTGTGTTTATTTCAATTAAAGGAATTTATTCTGGGTGTTTGTGTTTTTCTTCAACTTTGACTATGGGGTTAGTAATGGGGGTGTCTTATAGACGCCTCTCCATTACTAACCTGGGCTTGATGTCAGCTGGCATTATAAGCTGACATCAACCCCAACCCTATTACCCCACTGCCACCGCTACAGGGCAGTGGGAAGAGCGAGGCTAAGTGCCAGAATTGGCGCATCCTATGGATGCGCCATTTCTGGGGCGGCTGACGGCTGGTGTTTCTAGCCTGGGAGGGGGCCAATATTCATGGCACCCTTCCTGGGCTATTAATATCAGCCCCCAGCTGTCTGCCTAGCCTGTGCTAGCTATTAAATTAGGGGGGACCCCACGTTATTTTTTTTGGGGGGTTCCCCCATTTTAATAGCTAGTAAAGGCTAGGTATTCAGCTGGGGGCTGATATTAGTAGCCTGGGAAGCTCCATTGGTATAACCCCCTTCCCAGGCTTCAAACATTTGCCCCAGCTGTCTGCTTAACCTCCGCTAGAGCCTAAAATTAAGGGGAACCCCACGCCAATTTTTTTTTAAATAAATCCTTTATTTTAACACTAAATGACAAGTACAGTAATCAACACTGTCACTGTACTTCATATATATGTGACTGACATGTTTCTATCTATCTAATCTATGTGTGAAGCTCTATTCTGTCTGTTATAAATTGTCGGGTACCGCTGCTGAATTGCCGGCCGGCTTTCTTAAAGAGACGGTGCACGAAAACACTAATATTTTTTTAAATAAATCCTTTACACTAAATGACAAGTACAGTAAGCAACACTGTCACTGTACTTATTATATATGTGACTGACATGTTTCTATCTATCTAATCTATGTGTGAAGCTCTATTCTGTCTGTTATAAATTGTCGGGTACCGCTGCTGAATTGCCGGCCGGCTTTTTTAAAGAGACGGTGCACGAAAACACTAATATTTTTTTTAATAAATCCTTTACACTAAATGACAAGTACAGTAAGCAATACTGTCACTGTACTTCATATATATGTGACTGACATGTTTCTATCTATCTAATCTATGTGTGAAGCTCTATTCTTTCTGTTGTAAATTGTCGGGTACCGGTGAATGCCGCTGATGAATTGCCGGCTTTTCATGTCATTCTACATTATTCTTAGTTGTTTTACTTCATGTAGAATTAACCTACAAGGAAAGAAAGGGTTTATTTTCATTCCGATATTTCTGTCCCATTGACTTGCATTGGTTTCCGGTATCGGAATCGGCGATATCCGATACTTTTTGGGTATCGGCCCGATCCAATCCGATACGATATTTCCTGATATCGGAAGGTATCGCTCAACACTAATGAGGACAGAATACCCTCCCATAGCTGTTGCTTAGATGTGAACTGCCTCCCGCCATCATAGACACTCCTTTTGATGATGCTCCAGAGGTTCTCAATGGGGTTGAGGTCAGGGGAGCATGGGGGCCACACCATAAGTTTGTCCCCTTTTATGCCCATATCAGCCAGAGATGCAGATGTGTTATGTGCAGCGTGAGACGGTGCATTATCATGCATGAAAATGATCTTGCTGCGGAATGCACGGTTCTTCTTCTTGAACCATGGCAGGAAGTGCTGTTTGAGAAACTCAACATACATTATGGAGTTCATCTTTACCCCTTCAGGGATCCTAAAGGGGTCGACAATCTCTCTCCCCATGATTCCAGCCCAAAACATTACTCTACCTCCTCCTTGTTGGCGCCGTAGCTGTGTTTTAATGGGGTGTCCATCAACCAGCCATCCTCCACTCCATCCATCTGGACCATCGAGCGTTGCACGGCACTCATCGGTGAACAAAACAGTTCGATGGTCCACATGGATGGAGTGGGCATAAAAGGGGACAATCTTATGGTGTGGCCCCCATGCTCCCCTGACCTCAACCCCATTGAGAACCTCTGGAGCATCATCAAAAGGAGTGTCTATGATGGCGGGAGGCAGTTAACATCTAAGCAACAGCTCTGGGAGAGTATTCTGTCCTCATGCAAAACAATTGGAAGCAGAAACCATCCAAAACCTGACAAATTCAATGGACGAGAGAGTTCAGAAGCTCCTTTCGGACAAGGGGTCCTTTGTGCAAATGTAACATCACCTAGAATAAAGTTTTGAGTTGAAAACTGTTTGATTTCAGTTTGTAATAACCTGCTAATGCTTAGAATTTCAAAAATGACCATTTTTTTGTTCTTTATTAAAATGAAAAGGTTGAAAACTCTGCTGTGCATAATAATTTGGAACATGCATTTTGAGTGCAGTTTGAGAGTTATATTTTTTTTAAAAATATACTGTTATCATAGGCAGTTTGTACAAAAACCTTTCAATTGTACTCTAATAGTTATTTGACTGGAAAATTACAATGACTGCAATTCATATAGGTAATTTGGGAAAATCTGAGAAAATATTATTTGCATAATAATTTGGAACACAGTGTATTTATTGATGGGTACATTATATTTTTATTTTTGGTGGATTTTTTATATATTTTTACAATTTTTTTTTATTTTTTTTCACTTTAAAACACTTTTTTTTTACTTTTATTCTTTATCCCACTATGGGACTTTCACTTTTTTTATTCTGATCGCCTGTATAGCACATGGATGAAGCACCATCCCTGTGCTATACAGGCTGTCAGCGCTGCAGATGCAGAAGATATTTTGGTCATACACTGCGCAAGACCAAAATATCTTCCTGCTGTCTGGTGACCCGGATGTTGTCATGATGACATCGGGTCGTCATGGCAACATCCGGGAAGCCGCGGCAGACAGCGCTGGACGCCGGCAGGAGAGGTGAGTATCACGATCACCTTGCCCCTTGCCACCGCAATGCTGCGATCGACTTCGATCGCAGCATTGCGGGGGTTAATGTGCCGGGAGCGGTGCAGGACCACTCCCTGCACATAGTACCGGGTGTCAGCTGTGAGAATCAGCTGACACCCGGCGGCGATTGTGCCCGCACAGCCTATGTGCGCGAGCGATCGCAAAGAAGTATTAATACGCATCAGGCTCTTAAAGCCCAGGGCGCAAATACGTATTAATACGTCTTGGGCTTTAAATGGGTTAAAGGATCAGGGTCCTACTTGTGCACCGAAGTATACCCGGAAGTGCAGTGTTTGTTATCATAATTTCCATCTTTTATTGAGGCATTACTGTGATTGGCTGGCCTTACAGCATCATAGGGGGATATTTAAGCCCTGCTGGCGCCATCTTGCGCTCATTACATGCGGAAACAGCGTATTGCGAGCATAGGGAGAGTGAAAGCAGCGAATAGGGAGAGTTTCTGAGTCCAAAAAGCTCTTTTAAGAGCTATTTAGAGTGAAGATAAATTCTCTGTTAGGTTTAGATAGCGTAGAGAGATTTAATACAAGGGAGAGGGAAAAGCAGGCAGGGTGTTAGCATTGCAAGTACATGCTGCAGATCTCGGCTAGGTTGCATTGTGTATAGTGTAGGAACAGATTGTGGGAGTAGGGAGAGAGGCAGGGTTTCATATCCAGCACCATAATATACAAAACAGCTCTTTTTAGAGCAAAATAATATTCCTCAGTTCCAGCATATACTAAACCGCTTTTTTTAGAGCTAAATAATATTCCTATCCTATTTCTGAAATAGCGTATATTTATCTAGCAGTTGTGCGACTGGGCAAAGCCTGCTGAGATACGCAAACGTCACTATTTACCAGTAATTTTCCGGAGTCTGCTGTTGGCGTGTGTCATAAAGGTGATATACAAAAAACAAATTACTCTGCTATTGGTTAAATAAATAGCGTATATTTATCTATTAGTTCTGCGACTGACGCAAGAATCAATGCGGTATTGATTCTTGTAGCGGGCAGTGTTTTGGGTGTGCATATGTGACTCGTGGGTGTGTTGGTCCCCTATTTACAGCAGGCAGGTATGAACAATCAGTACTCCTTGAGAAAGGCTCAGGCCGAAACACGCGTTGGGGTGATGTTGTGCATCATGATGATTTGGGCTGCTGCCACTTGTTCCTTGAGGTATGATGTGGGCTTTGCCAAGCACAATTGCTCCATAATTTGACAAGTGAATCTAGTGGTCTTAATATATGATATATGAGTTTGCTGCCTAGTACTTACTTTTCTTAATAGAGATATAATGATAGTGAATTTCTTCACATTGCTGCGCCGCTTTCTTTTTTTAAAATATGTATGTATTGTCCTTTTGCATTTGCTCCTTTATCCTGTCGTCCTTATTTATAAATATTAAAAGTTTTTTACTTTTAATAGATGGACCTTTTCTGTCGTTTCTTGGCTCATGGCCACTCTCTTTGTCTCATTTTTATAAACGACTGGGTCTTTACCAGTTTGTCCTTTAGGCAGTAGTTTAAGATATGTATGGAATTCATATATTGATTACCTATATGCTACTCTGCTCTCTGAGTCATTCATGTATGGTTAAATAAATAGCATCTCTTTATTTAGCAGTTGCGCGACTGACGCAAAGTCTGCTGAGATGCGCAAAGCCTGCTCAGATACGCAAACATCACTATTTACCAGTAATATTCCTGAGTCTGCTGTTGCCATGTTTAATAAAGCTGATAGCTAAAAAAAATTACTAGACACAGGGAATTTGTACATAACATCTCTGTGAGGCTGCTTGTCAAAAATAAAGCCAGGATTTTTTTTTTTCATAATGCATTCAATATGGGAAAGGGTGACGAACGATAAGGAATGGGGACGTGGTTGTAGTGGTGCCCGCCAAGGCCCTGTGACAGATCAGAAGGTGACTATCTTGTTCTAGCTTCCTGTCAAAATTCAGTCTGCATGCTACACCGCTGTCAAATCCAGACAAGTGCAAGGATGTTGTGGGTTGGATAGCAGACACGGGCTTCAGTGTGTCAACAACCAGCACCACCAAGTCTTCCACACGGTCCAGCCTCATTAGCCAAGAGGCTGGGCCTCGCAATCCTCAACCTGGTCCTCCTTCCTCCCCCCCATCAAGAGTCCCAGGAGACATATGACCCCAACACTGGCCACTCTGAGGAACTGTTTACATTTCCTTGTAAATATTCTTGCCTCTCACTGTGCACCATTAAAGAGGGTCATGAGGAGGTGGAGTGCAGTGATGCACAAACATTTGAGCACCCACTGCAAAAATTAAGCCACATTGGGGAAGAAGGTAAATTCATGTCTGAAGAGGTGGAGGATAATCATGATGCACAGTTGCCATCAGGTCAGCCTAAAATCGCAACTCAGAAGGGGGATCAGATAGATGAAATGGAAGACGATGTGGTCTATGATGAGACCACTGATCCAACCTGGCACGATGGCACACATAGTGAGCACAGCAGTGCAGAGAGGGATGGATCCATAGAACGAAAACAGGCAAAAAGAGGTAGTGGTTTGAACAGAGGTAGAAATTGATCAACTGTTTCACAGAGCCCCTCCATTCGGCTAGATAACTGGCCAAGGGTACGTTGCTCCCCTGTATGGCAGTTTTTTTCTGAAAGTTCTTCAGACAAAACAACTTTAATTTGCAGCATCTGCCATACCAAGCTGAGAAAAGGCAAGAACACTACCAACCTGAGCACCACCAGCATGCAGAAGCACATGGCAGCCAAGCACCCCAGTAGGTGGGCGGAACGCCTGGGTACAAAATCTGTGTCTGAAGGTGAAACCACTGCCCCTTCCCCTGTGTTACGGCCTTCCCAATCTGCAGTCCAGGAAGCAGGAACTGATGCCTCCTGCCCACAAGCTGCAGTTACACAGACACAACAGTCAGCAACCACTTCCAGTTTGTGGTCCCAGCGCAGAGTTCAGTTGTCCTTGCCCAAGACATTTCAAAGGAAGCATAGATATCCACCCACATGCCCAAACTCTAAACGCCCACATTGCTAGCCCTGGAAATGTTGCCGTTTCGGCTTGTGGGAACTGAGTCTTTCCGCGACCTCTTGGCGGTGGCAGTGCCCCGGTACTCGATTCCCAGCCACCACTATTTTTCCCAGTGTGCCGTCCCCACATTACAGAAGCATGTGTTACACAATATCAGCCGTACTCTGGCCAATGCAGTCACAGAGAAGGTCCACCTAACCACAGACACGTGGACAAGTTCTTGTGGACAGGGATGCTACATTTCCCTGACGGCACACTGGGTGAACCTGGTGGAGTCTGGGATATCAACCATCTTACCCACACCAAGAATAGCGGGCCCAACTTCCATCAGGGTTTCAGTCTCCTCGTATGCCAGTTCCTGTCTCTACTTCTCATTTCTCAGCTAAACTAGCCTCCACATCGCTCCTCAGCTGGGAGCTCTGCAGCACTGCTTTGACAAAGCAGCAGCATGCCCTGCTGAAGCTCATCTCTTTAGGTGCTAAAGCTCACAACGCAGTAGAGCTATTGAAAGGGATAAAAGACCAGACCGATCAGTATCTCTCCTCACTGAACCTACAACCAGGTCTGGTTGTGTGCGATAATGGGCGTAACTTGGTGGCGGCTTTAAAGCTCAGCAAGCTGGTACATGTTCCATGCATGGCCAACGTGCTGAACTTGGTTGTACAGCAGTTTTTAAAATAATACCCTGACTTGCTGGATCTATTTGCCAAGGTACGCCGTGTCAGTGCCCATTTCCAAAAGTCATCTCAGGCTTTTGCCGGTCCGGCTGTGCTGCTGCTGCGCTTTAATTTGCCTGGTCACCGACTGATTTGTGACTTGCCCACACGCTGTAATTCGACCTTTCATATGTTGGCAAGACTTAGTGAGAAGCAGAGGGCAGTGGCTGAATTCCAACTTCTCAATGCCCGTCAGAGTAACACTCAGCCCCACACATAACAACTGCCGAGTGGGTGTGGATCGCTGACATATGTGAGGTTCTTCAAAACTGAATACTGCACCAAGATAGTGAGCGCTAATGATGCTATTATCAGCGTAACCATCCTGCTGCTCTGTCTATTAAAACGTTTGCTGCAGAATCTCAAAGAGGAAGCCTTGAATGCCAAGCAGGTGGCTATGTAGCAAGATTTTACAGTGGCTGATACCACACAGCCCAGCCTCAGACAATATTCTCAGGCCACATTGGGTGATGACAAGGAACAGGAGGAGGATCAGGAGTTTTTGGTCTGCGCTACAGAGGGGACTCCCAATCCCAGCTTAACGCCTGTCCAGCATGGAAGGCCTGAAGAGGAGGAGGAAGAGGAGGAGACAATGCCATGTGAGGAGAAGAGGATGGTTAATCTTCGTCCTCGTGGGGACACTGAACGTTTGACTCGTTGTAGTCTGCCACACATGGCACAGTTCATGTCCAGATGCCTTTCCCAAGACACTTGCGTGGTGGACCATTTGTCCACCATTAAATACTGGCTGTGTAACTTTCTTGACCCACTGTACAAGGAGAAATTTCTTTCTCTCATGACGGAGGCAGACGTGACATTTTCAGTGCATGCATGACAGAGGGACGTTGTTGAAGAGTTGCTGAAGAGATTACCCTCAGAGGTACTGGCTCTTTTCACCCACAAGGATTACAGGGGAGGGACACGCACGCCATGTGCAACTCGGGGTGGGGGGGTGGGGGTCCACCAACTGGGCCATTTTCATGAAACCATCACATCAGCAAGGGCTATCTGTGGGTATAACTATGACAAGGAGGGAGAAGTCAACCAAGATGGCGAAGAAGTACTTACGTGACCATACCAGCATCCTTCCTGATTCTGCAGTGCCGTTTAACTATTGGTTGTCCAAGCTGCACACATGGCCCGACCTCTCCTTGTATGCCTTGGAGTTGCTGCCATGACCTGTCGCAAGGGTATTGTCTGAGCGAGTTTTTAGTTCGGCCTCTGAAATCATAACGGATAGGCGGATAGGCGCATAGGCCTGTCAATGGAAAATGCAGACAGGCCGACTCTTCTAAAATTGAACAAGGGCTGGATTTCCTTTTGTAATCCCAATGGATGACAGCAACCCAACGTAAATGCAGCTCAAATGTTCTTTTTTGGAAGTTGTCTTCACGTCCATCCCTTACCATCCAAACCCATTTTGTTCTGGAAATCATGTCCTACTCCTCCAGCAACAAGTACTTAGTGGTCATATACAGTGGGCACGGAAAGTATTCAGACCCCTTCAAATTTTTCACTCTTTGTTTCATTGCAGCCATTTGGTAAATTCTAAAAAGTTCATTTTTTTCTCATTAAAGTACACTCTGCACCCCATCTTCACTGAAAAAAACAGAAATGTAGAAATTTTTGCAAATTTATTAAAAAAGAAAAACTGAAATATCACATGGTCATAAGTATTCAGACCCTTTGCGTATTTGGTTTCTTGATTTGTAAAAAAAAAAACGAATGAAGAAAATCTTAAATTTATTGGATTAAAAAAAAAATAGGAAAAAGGATTCTACCCTGTGTGGGTTCGCTGGTGCTTAACCAAATCTGATTTCTTTGCAAAACATTTCTCACATTTTGAACATGAAAAAGTCTTCTCATCTTTGTGAGTTCTGTGATGGTTGATAAGATTTGATTGCTGTAAAAAACCTTTCCCACATTCAGAACATGAAAAAGGCTTCTCCCCTGTGTGGGTTCTCTGGTGCTTAACCAAAGCTGGTTTCTGGTTAAAACATTTCCCACATTCTGAACATGAAAAAGGCTTCTCTGGTGCTTAACCAAAACTGATTTACACTTAAAATGTTTCCCACATTCTGAACATGAAAAAGGCTTCTCCCCTGTGTGAGTTCTCTGGTGTAGGATAAGATGTACTTTCCGGTTGAAACATTTCCCACATTCTGAACAGGAAAAAGGATTCTCCCCTGTGTGGGTTCTCTGGTGCTTAATCAAAGCTGATTTCCGGTTAAAACATTTCCCACATTCGGAGCATGAAAAAGGCTTCTCCCCTGTGTGAATTCTCTGGTGATTAATCAAATCTGATCTCTGATTAAAACATTTCCCACATTCTGAACATGAAAAAGGCTTCTCCCCTGTGTGAGTTCTGTGATGGTTGATAAGATTTGATTGCTGTAAAAAACCTTTCCCACATTCTGAACATGAAAAAGGCTTCTCCCCTGTGTGGGTTCTCTGGTGCTTAACCAAAGCTGTTTTCTGGTTAAAACATTTCCCACATTCTGAACATGAAAAAGGCTTCTCCCCTGTGTGAGTTCTCTGGTGCTTAACCAAAGCTGATTTCTGGTTAAAACATTTCCCACATTCTGAGCATGAAAAAGGCTTCTCCCCTGTGTGAATTCTCTGGTGCTTAACCAAAACTGATTTACACTTAAAATGTTTCCAACATTCTGAACATGAAAAAGGCTTCTCCCCTGTGTGAATTCTCTGGTGCTTAATCAAATCAGATCTCTGATTAAAACATTTCCCACATTCTGAACATGAAAAAGGCTTCTCCCCTGTGTGAGTTCTCTGGTGATTAACAAGGATCCAATTTTGGTTAAAACATTTCCCACATTCTGAACAGGAAAAAGGCTTCTCCCCTGTGTGAGTTCTCTGGTGTAGGATAAGATGTGATTTCTGTTTAAAACAATTCCCACATTCTGAACAGGAAAAAGGCTTCTCCCCTGTGTGAGTTCTCCGGTGTAGGATAAGATGTGATTTCCGTTTAAAACAATTCCCACATTCTGTACATGAAAAAGGCTTCTCCCCTGTGTGAGTTCTCTGGTGTATGTCAAAATCTGATTTCTGGTTAAAACATCTCCCACATTTGGAACAAGAAAATCTATTGTCCCCTGTGTGTATTTTTTTACTTATAGACTTTTCGAGGGTAAAACCCTTTCCATATTCTGAACCTGAAAATGTCTTCTGTGCTTTAGTAGCAGTTTGTTTTTTAATGCTTATTTTTTTATTTTGATTTTCCTTAGTGGTCGGTAATGAATCAGAAGACAGGACCTGTTTCATAGGATCAGACGACAGATCTTTGCTGTGAAGGGATGATGGTAGATCTGGAGTAATGGCATTCACTTCAATTGTATCCAGTGGGATCTTAAGATTGTCCGATTTAAAAATCTCTTGTCCCTCTGATCTCCTGGTACAGTCATCTGACGAGAAAAAAACAATTATTAATTTTGAATAAAATATCCTTGAAATTTATATTTTTTGAACATTTCTACTTAAAATGTCTAAACACACACATTCCTGGGCTACATATTAGACACAAATCTAAAAAATAGAGGAATATTTTAAATATTCTTCTATTTTTTAGATTTGTGTCTAATAAAACTGATTTTTAAACTTGAGGTATCTCTTCATTTTCCTGGACTAGCATGTAGCCCAAGGATGTGTTTATTTAGATTGATTTAGAAGTGGTATGCAATCTTTATTTATTTTTCTACGGATTCTTATGTTAATTGTACTTAAGATGTCTGTAGAAATGGCAAGTTATTGACAGAATGACAGTTCACAGTTTAATAGAAAACCTCATAGGATGAACCAGTGGAGCGCGGTGTCCAACTCTTTGTTCATTCTGCCTCAAAAATATGGAATAAGAAGCCACCAAACAATGTTATGTAGGCAAAAATGATACCAATAAAAACTTCTACTCAACCGGCAAAAAACAAACCCCATTCAGGTCCATCATCTGTCTATGGAAAAACAGAGGTTTCCACATTATTCATGGCTCAGAGAAAAGAAACATGACTTCCATAAACCTGTCCAGCAATATCCGCTCTCCGAAAGTCAGATCTCCCCCTCTCCTCTGAGCCTTGCAGTGTGTGCAAACCACATTTATCATCCATGTATTTGGCATTACTATAGTGAGAAGAACCCTCTTCATTTACGGTGTGTGTCTCCTGGAGCACAATCTGGACACTATGTGTTGGGGAATAAAATGGAATATTTGAAGTTTTTACTCTCCAACATCCACTGTGAGCTAATTTCTGAAAAGTGTCTGTGTAGTCAAAATAGTCACTACTCCTATAGATTAATTCACTGAGGGTTATAATTTCGAAAATGGAGTCACTTTATGGTGATATCTACTGCACTGGTTTTCTGCCATTTTGTCATATCAGGGCTTATGCAGTTGGTGTGTCCCATCTCCTCTGGGATCTGCTCCTGTGACGTCTGCTTCTCCCACCAGGCACCACCTTATTCATTCTGCAGGTGGCGCTGGTGATGGAGGAGACGTCAGAACCAGAAGCTCTGGGGGGCACAGGCTCTGTCCAGCCCCTAAGATTAGGGTTCCTGAGACCTGTAGTACCATCCAGTCTGGCAGTATGGGTGTGTGTGCTGTCCAGCTGGATTAATCTGCTCCCTGCTTCAGCCAATTGGAAAGCACCGCACCCTACTAAAGCTGGAAGTGTAGCGCCCCGAGGGTTCGACCGCTGCAGGGGTATTGCACCTCAGACCAGAGGTGTGATATTCCACTCCCAGGTAAGGATGGAGTATGGACCAGGGCTCAGTTAGCTGCATACAGCACACACACCCCATTTCCGAGGGACAGCTCAACGGTGCTCCCACTAGACAGAAGTGCAGGCACGACCGACCATGTCCCTGCCTGGAGTGGGGATGGGGGTGGAACACCCAGTGCTGTAGGGGCAGATAGGGGTTGGTTCCTGAGCGTAGGTAGGAGCCCATTGGTTGCTGGTCACCTGGGCTCATGGTCAGAGGGAAGTATAAAAGGTGGGCATCATGATAGATCTAGGTTCTGTCCAGAGAGGAGAAGACAGGGAGTAGAGGCTCTGTAGGAGCTCTACTCCAGAAGGGCCTAGTGAGAGGCCGAGGAGGAGGTGAAGGGGAGCTGTGGTGCCACCTGAGCCCAGCTCCACGAGAAAGGGAGGAGAGGAAGGAACAGGAAAGACGGAGGAGAGACAGAGAAACAGAAGGGCTCAGGAACAAGAAGGTGGAAGGGACCCTAAGAACCCACGAGAATCCAGGGTGAAGGGTCAGGCAGATTAAGGGTACCGGATCCCAAGTTGGTGGAGGAGAAACTACCCTCAGCCAAAGACCGGTCGTCGTGATCATATATTGGTGCGACACCTCATCAAACCTGCTAGGAAGGCACCATATAGGACAGCGGAGGACGGGGCCCACGTTTAACCGCACAGGTCCGCGGCAGCTGGACAAAAGTGGGTCACTGGTGAGGCAGGCCAGAGAAAGGATAAAAGGGGGTCCTGTGCCATGCTCCTGAACTGCCTGGGAGTTGACCGAGCCCCTCACCTGGTGGACGCAGCACGGCTCGGGCGGTCACTGCTGACAGAAGTGACCCGGAACAAACGAACTGTGAGTAAAGACCCTGGACTGTAACTTGTTGTCTGTGTGCTCCTTCGCGCCTCCAGCACTATTAGCACCGGGATTCGCGCTACCATCACTCCCACCATCCACCACACTGCCCTGGGGCTGCACTCTTCCCGTGAGGAGTCACATCACCTCAGCTGCACCCATCATCAGCCCCAGCGGTCTGCCCTGCAGCGGCGGTTCCTAATGACTGCGAATCCACGGGTGGCGTAGTCGGACTTTATCATCAGTACGTAGCAGACTACCATTGGTCTGACCACCCTGAGCCGCGGGACCGGGCCGCCACTACTACTCCCAGCGTCTCCCTATCGCCCGGTTCCGCGTGCCCCATGGCCCAGGGGGCGAGTCAGCTTTGGAGTAGTCGGCAGGATTACGTGCCCGCTAATAACGGGTACTGCGCGCCTGAAGAGAAAGAGACTGTTTAATTGAGATTGATTGTTTCACTGTGTTGGAAAATGGCGCCCGCCCTAGAAGAACGAGCGCCATAATGTGCGCGCCAAAAGACCACAGGAGGCCACCTCCCATCGTGGGCCAGGTCCCAGAATGGCGCCAAAGGAGAAGCCCGCCCCCAACAACCATGAGCATGGCGGTAGAAGTGTCTGTCAACGTGGGGGGGCTGCCCCTGAAAGTGATTGTCACCAAGTTGCCCCGGGGCCACCCCCAATGGGGGTGGGAAGAGAAGAAAACTGTGGGGCAGGGCGCGGTCTGGATCAGTCCAGACAGACCGCACCCGGGAATGGACGCATTGAGCAGCACCAGCATCTTGGCCCGAAGCCTGCTGCAGGCTGAACTGTCCTGCAGCCTAGCGGAAGTCCTAGTACAGCTCTCCCGAGACCCGGAGCGTGCGCAAGCTGCACTGGAGGACCTGGAGCGGAGGATGGTCCGAGAGCAGCGGGGTGCGCTCATCGAGTGGAGGGAGGAACTGGCCCAGCAGGCTGAGACCCACCAGCGGCAGGTACTACCCGCACCCCGGGGTCCGCCTGCCTCTGAGGACAGAGCAGGAGAAGTGAAGGCCGGAGGCGGTGCCGCAGAGGAAGCTGTGGAGACCAAGGCAAGTACAGGGGACGTCACCACCCCAGGCCCAGCAGCTGCAAGCCTGCCCCAGCCTCCCGTCGCAGCACCCGAAGCCCCACTCACCGCGCCTGTTGCCGCGCCGCCACTGCTCCCAGCTAGGCCTCAAGCGGCGAGCGCCGCGGCCACGCCCCACCCGGCGCCACGCCCCTTGACCCCGGGCGCCGTAAAGCATGAAGCATCATCGGCCCGGTCGCAAGGCCTGGATGACCCGGGCGCCATCGCTAAGCCTGCGCCCCTGTCCCGGACGGGACTAACATCGGACGCCACCAAGAGACCCCCGGCCTGGTCGCAAGGCCGAGTGCCCCCGGGCGCTGCTCCCAGATCAGGTCCCTCCACTATACCACGACTGGGTGTGGACCTGATTGCCCATCATACCGGTCCGGATGGACTGCCGCTGGAGTGGCCGGCTGAGGTAATCAGCAGTCAGCCATGGAAGGCCCAGCCCCCGCGCGAGCCTCTGATACCGGCTCCAGAACCCGTGGAGGTCACCCTACCCCCACTGGAGGACGTCCAATTTGCGTGGGACCCCACCGGCGAGAACTTGATGGGGTTCTCTCAAGAGACCCGGGCAGACGCGGTCCGTCGTCTGGAGGCCTGTCATCAGCAACTGGCGACCTTTGAGCGGGAGCGACGAGAGAGGCGCGTCAGAGAGGAACGGCTCCAAGCCCAGAGTGCTGAGCAAAAACGCAAGGCCCGCCAAGACCCTCAAGCAGCCCGTGGTCCCCGAATCACCGGGACCATAGTCAAATTTCACATGGAGAACGGCTGGGGTTTCATCAGGGGCCCAGAAACCGTAGGCGACGTCTTTGTGACCCGCAGGGACGTCGAAAGTCATCTACCTGAGGGACATTGTGGCCGTGACTTGTACCCTGGTGATGTGGTCACCTTCACCCACCACGTAGGTGCAAAAGGACCGTACGCCCTACATGTTCATAGGCTCACTGAGGAGGAACTACAACACCGCGGCTATGAGGAGAGCCAAGAGGACCCGGACGGGTCTGAAGAACCATATGAGGAGGAGGAAGGAGCATATGGAGGACACCGCTACTAGTAAGTAGCAAAGTACCTGTGTACATAGTTACCCGTCAGGATATCAGAATTGTTTTTGGGACTGTTCCCATCTTGAAAGTGTGGTCCCCGTTGGGACAAGTACTGAACTGTTACCTGTGTGCCCCTCATCCCCTAACAGGCTGAGGACTGTGAGCAGCCATTTCCCTTCCCAAAACTGGCCGAGGACTGAGAGCGGCCACCCCTTGTACATAGTTGCGCTTCCTAAAGCGCCCCCTACTGGTTTTATAAAAAAGACTGCAAAGTCAACCTCAAGACAAGTTTACTGGACTGTTGCACTTAGAAGAAGAAAGAACACCTGGTCTCAAGTTGCACCGCGGCCATGATACAAGAATATGTTTTGCCTAAAAATGTTTTATATGAGAAGTTTAATATGCTGCTAGAAAATGTTTTACGTAATCTTGAAACCGTTTTATATGACAAAGTGACAAAAGAGTTCCAGTAGTGTTAAAAATATTTTATAGTGCCTGGTGAAAGAAAAGTGTGTCCCATAAAGGGAACTGAACCGTATTGTCTGTTTCTAAATGTAAAAAGTTATTGGAAAAGTTTTTGCATGTCCTGTACTTAACTGTTTTTGCTCTTTTCCAGCCCGAGGACGTGCTGTGCTTTACCAGGGGGGAATGTAGCGCCCCGAGGGTTCGGCCGCTGCAGGGGTATTGCACCTCAGACCAGAGGTGTGATATTCCACTCCCAGGTAAGGATGGAGTATGGACCAGGGCTCAGTTAGCTGCATACAGCACACACACCCCATTTCCGAGGGACAGCTCAACGGTGCTCCCACTAGACAGAAGTGCAGGCACGACCGACCATGTTCCTGCCTGGAGTGGGGAGGGGGGTGGAATACCCAGTGCTGTAGGGGCAGATAGGAGTTGGTGTTGGTGTCTATTGTAGGGACAGATCTCCTGTCTTTCCTTAGTCTCTGTAGCAGATCATATCAGTAAGTCCAGCCATAAAAGAAAAAAAAAAAAAAAATTTCTCTAAGGAAAGACCTCCAGTTTTCCATCATGGTCTCGGTGCAAGATTTGGCTCAACGCTTGCAGGGACTCTCTCTGGAGGTGGCCAAGCTCCAACAACACGTGAGTAGCTGTTCTGGAGCGCATTTTGTGGAACCAAAGGTACGTCTGCCTGATCTATTTTTTGGCGAACAACAAGATTTTTTTTCTTTTAAAAATGCTTGTCTATTATATTTTCGTTTGAGACCCGGATCCTCTGGTGATGAATCACAGCGCATAGGGTTCATAATGTCACTTTTGCGCAAAGATCCTCAGGGATGGGCCTTCTCTCTCCAACCTAGTGATCCGTGCTTTAGATCAGTGGATAGTTTTTTTTCTGCTTTGGGTTTGTTGTACGATGATCCTGATCGTGTCTCATCTGCTGAGTCTGAATTAAGATGTTTGAGGCAGGGATCAGGTAATGTGGAAAAATATTGTTCTCACTTCCGTCGGTGGTCTGCCCAGGTGGGGTGGAACGATTCAGCTTTGAAAAGCTTGTTTCTTGCAGGGCTAGGTGAAAGGGTTAAGGATTTACTGATTGCTTATCCCACACCTGGAAACTTGCAGGAGGCAATGCAATTAGCTATACGGGTGGACAGGAGACTGCGTGCAAGGGTTAATGAGAGCAAATCCTCTGCTATGTCAGCTCCGAGTCCTGAGAGGGTCTGTGCTGACAATGGAGAGCCGATGGAGATTGGGGCGATGGCACCCCGCTCTCAGGAAAAAGACTGCAGGCTTTCTGAAGGCTTGTGCTTCTATTGCGGAAATTCTGGTCATTTCATTAAGAGCTGTGTGCTTCGTATGAAGAAAGAAAAAAAAAATGGTCAGTCATGCCCGTATTGCCTGTTTAAATTCTAAGGGAGTATTCCTATCTGCCACTACTGCTGCTCAGGATGAAATAATTGAATTTCGGGTATTTGTGGATTGTGGATCTACTCTGAATGTGATTGATGGGGGATTCTTGGAAAAACTTAGATTAGAACCTAAAACTTTGTCATCCCCTATTGCTGTAGTTTCTGTCGATGGCTCTCCCTTGAAGAGTGTTACTCACAAGGTCTGTGAATTTCCCCTCACTATTAATGGTATTCATCAAGAGAATTTGGATTTGGTGGTATTGGATAATTTGCCTTCTCCAGTAATATTGGGGTTACCCTGGTTAAAATTGCACAATCCTGTACTGGATTGGTCTACCAATGAAATTAAGTCCTGGTGCCCTAAGTGTTATGACAAGTGTTGTAACGGGCGCATTGCTGCTGTGGATAGAGGGGAATTGCCTGTACCTATTCAGGATTTTTGGAGAGTTTTTTCTGAGGAGGAGTCGCAGGTTTTGCCTCCCCATAGAGACTATGATTGTACCATTGAATTTGTCCCTGGAGCGACTCTTCCTAAGAGTCGTTTATTTAATCTTACTATTCCTGAGAGAAAGGCTTTGGAGGAATACATACAGACAAGCTTGGCCGCCGGTCACATTAGGCCTTCCAAGTCTCCTGTGGCTGTTGGATTTTTTTTTGTAAAAAAAAAAGATGGCGGTTTACATCCTTGTCTGGACTTTCGTGAGATTAATAAAATTACTGTACGCAATCCTTACCCACTGCCATTGATTCCTGATTTATTTAACCAGTTAGTGGGGGCCAAGTGGTTCTCTAAAATTGATCTCCGGGGGCATACAATTTGTTGCGCATGAAGGAGGGTGATGAATGGAAGACTGCTTTTAACACTCCTGTGGGTCATTTTGAGAATCTGGTTATGCCTTTTGGTCTTACCAATGCTCCAGCATTTTTTCAGAATCTTATTAATGACATCCTTAGACCTTTAATCGGCAAAAATGTGGTTGTGTATTTGGATGACATTTTGATTTATTCGCCGGATCTGGAGTCTCATTGGCGGAGCATACGTGAGGTATTACAGTTATTAATGGACAATTCGCTTTTTGCTAAGCTGGAGAAATGTGAGTTCGCTGTACAGAGAATTAGTTTTTTGGGCTACATTATCTCCAGTGAAGGTTTTGAGATGGACCCGGTTAAAGTTCAAGCTGTGCAGGAATGGCCTAGGTCTATTGGTTTGAAATCGATACAGAGGTTTTTGGGTTTCGCCAATTATTACAGAAAATTCATAAAAAATTTTTCTATTATTGTCAAACCGCTGACCGATCTCACCAGGAAAGGTGCTAATGCGGTTCAGTGGACTTCTGAGGCCATTGAAGCTTTTGTGTTTCTAAAGGAGAGGTTCACCTCTGCTCCCATCCTTATGCAGCCTGATGTGACTAAGCCGTTTTTGGTTGAGGTTGATGCTTCTTCGGTGGGGGTTGGTGCGGTGTTGTCTCAGGAAAACAAGGATGGAGTACATCCCTGTGCCTTTTTTCCCAAAAACTTTTCTGAGACTGAACTTAATTACGATATTGGTAATCGGGAATTGCTGGCGATTAAACTCGCATTTGAACACTGGCGTCATCTCTTGGAAGGTGCTGAATTTCCCATTCAGGTTTTCAAAATCTGATCTATCTTGATGCTGCCAAGCGCTCGAATGCCCGTCAGGCTAGGTGGGCACTTTTTTTCTCGCGGTTTAATTTTTCCGTTACTTACATCCCGGGTACCAAGAATGTTAAAGCGGATGCTTTGTCTCGCAGCTTTTCTCCCATGGTCGGTGTTGAGGAGGAAGAGGAGACCATTTTACAAGAAGGTGTTGTGATTGCTGCTTTGGACTCCGTTTTGGAGGATGAGATTCTTAAAGCACAGGAGAATGCCCCATCTAACACTCCCCATGGGAGGTTGTTTGTGCCTAGGACCTTTAGGAGAGATTTGTTTGTTGAGTGTCATGAGTCTCGGTTGGCAGGTCATCCAGGAATTTCTGAGACCAAGAGACTTGTGGGTCGCAGTTTTTGGTGGCCTGGAAGGCAGAAGGAAGTCATTAAGTGGGTGCGCCAATGTACTGTGTGTGCAAGATCCAAGTCTTCGCATACTCCTGCTGCGGGGTTGCTTTGCCCTCTGGAGGTTCCTAGTGCACCTTGGACACATCTGGCTATGGACTTTATTACTGACCTTCCTCCCTCTGAAGGTTTCACGGTCATCTGGGTGGTCGTGGACCGTTTTAGCAAGATGTGTCACTTGGTTCCCTTCATTAAACTGCCTTGCGCTAAGACACTCGCTAAGGCCTTTGTCAAGGAAATTGTCAGACTACATGGTGTTCCTACTGACATTGTTTCTGATAGGGGACCTCAGTTCGTGGCTCGTTTTTGGCGTGCCTTTTGTGACAGGTTGGGAGTTCATTTGTCGTTTTCATCCGGATATCATCCTGAGTCTAATGGCCAGACAGAAAGGAAGAACCAGGATGTTGAGCAGTTCTTGCGTTGTTTTGTGGCAGACAATCAAGAGGGGTGGTCTGAGTTTCTGCCACTTGCTGAATTTGCTCTTAACAACCATACATCGTCTTCTGCTGGGTGTTCGCCTTTTTTTTGTTGTTCTGGGAGACATCCGTCGTTTGGGTCATTCTCCAAATTGGTTTCGGCTGTGCCTGAGGAGGGGAGTTTTTCCGGTGATTTGGAGAGAGTTTGGACGGATGTGCGTGGTAATCTTCAGGAGGCTAACAAAAAATCTAAGAGGTACTTTGATAGGAAACGGCAAGAGGTTTTGTTTGCTGTTGGTGACATGGTTTGGTTGTCCTCTAAGAATCTGCGATTGAGGATTCCTTCTAAAAAATTGGGTCCCAAGTTCGTAGGGCCCTTTAAGGTGCTTCAGATAGTTAACCAATCTGCTGTTAGGCTGGAGGTTCCTACGTCCTGGATGATTAATCCGGTGTTTCATGTTTCTCTGTTGAAAAAAGCTGATGTGTCGGATGGTGACGCCTCTGCCACTGTTCCTCCGGTGGTGGAGGACGGGGAATATGAAATTTCCCGCATCCTAAATTCTAGACGGTATAGAGGGAGTTTGCAGTATCTCGTCGCTTGGAAGGGTTTTGGACCTGAGGATAACTCATGGGTGAGGGCGGATGATGTTTCTGCTTCCAGACTTGTCAGAGCGTTTCACAGGAGGTTTCCTGGTAAGCCTGGGCCTAGGGGATCCGGAGGATCCTCTTAGAAGAGGGGGTACTGTTACAACTCTCCTGTTAGGTTTTTTTTAGTTTGCTGGTCACATGACCATTTTTGCCTATTTAATCCGGCTCCGCCCTCCTGGCATTGCTGGACTTCATTGTATTTACTACTGTTGAGCTAGCTTGGTGCTCTGTTGCCGTTCTCTGTTAGTTTTGCTAGGTCTTCTGACCTCTATGCTTTTTGTTGTGTGTTTGTCTTTGACTGCTACGATTTCTGCTAGGGGGTGTCCAACTTATCCCAGTCCCTAGTTCTTGTAGGGATCCCTCCCTCACATCTATAGGTCTTCGTACAGACTAGCCGAGGACTTTAGCGGGTCTGATCGCAGGATCAGGTTCCCCGTTACATCGTAGGGATCTAGTTTAGTTCTATTGTAGGGACAGATCTCCTGTCTTTCCTTAGTCTCTGTAGCAGATCATAACAGTTGGTTCCTGAGCGTAGGTAGGAGCCCATTGGTTGCTGGTCACCTGGGCTCATGGTCAGAGGGAGGTATAAAAGGTGGGCACCATGATAGATCTAGGTTCTGTCCAGAGAGGAGAAGACAGGGAGTAGAGGCTCTGTAGGAGCTCTACTCCAGAAGGGCCTAGTGAGAGGCCGAGGAGGAGGTGAAGGGGAGCTGTGGTGCCACCTGAGCCCAGCTCCACGAGAAAGGGAGGAGAAGAAGGAACAGGAAAGACGGAGGAGAGACAGAGAAACAGAAGGGCTCAGGAACAAGAAGGTGGAAGGGACCCTAAGAACCCACGAGAATCCAGGGTGAAGGGTCAGGCAGATTAAGGGTACCGGATCCCAAGTTGGTGGAGGAGAAACTACCCTCAGCCAAAGACCGGTCGTCGTGATCATATATTGGTGCGACACCTCATCAAACCTGCTAGGAAGGCACCATATAGGAAAGTGGAGGACGGGGCCCACGTTTAACCGCATAGGTCCGCGGCAGCTGGACAAAAGTGGGTCACTGATGAGGCAGGCCAGAGAAAGGATAAAAGGGGGTCCTGTGCCATGCTCCTGAACTGCCTGGGAGTTGACCGAGCCCCTCACCTGGTGGACGCAGCACGGCTCGGGCGGTCACTGCTGACAGAAGTGACCCGGAACAAACGAACTGTGAGTAAAGACCCTGGACTGTAACTTGTTGTCTGTGTGCTCCTTCGCGCCTCCAGCACTATTAGCACCGGGACTCGTGCTACCATCACTCCCACCATCCACCACACTGCCCTGGGGCTGCACTCTTCCCGTGGGGAGTCACATCACCTCAGCTGCACCCATCATCAGCCGCAGCTGTCTGCCCTGCAGCGGCGGTTCCTAATGACCGCGAATCCACGGGTGGCGTAGTCGGACTTTATCATCAGTACGTAGCAGACTACCATTGGTCTGACCACCCTGAGCCGCGGGACCGGGCCGCCACTACTACTCCCAGCGTCTCCCTATCGCCCGGTTCCGCGTGCTCCACGGCCCAGGGGGCGAGTCAGAAGCATATTGCCAGAAGCTGCCAGATCCAGCCTTGTTCTCCTCTGGTTCAGGCCTCTGTGATCAGCTCCCGGCTTGTGTATTGGTTTCCTGTTGTGACCCCGGCCCGTTTACTGACTACTCTTGTGTCTTCTTATCTTGTATTTTCTCTGCCCTCCTAGTTCTGACCCGGCTACCTGACTATTCTTCTTGGAGTTAAAGGGTGATAAGCAAGGCAATCCCTGGGATCTGGATTATATAGCACCAAGTCTGTTTGTGGTGGCCATCTTTTGAGCTGCCAGGTGACCATGAACAGCGCCCTTAATGCATTGTGTCTGCAATATATTCCAGCAAGATCTGCATTCAAATAGCTAAATGGCGCTCCTTCCCATAATAATAATAATAATAATAAAAATAATAATCTTTATTTATCTAGCGCCAACATATTCCACAGCCCTTTACAATCCAGAGGTTCATATTCAACAGTCATAAGTAACATACAGTGCCTACAAGTAGTATTCAACCCCCTGCAGATTTAGCTGGTTGACACATGCGGAATTAACTTGGCATTGTGACATTTGTACTGTAGATCAGCCTGGAAGTGGGAAATGCACTGCAGCAAATTTTGTTTTTGTTTTTTTTTATTTATTTTTTTTAAAAACGTTAAAAGTTAATTCAGAGTGTCATTTATTATTCAACCCCTCAAACCACAAGAATTCTGTTTGGTCCCCCTAAAGTATTAAGAAGTAGTTCAGGCACCAAGAATAATGAGCTTCACATGTGTGGATTAAAGATCTCTTTTGCCAGCCTTTTCTGACTATTTAAGACCCTCCCCAAACTTGTGAACAGCACTCAGACAT
Organism: Phyllobates terribilis; assembly: GCF_046119375.1. Taxonomy (NCBI): domain Eukaryota; kingdom Metazoa; phylum Chordata; class Amphibia; order Anura; family Dendrobatidae; genus Phyllobates; species Phyllobates terribilis. Next base: position 6,522,884 of record NW_027362830.1, read on the forward strand.
GGTCAACATGGGAAAGACAAAGGAGCATTCCAAGGCCATCAGAGACAAGATCGTGGAGGGTCACAAGGCTGGCAAGGGGTACAAAACCCTTTCCAAGGAGTTGGGCCTACCTGTCTCCACTGTTGGGAGCATCATCCGTAAGTGGAAGGCTTATGGAACTACTGTTAGCCTTCCACGGCCTGGACAGCCTTTGAAAGTGTCCTCCCGTGCCGAGGCCAGGCTTGTCCGAAGAGTCAAGGCTAACCCAAGGACAACAAGGAAGGAGCTCCGGGAAGATCTCATGGCAGTGGGGACATTGGTTTCAGTCAATACCATAAGTAACGTACTCCACCACAATGGTCTCCGTTCCAGACGAGCCTGTATGGTACCTTTACTTTCAAAGCGTCATGTCAAGGCTCGTCTACAGTTTGCTCATGATCACTTGGAGGACTCTGAGACAGACTGGTTCAAGGTTCTATGGTCTGATGAGACCAAGATCGAGATCTTTGGTGCCAACCACACACGTGACGTTTGGAGACTGGATGGCACTGCATACGACCCCAAGAATACCATCCCTACAGTCAAGCATGGTGGTGGCAGCATCATGCTGTGGGGCTGTTTCTCAGCCAAGGGGCCTGGCCATCTGGTCCGCATCCATGGGAAGATGGATAGCACGGCCTACATGGAGATTTTGGCCAAGAACCTCCGCTCCTCCATCAAGGATCTTAAGATGGGTCGTAATTTCATCTTCCAACAAGACAACGACCCAAAGCACACAGCCAAGAAAACCAAGGCCTGGTTCAAGAGGGAAAAAGTCAAGGTGTTGGAGTGGCCTAGTCAGTCTCCTGACCTTAACCCAATTGAAAACTTGTGGAAGGAGCTCAAGAATAAAGTCCACATGAGACACCCAAAGAACCTAGATAACTTGGAGAAGATCTGCATGGAGGAGTGGGCCAAGATAACTGTTATGTTCTGCTACCAAAGCTAAGGAAAGAGAGGAGATCTGTCCCTACTATAAGACTCAGCTGAATCCCTACGATGTAACAGGGAACCTGATCCTGCGATCAGACCTGCTAAAGTCCTAATCTAGTCTGTACGGAGACCTATAGATTTGGGGAGGGAATCCCTACAAGTACTAAGGACTGGGAGGAATATGGGACACCTCCTAACAGAAATAGTAGCAGACAGACGAACAAACAAAATAGATAGAACCTAGAGGTCCGTAGACCAAGCAAACTAACAGAGTTAGATACAGAGCACAGGCTAGCTAGAAAGTAGATATACAATGAAGTCCAGCAAAGCCAGAAGGGCGGAGCAGGATTAAATAGGCCAACAAGGTCATGTGACCAGCAAAGGAAAAAAAAACCTAACAGCAAGGTTCTAACAGTACCCCCCCTTCTAAGAGGATCCTCCGGATCCCCTAGGACCAGGCTTATCAGGAAATCTCCTGTGAAACGCTCTGATAAGTCTGGACGCGGAAACATCATCTGACCTCACCCAAGAGTTATCCTCGGGTCCGAAACCTTTCCAGGCCACAAGATACTGCAAACTACCTCTATACCGTCTAGAGTCAAGGATGCGAGAAATTTCATATTCCCCGTCCTCCACCACCGGAGGAACAGAGGCAGAGGCGTCACCATCCGACACAACAGCTTTTTTTAACAGAGAGACATGAAAGACCGGATTAATTCTCCAGGAGGTAGGAACCTCCAACCTAACAGCAGATTGGTTGACAACCTGAAGCACCTTAAAGGGCCCTACAAACTTGGGACCCAATTTCTTAGAAGGAATCCTCAACCGCAGATTCCTAGAGGACAACCAAACCATGTCACCAACAGCGAACAAAACCTCCTGTCGTTTCCTATCAAAGTAGTCTTTAGATTTTCTGTTGGCCTCCTGAAGATTACCACGCACATCCGTCCAAACTCTTTCCAAATCACCGGAAAAATTCTCCTCCTCAGGCACGGCAGATCCCAACTTGGAGAACGACCCAAACGACGGATGTCTCCCAGAACAACAAAAAAAAGGCGAACAACCAGCAGAAGAAGATGTATGATTGTTCAGAGCAAATTCGGCAAGTGGCAGAAACTCAGACCACCCCTCTTGATTGTCTGTCACAAAACAACGCAAGAACTGCTCAACATCCTGGTTTTTCCTTTCTGTCTGGCCATTAGATTCAGGATGATATCCGGACGAAAACGACAAATGAATTCCCAACCTGTCACAAAAGGCACGCCAAAAACGAGCCACGAACTGAGGACCCCTATCAGAAACAATGTCAGTAGGAACGCCATGAAGTCTGACAATTTCCTTGACAAAGGCCTTAGCGAGAGTTTTAGCGCAGGGCAGTTTGACGAAGGGAACCAAGTGACACATCTTGCTAAAACGGTCCACGACCACCCAGATGACAGTAAAACCCTCAGAGGGGGGAAGGTCAGTTATAAAGTCCATAGCCAAATGTGTCCAAGGAGCACTGGGGACCTCCAAAGGACAAAGCAACCCCGCAGCAGGAGTATGTGAGGACTTAGATCTAGCACATATAGTACATTGGCGCACCCACTTAATGACTTCCTTCTGCCATCCAGGCCACCAAAAACTGCGACCCACCAGTCTCTTGGTCTCAGAGATTCCGGGATGACCTGCCAACCGAGATTCGTGACACTCAACAAACAAATCTCTCCTAAAGGTCCCAGGCACAAACAACCTCCCATGAGGAGTGTTAGATGGGGCATTCTCCTGAGCTTTAAGAATCTCATCTTCCAAAACGGAGTCTAAAGCAGCTATCACAACACCTTCTTGTAAAATGTTTTCCTCTTTCTCAGCACCGACTATGGGAGAAAAACTGCGAGACAAGGCATCCGCCTTAACATTCTTAGTACCAGGGATGTAAGTAACGGAGAAATTAAACCGCGAGAAAAACAGTGCCCACCTAGCCTGACGGGCATTCAGGCGCTTGGCAGCGTCAAGATATATCAGATTTTTATGATCCGTAAGAACCTGAACGGGAAATTCCGCACCTTCCAAGAAGTGGCGCCAGTGTTCAAATGCGAGTTTAATAGCCAATAATTCCCGATTACCAATATCGTAATTCAATTCAGTCTCCGAAAATTTTTTTGAAAAAAATGCACAGGGATGTAATCCATCCCCGTTATCCTGAGACAATACTGCGCCAACCCCCACAGAGGAAGCATCAACCTCAACCAAAAACGGCCTAGTAACATCAGGCTGCATAAGGATGGGAGCAGAGGTGAACCTCTCCTTGAGATACACAAAAGCTTCAATGGCCTCAGAAGACCACTGAACCGCATCAGCACCTTTCCTGGTGAGATCAGTCAGAGGTTTGACAATACTAGAAAAATTTTTTATGAATTTTCTATAGTAATTGGCGAAACCCAAAAACCTCTGTATCGATTTCAAACCAATAGGCCTAGGCCATTCCTGCACAGCCTGAACCTTAACCGGATCCATCTCAAAACCTTTGCTGGAGATAATGTAGCCCAAAAAACTAATTCTCTGTACAGCGAACTCACATTTCTCCAGCTTAGCAAAAAGCGAATTGTCCATTAATAACTGTAATACCTCACGCACGCTCCGCCAATGAGACTCCAGATCTGGCGAATAAATCAAAATGTCATCCAAATACACAACCACATTTTTACCGATCAAAGGTCTAAGGATGTCATTAATCAGATTCTGAAAAAATGCAGGAGCATTAGTAAGACCAAAAGGCATAACCAGATTCTCAAAATGACCCACAGGAGTGTTAAAAGCAGTCTTCCATTCATCACCCTCCTTCATGCGCAACAGATTGTATGCCCCCTTAAGGTCAATTTTAGAGAACCACTTGGCCCCCAATAACTGGTTAAACAGATCAGGAATCAATGGCAGTGGGTAAGGATTGCGTACCGTAATTTTGTTAATCTCACGAAAATCCAGACAAGGACGTAAACCGCCGTCCTTTTTTTTTACAAAAAAAAATCCAACCGCCACAGGAGACTTAGAGGGCCTAATGTGACCGGCGGCCAAACTTGTCTGTATGTATTCCTCCAAAGCCTTCCTCTCAGGAATAGTAAGGTTAAATAAACGACTTTTAGGAAGAGTCGCTCCAGGGACAAATTCAATAGAACAATCATAGTCTCTATGGGGAGGCAAAACCTGCGATTCTTTCTCAGAAAAAACTCTCCAAAAATCCTGAATAGGAACAGGCAATTCTCCCCTATCCAAAGCTGCAATACGCCCGTTACAACACTTGTCATAACATTTATGGCTCCAGGATTTAATTTCACTGGTAGACCAATCCAGTACAGGATTGTGAAATTTTAACCAGGGCAAACCCAATATTACTGGAGAAGGCAAGTTATTCAACACTACCAAATCCAATTTCTCATGGTGAACACCATTAATAGTGAGAGGAAATTCACTGACCTTGAGAGTAATATTCTTCAAAGGGGAGCCATCCACAGAAACCACAGCAATGGGGGATGATAAAGGTTCAGGTTTTAAATTGAGTTTTTCCACGAATCCCCCATCAATAACATTCAGTGTAGACCCGCAATCAACAAACACCCGAAATTCCATTAATTTTTCCTGAGCAATCGTGGAAGCAGCTAAAAATATACCCTTGGAATTTAAACAGGCAATACGGGCGTGACTGACCATTTTTTTTTCTTTCTTCATACGAAGCTCACAGCCTTTAATCAAATGACCAGATTTCCCGCAATAGAAACACAAGCCTTCTGAAAAACGACGGTGTTTTTCTTGAGAGCGAGGTGCCACCGATCCAATCTCCATCGGTTCACCACTGTTAGTACACACATTATCATAACCAGAAACTGACATAGCAGAGGATTTGCTCTCATTAACCCTAGCACGCAGTCTTCTGTCCACCCGTATAGCTAATTGCATAGCCTGTTGCAAATCCTCAGGTGTAGGATAAGCAATTAGCAGGTCTTTAACCTTTTCACTGAGCCCAGCAAGAAATAGACTTTTCAGAGCAGAATCGTTCCACCCTGTTTGAGTGGACCAACGACGAAAATGTGTACAATATTTTTCCATATTACCTGATCCTTGTTTTAAACGTCTCAACTCAGTCTCAGCTGATGCCACACGGTCAGGATCATCATATAATAGTCCTAAAGCAGAAAAAAAACTATCCACTGATCTGAAGCATGTATCACTAGGTTGCAAAGAAAAGGCCCACTCCTGAGGCTCTTTGCGCAAAAGTGACATTATGAACCCTACGCGCTGGGATTCATCCCCAGAGGACTTGGGTCTCAAACGAAAATACAATAAGCAAGCATTTTTAAAAGAAAAAAATTCTCGATGTTCACCAAAAAATAAATCCGGCAAACATACCTTAGGCTCCAAGAAATATGCTCCAGGACAGTTACTCACGTGCTGACGGAGCTCGGCCACTTCCAGAGAGAGTCCCTGCAGGTGTTTAGCCAAATCCTGAACCGACACCATGATGGAACAAAAAAAAATCTTTCCTTAGAGAATTTACAGGCTGGACTTACTGTTATGTTCTGCTACCAAAGCTAAGGAAAGAGAGGAGATCTGTCCCTACTATAAGACTCAGCTGAATCCCTACGATGTAACAGGGAACCTGATCCTGCGATCAGACCTGCTAAAGTCCTAATCTAGTCTGTACGGAGACCTATAGATTTGGGGAGGGAATCCCTACAAGTACTAAGGACTGGGAGGAATATGGGACACCTCCTAACAGAAATAGTAGCAGACAGACGAACAAACAAAATAGATAGAACCTAGAGGTCCGTAGACCAAGCAAACTAACAGAGTTAGATACAGAGCACAGGCTAGCTAGAAAGTAGATATACAATGAAGTCCAGCAAAGCCAGATGGGCGGAGCAGGATTAAATAGGCCAACAAGGTCATGTGACCAGCAAAGGAAAAAAAAAACCTAACAGCAAGGTTCTAACAATAACTCCACAGACCTGTGCCGACCTGATCAGGTCTTAGAAAAGACGATTATTAGCTGTAATTGCAAACAAGGGTTATTCCACAAAATATTAAACATAGGGGTTGAATAATAATTGACCCACACTTTTATGTTTAAAATTTAATAAAATTCAACTGAGCAACATAACTTTTTGGTTTGTAAGATTTATGCTTCTGTTCATAAAACCTACTCTCGAATGCAGTTTGAAGGCTCTAACTTATTTGCATCTTATCAAACCAGCTAAATCTGCAGGGGGTTGAATACTACTTGTAGGCACTGTAGCTAAAGATAATACAATAATTAAAGCAAAAATAATGATGACCCTGCTCGTAAGAGCTTACAATCTACAATGAGGTGGGGGTGACACAATGTACAGGGGCTTATTTACAATGATGGTCCGCCATCTTGAGGGGATGAGGGATAGATAAAGGCTGCATGAGCTCCTCACCAGCCAGTATCTGTAGTGCTTTTGGGTTCGGTGGAGAGTTGTGTTTGGAGAAATAAAGGATGGGCTATAAGAATATACAGTAAAAGGACTTTGATTAGGGAATGTGATAGGCCGCCCTAAAAAGGTGTGTTTTTACGGAGCACCTAAAACTGTGTAAGTTGTGGTTCGTCCTTCTTAACCTGCCATGTGCCCAGACAGTAGTGTACAACTGTGTATAGGGGATTGTCGGATTCAAGAGAAGTTGGAAAATAATTTGTAAGGTCCATTTGTTTCCTATTATCCTTTGTGAAGAATTCCAGAATTATCACCACATAAAGTGACACACGTCAGATTTAAAAAATACAATGGAGCCGGATAACGAACACAAAACTGGCTGCGGGAAGGGGTTACATCAGAGTATTTTGTGAACTAACTACTGTAGTCACAACTGTGAGTATAGACAATCACACATCTACTGAAGTGACTCAACCGTCTTAAAAATGAGTAACTAGTGGTGAAACCTCTCTGGGGTAATTAGAGTCTGGGGCTCGGTAACTCTTCATAATCTAAACTATGATAAGGGCCAATATTTTCTGTCAGATGAGTTTCAAAAAGAAATAATAGACATTGAAAGATAACTTTTTTATAATAGTGCAGAGCTGAGGGGTCTTAAATTTAGACCTCGGGCTTTGGGAAGATGTAATGGAGACCTTCTTTTAAAGACTACCATGGAGTTACAGAGACACATAAGTGAGTCAGGCTAATCCAACCACAACAAAGCTATCCTACAAAATGAACCTGTATAAAAAGATGGAATAAAAGATATGCTGCATCCCCAACAACAACGTATATATAAGGGAAAGCTCCAACACTAAACCGGAGTTGCATTCTTATGGTGGACCATTGGAGCTACTATGAGTCCTGAGCAGAAGAGTAGAGAAAGTATTAGTGCTCCACATTTCAGGAGAGATTGTGCAGCAATCTGAATTCCTTAGGATTGAAAACATAATGGAATTTATGACGTGGAGTGAATCCATGAAACCAGGGCTCGAGCCATGCCACCACATCTCCTGCAGGCGGGAATAGATGTATATTACAGCCATCAGCCACGCACAGCTTAGAGACATATCATGGCACAAGTGTAATGTTTTCTCTTTAGTTTATCACAATCCTGTTTGAAGTTAGTTGGTTTGAAAATAAATTGAAAGGTCAAGATGAAGGGAAACTCTGTTGTTATTATACAGAAATTCACACTTGGCCCTCACTGCACATTTAATGTTGTTGATCATAAAAGTGAAGTTGGGCCAGAAAGACTGGACCTGGTCTTGTAGGGACCATACGAGCACATTCAGCAGCACAGAAGGGAGGGAAGGTAGATTCATCCAATATCAGGGTTCTAGGAAGCCAACAGCATCTTTATCCTACGCTTTCTCTTCAAGTGATTTTCTCACTTGAATGCACATTCTACGTACGCTGTCATTTGGCTTTATAGTCTACCAAGCTGGGCAGGTAATGGTCAGCGTCTTCTAATCCCAGGGGGTAGGTGGATTCTCCAGTTTGTAAGTTCTACAGAAAAGGACTTTCACAATTACACATATCAAAGAAATATTGAAAATCTCTCTTCTCCTCCAAGCCACTCTTCCCTCCTCTCCTATAGTATTTGTCAAGCGATCAAGAGCTTACACTCTGAGAAGAGGCTAATATTCAAATGCTAGGACAAAGGGAGCTACTAACCCAATTAACATGCAAGTGTATTTTCTAGTGGCACAGGCCTGCGACCAATATACACCTAGGTGAGAAAGATGTAGTTCATGCCTTAAAAGAATTCAACAGAAATCTGCAGTCTGGCCGGTACCGACACGAAATATGGAATATCTAAATGTCTATACTACCGATAATAATGGGGCCCATATTTTTAGTGGCAGGGTCAGCCAGGATCAATATGCATAATTTTCCATAGCTGTACGCACCTCCAGTGAGCGGTAATACAAAAGTACAAAATAACAGACCGCAGCTATGTCATGTGTGGTCTCTAAAGAAAGGTAAATTCATAATGGAAAATATGGTATCACTTTCGGGCTTCTGCGATCAACCAGTGTGAAGTTATCGCAGAAGCCAGATATGTTAATGAAAATATGAAAGCTGGAGCCCAGCCCACGTGTGGTCAGCACAGGAGGTGTGTGGGCAGGTTCCCTCTTCAGCATAAAAGACCCATCTGAAGATGGATCAGTATTCATTACCGGGGGGTATAGATTCTATAAGCAAGCGATCCCGTTAGATAACGGTCAAATCAATTGGATCGCCTCCCTTCCAGCTAGACTGGATCATCTCTGCAATCTGTTGAGTAACTTCTTCTTTAAGGGTATGTGCACACGTTCAGGATTTGAAGCAGAAATTTCCTGAGCGTTTTTGCTTCTCCCTGGCAGAAAAAAACGCATGCAGATTGACATGCGTTTTTGACGCGTTTTTACATGAAGTTTTACATGCGTTTTTTGAAGCGTTTTTGTACATCAATAAATGCTTTTTGGAAGTAAATAAAGTTATTTGGTGATACATTGCTTAAGCCCTTGGATTACCATAAGAACTGGGGTTAGTATATTGGTTTATTTAAATGATTAAAGAATGGGTCTCTTGTTTGAAATAACGTGTTTACACTGTGTCTGTGTGTCTCTTTACTTATTAAAGTTTGGTCATAGTTTGGTCATGAAAAGGTCTGATTAACACCTTGACATCACCAAACAAAAGAGCTGGGGGTCAGCTAATCCCATTCATCCAATCTTTATTAGCATTTCTATTCATGTAATTTATGCAACTGCTGTGAGCTGTTAATTTTACCCTGGGAAAGTGCCATTAGGCAAACATGGTCCTTGGCCATTAAATAACATCTCACAGCTGGTTAGTTAGCCACTACTAACCCCTGATCAGCACTCAGCAGCGCTTTGGACATAACATATTTATGTTGCGTCCAAAACGCGATGTTCTAATGTCACACTTTCGTTGTCGGTATATGTGAATCCACCGCATATAATCACACTTCAATCGGTCAAAATCTGCTGCGGAGACTAGCATGTCCGCTACAGAAATTCATATGCTGCGGGTGAGTTTAGGTACGTGGCCATGGTCAGGAGCCGCTGCAGGTTTGACGCTGCGAGTTTATACAGCATTAAACCCACAGCGTCCAGATGTTATGTTATAGTGGATGGGATCTCTAGAAATCCCACGTCCACTATGCATGCATCAGAGGCTGCGAATCACCCGTGGACACTGACATGTGGCGCGTCTTTCAGGACCGCAGCATGTCAAATTCTCTTGTGGAGTTGCTAGTCTCCACAACAGAAATTTAACCACTAGAATGTATTGAATGCGGTAAATCCGCATGGTTCAGTGAACACACTACGTACAATAGAATGCAGTGTTTTGGACGCAGCAAAAATTTGCGTCCAAAGCGGTGCTACGTCTGAATTATGGGAACAGAGCCTAAAATTTAAAAAAAAAATGTCATAGGCTCCTGTGTCATTTTTATAACCAGCAGAGGGAAAGCCGACCCCTGGGGCGTGATATTAGTAGCCGCGGAATGGACCATTAGCCAACAATGTTCCCTGGCTATTAATATCAGCACACAGCTGTTTTTTTAGCCTTTACTGGCTAGATTACAGGGGGACCCCAGAAAAAAATTGACATGGGGTCCCCTTATAAAATCTAACCAGCAAAGGCTAAACTAGAGAGATGAGGGCTGATATTAATAACCATGGAAGGGGCCATGAATACTAGCCTCCTCCGTGGCTATTAATATCACCCCTCAGCAGTCCCAGAAATGGAGCATCCATAAGATGCGCCAAATCTGGCGCTTAGCCTCGCTCTTCCCACTGCCTTGAAGCGGTGGCAGTGGGGCAATGGGGATGGGGTTCACGTCAGCCTTGTATTGGCATCTGACGTGAAGCCCAGGCTAGTAATGGAGGGCGTCTATAAGACGCCCCCATTACTAACCGCGTAGTAATGTGGTCGGCGCTTTTTCAATAAAAACATGGCCATAATAAAGTATTTTAATGAAATCAAACACACACGGTTCTACAATTTTTTTTATTCCACGCCTGGTGGTCATTTTTGAAATTATAAGCATTAGCAGGTTATTACAAACTGAAATCAAACAGTTTTCAACTCAAAACTTTATTCTAGGTGATGTTACATTTGCACATAGGACCCCTTGTTCGAAAGCAGCTTCTGAACTCTCTCGTCCATTGAATTTGTCAGGTTTTGGATGGTTTCTGCTTCAATTGTTTTGCATGAGGACAGAATACCCTCCCAGAGCTGTTGCTTAGATGTGAACTGCCTCCTGCCATCATAGACACTCCTTTTGATGATGCTCCAGAGGTTCTCAATGGGGTTGAGGTCAGGGGAGCATGGGTGCCACACCATAAGTTTGTCCCCTTTTATGCCCATATCAGCCAGAGATGCAGATGTGTTATGTGCAGCATGAGACGGGGCATTATCATGCATGAAAATGATCTTGCTGCGGAATGCACGGTTCTTCTTCTTGAACCATGGAAGGAAGTGCTGTTTGAGAAACTCAACATACATTATGGAGTTCATCTTTACCCCTTCAGGGATCCTAAAAGGGCCGACAATCTCTCTCCCCATGATTCCAGCCAAAAACATTACTCCACCTCCTCCTTGTTAGCGCCGTAGCCGTGTTTGCATGGGGTGTCCATCAACCAGCCATCCTACACTCCATCCATCTGGACCATCAACATCATTTTCATGCATGATAATGCCCCGTCTCATGCTGCACATAACACGTCTGCATCTCTGGCTGCTATGGGCATAAAAAGGGACAAACTTATGGTGTGGCACCCATGCTCCCCTGACCTCAACCCCATTGAGAACCTCTGGAGCATCATCAAAAGGAGTGTCTATGATGGCGGGAGGCAGTTCACATCTAAGCAACAGCTCTGGGAGGGTATTCTGTCCTCATGCAAAACAATTGAAGCAGAAACCATCCAAGAGTTCAGAAGCTCCTTTCGAACAAGGGGTCCTATGTGCAAATGTAACATCACCTAGAATAAAGTTTTGAGTTGAAAACTGTTTGATTTCAGTTTGTAATAACCTGCTAATGCTTATAATTTCAAAAATGACCATTTTTTTGTTCTTTATTAAAATGAAAAGGTTGAAAACTCTGCTGCGCATAATAATTTGGAACATGCATTTTGAGAGCAGTTTGAGTTTTTTATTTTTTTAAAAATATACTGTTATCATAGGCAGTTTGTACAAAAACCTTTCAATTGTACTCTAATAGTTATTTGACTGGAAAATTACAATGACTGCAATTCATATAGGTAATTTGGGAAAATCTGAGAAAATATTATTTGCATAATAATTTGGAACACAGTGTATTGCGGGCTGGGAAGAGCAGACTGCTGCTCTTTCCATCCACGATGCTCTTGCTGTTATCAGCCAGAGCAGCAGTCGGATGAGAGGAGTAGCAATCTCCTTACCCGACCCGGGTACCACCTGCAGCGCGATTCCGCCGTGGATTTGCGCCTATTGACTGTGATTGAAATGCAGCAAATCCGCATGTATAGATGCATGTATACATGCGGATTTGCTGCGATTTAATGCAAGTCAATGGGCGCAAATTCAGTGCGGAATCGCACTAGAAATGGTCCTGCTGCTGTTTTTGCCACAATGGTAAACCAAAGTGGAAATTTCCGCATCATGGGCACAGCACATGCGGATTACCCTTGCTATACATGGCAGACCTATTAACAAGCGGTTTTAATGCGTTTCCGTGGCGGTTTTATTATTATTATTATTATTAATTTATATAGCGCCATTGATTCCATGGCGCTGTACATAAGGGGTTACATATAAAATAAGAATATCACTACAGTAAACAAACTAACAATGATAGACTGGTACGGAGGGAAGAGGGCCCTGCCCTTGCGGGCTTACATTCTGCGGGAATGGAGAGGAGACAGTAGGTTGGGGGGTTGCAGTAGTAGTAGCTTCGGCGTTGTTGAGGAGGCAGTGTGGTCATTGCAGGCTGTAAGCTTTCTTGAAGAGAAACGTATTAAAACCTCATCGTGTGCACATAGCCTAATCCTATTTTATTTGTGTAACTGTATATTGTGTATTGTAAGGTCTCCTTTTGTAAAACCCTTTGTATATTTTTCATAAACACTGCCTCCCTTTTGGATTAAATATAAAATTTAATAGTTCTGTTTCTTTTGTCCTGTAATCGTTCCCTCCCCCAAAGCTATATATATGCTAACAGAAAGCAGGCATCCGATCAGGCCTGTATTATATTTCAAATCTGGTAGGTGGTGGTAGCGAGTAATATTAAGTGGGCTATCGTGAAGCTGGCAGCGACCGTACTGGGGAGTATACACATATTCCATGCATTGGTATCCAGAGGTGTGTACGCCAAACTCTTTCTGCTCGCTTGCCGATAGCTATGTAGTGGGTTATCAGGTTCGTGTGTGCACGAATACCTGACAATCCTGACAGAGTGACGGCAGTGGTGGGATATTGTGTGATCGCCCAGGTGTCGTCGCTGTGGATCCCTGACAAATTGGTGGCAAGCGGTGGGATATTACAGAACATCAGTGGCTGGACTGAGCAATCATTCCTGTTACTGAAAACTTGCACGGTTCTTGCGAGAACTCTGTGCAAAGTTTTAAGAAATCAGACTCAGTTTTTAATATTTTTTTATCTGAGACATTACTATATGTGTACCAGTTGCATCCCCTCCCCTTCTCTAGTTTTTCTGTCCTATCTTTTGTTTGCCAATAATGGCTAAGCGTGGAGAGCCCTGGTATCACCAGCAGTCAAAGAACACTATCACTGCCCTCTGTGAGCTGAGACAGATTGACCCCACGGGCAAAACCAAGGCCCAACTGATTGCTGAACAGTTGCAAGGTGCCGGAGAGTCAGTCCGACAGCAGAGCCCTGATTGTTATGTTCTGCTACCAAAGCTAAGGAAAGAGAGGAGATCTGTCCCTACTATAAGACTCAGCTGAATCCCTACGATGTAACAGGGAACCTGATCCTGCGATCAGACCTGCTAAAGTCCTAATCTAGTCTGTACGGAGACCTATAGATTTGGGGAGGGAATCCCTACAAGTACTAAGGACTGGGAGGAATATGGGACACCTCCTAACAGAAATAGTAGCAGACAGACGAACAAACAAAATAGATAGAACATAGAGGTCCGTAGACCAAGCAAACTAACAGAGTTAGATACAGAGCACAGGCTAGCTAGAAAGTAGATATACAATGAAGTCCAGCAAAGCCAGAAGGGCGGAGCAGGATTAAATAGGCCAACAAGGTCATGTGACCAGCAAAGGAAAAAAAACCTAACAGCAAGGTTCTAACAGTACCCCCCCTTCTAAGAGGATCCTCCGGATCCCCTAGGACCAGGCTTATCAGGAAATCTCCTGTGAAACGCTCTGATAAGTCTGGACGCGGAAACATCATCCGACCTCACCCAAGAGTTATCCTCGGGTCCGAAACCTTTCCAGGCCACAAGATACTGCAAACTACCTCTATACCGTCTAGAGTCAAGGATGCGAGAAATTTCATATTCCCCATCCTCCACCACCGGAGGAACAGAGGCAGAGGCGTCACCATCCGACACAACAGCTTTTTTTAACAGAGAGACATGAAAGACCGGATTAATTCTCCAGGAGGTAGGAACCTCCAACCTAACAGCAGATTGGTTGACAACCTGAAGCACCTTAAAGGGCCCTACAAACTTGGGACCCAATTTCTTAGAAGGAATCCTCAACCGCAGATTCCTAGAGGACAACCAAACCATGTCACCAACAGCGAACAAAACCTCCTGTCGTTTCCTATCAAAGTAGTCTTTAGATTTTCTGTTGGCCTCCTGAAGATTACCACGCACATCCGTCCAAACTCTTTCCAAATCACCGGAAAAATTCTCCTCCTCAGGCACGGCAGATCCCAACTTGGAGAACGACCCAAACGACGGATGTCTCCCAGAACAACAAAAAAAAGGCGAACAACCAGCAGAAGAAGATGTATGATTGTTCAGAGCAAATTCGGCAAGTGGCAGAAACTCAGACCACCCCTCTTGATTGTCTGTCACAAAACAACGCAAGAACTGCTCAACATCCTGGTTTTTCCTTTCTGTCTGGCCATTAGATTCAGGATGATATCCGGACGAAAACGACAAATGAATTCCCAACCTGTCACAAAAGGCACGCCAAAAACGAGCCACGAACTGAGGACCCCTATCAGAAACAATGTCAGTAGGAACGCCATGAAGTCTGACAATTTCCTTGACAAAGGCCTTAGCGAGAGTTTTAGCGCAGGGCAGTTTGACGAAGGGAACCAAGTGACACATCTTGCTAAAACGGTCCACGACCACCCAGATGACAGTAAAACCCTCAGAGGGGGGAAGGTCAGTTATAAAGTCCATAGCCAAATGTGTCCAAGGAGCACTGGGGACCTCCAAAGGACAAAGCAACCCCGCAGCAGGAGTATGTGAGGACTTAGATCTAGCACATATAGTACATTGGCGCACCCACTTAATGACTTCCTTCTGCCATCCAGGCCACCAAAAACTGCGACCCACCAGTCTCTTGGTCTCAGAGATTCCGGGATGACCTGCCAACCGAGATTCGTGACACTCAACAAACAAATCTCTCCTAAAGGTCCCAGGCACAAACAACCTCCCATGAGGAGTGTTAGATGGGGCATTCTCCTGAGCTTTAAGAATCTCATCTTCCAAAACGGAGTCTAAAGCAGCTATCACAACACCTTCTTGTAAAATGTTTTCCTCTTTCTCAGCACCGACTATGGGAGAAAAACTGCGAGACAAGGCATCCGCCTTAACATTCTTAGTACCAGGGATGTAAGTAACGGAGAAATTAAACCGCGAGAAAAACAGTGCCCACCTAGCCTGACGGGCATTCAGGCGCTTGGCAGCGTCAAGATATATCAGATTTTTATGATCCGTAAGAACCTGAACGGGAAATTCCGCACCTTCCAAGAAGTGGCGCCAGTGTTCAAATGCGAGTTTAATAGCCAATAATTCCCGATTACCAATATCGTAATTCAATTCAGTCTCCGAAAATTTTTTTGAAAAAAATGCACAGGGATGTAATCCATCCCCGTTATCCTGAGACAATACTGCGCCAACCCCCACAGAGGAAGCATCAACCTCAACCAAAAACGGCCTAGTAACATCAGGCTGCATAAGGATGGGAGCAGAGGTGAACCTCTCCTTGAGATACACAAAAGCTTCAATGGCCTCAGAAGACCACTGAACCGCATCAGCACCTTTCCTGGTGAGATCAGTCAGAGGTTTGACAATACTAGAAAAATTTTTTATGAATTTTCTATAGTAATTGGCGAAACCCAAAAACCTCTGTATCGATTTCAAACCAATAGGCCTAGGCCATTCCTGCACAGCCTGAACCTTAACCGGATCCATCTCAAAACCTTTGCTGGAGATAATGTAGCCCAAAAAACTAATTCTCTGTACAGCGAACTCACATTTCTCCAGCTTAGCAAAAAGCGAATTGTCCATTAATAACTGTAATACCTCACGCACACTCCGCCAATGAGACTCCAGATCTGGCGAATAAATCAAAATGTCATCCAAATACACAACCACATTTTTACCGATCAAAGGTCTAAGGATGTCATTAATCAGATTCTGAAAAAATGCAGGAGCATTAGTAAGACCAAAAGGCATAACCAGATTCTCAAAATGACCCACAGGAGTGTTAAAAGCAGTCTTCCATTCATCACCCTCCTTCATGCGCAACAGATTGTATGCCCCCTTAAGGTCAATTTTAGAGAACCACTTGGCCCCCAATAACTGGTTAAACAGATCAGGAATCAATGGCAGTGGGTAAGGATTGCGTACCGTAATTTTGTTAATCTCACGAAAATCCAGACAAGGACGTAAACCGCCGTCCTTTTTTTTTACAAAAAAAAATCCAACCGCCACAGGAGACTTAGAGGGCCTAATGTGACCGGCGGCCAAACTTGTCTGTATGTATTCCTCCAAAGCCTTCCTCTCAGGAATAGTAAGGTTAAATAAACGACTTTTAGGAAGAGTCGCTCCAGGGACAAATTCAATAGAACAATCATAGTCTCTATGGGGAGGCAAAACCTGCGATTCTTTCTCAGAAAAAACTCTCCAAAAATCCTGAATAGGAACAGGCAATTCTCCCCTATCCAAAGCTGCAATACGCCCGTTACAACACTTGTCATAACATTTATGGCTCCAGGATTTAATTTCACTGGTAGACCAATCCAGTACAGGATTGTGAAATTTTAACCAGGGCAAACCCAATATTACTGGAGAAGGCAAGTTATTCAAAACTACCAAATCCAATTTCTCATGGTGAACACCATTAATAGTGAGAGGAAATTCACAGACCTTGAGAGTAATATCTTTCAAAGGGGAGCCATCCACAGAAACCACAGCAATGGGGAATGATAAAGGTTCAGGTTTTAAATTGAGTTTTTCCACGAATCCCCCATCAATAACATTCAGTGTAGACCCGCAATCAACAAACACCCGAAATTCCATAAATTTTTCCTGAGCAATCGTGGAAGCAGCTAAAAATATACCCTTGGAATTTAAACAGGCAATACGGGCGTGACTGACCATTTTTTTTTCTTTCTTCATACGAAGCTCACAGCCTTTAATCAAATGACCAGATTTCCCGCAATAGAAACACAAGCCTTCTGAAAAACGACGGTGTTTTTCTTGAGAGCGAGGTGCCACCGATCCAATCTCCATCGGTTCACCACTGTTAGTACACACATTATCATAACCAGAAACTGACATAGCAGAGGATTTGCTCTCATTAACCCTAGCACGCAGTCTTCTATCCACCCGTATAGCTAATTGCATAGCCTGTTGCAAATCCTCAGGTGTAGGATAAGCAATTAGCAGGTCTTTAACCTTTTCACTGAGCCCAGCAAGAAATAGACTTTTCAGAGCAGAATCGTTCCACCCTGTTTGAGTGGACCAACGACGAAAATGTGTACAATATTTTTCCATATTACCTGATCCTTGTTTTAAACGTCTCAACTCAGTCTCAGCTGATGCCACACGGTCAGGATCATCATATAATAGTCCTAAAGCAGAAAAAAAACTATCCACTGATCTGAAGCATGTATCACTAGGTTGCAAAGAAAAGGCCCACTCCTGAGGCTCTTTGCGCAAAAGTGACATAATGAACCCTACGCGCTGGGATTCATCCCCAGAGGACTTGGGTCTCAAACGAAAATACAATAAGCAAGCATTTTTAAATGAAAAAAATTCTCGATGTTCACCAAAAAATAAATCCGGCAAACATACCTTAGGCTCCAAGAAATATGCTCCAGGACAGTTACTCACGTGCTGACGGAGCTCGGCCACTTCCAGAGAGAGTCCCTGCAGGTGTTTAGCCAAATCCTGAACCGACACCATGATGGAACAAAAAAAAAAAAAATCTTTCCTTAGAGAATTTACAGGCTGGACTTACTGTTATGTTCTGCTACCAAAGCTAAGGAAAGAGAGGAGATCTGTCCCTACTATAAGACTCAGCTGAATCCCTACGATGTAACAGGGAACCTGATCCTGCGATCAGACCTGCTAAAGTCCTAATCTAGTCTGTACGGAGACCTATAGATTTGGGGAGGGAATCCCTACAAGTACTAAGGACTGGGAGGAATATGGGACACCTCCTAACAGAAATAGTAGCAGACAGACGAACAAACAAAATAGATAGAACATAGAGGTCCGTAGACCAAGCAAACTAACAGAGTTAGATACAGAGCACAGGCTAGCTAGAAAGTAGATATACAATGAAGTCCAGCAAAGCCAGAAGGGCGGAGCAGGATTAAATAGGCCAACAAGGTCATGTGACCAGCAAAGGAAAAAAAACCTAACAGCAAGGTTCTAACACTGATGATGGGGCGGCCAGCGCTGCTGCAGGGGTTCCACCTGTGATTGTCAGCCATACCCGCAGCCCGGGTAGTGTGGACCCCCACCTGCAGATGGTCTTGGAGCAGATCGCAGCAGACGATCGTGACTGATGACTGCAGCTGATCATGAAATTCCAAGAGGCTGAGAGAGCTGAGCGACAGGCCCAATCTGACCGAGAGGCTGCTGAGCAAGAGGCCGAGAGAGCCGAGCAGCAGGCCCAAGCTGACCGAGAGGCTGCTGAGCGAGAGGTCCAGGCTGAGAGAGCCAAGCGACAGGCCCAAGAGGAGAGTCTGTACCAGCTGAAGCTAGCCCTGATTCAGATGGAGCCATCCACCCTGCAGATCCGTGAGTCCAACAGCTTTAAACCCTGTCCTGGGCATTTTCCTGTAATTTTCCTGACATATTTCTGCGAGGGTTTGAAAAAGCCTGCAGGCTGTACCAGCTGCCTGAAGACCAGTTGGCCAGGTATTTAACTCCAGGGCTCAGTGGAAAAGCTCTGGAGGTGTTTGCTTCTCGCCCTCGAGACCAAGATGGAGACTTTGAAGCCATCAAGCAGGCCTTGATAAAAAAGTACCAGCTGACTTCGGATGTTTACCGGAAAAAGTTCAGAGCCCTCCAACGTGGGCCACATGATAGCTACAGTGATGTAGCAGATGGGCTCAAGACCAACTTTGAGCAGTGGGTCCGAGGATTGTCAGTCACTACCTTCGAGGACCTGAAGGATCTGATGGTGAAGGACCTGTTTCTTCATCTTTGCCCTGTAGAAGTGCGATAATTTGTGCTTGACCGGGAGCCAAAGGATCCGCCAAAGCAGCCCAGATCACGGATGCCTATGAGGCCAACCATACACCAGAGGTGCGGAAGTCAGCCACCAACTGGACAGGGGGTAAGCCAACAACCAACCAGTTCTCAGCGGGTCCTGCCCCATCTTCCAGCACCCGCCCTGCATTTGACTCCCATAAGTGTTATACTTGTAACCAAATGGGTCACATTAGCCTTGTCTGCCTGGAGAGGTAGAAGATGAACCCCACACCTGAGGCCCCAGGACCTACTGCAGCCATTCTTTTTGTGGGTGGGGCGATTGGAAGGGCCCATGAGAACTTAAAACTGGTTACTGTGGGCAACACCATTACTGTTAGACTTAAGGACACTGGCGCAGAACGGACCCTCATCCGCACTGAGTTCGTGTTACCAGATGAAATCATTCCTGGGAAGACCCTGGCTGTCACCGGGTTTGGGGGTGTTCGCCGTCCCATACTGATGGCCCGAGTTTTCCTGGACTGGGGTGCGGGGAGGGGGTTAAGGGAAGTGGGCGTGTCTAAGAATCTCCCTACTAACGTGCTATTGGGAACTGATCTGGGATGGTTGGTTGCCCGATACATTCCTAGCAGCCCTCCCAGATCTGATATGTCATGTAATGCCACTGTCAGTAATGTCAATGTGATGCATAATGAAAATGTGTGTTGTGTTAAAAGGGAACTCAGCCACATCATGCCGTGAGGTGATGCTGCTGAGGGTCCCCTAACACAAGCCAGCATAAGTGCTATCGGCAATGGGAGCAGGCACAGACACCAGGAAGCAAGTCGCCCTGTGCAGGTGACCAGTGTCACGCCAGATGGCGACATGGTCGGTGGTAGTTGTCCCATGACTAGCACGGCTCCAGAGGTAATGAGAAAGGATGAGGAGAAACACGGGGATCATAGGAAAGTGGTCCCGTGCCGCCAATCGGTGTCACGACGGACTGGGTCGTAGCTCACCCATAGTGAGCAAGGCTCCCAAGGTAACAATGAGGGGTGGAAAGGTAGGCATCACAACCAGGCAAGGTAAAATAAATGTCTGTCAGGGGCATGGGAAGAAGGTACCCATAGCCTGTCAGAGGGGTGGGGAAAATGTACCCCAAACCAGTCAGGGTGATCGGAAAGCTGGATCCCCAGTCGGTCAGAGTGGTGGGCGAGTCGGGTCCATTGCTTTTTGGATCAGCAGGAAGGGTGGGCCTCGAGGTAGGCTTAAGGGGCGATCTGTAAATCAGCCCCTATGCTACCTCAAAGAGGGGGAGATGTCATAGAAATATTGAAAATCTCTCTTCTCCTCCAAGCCACTTTTCCCTCCTCCCATATAGTATTTGTCAAGGGATCAAGAGTTTACACCCTGAGAAGAGGGTAATAGCAAATGCTAGGACAAAGGGAGCTACTAACCCAATTAACATGCAAGTGTATTTTCTAGTGGCACAGGCCTGCGACCAATATACACCTAGGTGAGAAAGATGTAGTTCCTGGCTCAAAATAATTCAACAGAAATCTGCAGTCTGGCCGGCACCGACACAAAATATGGAATATCTAAAGTTCTATACTTCTGATAATAATGGGGCCCATATTTTTAGTGGCAGGGTCATCCAAGGAACAGTATGCATAATTTTCCATAGCTGAACGCCCCTCCGGTGAGCAGTAATGCAAAAGTACAAAATTACAGATTGCAGCTATGTCATGTGTGGTCTCTAAAGAAAGGTAAATTCATAATAGAAAACATGGTATCACTTTCAGGCTTCTGCGATCAACCAGCGAGAAGTTATCGCAGAAGCCAGATATGTTAATGAAAATACGTGGGCTGGGCTCCAGCTTCCATGAGGTCAGCACAGGAGGTCTGTGGGCAGGTTCCCCCTTCAGCATAAAAGACCCAGCTGAAGATGTATCAGTATTCATTGCTGGGAGGTATAGATTCTATAAGCAAGGGGTCCCGTTCAATAACGATCAAATCAATTGGATCGCCTCCATTCCAGCTAGATTGGATCGTCTCTGCGATCTGTCGAGTTAGTTCTTCTTTAAACCTATTTTATTTGTGTAACTGTATATTCTGTATTGTAATGTCTCCTTTTGTAAAACCTCTTGTATATTTTTCATAAACACTGCCTCCCTTTTGGATTAAATATAAAAGTTAATAGTCCTGTTTCTTTTGTCCTGTCGTTCCCTCCCCCGAAGCCATACACGCTACCAGAAAGCAGGAGTTTGATCAGGCCTGTATTATATTTCAAATCTGGTCAGTGGTGGCAGTGAGTAATATTAAGTGGGCTATCATGAAGCTGGCAGTGACCGCACTGGGGCATCTATACATATTCCATGCATTGGAATCCGGAGGTGTGTACGCCATAAGCTTTCTGCTCACTTTCAATAGCTACGTAGTGGGTTATCAGGGTCGTGTGTGCAATCCCTGACAATCCTGACAGAATGACGGCAGCAGTGGGATATTGTGTGATCTCCCTGATGTCGCCGCTGTGGATCCCTTACAACAAAGTAATGTGAAGATTTTTGGATGGAGGAAAATGTTGTGGTCTAGAGGTAAAATGGTGATCACACAATTGTGACACGACCGGTCTACACCACCGATAAAGCAGCCACAGCCGGTGATTGAGAAGAATCTGTGACTTCTCTGCATTTAGTGGTTACTACTCACCAGGGTGGTCATATGTAGGAATCACCTCCTTACACCGCTCATCACCCCTCACATATGTCTCTGTAGTATTAATATGGGTCAAATCTTCACCCTGAAACAAATATTATAAAAGTCACAGACAGATGGAGAAGTCACATCTCTGATAAGCTCTAATCCTGCTGTCTCCACCGTTCTCAGTACACAAGTATAAAACATATAATACTGGTAGATAAAACAAGACTGAACACAAGACCTTCACAAACATCTACGCATCATAGGGGAGATCTCATGACACCTTTTTTCCATCTACCTGATGATCCTGAGGAACATTGGGATCTTCTTGTTTACAGTCCTGTGGAAGAAGACGACGGGGACATTTCTTTGGTGTTGTCCTCTTACTGGATAGATCTGGAGGAAACACATATAGGACTGAATTCATTCTTTATATACAGATAATTATAGGCCGTGTGTATTTAGTCCTGTCTATTACCTGGTGATGTGAGGGGCTGGGGAACCTCCATCATGGCGTCCTTGTACAGATCTTTGTGTCCTTCTAAATACTCCCACTCCGCCATGGAGAAATAGATGGAGACATCCTGACACCTTATAGGAACCTGACACATACAATGATACCGTCATCCCCCGATCCCTTCATAGCGTTCCTGTATAATGTCCCAGCATTCCCAGCAGTGTCACCTCTCCAGTCAGCAGCTCAATCATCTTGCAGGTGAGTTCTAGGATCTTCTGGTCATTGATGTCCTCGTGTATCAGGGGGTGAGATGAAGGCCCTGTGATTGGGCTCAGGGGTCTTCCCATCCCTCAGACACAGGGTCCTGACAGCGCTCACTAGAGGTCTTCTTCACTACTGTGTAATCCTGGTTATGGAGAGACACATTAATATATCTCAGTACAGACATTTCCAGAGTCCTCACCTCTCCAGTTCTGTCCATCTGTTATTCCCATAGATAAGAATGATGTAATGTGACGTCATCAGAATCTCTCACCTCTCCAGTAACCTGGAAGAGGATCTCTAGGGTGAGGTGTAATATCCTCTCCACCATCTTCTTTCTGTCTCTATCCATTTTTCTCTAGGTAAATTATATAGATAAATTATTAGTATCTCATATTGTGGGAATCTGAGTGGATTGAAGAGAAGTTGGTGTAAAATCTATAAAATTCTGTGTAATAAAAAAAATCAATAGCATTGTGATGCCGGTATAAAGCAATAATGTGGTAGAGCACTTCTTACATCTTCAGGTCATACAGAGATGGCTATATGCTGTCAGTTGGGATTACGGAAGTTATAAAATAATTCAGTCAATTCAACAATATAAAGAAACAACAGTTTTCTCCACGATAAGTTCTAGAAAGAAGAGGTCTTCTAACTCCACCGCCTATTCTACACTGTGTGCACAATTATTAAGCAATCTGTAATTTTGATGATTACTTTTATTAATATCTCCAGTGCTGTCGGTCAATCCAAAGGGTAATAAACCTGAAACCTGAATATTTAAGAAAGTAAAAGTGCGGTGTTGTCTTAGGAGAATATCTCTGTGTCCAGTATTATTATGCAACTATATGAAAAATGTAAATTTTCCATTGTGTTTATTTTCATCTGTTATAGTGAGAATAAGACCCAAACAACTCAATGTAGAAAAATACATTTCTGACATTTAATAAAAATTTATCAGTGACCAATATAGCCACCATTCTTTTCAATACCAGTGATAAGTCATCCATCCATGGAGTCCATTAGTTTCTTAATCTGTTAACGATCATCTTTGTGGGCAGCAGCAGACACAGCCCCAGACACTGATCAGAGAGGGGACTATTCTACTTCACCATAAATCTCGAGTTTAAGAACAGCTTGAAAGTTCTCAGTAAGGTTTAGGTCCAGTGAGGAAAAGGTCATGTCATTATTCTTTCATCTTTAAGGCCTTTCCGGGTACTGAGCAGTGAAGACTTCGTTGCTGCGATTGAGCATTGTCCCGCAGAACAATCCTGTTTTTTTTTTTTTAAGGATGCAGATTTTTTCTATACCTCTGTTTAAAGAAAGTGTCTTCTAAAAACTGGCAGTAGGTTTGGGAGTTGATTTTGAGTCCATATTCAACTCGAAAAGGTCCAACTAGCTCATCTGTAGTTAAACCAGCCCATAGCATTGCCCAACTCCATCTCGCTGGCGTCTGAGTCGAAGTCGAGGTCTGTGCCCATTACCAATCCAGCCACGAGCCCATCCATCTGGTTTGTCAAGAGTCACTCTCATCAGTTCATAAAACCTTTAAAAAAAATCTGTCTTCAGATATCTTTTGGCTAAGTCTTGATGTTCGCACTTGTGTCTTGTTCAGTGGTGGTTGATATTCAGCCTCGGCTTTGTCTCTGAGCACTGAACACCTAGTTCTTCTGGGTCTCCAGGGAGGCTGCAATTCTGGAATACGACAGCACTGGAGGATAAGATCTTCCTGGCCGCTTCACGTTTGAGTCTTCTGAAATCTTTTGCAGTTAATGTTATTCTGTATATTTCTTTTGCAACCCTGTAGACTTTTGAAGCTTCTGTGGTCACTCCCCAATATCTGAGCAATTTAAGGAGTGCTGCATCCTTTTGGAAGTCTTTTAAACATTTTTGACTTTTTAGAGTCAGTTAAAACTCATTTTGGCCCATTTTGCCAGAGGAAAAGAAGCTGCCTAATAATTCTGTCCTGTCAATATCCTACATAAGCTACACACCCTCATTACACAAATACACATCACCTGATCTACTTCATCCAATAAACAAACATTTATATAGCTTGCATTTGGAAAAGCTGCATAAAAATGATGATATAGTCAAAATGTTAATTTGCCTAATAATTGCGCACACAGTGTATGTTTCAAAGTGATCAAGAAAACTAATTTTTATTCTCAACTGCTATAAGCTACGGGTGCAATGTTCAGGAATCAACCTTCAATATATAGAATGTGGATTCCACATCTGACCCCTGACAAAGCAAAAAAAGTGAAAATAGTTGGGCAATATTCTGAAGCTTGTCTCCATTGTGATTATGATATCTTTTAAGCAATATGTATTAGGGGTGCACTGTTTTATATGGTAATACAAAAGAAACACTGGCATGGTTGCACCTAGCAGAGTGCAGTACATGCTCAGGTGTTAATTTCTGGTGTTACAAAAAATAAATGATTACAACCATGTCTTGCATATTACAACAAAAGAGAAGAACAACCCTATTAGTGGTGTGCGTAACTAAAACTATGGGGGTAACAAACATGAGGGTCATTACTGTATATGGCAATGAGAGGGGGGCTATTACTTTATATGGCACTATAGATAGTGCTATAACTATGTGGAAGTGGGGAAACATGGGCAGAACAACTAAGGAGAGTAATGAAAAATAAATATGTGAAAAAGACAAAATATTAAAAAACAAACAATAAATGTTTATATCATTCCCCTCCCCCCAAATTGAAAAAATTATTCAGTATTGCCATGCACGTAACTGTCTGAATTAATAAAAATTTGAAATATTTTTGTCCCATGTGGTATAAATCGAAACACTAGGAATAATGTTTTTGGTCACCACAATTCCACATAATAAAAAGCTATTAAAATGTCATATTTCCTCCAAAATTGTATCAACAAAAGCAAAGAAAGCAAGAACAAATCATTGAAACCGGGCCATCGATGGAAGAATGAAAATCGTTACGGGTCTCAAAAAATGGCGACACAAAAAAATTGTTAGATACTTAATTTTCAGCCCTGGTGACATCATAACTGTAGCGCATTAGACCGCTGCAGTCAACCACTGATCTCAGAACTGATGCCAATTTATTTACTATGAATCATTGAGCTCAGTGATTGCCTGCGGTTGTCTGTACGCTAAAGACATGACATCACCAAAGCAGCCTATAAACAAGACCCGAGCAGCAGTAGAGAGCCGACACTGGAGCAGGGGGAAGGTGAGTAATGCTGATTATAGTATTTATTACACAGGCTCATAGACTGTGTACATAAGATTGAAAGGGAAACCTCTTCTATGATACTCCTCTCTGCAGCTGGTCCAGGGCACATCGTGATGTTCCAAGTTGTAATGAGCCTTAGCCTGAGGACAGACAGGAATAATGATTAGATGGCCTGAGAGCAGAGAGGAACGCTGATGAGATGGTCTGAGGAAGGAGAGGAATGCTTGTTGCACAGCTTCTGGATACCCACAGTTGCGGTAGAAACTTCATAGAGCAGATTACATGGTATAACAAGCTTTTACTTCTCAGAACATGAGGTAAAGGAAAAAAATGCACAGTCACACAGTACTGCACCAGGAAGTAAGAACAAAACAGAAAAAAACAAGAGACTTTTTTCTTTTACAATACAGTAAACAAGCAAAATTTACACATCGCCATCTACTGTCAGATCAGCATAAAGTCCTCCTTCACATAAACAAAGAAGTCCACAACTGTTGCATATACCAACACCCTTTCTCAACAGTAAGGACTTATTCAGTTAAACCCAATTTCTTCATTAGTCTCTGATGTTTTTCAGCATTCAATGCCTTTGTGAAAATGTCTGCTGTCATATCTTCAGTTGGACAATATTCTAATTTCAGGATTCATTGTTCCTGATGGTCCCTCAAGAAATGTGCTGCTGCAACATATTCTGCTTTTGTTGATGACAGCGTTACTATTGATTGTTTTTTACTAGTCCAACTAATTGGTCCACCTGAGAGAAAGAAAAGATAGCCACTGGTAGATTTTCTGTCAGTTGGATCTCCAGCCCAATCTGCAGTAACGTATCCAGTTAAAATGCATTTATCACTTGTAGGCAGTTTCAGTTTAATATTGCTGGTTCCTTTCAAATAACGTATTACTCTCTTCACAGCATTCCAATCCGCTTTATTTGGCTTGGACACTCTTCTACTCAAAATTCCTACTGCTGCTGCAATGTCTGGCCTTGAAACAGTCAC
This sequence comes from Phyllobates terribilis, assembly GCF_046119375.1. Classification (NCBI taxonomy): domain Eukaryota; kingdom Metazoa; phylum Chordata; class Amphibia; order Anura; family Dendrobatidae; genus Phyllobates; species Phyllobates terribilis. The sequence goes on from NW_027362830.1 coordinate 6,549,577, forward strand.
TAGATACAGTAATTTTCCTATCGCCATTCTGTACTCTTCATTATTTGGTAACATTTTTCTCACTACTCATCTCTTTAAGATAATTAGTTTCCATTGGAGACTTTGCTTGAGATTTTGTTTGAATGCAGATTGCACATTTTCTGTTAGTACAATAAACCTCATTTCAAGGCAGAAACATTACTGTGTCCAACAGTTATTACATATATCAAACTGAAATAGCTGTTGCAAAAACACCAATTTAAATAAAACATTAAGCTTAAGATTAATAGAGGTGCCTAAACTTTTTCAGATAACTGTACTTTTCTGTAATTTGCAAACCATGTTTGGGTTACTTTCATCTTTGAATCCTGGAGGTTGTTCCATGTAAATAACTTCTGTTAAACTTCCTTTCAAAAATGCTGTCTTTACATCCAGATGTTTCAGTTCCATTTGTTTCATTGCTGCAACTGCAAACAAAGTTCTTATTGTAGTATGTTTGTTTGACAACTGGAGCAAATGTTTCATCATAGTCTTCTGCATATTTTTGAGAATAACCTTTAGCTATGAGTTTTGCTCGGTATCTTTCAGCTGTGCCATCTGTTTGGTACTTTACTTTAAAAACCCATTTATATCCTATGGCTTTTCTTCCTTCTGGTAATTCTGTTAGTGTCCATGTTTTTCAGTCATGCATGGATTTTATTTCTATTTCTGTTGCCTCTATCCATTTATTGGCTTCTTCTTCAGGAAGTTGAGATATGTCTTCCCAAGAGGTAGGCTCATAAATTTTACTTGTCCATTACTGACAATGCTATCCAGTGTACATCTTGCCACATGTATGCATTCCTTGAACAACCGGTCGGGGTTGCTTACTGCTGAGCGAGATGTGTGCACGTTGTGCGTTTGGAAGCCCAGGTAATGAATCTAAATGAGCAGCTGGCAACACTGAGATCCATTGACAATATGGAAAGGAGTCTGCTGCTCACTGAGCAGCTGCTCACTGGGGTAGATGTGGGAGAGGATGGTAGTAGGGAGCTGCAGGACAGTGAGGCCGCTAGTTGGGTGACAGTTAGAAGGGGGGGTAGAGGGAAGAGTGCTAGGGAGGCTAGTCCTGATCTGGCACACCCCAATAAGTTTGCAAAGTTGGCAGATGAGGGGAGTGACGGTACAGGGGTAGCACTGATGCAGCAATGCATGTCCCCTGAAAGCCGGAGGAGTGTCAGCTCCAGTAAGGGGGGAAATAGGAGAGAAGGGCAGGCCAGGCAGGTGCTGGTAGTGGGGGACTCAATTATTAGGGGAACAGATAGGGCAATCTGTCACAAAGACAGGGATCGTCGAACAGTGTGCTGCCTACCTGGCGCTCGAGTCCAGCACATCACTGATCTGGTTGACAGATTACTGGGAGGGGCTGGTGAGGACCCAGTGGTCATCGTGCATATTGGCACAAATGACAAAGTTAGAGGTAAGTAGTAGGTCCTTAAAGATGATTTCAGGGAATTAGGCTGCAAGCTGAAAGCAAGGACCTCCAAGGTGGTATTCTCTGAAATAATACCTGTACCACGTGCCACGCCAGAGAGGCAACGGGAGATTAGGGAGATAAATGAGTGGCTCAATAACTGGTGTAGGAAGGAGGGATTTGGGTTCCTGGAGAACTGGGCCGACTTCTCAGTTGGCTACAGACTCTACGCTAGGGATCGGCTGCACCTGAATGGGGAGGGTGCAGCTATGCTGGGGGAGAAAATGGCTAGAAGGTTGGAGGTATGTTTAAACTAGGGATTGGGGGGGAGGGTATTCATTTTATAGGTGGGGAAGATAGTGCAGATAGTGACCTGGGCACAAATAAAGAAATTGGGGGTGGGGTTAGAACAGTCAATAAAGCAAGAAGGAATAGAGGTACAGAGAGATACATAAAATGCATGTACACTAATGCCAGAAGCCTCACCAACAAAATGGAGGAATTAGAATTAATTTTGTTGGAAAATAATTACGACATGGTAGGGATATCTGAGACGTGCCTGGACGAGAGCCATGACTGGGCAGTTAATTTACAGGGCTATAGTCTGTGTAGAGTCCCTGTGGGTGGAGATAAGGGGAGGGGGAAAAAATAATAAATTACTGATAGGGGTTTGTTATAAGTCTCCAAAAATAAAGAAAGTAGCGGAGAATATCCTCGTAAAGCAAATAGATGAAGCAGCGACTCAAAGAGAAGTCATTATTATGGGAGACTTCAACTACCCTGAAATACATTGGGGGACAGAAACCTGTAGTTCAAGCAAAGGTAATAGGTTTTTGACAACTATGAGAGACAATTACCTTTCACAACTGGTTCAGGACCCAACAAGAAGGGGGGCACTGCCAGACCCAATATTAACCAACAGGCCAGACCGCAGATCAAATATACGAGTTGGGGGTCACTTGGGTAATAGTGATCACAAAATAATACGTTTTCATGTAACCTTTAATAAGATGTGTAGTAGAGGGGTTACAAAGACACTAAATTTCAGGAAGGCAAATTTCCAACGGTTGAGAGATGATCTTAGTGCAATAAACTGGGACGATATCCTGAGACATAAAACTACATAAAGCAAATGGGAGATATTTATTAGCATCCTGAATAGGACCTGTGCACAATATATAGCGTTTGGGAATAAACATGCTAGAAATAGGAGGAAACCACTATGGCTAAATAGAGCTGTAAGGGGCGCAATAAGTGAGAAAAAGAAAGCATTTAGAGAACTAAAGCAAGTAGGTAGTGATGAGGCATTAAATAAATATAGAAAATTAAATAAATTCTGTAAAAACCAAATCAAGGCAGCAAAGATTGAGACAGAGAGACTCATTGCCAGAGAAAGTAAAAATAATCCCAAAATATTCTTTAACTACATAAATAGTAAAAAATTAAAAAATTATAGTGTTGGCCCCTTAAAAATAGTCTGGGTGAAATGGTGGATGAGGATGAGGAAAAAGCCAATATGCTAAATTATTTTTTTTCAACCGTATTTACACAAGAAAATCGCATGCCAGAAAACATGATCAGTGATAACAAAAATTCTCCATTAAATGTCACTTGCTTAACCCAGCAGGAAGTACAGCGGAGTCTAAAAATCACTAAAGTTGACAAAGCCCTGGGCCCGGATGGGATACACCCGCGAGTACTGCAGGAATTAAGTAACGTCATAGATAGACCATTATTTTTAATCTTTAAAGATTCCATAATAACAGGGTCTGTACCACAGGACTGGCGTATAGCAAATGTGGTGCCAATATTCAAAAAGGGGACAAAAACTGAACTTGGAATTTATAGGCCAGTAAGCTTAACCTGTACTGTGGGTAAAATCCTGGAGGGTTTCCTAAGAGATGCTATACTATAGTATCTGAAGAGGAATAACCTCATGACCCAATATCAACATGGGTTTACGAGGGACCGTTCCTGTCAAACTAATCTGATCAGCTTTTATGAAGATATAAGTTCCGGACTGGACCAAGGAAATGCAGTGGATGTTGTGTATATGGACTTTTCAAAAGCTTTTGATACGGTTCCACACAAAAGGTTGATACATAAAATGAGAATAATGGGGATAGGGGAAAATATATGTATGTGGGTTAAGAATTGGCTCAGTGATAGGAAACAAAGGGTGGTTATTAATGGAAAACACTCAGACTGGGTCTCAGTTAACAGTGGGGTACCACAGGGGTCAGTATTGGGCCCCCTTCTTTTTAACATATTTATTAATGACCTTGTAGGGGGCATACAGAGTAATATTTCAATATTTGCAGATGACACTAAACTCTGCAGGGTCATCAATACAGAGGAGGACAATTTTATATTATAGGAGGATCTATGTAAACTAGAAACTTGGGCTGATAAATGGCAAATGAGCTTTAATGGGGATAAATGTAAGGTAATGCACTTGGGCAGAGGAAATAAAATGTATAATTATATGCTTAATTGTAAAACACTGGGCAAAACTGTAACTGAAAAAGACCTGGGTGTATTGGTGGACGACAAGCTCACGTTTAGTGGCCAGTGTCAGGCAGCTGCTGCAAAGGCAAATAAAATAATGGGATGCATTAAAAGAGGCATAGATGCTCAGATAATTTTACCTCTATACAAGTCACTAGTGGGACCACACTTAGAATACTGTGTACAGTTTTGGTCTCCGGTGTATAAGAAAGACATAGCTGAACTAGAGCGGGTGCAGAGAAGAGCGACCAAGGTTTTTAGAGGACTGGGGGGTCTGCAATACCAAGACAGGTTATTACACTTGGGGTTATTTACTGTGGAAAAAAGAAGGCTTAGGGGTGATCTTATTACTATGTACAAGTATATGAGGGGACAGTACAAAGACCTTTCTACTGATCTTTTTACTCTGAGGCCTGAGACGGGGACAAGGGGGCATCTTCTACGTCTGGAGGAAAGAAGGTTTAATCATAATCACAGACGGTGATTCTTTACTGTAAGAGCAGTGAGACTATGGAGCTCTCTGCCGCATGATGTTGTAATGAAGGATTCACTATTAAAATGTAAGAAGGGCATGGATGCCTTTCTTGAAAAGTATAATATTACAGGTTATAAATACTAGATTCCTTGATAGGGCGTTGATCCAGGGAACTAGTCTGATTGTCGTATGGAGTCGGGAAGGAATTTTTTTTCCCCAATGTGGAGCTTAGTGTTTGCCACATGTTTTTTTTTGCCTTCCTCTGGATCAACATGTTAGGCTATGGGTTGAACTAGATGGACTTAGTCTTCCTTCAACCTTAAAAACGATGTTACTATGTTACTTGCCTTGTACAGAAGGCGTATTGGTGGTTTTCCTTTGTTTTCTCTTATTGAACGTATTGGTTCTGTGTCTGTTTGTAGTTGTTTCTCTTCACTTTCAGTATTCTGTTTTTTATTAATTTCAACTTCTTTTTCATCAGATATTCCTTCAGCTATATCATTGCTGTTTTTCTCATTTTTTGTTTCCAGTGAAATCATAGTGTCTTCATTTAGATCCTTAATGAATGTCACACTGTTACTCACCATAACTCCGTCTGTTTTGGGATCTAGGATTCTATATCCTTTGCAATTTTCACTATATTCATATACTGAACAAATATACCATATTCATATACCAACAAATATTCCTTCCATGGACCTATTGAAAACTTCGCTTTTGTTCTTGATCAAGTATGTGACTGTGTATCTTGAGTAGTCATCTATAAAAGTCACCATATATCTATTGCCTCCTGATATAGTCACTTTCATGGGTCCACATACGTCAGTATGCACCAAATCAAATGGTCTTGTGCTTTTTGTTTCACTTTCTTAAGGAAATAGATATCCTTGTGGCTTTTGATTTTATACAACATTCACATCTTACGGTAATTGAGCAGTCAGATATCAATAGATCCTTTGTCAATTCTTTCCTTTGTAGCTCCATTATACTTTCTGAATGTCTGTGTCCTAGACATCTATGCCACATGTGTGAATACAATTCTTATGATATTGTGTACACAACTTCATCTGTTCCTTTAATGTGTCTAGATTATATAATTGTTCATCTGCCTTGACACTGGTTATTACCTTGTTTCCAGCTAGGATGTACACTCATAATCTTTGAATTCTACAGTAAGTTCTTTAGCTGTTAGACATTTTACAGATAACAATCCTCCTTCTAATGCTGGAGCATATAACACATCCTGTACAAGTATTTTTGAAACATGCCCGAACTTGTTAGAACAGTTTAGCATTCCTTATCCAACACCTTCTGCAGTTATTTTGCTTCCATCTGCAAGATAAATGGCTTCCTTCTTATTTAAATTAGGTTCAGTAAAGAAATTTTTATTACTTGTCATGTGACTTGTTGCTCCTGAATCAATAAACCAACCCAACGATGCTTTCTTATTAGTGTGGAGCGAGTATGTTCTATTAACCCTTTCGCCGAGTATGCTCAGGCCGAGCTCCAAGTATTTACAGCTGCTCGGTGATGTGTTTGAATCGCTCCCGTGTGCATGATTTGCAACTGTTTGACAGTTTTATTACATGTGAGGAATGTCTATTTCTTACACATTCCTCACATGTAATAAAGCTGTCAAACAGTTGCAAATCATGCACACGAGAGCGATTCAAACACATCACCGAGCAGCTGTAAATACTCGGAGCTAGGCCCGAGCATACTCGGACAGAACATACTCGCTCAACCCTATTTCTTATCAGTCACTTTAAATGTGCCATTCCAATTATTTTCACATGAATCAGAAATTGTGTTTTTCACTTTGTGTGTATTCTCTTTATGATGTAATTTCTGTTGTTCTGCTTTCCATATAGTACAGTCTTTCTTTAAATGTCCTTTTTTATCACATCTGAAACTTTCTCTTGTCTCTTTATTATAGGGTCTTTTTGATTCTGTAGCTTTAAGAGCATTTCCATTATCTTTTTCAGTAGAAGAATTATTTTTGTTCTTTCCTTCTTTGATATTCATCTATGAGTCTGGTCTTCACAAACTCTAATGTAATATCTGTTTCAGCTCTTGTCTCTAGTGCATTTATCAAAGCAGTATATGAATCCGGTAAGCTGCACAATAATATTGCTGCTACATGGCTTTCCTTAATATCTTCACCAATTGATCTCAGCTGTGATATCACTTCCATAATAGAGAATATATGCTTTTGCATGTCATTGTCTGCACTTAGTCTCATACTGTAAAGCTTTCTTAGCAGAAATAACTTGTGATTTAAGCTGGGTCTTTCATGCATCTTTCTTAGTGCTTCCCACATTCCCTTTGCTGTATCCTCATTCCTTATGTGGATTAATTGAGCATCATCCACTAATAGGCTGATGGTAGCTCTTGCTTGTCTATTTTTCTTATCCCATATCTGATTATCCTCATCAGGTCTATCTGTAGTGATTACTTCCCATAAATCATCTTTAGACAATAACATTTCTACTTTGAACTTCCATAACTGATAATTCTCATTATTCAGCTTAGCTACTGTGAGTTTTAGCTCTGTGCTACTTGTCATCTTTAACTTGTCTTACTTGTTTGGAGAGAATTGTACTGAAGAATTCTTCTGCATTCACCAGGTTCTTGCTGAGAGTTACGGTGTCCTGGGTGCCTGGGGTCCTCGGTGCCTGGGCCCATAACCTGTTGCATAGTTTCTGGATACCAACAGTTGCAGTAGAAACTTCACAGAGCAGATTACATGGGATAACAAGCTTTTACTTCTCAGAACATGAGGTAAAGGAAAAAATGCACAGTCACACAGTACTGCACCAGGAAGTAAAAACAAAACTGAAAAAAAAAAAAGAGACTTTTTTCTTTTATAATACAGTAAACAAGGAAAATTTACCCAACATCGCCATCTACTGTCAGATCAGCATAAAGTCCTCCTTCACACAAACAAAGAAGTCCACAATTGTTGCATATACCAACAATGATGAGGAGACAGCCTGAGTGAAGACGGGAGCGCTGAGGAGACAGCCTGAAAGTGAAAAAGAGTGTTGAGGGGATGGCCTGGGGTTAGACATGTGCACCAAGGAGGCATCCAGAGAGCAGACAAGAAAGGAGATGGTCCGAATACAGAGAGGAGCGCTGTGGACACAGCCTGAGAGCAGAGCGCTGAGCAGAGGTCCTGAAAGCAGAGAGGAGCGCTGAAGAAATGACCTGAGGGTAGAAAGGAGCGCTGAGGAGACAGACTGAGCGTAAAGAGGAGCACTCAGGAGACAGCCTGAAGGAAGAGATGAGTGCTAAAGAGACAGCCTGAGGTTAGAGATGAATGAAAATGAGGCAGCCTGAGAGCAGAGAGGGACACTAAGGAGACAGCTTATGTGTAGAGAGAAGCACTGAGGAGACTGCCTCAGAGAATAGAAAAGTGATGAGGAGACAGACTGAGGGCAGAGAGGGGTCCCGAGGAGATGGCCTGGGAGCATAGAAGAGCACTGAGGAGATGGCCTGAGAACAAAGATGAGCGCTGAGGAGTTGTCCTTAGTGTAGAGAGAAGTACTGATGAGACGGGCTGAGAGTAAAGAGGAGCGCTGAGGAGACGGGCTGAGAGTAATGAGGAGCGCTGAGGAGATGACCTGATAGTAAAGAGGAGCACTGAGGAGATGGCCTGAGGGTAAAGAGGAGCGCTGGGGAGATGGCCTGAGAGTAAAGAGGAATGCTGAGGACATGCCCTGAGAGTAAAGAGGAGAGCTGAGGAGATGGCCTGAGAGTAAAGAGGAGCGCTGAGGAGATGGCCTGAGGGTAAAGAGGAGCGCTGGGGAGATGGCCTGAGGGCAGAGAGGAGCGCTGGGGAGATGGCCTGAGAGTAAAGAGGAATGCTGAGGAGATGCCCTGAGAGTAAAGAGGAGTGCTGAGGAGATGGCTTGAGAGTAAAGAGGAGCGCTAAGGAGATGGCCTGAGAGTAAAGAGGAGCGCTGAGGAGACTGCCTGAGAGCATAGAAAAGCGATGATGAGACAGACTGAGGGCAGAGAGGGGTCCCAAGGAGATGACCTGGGAGCATAGAAGAGCGCTGAGGAGATGTCCTGAGTATAGAGAGAAGCACTGAGAAGACGGGCTGAGAGTAAAGAGGAGCGCTGAGGAGACGGGCTGAGAGTAATGAGGAGCGCTGAGGAGATGATCAGATAGTAAAGAGGAGCGCTGAGGAGATGGCCTGAGGGCAGAGAGGAGCGCTGAGGAGATGGCCTGAGAGTAAAGAGGAGCACTGAAGAGATGGCCTGAGAGTAAAGAGGAGCACTGGGGAGATGGCCTGAGGGCAGAGAGGAGCGCTAAGGAGATGCCCTGAGAGTAAAGAGGAGGGCTGAGGAGATGGCCTGAGAGTAAAGAGGAGCGCTAAGGAGATGGCCTGAGGGCAGAGAGGAGCGCTGAGGAGATGGCCTGAGAGTAAAGAGGAGCGCTGAGGAGACTGCCTGAGAGCATAGAAAAGCGATGATGAGACAGATTGAGGGCAGAGAGGGGTCCCAAGGAGATGACCTGGGAGCATAGAAGAGCGCTGAGGAGATGTCCTGAGTATAGAGAGAAGCACTGAGAAGACGGGCTGAGAGTAAAGAGGAACGCTGAGGAGACGGGCTGAGAGTAATGAGGAGCGCTGAGGAGATGACCAGATAGTAAAGAGGAGCGCTGAGGAGATGACCAGATAGTAAATAAGAGCGCTGGGGAGATGGCCTGAGGGCAGAGAGGAGCGCTAAGGAGATGCCCTGAGAGTAAAGAGGAGCGCTGAGGAGATGGCCTGAGAGTAAAGAGGAGCGCTGAGGAGACTGCCTGAGAGCATAGAAAAGCGATGATGAGACAGACTGAGGGCAGAGAGGGGTCCAGAGGAGATGACCTGGGAGCATAGAAGAGCGCTGAGGAGATGTCCTGAGTATAGAGAGAAGCACTGAGAAGACGGGCTGAGAGTAAAGAGGAGCGCTGAGGAGATGGCCTGAGAGTAATGAGGAGCGCTGAGGGGACGGCCTGAGAGTAAAGAGGAGCACTGAGGAGACCGACAAGAAATGCAGAGGATAGAGAGGAACACCGAAGCGACGGCCTGAGTCTGGACTTATAAGAACAAGAACAACTTAGGTGTGAAATATGATGGGAACCTTGAGAGAAAGTTGACGGAGCTCATTGTAGTCAGTGGGGACAGTCGGGCTCCGCTCCTGGGCATCTAGTGATGAATCCGTCCCCAGTCTGTTTTCCATTGCTCTATTTCTACAAAGGAACATAACTACGGATGGATTTAGCAGTAAACACAGCCTTAAAGGGGTCGTCCATTTACTTTATGTGTTCAGGGTAGAATTAAATGGTACATGAGTGTGGTTAGGGGTTAGAGGAATGGTTATGAACGTGGCCTAAGATGCTGTCATGATGTACAATCTATCCCTCTTTATATTCTTTGAAAGTTGGGAGGTCACACAAATGTAGAAATCTAATTGTTTTTGCAGCTGCAAAATGCAATTGCAATGTGTGAATAAAGTCTATAGAGATTGTGAGCCCCAATGGGGACGGTGATAATAATGTGTGTACAGCGCCATGGAATATGGTTGTGATATAGAGAATAATGGGGAATCTCCACATAAATAAATACCTCCTCCTGCAGAGCTGCCACCACATATATGGCTGCTCTGTGCCCACAGGACCTGTGATGAGGTCACATGAGGGGAGAAGTCAGGGGTCACATGATCAGGGCCCTCAGTGGATGCAGGACTCCGCTGTACCCTGCAGGATGGAGCGCGTACAAGTGTTTAGTGTGTGGTGAGCGTCTCTATTAGGTCATAGGCCAGACACTATGTACCTCACTTATCTGTGTGACTGGCTCCTTAAACCGGCCTTATCCATGTGCATTTATAATACTAGGCAGCCGCCCTTCCATGAACCGTCGGTGTGTGAGTGGTTGTTTCATCCATTCTGCACCTGTGCTGCCTCCGCCTTTATCATGAGGACTGTTGTGTCCTGCAGTGTATTTGATATTGTGTTTGTCACGATTCCTCCGCTCAATGTGTCTTGGTCGTAGTGACTGACAGCTCAGTCGTCCAATCTAGTGCAGGGACGTGTATTTTGAGTGACAGCTCAGCCATGCAATCTGAGACTGGGAGGTGCTGAGTTTCCTTCAGGTGTTCCCTGTTCCTAGTGATTAACCTGCTACTTAGCTGAGCTGTCAGTCCCAGATAGCTGCCGGTCGTAGCTTAAAGCTCAATGTGGTTTGTTCCCTCTGTGCTTTGTGCTCTGAATTCAGACATTCTGATCTTCTATTGCCGGACCTTGGCTTACCCTATTGACTACCCATTTGTATTACCCCTTTTGCTTTGACACACGCTGACTTTGGAATTCTGACTCTGGACTGTGACCTGACTAGGCCTTTGTTTCTTCCCTCTTTTTATGACGTACCCTCCTGGCTCTTGACCTTGAATTCCTTGACTATCCTAACTCATGGCTTGTCCGTGAGAAGTAAGTCAGTGTAACAGCATCTTGCTTTTGGTAAATATGGCCCCGTTTTTCCGTGATGTTTTTTGAATGTGTGGTGGGAGAAAAAAATAAATATTTCTAATGCTGTGAGCTCTACTGATATCATGTGCTAAGCAGCTCTGCTCTATGAGGCCTGACGAAAGTTCGGTCTGAACTGTGTCCTATAGATTACAGCAAAGAGGATAAAAACAACCTTGTTACGGCTCATTCACCTGTCCAAGTACAGACTACAATGCATGGACTGGCCTCGATTCTCCTGACTTGAGCATGATGACAGCCTCATATTTCTATAATTGCGAGGAAAAAATGAGAAAAGAAGCTTTATGGTGGGCGCTGTCATGCTGAACACAAGGATGAGAAGGTGGCGAAAAACAACAAACATATTAAAAGATCGCAATGTGTTTCAAATTCGATCTGATATCTTCTTCATAAAGCCTTTTTTCCTAATTTTTTGCCTCCCTCTGTTGACTTCAACAGTGGAGAAGCAGTCTATACGATGAATACCATTTTGCTACTTCTCTCATCACAGTTGTTCCTGACCGGCTCAACTCCACCAGGTGGGAAAATTACATCGACCCTTCCCTGTTTCTTATCATCAGGACTTCATCACGGAGCTGCATATACTTCTATGAAGCTGTCATGCTCCGGTCAGGAGACCCCCAGCCAGTCTATACATTGCACAGACATCTAGATGAGCCCTTAGTATTGTTGAGCACAATAACTGTGGAGGGGAACAAAGTTGAGCATTATTATTGTCTATGGCAATTGGGGAGGGGGGTGTATTACTATTACCACATGGTTGGCCTGGGCAAGGGGGCATCTGTCTGTTGACTCCCTCGCAAGTGCTGACCCTCTGTGTGGTTACATATACTGTAAGCATTGTGTATATGTGGGTGTATGTATGGATAAGGTCTGCATATATGTCTGATAGATATATCTATGTCTACTACAAAAAAAGGATACCACTTTCTCAATTACGTTCTGTTTATATGGAACAATTTTTTTTAAAGGGAAAAACCAATGATGTGAATATATGTATTGTGTCTTATGATGTAAGAAAATGCAGGTTATGTAGACATAATGTTTTCATATGCTTGTCATTAAACTCATCTCCTCTCCATCATGTCAGGGTCCCCAGGCTTCCCAAACTACCACCGTTATGATTCAGAGACTTATGTACACATTACCTATCAGATTTTTTTAGGTGAATTAAAAAAAAACAATTGGTGTGTGGGGACTTTACTATGACCCTCATGTAATGTTCACTATTGTTATCACAATGCTGCTTGAATGCAGCACAATTAGGACAGCAGTTTCCAAGCCACACATTTTTTATTATATAATTGTTGATCACCGAACAATCAAGCGTTTCATGGCAAATAGCCAACAGGGTCGCAATAAGCGTGTCGGCCAAAAAAGGCGCAAAATAACTGCCCATGAATTGAGGAAAATCAAGCGTGAAGCTGCCAAGATGCCATTCGCCACCAGTTTTGCCATATTTCAGAGCTGCAACGTTACTGGAGTATCAAAAAGCACAAGGTGTGCGATACTCAGGGACATGGCCAAGGTAAGGAAGGATGAAAAACCACCACCTATGAACAAGAAGCGTAAGATAAAATGTCAAGAATGGGCAAGAAATATCTTAAGACTGATTTTTCAAAGGTTTTATGGACTGATGAAATGAGAGTGACTCTTGATGGGCCAGATGGATGGGCCAGAGGCTGGATCAGTAAAGGTCAGAGGGCTCCACTCCGACTCAGACCCCAGCAAGGTGGAGGTGGGTTACTGGTATGGGCGGGTATCATCAAAGATGAACTTGTGGGACCTTTTCGGGTTGAGGATGGAGTGAAGCTCAACTCCCAGACCTACTGCCAGTTTCTGGAAGACAACTTCTTCAAGCAGCGGTACAGGAAGAAGTCGGTATTGTTCAAGAAAAACATGATTTTCATGCAGGACAATGCTCCATCACATGCATCCAACTACTCCACAGCGTGGCTGGCCAGTAAAGGTCTAAAAGAAGAAAAAATAATGACATGGCCCCCTTGTTCACCTGGTCTGACCCCCATAGAGAACCTGTGGTCCATCATAAAATGTGAGATCTACAGGGAGGGAAAACAGTACACCTCTCGGAACTGTGTCTGGGAGGCTGTGGTGGCTGCTGCATGCAATGTTGATCGAAAACAGATCAAGCAACTGACAGAATCTATGGATGGAAGGCTGTTGAGTGTCATCATAAAGATGGTGACTATATTGATCAGTAATTTTTTTGGTTTTTGTTTTTGCATGTCAGAATTGTTTATTTCTAAATTTTGTGCACTGATATTGGTTTACCTGGTGAAAATAAACAAGTGAGATGGGATTATATTTGGTTTTTATTAAGTTGCCTAATAATTCTGCACAGTAATAGTTACCTGCACAAACAGATATCCTCCTAAGATAGCCAAATCTAAAAAAAAAACCACTCCAACTTCCAAAAATATTAAGCTTGGATATTTATGAGTCTTTTGGGTTGATTGAGAACATAGTTGTTGATCAATAATAAAAATAATCCTCTAAAATACAACTTGCCTAATAATTCTGCACACAGTGTACATAGCGAGTATGGATATGTTATTATTTCTATGCAGTAAGTTTTCATTGATACCATATATATACAGTAACCTTTCTTTTGTATAGGTATATCAGCAGTAACCTAGGTTCTGTTTCAGTCTGCTTCTAATAGACTTGGTTCTGTTCCTGTAGCTGTGGAGTAAGCTTGGTTCTGGTACTGTAGTAAGCTTGGTTCTGGTACTGTATCAAAGTAGTACGCTTAGTCCTGATACCAAATCTAGGTAGTATGCTTGGTCCTGGTACAGGATCTATTTAGTACACTTGGCTATCATATTTATTCAGTAGTTTTTTGTTTTTTTTTACCATATCTGTAGTCTGTTCAATCATGGGTTCGTGACTACATTACAAATACAATCCCAACATGAACACACAACCCCTGCGCCTTCTTTAACTCTTTAAAGGGCCAGACGACTTTCCGTTTTTACCTGTTTTTTCCTCCCCTTATTCCAAGAGCCAGAACTATTTTATTTTTCCATCCACATAAGCATGTGAGTACTTGTTTTTTGTGGGATGAGTTGTACTTTTGAATAACGCCATCATCATGTATCATGTGATACTCGATAGTGGGGAAAAAAATGTGGTGAAAAAAGTGTGGGGAAATAGCAAAAAGAGCAAAATTCTGCAATTGTTTTTTTTTAGGCTGCGTGCTCACTATGCGTTTTTTAAGCGTTTCCGCAGCGGCAATTCCGCCGCTGAAACACTTAAAAATAACGCTTGGTAGAAGGTCTGCCATGTTCCCCAATGATAATCCGCATGTGCTGTGCACATGCTGCGGAAATTTCCACTGCGGATTATCATTGCGGAAAAATCCGCAGCACTACTATTAATTTTGCGTAATCGCAGCGTTTTCGCCGCCATTGAATTGCATTGGACCGCATAATATCTGCATGACTATGACTCGCCCCCTGGGCCGTGGGGCACTCGGATCCGGGCAATAGGGAACGATGGGAGTAGTAGTGGCAACCCGGTCCCGCGGCTCAGGGTGGTCAGGCCAGTGGTAGTCCGTTATGTGCTATTGATTATGTCCGACTACGCCACCCGTGGATTGCGGTTGTTAGGAACCACCGCTGCAGGGCAGACCGCTGGGGCTGATGATGTATGCAGCTGGGATGATGTGACTCCCCACGGGAAGAGTGCGGCCCCAGGGCAGTGTAGTGGATGGTGGGAGTGATGGTGGTGAGAGTCCCAGTACCGGTAGTGCCGGAGGAGCGAAAAAGCACACAGACAACGTACTGCAGTCCAGGGTCATTACTCACGGTTAATATCCAAGTCACTTCTGCAGGGAATGACTGCCCGAGCCGTGCTGCGTCCACCAGGTGAGGGGCTCGGTCAACTCCCAGGCAGTTCAGGAGCATGGCACAGGACCCCCTTTAATCCTTTCTCTGGCCTGCCTCACCAGTGACCCACTTTTGTCCAGCTGCCGCGGACTTGTGCGGGTAAACGTGGGCCCCGTCCTCCGCTGTCCTATATGGAGCCTTCCTAGCAGGTTTGATGAGGTGTCGCACCAATAAATGATCACGACGACCGATCTTTGGCTGAGGGTAGTTTCTCCTCCACCAACTTGGGATCCGGTACCCTTAATCTGCCTGACCCTTCACCCTGGATTCTCGTGGGTTCTTAGGGTCCCTTCCACCTTCTTGTTCCTGAGCCCTTCTGTTTCTCTCTCTCTTCTCCTTCTTTCCTGTTCTGTCTTCTCCTCCTTCCCTTGGCCACTTCAACAGGCCCACTTCACCTTCTCCTCTCAGGCTCCGGCCTCTTCTCTAGGCCTGCCTCTGGAGCAGCACTCAGCCTGAGCTGCTGCTCCCTGTCAGCTCTCCTCTCCTCACAGACTGAACTCAACACTGATCTAAGATGGTGCCCACCTTTTATACCTCCCTCTGACCATGAGCCCAGGTGACCAGCAACCAATGAGCTCCTATCTACGCTCAGGAACCAACCCCTATCTGCCCCTACAGCACTGGGTGTTCCACCCCCCTCCCCACTCCAGGCAGGGACATAGTCGGTCGTGCCTGCACTTCTGGCTAGTGGGAGCACCGTTGAGCTGTCCCTCGGAAATGGGGTGTGTGTGCTGTATGCAGCTAACTGAGGCCTGGTCCATACTCCATCCTTACCTGGGAGTGGAATATCACACCTCTGGCCTGAGGTGCAATACCCCTGTAGCGGCCGAACCCTCGGGGCGCTACAACTACATGTGCACATGCGGATATTAAGTGATTCACTGTGCGGATGGTACCTGGGTCTGGAGAAGAGGAGACTCTCATCCAGACATGGGTACCATAGTACCTGTAAAAAAAAAAAAAAATGATACTCACCTTCTGATGGCCCCCGGTCTCCGGTATGGTGCGTCCAGTTTCCCCGGTGGCTCGCGATGGTGTAAAAGGACCTTCCATGACGTCATTTAGTTATGTGACAGGTCACGCGTCCGCTGACATCGACGGTCGCATGACCTATCACATGCCTAAATGACGTCATGGAAGGTCGTTTTACGCCGCTGAAGACACAGGAGAAGGAGACCGGGGGCCATCGGACGGTGAGTATAATGTTTTTTTTTATTTTTTACCATTTTTACTCTTTTTTTTAACTTAACTTGGTCATACTATATAAATCCATGCCGGTTGCATGGATTTATATAGTGTGACCAAGTTGTCAAGCACTTTTCCAAGTGATGCTAAAATAGCTTGGAAAAGTGTTTGACAACCCGCATGCGAAATCGCATGTGCAAAATGCTTGTCCCTGGCTGAAAAAATGCATGTAAAATCCGCATGTAAAATTCGCATGCATTTTTTCTCCCAGGGAGATGCAGAAACGCTCAGGAAAAATCCGGTGTATTTCTGCATCGTGGGAACATAGCCTTATTTAGAGCGTTAATTTATCAGACAGCACGATTATGCAGATACCAAACATGCATAGTTTTTTTTTTACTTAAGTGGTGAAAAAAAATTCGGAAATTTGTAAAAATGCTTTAGCTTGTGACGCCATTTTTCAAGAGTCGTAGCGTTTTCAATTTTCAGGATATGGAGCTGTGAGAGGGCTTATTTTTTTGCACCCCTAGCCAATTTTTTTATTGATATAATTTTGGGTAGATACAATGTTTTAATCGCCTTTTATTAAAAAAAAATTTCGGGTTGTTGCAGTGGCCAAAAAAATGCAATTCTGGAGTTTGATTTTTTTTCGCGTTACATCATTTACAGATCAGATTCATTTGATCTGATTTTTACAAATATTAGATATAAGATTTCCATACAATCCATAAAATGTGTCTGAGGGACATATGGTCACCAGGCACATGAAACTCCAACCATGGATAACAAAAGGAAAAAAGAGGAGAGAAGGTGTGCAATTTAAGATACTTTAATCAGGTGATAATATATAATTTTCACAGCTTTTTTTCTGGAACCAGAAAGGTGGATACAAAAAGAGGTCAATGCATAGCACCCACAATTGTACACTATATATTGTACACTTGATATACAGTCATAAGTCCACAGGTTATGGTAGTAAACAGAATAATGTCAACCCATATCAATTATATATTAGAACGATCATAAATGACCATATTTGTCTACAGACCACAAAGATTGTGAAACATAAAACCACAAAAGGACAGATAGAAAATAATCACCAAGTAAGGCATGATGTTACAAATACAAAGTGTGGTTGAGGAATACCATGCCCAACTTAGGCAAAGTGTAGCGCCATGCATGGACCCCACAGTGGAAGAATGCCCCGCTTACAAAGAATTTTACAAATGTAGCGATAAAAAAATACACATATTTGGTATTTCCTAATTTTTAATAGTGATTTGAACATACAAAAAAATATTATATATTTAAGACTTTTTAGTCCCCTTAGGGGACTTGAACCTGCAATCATGTGATTGCTTGTGCTATATACAGCAATGCCGCAGTATTGATATGTATAGCAACAATCATAGTATCCTATCAATGCCAGCCATGGGTTGGCTTTCACAAGAGTATCGTTATGATAGGCACAGGGTTTTCAGCAGACCCCTAGCTGTCACGTCGACCCATCGGTGTCCTACTCATTGGGGGAGCACTGATGAGCAGTTAGAACAGCGCGCCCCCTGCTGACTCGTTGTAAATGCCGCTGTCACAGATTAACAGCGAGTCAGATGATGGCTGATTATCACAGCCATCATCTGCCGGGAAAGACACGGGCTTGTCTTACGAGCCTGCATTAAAGTCAGGGAGCTAGCATTTGACATACCTAGTACATTGTATTTCGTCAAGGGGTTAATAGTGACTGCTTTAAAGCCTAATAACTCAGTTATGTTTATAAGGCAGCCAAAGGAAAATGGATCTCCCTGTGAACAAAAGAATCAGCCTTCAGAAGTCCAAAGTTTCAGATCCTTTTCTCTACAACATCATCTTATTCATAAGAATAGGAAAGCGCCCATACACATTAGACTGTTAGGTGAATCGATGGGATCGGCCAACTATAGTCCAATGTGGATGGTGACCTTTATGGATGGGCCGCTTCTCACGTGCTAGGGCTTGTAATCCCAGGATATAATGTGCCAGCTAGCCCCGGTATCTAGGTCACCATGGATGGTTATAACACTATGGAGGTGAGGGGGGGGGGGATGAGCAGGGGCCAAAGCCAGAGGGGGAATAATGGAAAATATAAAAAAATATAATATATATATATTAAAAACAATAAACATTTAAATCCATCTCCTTCTTCCCCAAATTCAGAATTTTATTTTAACCACGAAATAATAATAAATTCTTCTTAATTTTGGTATCGCACCAACCAGGAGAATCACATCGCCGCTCATTCACACTGGACATTTAATGAAGTGCTTTTTCCTTTTTTTCATTACATTTTAAAGTGAATTTAGTTCTAAAGCACAAAAACTTTAAATCACCAGATGCCAAGGGGTTAAACATTCCTAAAAATGAATTAAAAACATCATTACACAGATGAAGAAGGCGGATTTATGGCAAATGGTAAATGTAACCATGTGTGAAGAAAGACTAAGGAGAGAGAGGCCCGATGGGGACGATGATAATAATGTGTGTACAGCGCTGCGGAGTATGGAGGCGACATAGAAGAAAGAGGAAGAAATAATCCACATCTCTAATATAATCGTACAAGCAGGGGTGAGGAGTCGGAATTGGCGCATGTGCATAGCGCTATCCGACGCCATTTTACTGAAGACACATTTACATTGAGTCTTCAGCAAAATGGCGCCGGACAGCGTGGTATGGGCACGGGCGTACTCCGGCACCACACTCCTCCCCCGGCCTCCGGCAGAACGGGACACCGCACCTCTGGAGCACAGGGAAGAAAGGGGAGTATAAGTGTTTATTTTTTTGTATGTGTCCAGTGTAATAGGGAAGAGGGGGCCACACATACCAGGATTGGGGGGTGAGGGGACCATACATACCAGGATAGGAGGCCATATACCAATAAAAATGCTCGCCACCCGGGCGTAGAACAGGTTCAATAGCTAGTAGAGAATAATGGGGGATCTCCACATACCTCCACCTGCAGAGCCACCACCACATATATGGCTGTTGTGTGCGCATAGGACCTGTGATGAGGTCACAGGAGGGGAGGAGTCAGGGGTCACATGATCAGGGGCCTCAGTGGATGCAGGACTCTGCTGTGCTGGTTGTCATGGTGCTGGATGAGCTGAAGTTTATGTGTCGGGTCAGGAGGGAGTTACAGTGTGGATGTAGCAGAGCCGCATGTGTACGAGGTGTGCGGAGCGGAGCCGCACGTGTACGAGGCGTACGGAGCAGAGCCGCGTGTGTACGAGGCGTACGGAGCGGAGTCACGTGTGTACGAGGCGTACGGAGCGGAGCCGCCAGTGTACGAGGGGTACGGAGCGGAGCCGCGTGTGTACGAGGCATATGGAGCGGAGCCATGTATACGAGGCATACGGAGCGGAGCCGTGTGTACGAGGCGTACGGAGCAGAGCCGTGTGTACGAGGCATATGGAGCGGAGCCATGTATACGAGGCATACGGAGCGGAGCCGTGTGTACGAGGCGTACGGAACGGAGCCGCGCGTGTATGAGATGTACGGAGCGGAGCCGTGCGTGTACAAGGTGTATGGAGCGGAGCGGTGTCACTATATCACTTATCTCTAGAAATGTACACATACAGTACTGAATATATACATACTGACCCTACATCTACATTATTTACCGTATTACCTTTTGTACATTGCTGATAAATGCGGACATGATGACGACACATGGACGGAATAACAATAGGGATGAGACTCGTATGAGCTCTGCTGTGAAGGCTTTGTCCGGTCAGTCGGTGCCGGCTGTCAGGATTTCCCAGTGTTATTAGCTCTGGGCTACAAATAAATGACAAGTTCATAAGTCTGGAAGCAATAAAAGAAACTTCGGCACTCCAATCTAGATGCAAGGGATGTTTATTTCGAAAAACCCCATGAGAGATGAGCAGGTGGGGGACATACAGGCACACGTTTTATTGATGACATATTTCTGATCTGGACGGTGTAATGCAGCGCCTTGCGGCATTACTGTAATGGTCCGGGGTGTGTTCTGGCTGACCATGTACCTCCCCCTCAGGTGACTGATCACATGACTGTGACATCAGCACAGGTCCTGTGCACACAGAAGGTCTGATTACATGACTGTGACATCAGCACAGGTCCTGTGTGTGCACTGGAGGATAAATAAACCCTGGTAGTTTTGAGACAGGGTGTGAAAGGCATGAGGTCTGTTCCCTGTGTGGGACACCGTTAGAGTGTGAGGCCTAGTGAGGCCTAGTGAGGCCTAGTGAAGCCTGGTGAAGTCTGAAAGGCAGAGGCTGGATCCTTATGTGTAAGAGATGCCAGTAGCCTTGGAGGGCAAGAGGCTTGGAAGACAAGAGTCCTGGAAGTCAGAGGCTGGATGTTATGTGTGTAAACTTACCAGTAGCCTTGGAAGGTACGAGGGTTGGAGACCCCCATCTGGGAAGCCGTAAAGCCACAGCTGTGGCAGAACAAATCTGAAGCAGCTAAAACCCGGCAAAGGTAAAACACTGCTTGATGTGGACATTTATATTGTTACCTTGCTGAAGGCTGTATCTGGAGCCAAGTGGACATATCTGTCACTGGAAAGGATTGTGAAATACTGGAAAGGTGTTGCATGTGTGCTTTAATTGACCCGGTGAAGCGAGTGTCCCCCAGCATGATGACTAGCGCTGCCTTACATGTGGTGGAGAATGCGGGCAACTGCAGCTCGGTTGCTAGGGGCAACTACAGCCCGGTTGCTAGGGGCAACCGCAGCCTGGTTGCTAGGGGTAACGGCACAGGATGACGAGTGTGGATACAAGAATCTTGCTGTGGCTCGGCAGGGTCACGAAGATTAAAGCATCTTGCTGTAACTCGGCGGGGTTATAAAAATTGTCCTCGCACTCAAACCTGGTTTTGCTGTGGCTCGGCGGGGTCATGAAGATTAATGCATCTGTCTGTAACTCGGCGGGGTTACGAAAATTGTCCTCGCACTCAAACCTGGTTTGCTGTGGCTCGGCGGGGCCCCGAAAATTTTTGGGGGAGAGCGGTGTGAAGTGTCTAGTGTGAATAGTATACCGCGATGGCTGTGAACGAAGTAGCAAATGAAACTGAAGCTATTGAGCGATTAAAGTTCAGGTTAAAACCACAGCAGGTATTTTAGAAACGTCTACAGGACATGGTGCAGGAACGGCAGGAGCTGTGGGCACCGTATAGAATGGCGGCAGCGAACCATTCTGTCAACTCTCTGGGGGCGCCAGTATTGTCCCAGAGTGCCCGGGGAGGTGATAAGAGATGTTGTGAACTGGGTCCTAAGACTATTGCTGATTATTTTTCTAAAAATCCCCCTACATGTGTGGGTGTCCAAAGGGGGCGGAGTCCCAAAAGGGGGCGGATTTTCAAAAGAGCATGGAGTATAGAAAACCAAAATTTGTTACTGGTTGTGGGTTGGTACCGCCTAAAAATGACAATTTGACCGTTGATAACGGGGTAGCTCCAGTAGAAAGGGTTGACGTCAAAGTGGGAGGTGACCTGTTAGTCCACAAAACCATGGGGAGTGACACAGACCCCGTAGCTGATGGTGAAACTACGAAAGTAGAAGGAGAGTTCAGTCAGGAGGAGCTAGACGAGGAGAGAAAGTCCCCCTCTCGTCGTCGACGGCGCAAGGGCCACAAAAAGGTTGCTCCTGTAGTCTTTGCTGCAAGTGAAAATAAAGAAAATGTAGTACTGTGTGCCTTTTTTCCAAGTGTCGATCCTCCTTTAGAGGCAGAAGAGGAGGTGACATTGCTAGTAGCAACCTCCGGTACAGTACTGGGACAGAAGGATCAGGATCTGACAGCCCTGAAAGAGGAGGTGGCCAGTCATGACCAAGAGCTGTAGCCTATCAGGCAGCAGTGTCAGAGTGACGTGCAGCAACTATGGGAAAACCTGGAGAGCGTGTCCTCAGACCAGAGGAGCCTAGAGTCCAATGGAAGGAAATGTTCCAGGAAATTAAGGCGGACAGCCGCAAAACCAAGGAGGAGGTTTTTCAATTGGAGATTGACAAAGCGGAGTGTGAAGATGAGTTGTGCGAGGTGAAAGATCGTTTCACCCTGGTACAGTTAGAGCTGTACCAAGTGAAGAAAGAGCTGTGTGAATCCAAGAAGGGGTATGGTGAACTCAGTGGGGAACTGCAACAAATTAAGAGAGACTATGAGGATCTCCTCAAGGTTAAGGAAAAACTAGAGGATGATAAGGGGGATGCAGACCACATGCACCAAGTGGTTGAGACCACTCTCCAGGACACCCGTGATGAAAATGATGATCTCCGCAGAAAGACCCTAGGTCTGGAAGCTCAGGTGAAGGAGCTGCAGACGTTCTGTGATAATCTCCAGAGGGCAGAGTTGTGCCTTAAGGAAAGAATCAGCAAGATGGAAGCTGAGTGGGAAAAGATGGAGGAGTCTATCAGAGAAGCCACAGACCAGGGCCAGGAGTTGGCCACTGGAGATGGGAGGTATGAAGCAAATACCTCATTGAATAATGCGAGCTCGGATGATTCGGTGGATGTAACAGCCGAGATCAAGGAGCTCAAGGAGACGCTACAATCACATTTGAAGCAAGAGAAGCTTGAGAGACTGGCTGTCGAGAGCTGAGTGGGCGCATTGGAGACAGAGAGGTCTGAGAGAACTCTACTGTTAAAGGAGCAGTTGAAACAGGAAGAGCTTCAGAGATGGGCTGCTGAGAGGCGAGTAGCTGAGCTAGAAGAAGAAGTTTTCGAGCTCAAAGGTCGCCTGGCAAAGTATCACTCAGTGAACGAGGCCTCCTTGGAGAGGGAAAAGGGCAAACAAGTTGCACTTACTCCTTTATACCATGAGAAGGGGGACCTGAGGAGAGCTAAGAGAGTGTTAACAGAAGATAAGTATGAATTGGAAGTGGTCAAGACCAAAATTCTTGAATTTGTAGCGGTGAGTAAGCTCAGGGGAAGCATACAGGGTGAAGAAGCTGAAAATCAGTTGTCCCTGAAACCTGAGCCAGATGATCATTTGGAGACCACTGGTGAGACAGAACCTCTCGGTACAAGTGCCTCATAGATGTACCCGAGGATTTGAGAGAAGAATGTGACGCGCCCCCTGGGCCATATTCTTTAGGGGAATACCCGGAGCCGGATCAGATGGGGGTTGTAGTCTCCGAGTGGCTGTGACCCGGTCCGTGCCCAGGGTGTCAAACTCAGTGTGTGTGGCAGTCCTACAGATGTTACAAAGTTCGTTATGTCGACTACGCCACCCGTTGGATTGCGGTCACTACGGCTGCCGCTGCAGCAGGGTCCGCTGAGGCTAATGGTGTTGGTGCAGCTTTAGATAGTATAACCCCCAATGGGAGGGGTATGGCCTCAGGGGGTCAGGTGCAGAGGATGGGGGTTGTGGTGGTGCAGCGTAGATATAATTAAAGACAGAGTCGGGTTGTGCAGTTCAGGGTGTTTACTTACTGCAGATGATCCGGTCACTCCGGCCTCCAGTGACCACCCGAGCCGTGCTGCGTCCACCAGGTCCTGGATTCAGCCAACCCCCAAGCAAGTCCGGAGCGTGTCCCTGAGCCCTCCTTCTTGTCCTTTCTTCTGGCCGTCCCCACCAGGGATCCACCTAGGTCCAGCTCCCTCGGGCCTTCTGTTGGGATACCCTTGGCCTTGGGTTCCCTGACCCTACTCGTGGTTTGCCTTCAGGGTGGATGTGGTGGGTGGCCATGGCAGATCCTGCCCACGGCCTCCGGTCTCTGGCTGAGGTATGCTTTAGCCCCCACCAGTTTGGGATCCGGTACCCTATTGCCAACTCTTCACCCTGGGGTTGTACTTGGGTTCTCAGAGTTCCTTCTTGTTTTCTCTGGGTCCTTCTGACTCCTCTCTCTCACTCTCTCTGGGCCTGGGGCTGCTCTTCTCTCTTCCTCTGCAAAGTCTGATGTCTCACTGACTTCTCACAGACTGACTGACTGACTGTGGCTGACTGACCCTGATCTTAGATGGTGCCCACCTTAAATACTCCCTCTATGTGTGAGCTCAGGTGACCAGCACCCAATGAGCTCCTATCTTTACCCAGGCTGCTCCCCCTATCTGCCCCTACACTACTGGGATGTACCACCCCCCTCCCACTCCAGCCAGGAACAGACTCGGTCGTACCTGCACATTTCTAAGTGGGAGTACCGTTGGTCTGCTCCTCGGAAATGGGATGTGTGTAGTGCATGCAGCTTTCCGAGCTCAGTTCCACACTCCATCCTTACCCGGGAGTGGAATACCACACCTCTGGGTTGAGGTGCAATACCCCTGTAGCAGCCGAATCCTCAGGGTGCTACATTCCCCCCTGGTAAATCACAGCACGTCCTCGGGCTGTAAGATATAAAACACCAAACATACAATTTTTTTTTTTCATATAAACATAATAAAACATATAAAACAACATATATTAGCAGCATCATTAAACTTTTCATATAAATAACATTCTCGTCGTCGTTTCTTGCTTCTAATTCCTCCTCCGGACACTGTGCAACGTGTGCCCGGGAAAAGTGCAACAGTTTCTCTAGAAAATTGGTCTTCCTATAAAACCGGTAGGGGGCGCTTTAGGAAGCGCAACTATTTACAAGGGGATATGGCCGCTCTCAGTCCTCGGCCAGGTATTAAGAAAGGGATGACCGCTCTCAGTCCTCGGTCAGAGGGATTAAGGGAAATACGGGTAACAGTTCAATTTGCTGGTCCCAACGGGGACTATAATAGCAACAACAGTTCACTGTGCCCCGACGGGCAACTATATACAGCTTGTACTCTGCTGTACTCAACGACGACGTCCTCCTGCTCTTTCTTTGTGGACAGTTTCAGTTTCAGACCCATCCGGGCACGTATGCTGGGCGAACAGGTCCTCACCCAGGTGCGGTACTTTAGGTGTTATGGGCGCAGTGGTGGTAGCGGCGCCCGGGTTGCCCAGGCCTTGCGACCAGGCTTGGGGCACTTTGAAAGTAAAGGGCACCGTAAGGACGGCGGCGCCCTGGGCTACTTGGCCCTGCGACCAGGCCGGTGGCTCCGCGGAGGTAGAGGGCGCTGTTGGTATTGCGGCGCCCGGGGGTACTAGGCCTTGCGACCAGGCTGGTGGTACTTCCTGCTTGGTCACGCTCGGGGTCGAGGCGTATGACGTCACAGGGGTCGCGGCTCCCGTTTGAGGCCTAGTCTGTGGCGGTGACGTTGCGGTTACGGGCACGGCAGGGGGTACTTCGGGCTCTGCGACGGGGAGCTGGGGCAGGTACGCGGTTTCCCGGTTTGGGGTAGAGACGTCCCCTTTACCTGCCTCCTTTCGTTCGGCTCCCTTCTCGGCGCCGTCTCCGGCCTTCAGTCCTCCTGCGCCATCCTCAGAGGCGGTCTGTCTCCTCGTCTCGGGTGGCGTGCTCCGCTGACGGGTTCTTGTCTGCTGGGCCATCTCTCGGCTCCACTCCGCCAACGTCTCTCGTTGCACCCGGGCCATCCTCCGTGCGAGGCCCTCCAGCGCAGTCTGTGCACACTCCCGATCTCGGGGGAGCTGTGCCAGGACCCCCACTAAGCCTAGTGGGGTCGTTGCTTCTAGCAGGCTCCTGACCAACGGGTCGGTGCTGCTCTGCTCTCCTTCCGTTGTCTCCAGCAGGCTCCTGGCCAGCGGGCCGGTGCTGCTCTGCTCTTCTCCCATCTCCGGGTAAGCTTCTTCTGGACCCAGCTCTAGGCTTCTTGTCTCCGGGTGCGCTCTCTCCAGACTGCTCCAGGCGACACCCATCTTTGTTCTCTTGTTCTCAGTCCTCCCACTTCGAGGGCGGTCCCGGGGCCACTTGGTGATTGTCAGCTCCAGGGGCAGTTCTTTCACGCTGACAGACACCTCTAGCATCACAGTCTCTGTTGGTGGGGGCGGTTTCCACTTTTGGCGCCATTTTCGGTCCTGGCCCACGATGGGAGGCGGCCTCTTGCCACCCTCTGGCACGCCCATAATGGCGTCCGCTCTGACAAGGCGGGAAACCTTTGGAAATGGCGAGAATCGTCTCCCAGTGGCGGGAAACTCTGCAGATGGCGGGAAAAAGCTGTTAATGGCGGACAACCGGCGGGAATCGACCTGTGATGGAGTCCGATGGCGGGGACCCTCCGGAACCGGCAGGAGACTTCTTTTTGAGGTAAACTTGTTCTTTTCTTCAGGCACGCAGTACCCGGTTGTTGCGGGCACGTAATCCTGCCGACTACGCCAAAGTTGACGCGCCCCCTGGGCCATATTCTTTAGGGGAATACCCGGAGCCGGATCAGATGGGGGTTGTAGTCTCCGAGTGGCTGTGACCCGGTCCGTGCCCAGGGTGTCAAACTCAGTGTGTGTGGCAGTCCTACAGATGTTACAAAGTTCGTTATGTCGACTACGCCACCCGTTGGATTGCGGTCACTACGGCCGCCGCTGCAGCAGGGTCCGCTGAGGCTAATGGTGTTGGTGCAGCTTTAGATAGTATAACCCCCAACGGGAGGGGTATGGCCTCAGGGGGTCAGGTGCAGAGGATGGGGGTTGTGGTGGTGCAGCGTAGATATAATTAAAGACAGAGTCGGGTTGTGCAGTTCAGGGTGTTTACTTACTGCAGATGTTCCGGTCACTCCGGCCTCCAGTGACCACCCGAGCCGTGCTGCGTCCACCAGGTCCTGGATTCAGCCAACCCCCAAGCAAGTCCGGAGCGTGTCCCTGAGCCCTCCTTCTTGTCCTTTCTTCTGGCCGTCCCCACCAGGGATCCACCTAGGTCCAGCTCCCTCGGGCCTTCTGTTGGGATACCCTTGGCCTTGGGTTCCCTGACCCTACTCGTGGTTTGCCTTCAGGGTGGATGTGGTGGGTGGCCGTGGCAGATCCTGCCCACGGCCTCCGGTCTCTGGCTGAGGTATGCTTTAGCCCCCACCAGTTTGGGATCCGGTACCCTATTGCCAACTCTTCACCCTGGGGTTGTACTTGGGTTCTCAGAGTTCCTTCTTGTTTTCTCTGGGTCCTTCTGACTCCTCTCTCTCACTCTCTCTGGGCCTGGGGCTGCTCTTCTCTCTTCCTCTGCAAAGTCTGATGTCTCACTGACTTCTCACAGACTGACTGACTGACTGTGGCTGACTGACCCTGATCTTAGATGGTGCCCACCTTAAATACTCCCTCTATGTGTGAGCTCAGGTGACCAGCACCCAATGAGCTCCTATCTTTACCCAGGCTGCTCCCCCTATCTGCCCCTACACTACTGGGATGTACCACCCCCCTCCCACTCCAGCCAGGAACAGACTCGGTCGTACCTGCACATTTCTAAGTGGGAGTACCGTTGGTCTGCTCCTCAGAAATGGGATGTGTGTAGTGCATGCAGCTTTCCGAGCTCAGTTCCACACTCCATCCTTACCCGGGAGTGGAATACCACACCTCTGGGTTGAGGTGCAATACCCCTGTAGCAGCCGAATCCTCAGGGTGCTACATTCCCCCCTGGTAAATCACAGCACGTCCTCGGGCTGTAAGATATAAAACACCAAACATACAATTTTTTTTTTTCATATAAACATAATAAAACATATAAAACAACATATATTAGCAGCATCATTAAACTTTTCATATAAATAACATTCTCGTCGTCGTTTCTTGCTTCTAATTCCTCCTCCGGACACTGTGCAACGTGTGCCCGGGAAAAGTGCAACAGTTTCTCTAGAAAATTGGTCTTCCTATAAAACCGGTAGGGGGCGCTTTAGGAAGCGCAACTATTTACAAGGGGATATGGCCGCTCTCAGTCCTCGGCCAGGTATTAAGAAAGGGATGACCGCTCTCAGTCCTCGGTCAGAGGGATTAAGGGAAATACGGGTAACAGTTCAATTTGCTGGTCCCAACGGGGACTATAATAGCAACAACAGTTCACTGTGCCCCGACGGGCAACTATATACAGCTTGTACTCTGCTGTACTCAACGACGACGTCCTCCTGCTCTTTCTTTGTGGACAGTTTCAGTTTCAGACCCATCCGGGCACGTATGCTGGGCGAACAGGTCCTCACCCAGGTGCGGTACTTTAGGTGTTATGGGCGCAGTGGTGGTAGCGGCGCCCGGGTTGCCCAGGCCTTGCGACCAGGCTTGGGGCACTTTGAAAGTAAAGGGCACCGTAAGGACGGCGGCGCCCTGGGCTACTTGGCCCTGCGACCAGGCCGGTGGCTCCGCGGAGGTAGAGGGCGCTGTTGGTATTGCGGCGCCCGGGGGTACTAGGCCTTGCGACCAGGCTGGTGGTACTTCCTGCTTGGTCACGCTCGGGGTCGAGGCGTATGACGTCACAGGGGTCGCGGCTCCCGTTTGAGGCCTAGTCTGTGGCGGTGACGTTGCGGTTACGGGCACGGCAGGGGGTACTTCGGGCTCTGCGACGGGGAGCTGGGGCAGGTACGCGGTTTCCCGGTTTGGGGTAGAGACGTCCCCTTTACCTGCCTCCTTTCGTTCGGCTCCCTTCTCGGCGCCGTCTCCGGCCTTCAGTCCTCCTGCGCCATCCTCAGAGGCGGTCTGTCTCCTCGTCTCGGGTGGCGTGCTCCGCTGACGGGTTCTTGTCTGCTGGGCCATCTCTCGGCTCCACTCCGCCAACGTCTCTCGTTGCACCCGGGCCATCCTCCGTGCGAGGCCCTCCAGCGCAGTCTGTGCACACTCCCGATCTCGGGGGAGCTGTGCCAGGACCCCCACTAAGCCTAGTGGGGTCGTTGCTTCTAGCAGGCTCCTGACCAACGGGTCGGTGCTGCTCTGCTCTCCTTCCGTTGTCTCCAGCAGGCTCCTGGCCAGCGGGCCGGTGCTGCTCTGCTCTTCTCCCATCTCCGGGTAAGCTTCTTCTGGACCCAGCTCTAGGCTTCTTGTCTCCGGGTGCGCTCTCTCCAGACTGCTCCAGGCGACACCCATCTTTGTTCTCTTGTTCTCAGTCCTCCCACTTCGAGGGCGGTCCCGGGGCCACTTGGTGATTGTCAGCTCCAGGGGCAGTTCTTTCACGCTGACAGACACCTCTAGCATCACAGTCTCTGTTGGTGGGGGCGGTTTCCACTTTTGGCGCCATTTTCGGTCCTGGCCCACGATGGGAGGCGGCCTCTTGCCACCCTCTGGCACGCCCATAATGGCGTCCGCTCTGACAAGGCGGGAAACCTTTGGAAATGGCGAGAATCGTCTCCCAGTGGCGGGAAACTCTGCAGATGGCGGGAAAAAGCTGTTAATGGCGGACAACCGGCGGGAATCGACCTGTGATGGAGTCCGATGGCGGGGACCCTCCGGAACCGGCAGGAGACTTCTTTTTGAGGTAAACTTGTTCTTTTCTTCAGGCACGCAGTACCCGGTTGTTGCGGGCACGTAATCCTGCCGACTACGCCAAAGTTGACGCGCCCCCTGGGCCATATTCTTTAGGGGAATACCCGGAGCCGGATCAGATGGGGGTTGTAGTCTCCGAGTGGCTGTGACCTGGTCCGTGCCCAGGGTGTCAAACTCAGTGTGTGTGGCAGTCCTACAGATGTTACAAAGTTCGTTATGTCGACTACGCCACCCGTTGGATTGCGGTCACTACGGCCGCCGCTGCAGCAGGGTCCGCTGAGGCTAATGGTGTTGGTGCAGCTTTAGATAGTATAACCCCCAACGGGAGGGGTATGGCCTCAGGGGGTCAGGTGCAGAGGATGGGGGTTGTGGTGGTGCAGCGTAGATATAATTAAAGACAGAGTCGGGTTGTGCAGTTCAGGGTGTTTACTTACTGCAGATGTTCCGGTCACTCCGGCCTCCAGTGACCACCCGAGCCGTGCTGCGTCCACCAGGTCCTGGATTCAGCCAACCCCCAAGCAAGTCCGGAGCGTGTCCCTGAGCCCTCCTTCTTGTCCTTTCTTCTGGCCGTCCCCACCAGGGATCCACCTAGGTCCAGCTCCCTCGGGCCTTCTGTTGGGATACCCTTGGCCTTGGGTTCCCTGACCCTACTCGTGGTTTGCCTTCAGGGTGGATGTGGTGGGTGGCCGTGGCAGATCCTGCCCACGGCCTCCGGTCTCTGGCTGAGGTATGCTTTAGCCCCCACCAGTTTGGGATCCGGTACCCTATTGCCAACTCTTCACCCTGGGGTTGTACTTGGGTTCTCAGAGTTCCTTCTTGTTTTCTCTGGGTCCTTCTGACTCCTCTCTCTCACTCTCTCTGGGCCTGGGGCTGCTCTTCTCTCTTCCTCTGCAAAGTCTGATGTCTCACTGACTTCTCACAGACTGACTGACTGACTGTGGCTGACTGACCCTGATCTTAGATGGTGCCCACCTTAAATACTCCCTCTATGTGTGAGCTCAGGTGACCAGCACCCAATGAGCTCCTATCTTTACCCAGGCTGCTCCCCCTATCTGCCCCTACACTACTGGGATGTACCACCCCCCTCCCACTCCAGCCAGGAACAGACTCGGTCGTACCTGCACATTTCTAAGTGGGAGTACCGTTGGTCTGCTCCTCGGAAATGGGATGTGTGTAGTGCATGCAGCTTTCCGAGCTCAGTTCCACACTCCATCCTTACCCGGGAGTGGAATACCACACCTCTGGGTTGAGGTGCAATACCCCTGTAGCAGCCGAATCCTCAGGGTGCTACAAATGCACCAGTGAGTCCGTGCATGAAGAGTTTAAGAAGGCCGTGAGAGCCTGTAAGGTGTACTCGACCTCAGAATCTTAACAGCTGGTGGTCCTGTCCACAACCGAAGTCACAGTGAAGAGGGTGGCTATCCTAAGTGACATGCACTGGCAATGTATTCGCACGAAGCGGTTTCTCCGGTTGAAGACAGAACAAGCCGTTAGACAACTGGAGCTTATGAGAAAAGCTCACAGTCTGCGGGAAGAAGTCATCCGGGTGCCTCATGTTTTGGTGAGAAAGCTCATTGGGAGAAACGGCCAAGCCATGCAAATGATGGTAAAGAAGTCTGGCGTGATGAAAGTAAGCAGTCCACGTCAACGTCAGGCCTGGATACAAGATGAAGACGGCATGGTGTCATTCTCCGCTGTAGGAAAGGAAGAAAATCTTGCATATATACGCATGCTGATGGAGTACCAAGTGACCTACCTGCGAGAGGTAGTACAGTTGAATCTCACAAGACTGCAAGTGGAAAGACAGAATCGCCTGAGCAGCAGAAGATGGCAGCCGTCTAGAAATTGTGAGACCAGACAGAGAAAGGGCCCTTCAAATAATAGAACGGCTACAGTAGAAGTTAGAGACTTTCCAAGATGTCCTGAGGATAGTGGGCGTGGGTTTAGAGGTAGTGAGACCTCCAGTAACTCAGGTCTGAGTGGCCCATACAAACGACCCAATAGAGGACGGGACAGTACGGAGTCAAACCGGACCTTAGATACCAGGGCATGCGAGTCACACTGCTGTATTGACTGCTGGGAGCGGGGGAGGTCTGACAAGGTTACGACTGACTGCTGGGAGCGGGGGAGGTCTGACAAGGTTACGACTGACCGCTGGGAGCGGGGGAGGTCTGACAAGGTTACGACCCGGAAATGTGACTTGACGAAGTCAGTGACAATGACAGATGGTAGGTCCCTAAGGAATGGGCTAATGTCGATGACTAATGTTCCAGGGGCTGAGCAGCGCAATTGTCAAGTACATGGTCTTTGTGTGTACTGTGGGTTATAATGTGATTGTGTATATTATGTGTTCAACCCCACAAGTTTGAACAGAGGGGGGGGGGATATTTAATGCAGCGGCTTGTGGCATTACTGTAATGGTCCAGAGTGTGTTCTGGCTGACCATGTACCTCCCCCTCAGGTGACTGATCACATGACTGTGACATCAGCACAGGTCCTGTGCACACAGAAGGTCTGATTACATGACTGTGACATCAGCACAGGTCCTGTGTGTGCACTGGAGGATATATAAACCCTGGTAGTTTTGAGACAGGGTGTGAAAGGCGTGAGGTCTGTTCCCTATGTGGGACACCGTTAGAGTGTGAGGCCTAGTGAGGCCTAGTGAAGCCTGGTGAAGCCTGGTGAAGTCTGAAAGGCAGAGGCTGGATCCTTATGTGTAAGAGATGCCATTAGCCTTGGAGGGCAAGAGGCTTGGAAGACAAGAGTCCTGGAAGTAGTTATGAAGTATAATAAACTGCTGGATTGTGAAATACTGGAAAGACGTTGCATGTGTGCTTTAATTGACCCGGTGAAGCGAGTGTCCCCCAGCATGATGACTATTCTGCCTTACAACTGGCACAGAGAATGACCTTACACTATTCTATCATGACCTTAATACCAAGGTCTCTAATTTAAAATTCACTTTGCATCCGGATTCCCACTCTGTTCATTTCCTGGACACGTGGATCACACTTACTGACACGTGATGTCTCATTAGTGACTTATATGTAAAACCGACAGACAAAAACCGCCTATTGCTGTGTTCCAGCTGCCACCCACGTCATGTTAAAAGATCTTTACCCAAGTCACAGCGCTGTATGGTAGATCGGATTGTGTCTACAGCAGACGCTAGAAAAATTAGACACGAGGAAATGAATATTAAGTTCCAGCAGAGAGGTTATCCTTCCCATATCCTGAACCAGTCAACTAAATCTAATTTACCGCACAACAGAAACCCACGATTAACTTTTGTGAATACCTACCATCCTTTTAGTGGAGCAATATTTAAGTGCATCAAACAACATTAGTCCCTATTAGGACAATTATATCCTGAGGTGCAGGAATTCATTGACGTCCCCTTATTATGTCACAAGAGATCTCAAAATACCCGGAACCATCTGGTCAGGGCTGATGTGGGGTCCACAAGTAGAGGACCCATTCAACGCACTCTAGCCATCCCACGCAGGGGTACCTTCCCTTGCCTGGGCTGTCTACAATGTTCAAACATTACAAAGGATGATACGTTTACGCACCCCCAGTCCGGCAAGCGTTTTCCTATTAAGGGATATTTTACGTGTGATTCTACTTATGCTGTATACTTGATCAAGTGTCCATGCGGTCTCGGATATGTAGGTGAAACTACCCAGCATATCCGAGACCGCATCTCACAGCATAAATCCACTATTCAATGTGAACATACAATGCTATCTATACCAGCACATTTCTCCGCTATGTCTCATGATATATCACAATTGAGATATCAAGTAATTGACCATATTCCATCAAGTAGGCGAGGAGGCAACCGGATTCAAAACCTCAAAAAATGTGGGTCCTATTGGACACATACTTTACAGACCCTCACTCCGAAGGGCCTTAATAGGGAATATGAAGTACAACATCATTAGATTGTTCTCTATATTTTTTTGCCTTATTCTGTTAAGAATTATATTTGTACAATAATAATAATTCAGTACTTCTGATCGCTTTTTCTTTGTTTTGTAGGTCATTAAATAAGGTCATTATTTACTTCTGAAAAGAAACCCATATGCACACTTTATGATTTTCCAGGACCCTTTGCTCACCACGGGGTTGAGTTTCTACTAGGTCCTTCTCTTCACAGTGGAAGCTATCCTTTATTAACCCTAGAACGCATGACCATAAAAATCTACACTTTCACATACCTGGGGCCTTTTAGGCCCGTGTGCAAATAATAAATAAATGACCAACTGGAAATGACAAACAACTATATACCTGAGGAATACCTAGAGTTTCAAAATTCTAACTAAAGTAATCTTGCAGAAAATAGAAAACAATTAACAGGACGGGCCTGCGAGGCCCCAGGTATGCGTTCTGGGGTTAATGACCTTTTTTCCCTTCATAATAGACCCTCACTTGGCATAAATATGGCATTGTTCTGCATTATATTAGTCGGTCTATTTATATACCACTGACAGCTGTGTGCGTTCCACTTCGTCCGTTGCGTGTCAACTTACATACCGGAAGCACGTCCCATGTACTGCTCATGCCCGGAAGTCTCTTAAGTCTCACTGCTCTCCCTTGCGTTCCAGCACGCGCACCGGAAGCCTGACAGTTCACACTGCGCAAGACCGGAAATTCACATATGCAAGCGGCGCGCACGCTGTCATAATCACCGCACCAGGTTCATGGGGTACATAAGGAAGACACCTTTTCCCTCTTCACTACACTACATATGTCCTGAATACTCCCCTCATTACCAGGTATGTGGACGTTTCTGGGCATCTTCCGCTGTCTTGTTTCATTTGTATATGTGCTCACACAATCTATCCTATAGATGGGCCTCCCCA
Organism: Phyllobates terribilis; assembly: GCF_046119375.1. Lineage (NCBI taxonomy): Eukaryota > Metazoa > Chordata > Amphibia > Anura > Dendrobatidae > Phyllobates > Phyllobates terribilis. Next base: position 6,583,735 of record NW_027362830.1, read on the forward strand.
TATTACCCCTCTACCTCTTACTTATATGTGATTGCGCAATCTACCCAATAGATGGGCCTCTCCATAATCCTTTTACCCTATTACTTTTTTTTTATTTTTGCACTTTATTTCCTATCCCCTATTGTCATAACATTTACTGTCTAAGTAGAGCCTCCCTTTGTAGGGGATCAGTGACACTGCTTTGCTACAACGACTCCAGTTCCATTTATTCCATGGTATTATTAAATAGCCTATGTATCTATCCAACCTAATCTTTTACCCCAGAATGTTCTTTTTTGATTGTACGTACTCCTCTACTATCATGCGTAGCCTCACAGTGTTCTAGTTTCTGTATGTATAAATTATGGATATACCGATTACAGTTTGTATGATATATCTTATTTCGTTTATGTTCAGCAAAGGCCCTGATAAAGACTAGTGTTGAGCCACCCCCGTAGTGTTCGAGTTCGGTTCGGTTCGTCGAACACCCGTGTGTTCGCCGAACTGTTCGTCGAACTGTTCGTCGAACACCTTCGAACACCGTTAAAACCAATGGCAGGCAAACAAAAACACATAGAAACACATAGAAAACACGTTCAAAGGTGTCCAAAAGCTGACAAACTGCTCAGAAGACATAACTAACACATGGAAAAGTGACAAGTACATATAGTCATGCGAAAATAAAAGAGGTGGAGGAGTAAAAGGAGGGGGAGACACAGATATAGGCATGTCATGCCCTTCTAAAATCCAAAAAGTGAGAAGCCGACACGGCCAGTCCGCTCCTGCCCGTGCCACCTCCGTGTCGCCGGGTTTGTGCCAGAGCCGCGGTGAACCCTGATGGCCAGCCCCCCTCTCCCAATACTGGTGCCTGTCCGCTGGTGGGTCGAGCGAGCCCCCCTGTGGTGGAGGCAGCTCTAACCTTTTTAATTTAAATTGTCTCTCTAATTTGAATGAATACACTTTAAATCCATTTACAAGGATCTATTGGAGGGCAAGTCTCATGCCAGCAGCCGCGGTAATTCCAGCTCCAGTAGCGTCCACTAAAGCTGCTGCAGTTAAAAAGCTTTTATAAGGATCGAGCTCGGCTGTCCACCGCAAGGCATCCTACTGCCAGTCCCAGCCCCTATGCCTTGGGGTGCCTCCTGATGCTCTTCACTAAGTATCCCATGGTCCCGAAGCATTTCCTTTGAAAAAATTAAGTGTCTAAACTACAGGTGGTGCAGCTTGCTTAACAGCCGGGATAATCCGCTGACTAGCAGACACTGCTACTAGGCACAAAGTATTTCCTGGGCTAGATGCAGTTAAAAATTTGTAATTAGATACTCTCGTTGGATGCTGAGAAAGCATTCCATAGAGTCTCCTGGCACGCCATATATGATTCTCTTAAAAAGCTTGGGGTAGGGGTCTAGGGGACCCTTTTATAGCCAAAATCACGGCCCTGTATCGCAATACGTCACCTAGGCTGAAGATAAATGGAACTGTAGCACCCTGAGGGCTCGGTTGCTACAGACGTATTGCACCTCACCCAGAGGTGTGATATCTCACTCTCAGGTAAGGATGGAGTGTGGATCAGGACCCGACACCTGCATGCATTACACCACATTGCCGTGGGGCAGGGTGACCAATATGCCCCTGAGATGGGCACGACAGTCCCTGTCCCTGGCTGGAGTGGGGGGAGGGAACACTGAGGAAGGGGAACCCTGTAGTGCAGGAGCAGGGAGGAAGCAGTTCCTGGGTGCATTGAGAAGGGAGTATAAAAGGTGGGCACCATCTTAGTTCAGTGCAGAGAAGTCTGAGCAGAAGTGGCAGGGAGCAGGGGCTCTGCATGAGCTCTGCTCCGGAGGCGGGCCTAGTAACAGAGGCCCAGGCCTGGAAGAGGGAGAAGGAAGGAAGAGGAGTGGAGAAGGCTCCAGGAACGAGGAATGAAGGGATCCCAGGGGTGCGGACGGGCGAGTCGCCACCGCACGCCCGAATCCACCTGCGTGGAGGGGTCAGGCCAAAGGGGGAGACCGGTCCCCGAACTAGTGGAGGCAGGAAACGACCCTCAGCTAGAAACCGGAGGCTCTGACATTTTATGTGGCGCAGCCCCTCGCTACACCCGCTAGGAAGGCACCACATAGGGTCAGGGAAACTGGCGCCAAGTTTACCAAGAGGAGGCCCGAGGCAGCCGGACAGAAGTGTTGGTAAGAAAGGCCAGACAAAGGACACACAAAGGGGGTCCTGTGAAGTGCTCCAAAGTTATCTGGGAGTTGTCTGAGCCCCTCACCTGGTGAGCACAATACGACGTGGGCAGCCGTTACCTGCAGACGTGGTCTGGATAATAAGAACTGTGAGTAAAGGCCCTGGACTGCATCACTGACTCCGTGTCGTTACTGCTGCTGCCCTGCACCATCACCCCCATCCTCCGCATACACTGCCCTGAGGCTATACTCCTCCCGTGGGGAGTTATGCTACGCTCTGCTGCACCCACAACACCAGCCTCAGCGGTCTGCCCTGGAGCGGCGGTTCACTCTGACCGCAATCCACGGGTGGCGTAGTCGGACATTTAAACATCAAAACCACATAAATAGTTCCGCCACTGGTTTGACCGCCCTGAGCCACGGAACCGGGTTGCCGCCACGGAGACTACAACCACCAGCATCCACCAAAAAGGGTCCGGCTCCGGGTGTCCCAAGGCCCAGGGGGCGCGTCAGAACATTTTCATCACCTTTCACAATCACCAATGGGACAAGGCAGGGATGTTCTCTGTCCCCTCTCTTATACATCCTAGTGACGGAGCACCTGCTCTCATCAATTCGCCATAACCCCAATATTAGGTGGATTGAGGTGGGAGGCACCGAGTACAAGTGCTCTCTATTTGCTGATGATGTCCTAGTATATATCACTCAATCACATATATCCATCCCTGCTGTTATGGCTGAAATAGATCACTTTGTTACATGGTCAAATTTTAAAATCAATGCAGCGAAGTCTGAGGCCCTCGATGTCTCCCTCCCCAAATCCATATAGGATTCCATCCAGTCCAACTTTCCCTTTGCCTGTCCCTCACAGGGTATCAAATACTTAGGAATTCCTATTCATAGAGACCTCTCCCATCTATGTTATCTTAATTTTGGGCCCTTTATTGAACAACTCCATACAGACCACGGTTGGCAAGTTAGAACTGTAAGATTCACTACGTGAACCGCTGGTGTTTTGTGGAAAAGCACATGTACACTGCGTTCCAAATTATTATGCAAAAAGTGTTTAGGAGTGATAAGGGAAGAATTTGTTTGTTTGTCAGTTAAACTCATTGATGGTGATGTGTGTCAGAGCTCTTTATATCACTGTAAGCAATTGCAGACACCTGTGCTAATTAGTTTGGCAGGTGTGTCCAATGAAAGGCAAGACTACTTAAGAAGGCTCTCTCACATTATTAAGCAGCCTACATTTTCTGCCAAAATGGGAAAGAAAAAGGATGTGTCGGCTGCTGAGAAGCAACAAATTGTGGAGTGTTTAGGTCAAGGCATGACTACAATCAACATTGTGCGATGATCAGGATGAAGTGTCTTGGCAATCAAGAAGTATGTAGCTGATTCACAGTACACACGTGTGCGTGCTGATAAGGGCAAATTGAGGACTCTTTCCTACAGGCAATTACGTCAGGTTAAAAGAGCAGCGGCAAAAAAGCCTTGTCATAGCAGCAGACAAGTTTTTGAAGCTGCTTGTGCCTCCAACGTCCCCCGAACAACAAGATGCAGGGTCCTTCAGAGGTTTGCAGCTGTGCATACGCCATCCTGTCGACCTCCTCTATCCACTTCACACAAGCAGAAACGGCTCCAGTGGGCCAAACATTACATGAAGACTGATTTCAAAACAGTTTTGTTCACGGATGAGTGCCGTGCAGCGCTCGATGGTCCAGATGGATGGAGTGGAGGATGGCTGGTTGATGGACACCCCACGCAAACACGGCTACAGCGCCAACAAGGAGGAGGTGGAGTAATGTTTTGGGCTGGAATCATGGGGAGAGAGATTGTCGGCCCCTTTAGGATCCCTGAAGGCGCTAAAGATGAACTCCATAATGTATGTGGATTTTCTCAAACAGCACTTCCTGCCATGGTTCAAGAAGAAGAACCGTGTATTTCACAGCAAGATCATTTTTCTGCATGATAATGCACCATCTCATGCTGCACATAAAACATCTGCATCTCTGGCTGATATGGGCATAAAAGGGGACAAACTTATGGTGTGACCCCCATGCTCCCCTGACCTCTACCCCATTCAGAACCTTTGGAGCATCATTAAAAGGAGTGTCTATGATGGCGGGAGGCAGTTCACATCTAAGCAACAGCTCTGGGAGGGTATTCTGTCCTCATGCAAAACAATTGAAGCAGAAACCATCCAAAACCTGACAAATTCAATGGACGAGAGAGTTCAGAAGCTCCTTTCGAACAAGGGGTCCTATGTGAAAATGTAACATCACCTAGAATAAAGTTTTGAGTTGAAAACTGTTTGATTTCAGTTTCTAACAACCTGCTAATGCTTATAATTTCAAAAATGACCATTTTTTTGGTCTTTATTAAAATGAAAAGGTTGATCGAAAAGTTTGGGGGATCTAAGAGTGTGGCAACCCAGTAGTCATGATTACTTCGAATTCTGACAATATGAGGGTCATGCTGCAGGTAGTGCAGCAAGAAGGCACTTATGTGTCTTGCGCATCTCGGAGCCCCAAAATTATTTTCCGGGCTAGATGCAGCTAAAAATTATTTTTAATTTTAAATCTGGTGAAGCTTATTATAGATGGCCTAATAGGATCAGTGCTGCACACTGCTACAAAGCCCAAATTATTTTCCAGTCAAGATACAGATAAACATGATTAGTAATTTGAAAGCTTAAAACGGTTGGTAGGGTGATTTTAACCAATCATCAAGCTTTTACTCTCCCCAGGATGACACAGGGGTAGAAAAGTCGTTTCGGATCCATGATTTGTTCATCTTTATGAACGTGAGTCTGTCTACATTATCAGTGGAGAGCCGCGTGCGCTTATCTGTCAGCACACCACCAGCAGCGCTGAACACACGTTCAGACAGAACGCTGGCTGCGGGGCATGACAAGATCTCCAAGGCGTAAGTGGCTAGCTCCGGCCATTTATCCAGATTGGAAGCCCAAAAAGAGCAAGGGTCCAGTGACACAGTCGTGGCTTCAATGTTTACTTGGAGATACTCCTGTACCATCGTCTCTAGGCGTTGACTATGTGTCAGACTTCTTGTCTCCTGTGGCCTTGCAAAGGATGGGCTAAAAAAGTGGTGAAATGATTCCGCAAAATTGATGTTACCAGCAGATACTGTGGTTCTGTTACGGTTTGAGTGCTGAACACTTGACGGTCCCACGGTTGGAACTGTGAGATTCACTACGTGCACCACTGGTATTTTGTGGAAAAGCACATGTAAGATTCTGCAACAGTCTCTGCTGATACTCCTGCATGCGTGCATCCCTTTCTATGGCAGAAATAATTTCTGCAAATTTACTTTTGTACCGGGGATCTAACAGTGTGGCAACCCAGTAGTCAGGATTATTTCTAATTCTCACAATTCGAGGGTCATGTTGCAGGTAGTGCAGCAAGAAGGCACTCATGTGTGTTGCGCATCCAGGAGCACCAAGTCCCTGTTGTGTTGGTGGCGAGGTAACAATCATGCTTCCTTCCTCTGTCCTCTCCCCCCAACCTCGCACAACAGAAATGTGATCAAGGTCTCCCTCATCTGATGAGTCTTCCATCAGTTCGTCCTCCACTTCTTCCTGGGCTCCTGCACCTTCCTCACTAGTTTGGCTGCTACCATGCGCCCTGGTAAAACCATCTCCCCCACCCTCACATGCCTGCCGCCTTGGTGCTGCCGACCGTCTGGACCTTGCAGATGTTAGCCCTTCCGCATACAACTCCTCCTCCTCTACTTCCTCCACCTCCTCTTGTGCCACCACCTGACTCCGAATTCTGTTTAACATGTGCTCCAGCATGTAAATCACCGGAATAGTCATGCTGATAATGGCATCGTCAGCACTAAACATCTTCGTCGCCATTTCAAAACTGTGCAGAAGGGTGCATAGGTCCCTGATCTGAGACCACTCCTCCAGCGTGATTTGCCCCACCTCTGAATCTCGTTGGCCCAGGCTATACGTCAGAACGTATTGCACCAGGGCTTGTCGGTGCTGCCACAGTCGCTGCAACATGTGCAGAGTTGAATTCCACCGGGTAGGCACATCGCATTTTAGCCGGTGAAGTGGCAGGCCCAACGACTTCTGTAGAGATGTAAGTCGCTGAGCTGCGGGATGCGAACGGCGGAAGTGAGCACACAGCGACCGTGCCCTCTGCAGAAGGCCATCTAGTCTGGGATAGTGGGCTAAAAATTGCTGGACAACCAGGTTCAACACGTGAGCCATACAAGGCACGTGTGTGACATTGCCCCGGCGAAGGGCCGCACCCAGGTTTGCAGCATTGTCGCACACGGCCTTCCCTGGTTTCAGGTCCAGTGGAGACAACCATTCATGAAATTGGTTCTCCAGAGCTGACCACAACTCCTCAGCTGTGTGACTCACATTTCCCAGACATTTCAATGTAAAAACCGCCTGATGACGTTGAGCCCTACTGCCAGCATAGTAAGGAGGTGTGCAGGATCCCTTCTGCGCAGTTAGAAAGCTTGTGGCATGACCAGACAGGCTTTGGGTGCAGGTGGAAGACCGAGAGGAGGTTGAGGAGGCAGAAGCAGTGGAGGAACTTTGACATAAAGAGGATTGACACACAACTCGTGGGGACGGCAAGACTTGGACAGCAGCCCCTTGTCCTGCTGTCACCATAGTTACCCAGTGCCCAGTCAGCGACATGCAACGCCCCTGTCCATGCCTACTCGTCCAAGTGTCTGTGGTGAAATGCACCCTGTCACACACAGAGTTTCTCAAAGAAGCGGTGATGTTGTGTGCGACATGCTGGTGGAGCGCAGGCACACCTTTCTTTGAGAAGTAGTGCCGACTGGGCATCTGGTACTGGGGCACTGCGACGGACATAAGGTCTCGAAAATCCTCTGTGTCCACCAGGCGGAAAGGCAGCATTTCTGTAGCCAAGAGCTTGCAGATGGTGAAATTCAACCTCTTAGCTTTCTCATGGCTAGGAGGAAATGGTCTTTTACTTGTCCACATCTGAGGGACCGAGGGCTGGCTATTGTGCTTAGACGGGGTTGATAAGGGTGTCCCCGGCAAACTGCCGGTCTGTGAGGAAGATGCAGGCGGACATGTTAGGTTGCCTTGATCCAAAGGTGGTGCTATCGATGTCGGACAGCGCTCAACACCAGCCGGTGTTCCCACCTCCAAAGAAAATGATGACCTGCCAATCACGCTGGCTGTTGCGGGTAAAGAGGTGGCAGGTCTGCGCCCCAAAACAGGTGTGACTGCTGTCCCCCCAGTCACAGAGGATGAAGAGGCCGCGGATGCACAAGATATGGCAGACGGTGGTTGGCCCGGCCGGCTAGGCCGCATTGTAGCACACTGAGCTTCCCACTGCAACTTATGCTTCATGTCCATGTGCCGGTTCATGCATGAAGTACTCAAACTATGTATTTTTTGGCCTCTACTTAGCTTTTGCTGACAAATGTTACAGATAACACGAGTTGGGTCATCTTTATCGATCTGAAAAAATGCCCAGGCTATGCAAGGCTTAGCACCCATGCGACCTGAAGAGCCACCACGACTTGTGGTGAGAGGCAGAGTTGTGTTTGAGGATGCAGTTGTTGACGTGCTTCCAGTACTACGTCTCTGTCCAGGAAGGCGCAACCTGACCTCGTCGTCACTAGCATCTTCCTCCACCTCCTCTGCTGACCTCATCTCTTGGCTGACTGTGGGTTGACAGTAAGTGGGATCTCCAACCTCATCATCATCACCCTGTGTGTTATCACACCCGTCGTCCTCAGAGCCAACCTGTTCCTGCCCTGACAAAAAACTAAAGTTGTCGCTCCAATCAGGTATTTGAGTCTTATCATCGTCTTCCTCATTGTCTCCACCAACAGGAGTTACAGTTTGGGAATGAGGGTCTACATTATGGTCAGAACCTTCTGCGTCTGGTCCTGGATCCGACTCATAAAGATTCTGGGCATCAGTGCAGATCATTTCCTCGTCTGGATTCACAGAAGCGCTGGAGTCGACCTCTGATTCCCAGGCTATAGTATGAGTAAACAGCTCTGCAGACTCAACCATCTGTTCAACCTCATACTCAGACGGGCAGCTGGAGATTTGGGAGCTGTGAGGAAGCAAGTGCGATTTGGGTGACACCTTTGAGGACTGGAGTATTTGTGATGTTGAAGTTGATGTGGAGGAGAGCCCACTTAAAGGAGCACTTGATATCCGTTGAAGCACCTGCTGTTTTTGTGCCTCATCTGGAATTTGTAGCGATTGGCGTGGCCGTAAGAAAGGGATCTTATCACATTGTCCGCTAAAAGAAGTAGACATTTTAGTTTGGCTGGAAGATGGTCTTTCTTCTGCAGATGTTACTGTTGCTTTAACACCTACCCCACGGACACAACCTTTTTTCCCCTTCCCAACACGCCTATTCCCCTTTCCACCAGCAGCAGGCCTTTTTCCACTCATTTTGGTGGTTAACTAATTCACAACTCTGGAGTTGTTTGCACAAAAAAACAATGGATGGTAACCGAGCAGAGCTGAGTGGCCAAACTGTGGTATTAGGCCAAAACTATTGGCTGGGTTAGATGCAGAAAAAAAATATATTCAGTTTGCAACCTGATGGAGGTCAGTATAGATGGACTAATACAACAAGTCCCACACACAGCTAGAAGCCCAATATTTTTTCAGAGGTAGATGCAGAAAAAAATATATTCAGTTTGCAACCTGATGGAGGTCAGTATAGGTGGACTAATAGAACAAGTCCCACACACTGCTAGAAGGCCAAATATTTTTTCAGAGCTAGATGCAGAAAAAAATTATATTCAGTTTGCAACCTGATGGAGGTCAGTATAGATGGATTAATAGAACAAGACCCACACACAGCTAGAAGCCCAATATTTTTTCAGAGCTAGATGTAGAAAAAAATTATATTCAGTTTGCAACCTGATGGAGGTCAGTATAGATGGATTAATAGAACAAGTCCCACACACAGCTAGAAGCCCAATATTTTTTCAGAGCTAGATGCAGAAAAAAATTATATTCAGTTTGCAACCTGATGGAGGTCAGTATAGATGGATTAATAGAACAAGACCCACACACAGCTAGAAGCCCAATATTTTTTCAGAGCTAGATGTAGAAAAAAAATTATATTCAGTTTGCAACCTGATGGAGGTCAGTATAGATGGATTAATAGAACAAGACCCACACACAGCTAGAAGCCCAATATTTTTTCAGAGCTAGATGCAGAAAAAAATTAGATTCAGTTTGCAACCTGATGGAGGTCAGTATAGATGGACTAATAGAATGATGCTATGCCCAAAAGATTTTACTTCACTAGGTGCAGTAAAAAAATTGGTATTCTATACACAGGTGGTATATCTTGCAACACAGATAGGCTACTCCACTGACTAACACACTCTGGAATAGGCCAAAAAGGATTAGCTTTGCTAGATTCAGCCAAATGCTGTGAAAAAAACTTGCACAGCACTGGCACAGACCTGCCTGGCAAAAACTGATAGGAACTGATGTAACCTAGTCCTGAAAAGGACTCCAATTACAATTAGTCTTTACTCCCACAACCGATCTATTTAAGAGCACAGACCTCCCTGATAAAAGTCGTAGGAAATGCTGTAACCTAGTCCTTAAAAGGACTGCAATCACAACTATTCCCTACTCCCAAGCTATCTGTATATTTGTGCGAAAATTGGCTTGAAATTAACAAGGTATAGCGCACACAGCAACAGCGGTGCCGTCTAACATGCAGCTGCAGCAGTGAGAAAATGGTGGCGATGGGGAAAATGGCTTGGTCTTATAGGGCAAGGACATGTGACATACACTGCCAATCACACATGCCCTTGCTTGTGTGAAAAAAAGCACTTCGCTCCGTGTGTGCGCTGCTGATAGGCTGACAGATTGCACCTCCCCACTGTAAATGCGGGAAAGAGAAAAAAAAATGGAGATCTTCATTGTTCCTGCAGAGATCCATCCCCTGCCCCTCCCCCCACCCCGCTGTACACTCAAACTGCATATTAACATTAATTTTCATCATTACTGAGAAAAAGTCCAGTTATGATTTTGGTGCACGAACAGTTATCGAACATAACCTCGAACAGCCGAATTTTTCTCAAATTGTTCGTGTTCGCCGAACGGCTCGAACACCGCCCAAAACAGCTCGAATTTGAGATTGGCGAACAGTTCGAGTAGAACAACGCTCATCTCTAATAAAGACCATATTAGGTCGAAACGTTGGCCTGCTCATCTCTCAGGGGGTTTTCTAAATAATCATCCCTTGCATCTACATTGGAGTGCCAAAGTTTATTTTATTGCTTTTGGAATATATTACTTCAGAGCACCCCTCACATATAAAACAGGGAGCGACCCTTCATTTCTTCAAAATTCATAAGTCTGGGACATAAAATATCTCAGATAAAGAAGAGCTCTAGGATTATAAGAAAATTCTAGTTTTATTCAATTACATAATAAAAATGACAATAAATTCATGTAAAATACAAGGATAGCTCAAAAAGTGCAGAGCATTAGATTGTGACTATCAGATTAGTAATGTGCAGAACTATGGGTAAAATAGGAAAGAATTAATAAATGATTAAGTGCTCGTGCAATATATTCTCCCTGTATGTTAATAATTATAAATCACATAAAGTCTTTTCTCTGTTTTCTCCACTATTCCCGTCTCATCACTTCTACACATCTGTATATTTTTGCACTTTTCTTACAGTTTCTCGGCATCTCCTCTCCATATTTGCTGCTTAACACACGCCATTTCCCTCATACTCCCTTAGTCACAATTTCTTTTCACACATTTGGGCAAATTATTTTTCCTACACTAATTTCACTTATCCAGACAATAAGTATAATAATACTCTTCTCCCATGGGCTCTTCTTGTTTAAATTAGTTGTACAGTTTTCACAGTGATAGGTATACGCTATAACAACATATGCAATTTCTAGTAATCTGAACGCATATATAGCATTCAAAAAATACTAAATAATCTGGATTATTTTGGTAATTCAAACATTCTCATACGTATAATTCTTTTATATCCCCCTTCTTCTCCTGTCAATATCCAAACATATATAAAACTTATATAAAACATATATAAAAACAGCGCAGAGAACCATCTAAGTAATAATGGGCGGTAATGCGCATGCGTCTCCTGAGGACCTCATAGACCTCACTCAGTGCGGATCATAGTAACCGCTTGCGTATACTGCTTGTGGTTCACCTCGCACATGAAGGAGATCACTTCCTTATGAGGGGGCACAGGAACATCATGCGCCAACGACACCACCCACTTCATGACATCAGACGACATTTATTATTGGCGATTGAGTAAAAACGTATCTGTAACTGATTGGTCCAGTGACATATTTAACCAGGCTATGCCCCCCACTTAAGACACACCCCCAGGAAGAAGCCAGAGCGGTGAAACGCGCGTTGGGGTAAAAGGGGACAGACTTGTATACAGATTGACTATTCCCTATGTTCATTCAAGTGAAATAAGTTTACCTGATAAGGATCCTATGTGGGGCTTAATTGTGAAGAAACAGGAATAGTGGTACAATGGAAAAAAGACTTTATATGATATATAAACTGCGGGTAATTATTAACATATAGGGAGAATATATTGCACTAGCATTTAAGAATGTATTAATTACCTAACTATTGTACTTCTGCATATTACTAATCTGATAGTCACAATCTAATGGTTGGCACTTTTTTGAGGTATCCTTGTTTTTTTACCTGATTTTATTGTCATTTTAATTTTGTAATTTAATAAAATTAGAATTTTCTTATGATCACCGAGCTCTTCTTTGTCTGTGATATTTTATGTCACAGACTTATGAACTTTCTAGTCTTATTGAAGTGCTATGTATCATTTTGGAACATACAATGTTAATACAATTAAATGGCGCCTGGCTCCCCCACAGCTGTGGCAGCCACAGCATAGGAGTTGAGGTCGGACGCCTTTTGCAAGCTCTCCCTCCTTGGCTTACTGTCCCCTCCTGGATGTGCCCTTACACTGTCACCCCATACTACACCCCAACACTACTCAGTCTCTATTCTGTGCCCACTCACACTTTTCTCCCCCCATTATTTCCCCCTCCCCTCCTCATACTGTCTTCTCTCACGTCCCCCTGCAAACCATACTGTCTCCTCATATATTTACCCTCACACATCCCCCATACTGTGTCTGCACACATCACATCACCCTCGCTCCCCATACTGTCCGTATACATTTCCCTCCTTCGCTCCCCATATAGCGTACGCACCAATCACCCACACACAAAATCTCCCCCACACTAAATCACCCCCACCCATACAATAAATCTTCCCTCACACTAAATCTTCTCCCAGCCATACAATAAATCTCCCCCCATAGTAAATCACCCCCAGCCATACCATAAATCACCCCCTATAGTAAATCTCCCCCCAGCCATACCATGAATCACCCCCTATAGTAAATCTCCCCCCAGCCATACCATGAATCACCCCCATAGTAAATCACACACTAGCCATACCATAAATCACCCCCCATAGTAAATCACCCCCCACAATGAATCTTCATCTCCATTCCATCTTCGGTGTCTTCAGCTCTGAAGCACAGAGCACTTTCCACCAATCTGCGCCTCTGCAGCTGCAGCCCCGGTGAGTGGTGTCAGCAACGTGATCACATGACCTGACCCTGAGGTCAGAGCGTCAACGCTGGGAGCCAGCACGCTGCAGCTTCTCTGAGCCAGTGTCAGCTTGACATTCTGCTCAGAGAATGGCCAACTCCTTGTCCGGGGGGGGCGGCAGAACGCAGCTGCCGGGGGAGACACATCAAACTGCCGCATTAGGCGGCCCGACTGCGCCCCCCTGCCAGCTGCGCCTGGGTCACATGCCTCTGCAGCTGGCACCCGGCGGCGATCACTCCCGCACAGCCTCTGTGCAGGCGCGATCAATGAGGAGTAATAATACGTACCTGGTCATTAAGGCCCAGGGCGCAGGTATGTATTATTACGCCCTGCGTCAGAAAGGGGTTGAGGAGCAGGTTCCCTATACTGTTATAGCATATGCAGTGACTGCAAGGCCTGCCCAAAATTTTGAAAAGCCTCAATACCCCTTTGAAGACACATAGAGGAGGTCCTGAGTAAAAAAAAATGTTCCCATTATAAAGGAGCGGGTCTCCTATACTGTTATTGTGTATGCAGTGACTGCAAGGGCTGCCCAGATTTTGGAAAAAACTCAATGCCAATTTGAAGACACATAGAGGAGGGCCTCAGTTAAAAAAAATGTTCCCATTATTAAGGAGCAGGTCTCCTATACTGTTATTGTGTATGCAGTGACTGGAAGGGCTGCCCAAATTTTGGAAAAGCCCCAATACCCCTTTGAAGAGACGTAGAGGAGGTCCTCATTAAAAAAAATTGCTACCATTGTTAAGGAGCTTGTCTTCTATACTGGTAATGCCCATGCACTAAGTGCATGAGCTGAAAAACCTTTATCCCTGTGGGGTATACATGAACATACTGTATAACCTACAGAATGTTAGAGGTAGGCCTCTAAAAAAATATTCCTATGGGCATCATAAAAACCCTTGCAAAAAAATTATGTGGGTGTTGCTTCACGGTCACCCTGGTGATATCGCGGTGGAGGATAAGGGGGAGGAGGAGGACAACAGAAAATAGATAAAATCAGGAAGAGTATACCCATGTCTGGGTGTGAAGAGGTGCATGGGACTAGACCCTCCCCCCAAAAAAGCCACTGGATTTGACTTTATGTTCCGCTGCTATCATCCGGTGGTGATGAGAAGTCTGGCCCAATCCAGCCCTTGTTCATTTTTATAAGAGTCAGCCTATTAGCATTTTCAGTTGACAGGTGGATGCGCCTTATAATACCCCGGCGGCACTAAAACCATCTCTGACAAAATGCTAGACTCCAGGACCTCCAAGGCATAGAGAGACAGTTCATGCCATGTGTCCTGCTTGGATACCAAATAGTTGGAAGGCACAGGGGGACGCTGGTACAGTCGCCAAGGTAGTCCTTCAGCATCTTCCAAAACTTTTCTTTTTTGTCAAAGTAACCCGCGCATCATATTTGTGTCTCTCATCTGTACTCCTTGGTTGTCCAAGGTACTGTGACCTCTGCCGCCAGCAATTTCAGATGTGAATTTTTTTTTTAAATTACGAAACAAGGACCTTCTGGTACTGCAACATTTTACTAGACCTCTCCACCGCGGGAATGAGAGATAGAAAGTTCTCCTTGTAACGTGGGTGTAGAAGTGTGACCAACCGGTAATTACTGTAGGCCAAAATGCATACAATGCGAGGTTCATGGGAAAGGCAGAGGAACATAAACTCAGCCATGTGTGCCGGACTGCCACCAGCCAATTCTTCCCTGTCCTGACCAAGAGGACCACTGTCCATGCTCCCCTACTCATCCTCCTCCTTCTCATTCTCCCTTTCCTCAGGCCATCCACGATGAATAAACGGTATGAATGTCGTGTGGGTAATACCGTCTGTAGGGCACAAAACCAGCTCCTCCTCATTAGCACCCAATCTGCGTTGGGATGAGATGAGGCTGGGCTGTGTGGCATCAGCCTGTATGGTTCCTTGCTCCATATGATCGTGCTGCGCCTCTTTAATTGTGAGCAGCGAGCATTTCAGAAGACAGAGAAGCGGGATGGTGACGCTAATTATGGCGTCATCGCCGCTTACCATGTTGGAGTCTTCAAAGTTTTGGAGGATGACACAGATGTCTGACATCTATGCCCACTCATAGTTCTTATGTGCAGAGGTTGACCTGAATGCCAACGGGCGTGTTGAAGCTGCTACTCAACAACTGCCCACTACTGCTTACAAATCCTTCTCAACATGTGCAATGTTGAGATTCAATGCGTGACGACATGGCATGCCAGTCGGTGAACTGGAAGCACATCGGAATATGGGCCAGCACAATGGCCAAGCATGATGCGTGTGTGAGCTCTCCTCATTTCAGAGCAACCATCAGGTTCCAGCCATTGTCACACACGACCATGCCTGACTGTAGGTTCAGCGGTGACAGCCACACATCTGCCTGCTCTTTTACAGCTGTCAATAACTCTGCAGCGGTGTGCGGTTTGTCACCTAAGCATATTAGCTTCAGAACAGCCTGTTGCCACTTGGCCGAGGCAGTGCTTCCAGCTTGCGATTGATGTGGTCATTTTGAATATGGAGGCAGAGGAGGAGGTGCAGGAGCTGTACAATGTGGGGGCAACCCTGATTGACCCAGGGCCTGCAATCCTTGACGTCGGGAGGATGTGTTCCGCACCAGGATCCGACTGGGTCCCAGCTTCCACTATCTTAACCCAGTGTGCCGTCAGCGAGATGTACCATCCCTGGCCAAAAGCACTTGTCCACGTGTCCGCGGTTAGGTGGACCTTCTTAGTGTTGTTGAGGGCACGCATAATTTTCTGGGACACGTGCTTGTGTAATACAGGGACAGCACACCGGGAGAAATAGTGGTGGCTGAAACCAAGTACAGAGGGATGGCCGCCGTCGTTAGGTTGCGGAAAGATTCTGTCTTCATGAGCCTAAAAGGCACCATTTCAATTGCAAGCATTCGAGAAATGTGTGAGTTTAGTAGTGTGGCCTGTGGGGTGTTGGCTGCTTATTTGTGCTTGCATTCAAAGGACTGGGGTAGGGACAACTGAACGCTGTGCTGGTACAAGGACGTGGACACTGACGGTTGCAAGTCTGCAACGACAGGTGCAGGGCAGGAAGCATCTTCACCTGCATCATGGACGGAGGCTTGGCGTGCACATACAACAGCGGAACACGCAGTGGTGTCACCCGCAGACACTGTTTCTGGACCCTGGCGTTCGGCCAACTAGTTGGGTGCTTTGCTGTCATGTGCCTGAGCATGCTGGTGGTGGTCAGGCTGTAGTTTTGCAACCCTTTCTGATGTCGGCATAGCAGAGGTTGCAAATGGCCTTTTGGGGTTATCTGGACAGTTTTTAAAAAAGAGCCAGACTTTGGAAGAACTAACAGTTGTACTGGCAACTTCCCTCGTGTTAGTGTTCCGGGGAACAGTTGCCCGCCTTGTGTCTGTGGCCACCTCACTGCTTGTTCCTGCCTGTTGTGGTGCTACGCCTCCCTCCCCCTCTGTGCTGCTGTTCTCATTATGCATGTCACTTTGCCAGATTGGGTCAGTGACTTTGTCGTCCACTACCTGTCTTCCACGTATGCACCCTGGGCCACCTCCTGACCTGATGGCAATTGTGTCTCATCATCATCCACCTCTTGCGACAGTTTCCCACTGTTGACTTTGTGTGACCGTGGCTGTTAAAATATTTGGGCATTGCTACATGCGATCTCCTGTAGCCCCGCTTGTATTGGGCCGGACGAGAGGCCCGAAACTATAAATGGATAAGTGAACAGCTCTTCAGAGTGTCCAAGTGTGGGATCACTTGTCTACCAGGCACTCGGCATGGTGGGAGGAAGGAGAATCAGTGTGAAGAATATGTGGTCCAGACTCACGGCTACTGAGATGGGACCATGTGGAAGACAGGGTGGTGGTGGTGGCAAACTTACTGGAAGCATTATCTGCTATCCAAGAAACAACCTTTTCACACTGCTCTAGCTTCAATAGTGTTGATCTGTGGCCCCCTAGAAGTTCGGACAGGAAGTTAGTTCGAGATAATGTGGGTGTTTTTTGTGCTCCCTCAGCAGGCACAATTTTATCTTGCCCGTGGCCTTGGCCTCTGTGTGCACCATTACCATCATGTCCACTTCCTCGTCCCTTGCCACGCATCTTGCCCATTTTAAATGGACTATAATATTTGGCACGCTCCCCGAAATTTCAGGATTATTACTGCAGTAATATCGAATCACGTCTGATGACCATGGTTTTATGCAGTCACCTACTAGTACGGTATTTCTCAGCGACCAAGTCTGAATAGTTTTGACCAACATACACCTGCAAGACTTTAAATGGAGTGTAATATCTGATGTGCTTCCAAAAATGTCAGGATTATTACCGTAGTAATATAGGATCACGTCTGATGGCCACGTTTTTATGCAGTCGCCTAATTGTATGGTATATTTCAGTGACCAAGTGTGAATACTTTTGACCAACATACGCTTGCCAGAATTTAAATGTAGTGTAATATCTGATACACCCCCCAAATTTCAGGATTATTGCTGCAGTAATATGGGATTACGTCTGATGACTAGTGATGAGCAAATATGTTCGAAAAACAATCACCAATTTCAAATTCGGCATGAATATGGCAAATTGGGATTCATGATCGGAAACAAGCATTTTTTCTTAAAATCTGCAAAAATCAGTAACATTCGGTGAAAATATGGGTGAAATTATTTAACACTTTCGCTAGCATAGTGGTGGTGTATGATGAGCGGGAGGATGTTTGATGACGGAGGGGCTGGGAAGAGCTGACCCTTTTTTTTCCCCTAACTTTATGTGTGCAAATCGCGACTAGCCAATCAGGGCGCAGGAAGCATCCACTCTGTCCAGACACAAGGGCTTGTGCTGTTGGTTGCTGAAATCATATGTCCTCTCTATATGAAGCGCGGATATGTTGTGTCAGCGCCATTTCTGATTATAACAAGTCACAGATGCTGCTGCTGGACGCTGCTCCTGCATACCGAGAGATTTTAGCTAGTTAGATAGGCGGTTGCTTCTAAGTCTGATAGTTTAGATAACTAGTGTCCTGTGTGTCTGTGAAATCGACCTTCCAGCAGATTTTTTTTTCTTGTGCCATTACTGTGTTCCAGAAAAAGACAGCAGGGCCCATGTCATAGGACTTTGTTGTGCATTGTGCTCCATGCTTGAGTATGTCTTAAAAAATCTATTTTTTCACAATCTAATGTCATACACCAGGCCCTACTAGCCCACCTTCTAATTTTGTGGGCTTTAAATTCAGCTGTATGCAGAGCAATTGAGTGCAGAGTACAAAAATATTTTTTTTTCATTTGCTAATGTGATACAGCAAGCTATAAGAGCCCACCTTGTCATTTTGCGGGGGTGAAATTTAGCTGTATGCAGAGTAAAAAATATCTATTTTTTTCAGTTGCTAACAAGTAGTGATGAGCGAATATGTTCGAAATCCGAACTCCAAACTTAAGTTCGACACGAATATGGCACATTCAAATTTGTGATCGGAAACATGAACATTTTTTATTAAATTTGGGAAAATTGGTAACGTTTGCCAAATAAGTGTGGGAACTTGATCGCGGGCAACTACAGCATTTTTAACAGTTTGGCTAGCATAGTGCTTGTGTATGATGAGCGGGGGTATGTGTTAGATGAGGAAGGAGCTGGTGATAGCTCAGAACAGGACATATCAGCAGCGCGTTTGTAATCTTTTTTTTCCCCTGTAACTGTAAGTGAGGAAAGCGCGGCTAGACAATCAGAGCGCTGGAAGCATTCACACTGTCCAGGCACAAGAGCTTCTGCCATTGGGTGCTGAAATCACATGTCCTCTCTATATAAAAAGCGGCCATATTTCCTCGGCGCCATTTTATCCATGTCACAGCCGGTGACAGACGCTGCTCAGTGTGCTCCTCCTGTTTAATGAGAGATATTAGCTAGATAGATGGGCGCTTGTTTGGAAGTCAAATAGTGTAGATAATTCCTCTGCTGCTTACCTGCGAAATCGAGCTTGCAGCACATTTTTTTCTTGTGCAATTACTGAGATTCAGACAGAAACAGCAGGGTCCATGGCATAGAACTGTGTTGTGCACTGCTTGTATTGTGCTGTATGCACAAGTATCCCTTCAGTCTGTTTTTTCACTTGCTAATGTGATAAAACAAGCAAGCCCTTGTAGCCCACCTTTTGATTTTGTGGGGTTGAAATTCAGCTATCTACAGAGCTTGTCAGTGTAGAGCACAAAAACCTTTTCTTTCGTTTGCTAATGTGACAGTGCAAGCTATATTAGGCCACTTTGTCATTTATTGGTAGGTGAAATTCAGCTGTATGCACAGTTAAAAAAAAATCTGTTGCTAGGCACAGCAGACAAAAGATTTTTTTGTGTTGCAAACATGATACACTCTGCTATAAGCCACCTACTATTTTAGTTGCATTGAACTTCAGCTGTTGTCAGAGTAAAAAAAATATATTTTTTCTGTTGCTAGCCAAACTACAAAAAATATTTTTATCTGTCGCAAACATGATACACGCTGCTATAAGAAAGCTACTACTTTAGTGGCAGTGAGCTTCAGCTGTTTTCAGAGTAAAAAAATTTTTTTTTTCTGTTGCTAGCCAGAGTCCACAATTTTTTTTTTCTGTCACCAACGTGTTACACTCTGCTATAAGCCACCTAGTCCTTTAGTGGCGGTGAAATTCAGCTGTATGCAGAGCTTCTGCAGGGTAAAAAAAAATCTATTTTTTGCTGTGACTAACATGATACAACAGGTTAGATCTGAGTTTGAAATATCTTGGAGCACATATTCTATGTTATACAGGCCTCATCCACAGTCAAAAAATACTTTCTTCGATTCCTAATGTTATACAGCAGGGGACATCTCAGTTTGAAATAGTTTGGAGAATACCTCATATGTTATACCGGCCTCATCCACAGTAAAAAATACATTCTTCTGCTACTAACGTCATACACTAGAAGACATCTCAGGGTGCCAAGGGAGGGTGGTTCACTGCGATCGAGGGAGGTTGGTGATACCAGAAAAACTGTTAGTGAAGATGCAAGAGGCGAGGAACAAATGGAAGAGGAAGAGGTGATGGGGGCGAGCAACAGTCTGAACATGAAGAGGATAATCATCCCCTCTCTGTTTTTCATGTTTAGCAGGAGGAGACAGAGGAAGCAAGCATCAGAATTACCCAGCTACCAACACAGCATGGGCTTTAAACTCATTGAAGAGCCCGACATACGAGTGGTTTTTTGCTGCACTATCTGCAACATGATTCCCATATAGTTATGATTCGAAATAGTGCTGACTACTGGGTTGCCACTCTGTTAGAGCCACGTTATAAGAGTAAATTTTGGCAGATGCTTCCCGCCCTGGAAAGGTACCCGCGAATGCTGGAGTATGGAAACACGCGTTTACATAACCTTAAGATAGGTTTTCCCCAAGACAGCAGTGAAGCACACAGAGTGCATCGCAGCTCTACACTTCCAACCTCCGGCACGTCAATTCGTCATCACCAAAATATTAGTAGTAGCAGTAGTGTAAGTGGCAGAAGCAATTTTTGTGATCCCTTTCACGCATTTTTTAGTCCGGCTCATGCACCAGCACAACAGAGTACAAGTATGACACGTGGTGAACGACTGGAGAGGATGGTGCTCTCCTGATTGAGTCTCCATCTATTGGGTTTGGCTGTAGTGGAAGAGGTGTCATTCCTAATTCTACAATTTCTACTGTACTGAAATTGATGCCATTTTGCTGCTGTCTGCCACTAATTTTTGGAAATATGGAGAATCCTGATTGGGTCTCCATCTGTTGGGTTGGCTATAGTGGGAGAGTTGTCGGTCCCCATTATACTACTTCTACTGTAGTCAAATTGGTGCCACTGTTTTGATTTTAGGCCCTAATTTTTTTAAATGTGAACACTACTTATTGGGTCTCCATCTGCTGGGTTGGCTGTAATGGAAGAGGTTTTGGTCTCCATTAAACTACTTCTATTCTAGTGAAATTGATGCCACTTCGATGGTGTTAGGCGCTAATTTAGGGAAATGTGAACAATCCTGGTTAGGTCTCCATCTCCTTGGTTGGCTGTAATGGAAGAGGTGTCGGTCTTAATTACACTATTTCTACCGTAGTGAAATTGAAATCCTGGCCCCCTCCACAACTAATAATATCAGCCCTCAGCGGACCCAGAAACGGCACATCCATAAGATGTGGCAAATCTGGCACTTAGCCTTGCTCTTCCCACTGCCATGTAACGCAGGCGAGTGTGGTAATAGGCTTGGGGTTCATGTCAGCCTTGTATTGGTGACTGACATGAAGCCCAGGTTAGTAATTGAGAGGAATCTCTAAGTCTATTATTGAAATAAAATTGCACACGGTTTTAATAATTTATTTTTCGCCTAATCCGTTGAAGCCCTCGTCTCCTGAAAAAAACAAAAATGTAAAACAACCATATCCCTCACCTGTCCGCCATTGTGACGTAATACAGTGTGTCCCACGGCGATCCGGGTCACTTCTACAGCAACCACATCAATCACTGATGTGACTGCTGTAGAAGACAGCACTATACACTGACAGGAGTGTAATCATCTGAAGATTACCAAAGGCTTTTATGTGGCAATGTAGTGCCTAGTGTCAGAAAGCTGGGTTTGCATTCTAGGTCATGGGTCTTTCACCATGACAATGACCTCAAAGATACTTCAAGAAGCACCCAGAAATGGGTGGAAACAAAGTGCTGGAGCGTTGTGAAGTGATGAGTCCAGATCTAAATCCCATTGACCACCTGTGGAGAGATCTTAAAATTGCTGTTTGGAGAAAAATATTAAAATCTGAGAGTCTTCAGTGATTGATACCTTTTAATAGCTAACTGAAAAGATGGTAACAAATTGCAAGCTTTCAAGACTACTCAGGTCTCTTCATCAGACATAGTATAACACAAAACCTGCAGAGTCACATACAGTTATATGAAAAAGTTTGGGCACCCCTATTAATCTTAAGCTTAATGTTTTATAAAAATTGGTGTTTTTGCAACAGCTATTTCAGTTTGATATATGTCATAACTGTTGGACACAGTAATGTTTTTGCCTTGAAATGAGGTTTATTGTACTAACAGAAAATGTGCAATCTGCATTCAAACAAAATTTGACAGGTGCATAAGTATGGGCACCTCACCAGAAAAGTGACATTAATATTTAGTAGATCCTCCTTTTGCAAAAATAACAGCCTCTAGTCGCTTCCTGTAGCTTTTAATGATTTCCTGGATCCTGGATGAAGGTATTTTTGACCATTCCTCTTTACAAAACAATTCCAGTTCCTGTAAGTTTGATGGTCGCCGAGCATGGACAGCCCTCTTCAAATGATCCCACAGATGTTCAATGATATTCAGGTCTGGGGACTGGGATGGCCATTCCAGAACATTGTAATTGTTCCTCTGCATGAATGCCTGAGTAGATTTGGAGCGGTGTTTTGGATCATTGTCTTGCTGAAAGATCCATCCCCTGCGTAACTTCAACTTTATCACTGATTCTTGAACATTATTGTCAAGAATCTGCTGATACTGAGTGGAATCCATGCGTCCCTCAACTTTAACAAGATTCCTGGTGCCGGCATTGGCCACACAGCCCCAAAGCATGATGGAACCTCCACCAAATTTTACTGTGGATAGCAAGTGTTTTTCTTTGAATGCTGTGGTTTTTTGCTGCCATGCATAACGCCTTTTTGTATGACCAAACAACTCAATCTTGGTTTCATCAGTCCACAGGACCTTCTTCCAAAAAGAAATTGGCTTCTCCAAATGTGCTTTTGCATACCTCAGCCGACTCTGTTTGTGGCGTGCTTGCAGGACGGCTTCTTTCGCATCATTCTCCCATACAGCTTCTCCTTGTGCAAAGTGCGTTGTATAGTTGACCGATGCACAGTGACACCATCTGCAGCAAGTTGATGCTGCAGCTCTCTGGAGGTGGTCTGAGGATTGTCCTTGACTGATCTCACCATTCTTCTTCTCTGCCTTTCTGATGTTTTTCTTGGCCTGCCACTTCTGGCCTTAACAAGAACTGTCCCTGTGTTCTTCCATTTCCTTACTATGTTCCTCACAGTGGAAACTGACAGGTTAAATCTCTGAGACAGCTTTTTGTATCCTTCCCCTGAACAACTATGTTGAATAATCTTTGTTTTCAGATCATTTGACAGTTGTCCTCTTCAGAGGAGATTCAAACAGGAGAACAACTTGCAAGTGCCCACTTTAAGTAGCTTTTCTCATGATTGCATACACCTGGCTATGAAGTTCAAAGGTCAATGAGGTTACAAAACCAAAAAAAGGGCTTTAGTAAGTCAGTAAAAAGTAGGTAGGAGTATTTAAAGCAAGAAAATTATAAGGGTGCCCATACTTATGCACCTGTCAAATTTTGTTTGAATGCAGATTGCACATTTTCTGTTAGTACAATAAACCTCATTTCAAGGCAGAAACATGACTGTGTCCAACAGTTATTACATATATCAAACTGAAATAGCTGTTGCAAAAGCACCAATTTTTATAAAACATTAAGCTTAAGATTAATAGGGGTGCCCAAACTTTTTCATATAACTGTATTTATACACAACAGGGCACAGGAATAATGCAATAGATAAGACAAGTGATATGAAGCAGAACTATCAGTATGGGAGAGGGAGAAGCAGTTGTGATGGTGAATATTAGAAGAGTTCATAGATAAGGAGTGTGAAAGTTTTATTGTCCTGTGATTGAGGTCTGGTCCATGATTGTGATGCCCCCAAACGGTTTGAGGAGCCCATTCCTTAGTTGATGTAGAAAGACATAAATAGAGATGAGCGTTGTTCTACTCGAACTGTTCGCCAATCTCAAATTCGAGCTGTTTTGGGCGGTGTTCGAGCCGGTCGGCGAACACGAACAATTTGAGAAAAATTCGGCTGTTCGAGGTTATGTTCGATAACTGTTCGTGCACCAAAATCATAACTGGATTTTTTCTCAGTAATGATGAAAATTAATGTTAATACGCAGTTTGAGTGTACAGCGGGGCGGGGGGAGGGGCAGGGGATGGATCTCTGCAGGAACAATGAAGATCTCCATTTTTTTTTCTCTTTCCCGCATTTGCAGTGGGGAGGTGCAATCTGTCAGCCTATCAGCAGCGCACACACGGAGCGAAGTGCTTTTTTTCACACAAGCAAGGGCATGTGTGATTGGCAGTGTATGTCACATGTCCTTGCCCTATAAGACCAAGCCATTTTCCCCGTCGCCACCATTTTCTCACTGCTGCAGCTGCGTGTTAGACGGCACCGCTGTTGCTGTGTGCGCTATACCTTGTTAATTTCAAGCCAATTTTCGCACAAATATACAGATAGCTTGGGAGTAGGGAATAGTTGTGATTGCAGTCCTTTTAAGGACTAGGTTACAGCATTTCCTACGACTTTTATCAGGCAGGTCTGTGCTCTTAAATAGATAGATTGTGGGAGTAAAGACTAATTGTAATTGGAGTCCTTTTCAGGACTAGGTTACATCAGTTCCTATCAGTTTTTGCCAGGCAGGTCTGTGCCAGTGCTGTGCAAGTTTTTTTCACAGCATTTGGCTGAATCTAGCAAAGCTAATCCTTTTTGGCCTATTGCAGAGTGTGTTAGTCAGTGGAGTAGCCTATCTGTGTTGCAAGATATAGCACCTGTGTATAGAATACCAATTTTTTTACTGCACCTAGTGAAGTAAAATCTTTTGGGCATAGCATCATTCTATTAGTCCATCTATACTGACCTCCATCAGGTTGCAAATTGAATATAATTTTTTTCTGCATCTAGCTCTGAAAAAATATTTGGGCTTCTAGCAGTGTGTGGGACTTGGTCTATTAGTCCATCTATACTGACCTCCATCAGGTTGCAAATTAAAAATAATTTTTTTCTGCATCTAGCTCTGAAAAAATATTTGGGCTTCTAGCAGTGTGTGGGACTTGGTCTATTAGTCCATCTATACTGACCTCCATCAGGTTGCAAATTAAAAATAATTTTTTTCTTCATTTATCTCTGAAAAAATATTTGGGCTTCTAGCAGCGTGTGGGACTTGTTCTATTAGTCCATCTATACTGACCTCCATCAGGTTGCAAATTAAAAATAATTTTTTTCTGCATCTAGCTCTGAAAAAATATTTGGGCTTCTAGCAGTGTGTGGGACTTGGTCTATTAGTCCATCTATACTGACCTCCATCAGGTTGCAAATTAAAAATAATTTTTTTCTGCATCTAGCTCTGAAAAAATATTTGGGCTTCTAGCAGTGTGTGCGACTTGGTCTATTAGTCCATCTATACTGACCTCCATCAGGTTGCAAATTGAATAAAAAAAATTTCTGCATCTAGCTCTGAAAAAATATTTGGGCTTCTAGCAGTGTGTGGGACTTGGTCTATTAGTCCATCTATACTGACCTCCATCAGGTTGCAAATTAAAAATAATTTTTTTCTGCATCTAGCTCTGAAAAAATATTTGGGCTTCTAGCAGTGTGTGGGACTTGGTCTATTAGTCCATCTATACTGACCTCCATCAGGTTGCAAATTAAAAATAATTTTTTTCTTCATTTAGCTCTGAAAAAATATTTGGGCTTCTAGCAGTGTGTGGGACTTGTTCTATTAGTCCTTCTATACTGACGTCCAGCAGGTTGCAAATTGAATATAATTTTTTTCTGCATCTAGCTCTGAAAAAATATTTGGGCTTCTAGCGGTGTGTGGGACTTGGTCTATTAGTCCATCTATACTGACCTCCATCAGGTTGCAAATTAAAAATAATTTTTTTCTGCATCTAGCTCTGAAAAAATATTTGGGCTTCTAGCGGTGTGTGGGACTTGGTCTATTAGTCCATCTATACTGACCTCCATCAGGTTGCAAATTAAAAATAATTTTTTTCTGCATCTAACCCAGCCAATAGTTTTGGCCTAATACCACAGTTTGGCCACTCAGCTCTGCTCGGTTACCATCCATTGTTTTTTTGTGCAAACAACTCCAGAGTTGTGAATTAGTTAACCACCAAAATGAGTGGAAAAAGGCCTGCTGCTGGTGGAAAGGGGAATAGGCGTGTTGGGAAGGGGAAAAAAGGTTGTGTCCGTGGGGTAGGTGCAGAAGAAAGACCATCTTCCAGCCAAACTAAAATGTCTACTTCTTTTAGCGGACAATGTGATAAGATCCCTTTC
The DNA here is from genome assembly GCF_046119375.1 of Phyllobates terribilis. Lineage (NCBI taxonomy): Eukaryota > Metazoa > Chordata > Amphibia > Anura > Dendrobatidae > Phyllobates > Phyllobates terribilis. The sequence continues at coordinate 6,609,671 of NW_027362830.1, forward strand.
TTACGGCCACGCCAATCGCTACAAATTCCAGATGAGGCACAAAAACAGCAGGTGCTTCAACGGATATCAAGTGCTCCTTTAAGTGGGCTCTCCTCCACATCAACTTCAACATCACAAATACTCCAGTCCTCAAAGGTGTCACCCAAATCGCACTTGCTTCCTCACAGCTCCCAAATCTCCAGCTGCCCGTCTGAGTATGAGGTAGAACAGATGGTTGAGTCTGCAGAGCTGTTTACTCATACTATAGCCTGGGAATCAGAGGTCGACTCCAGCGCTTCTGTGAATCCAGACGAGGAAATGATCTGCACTGATGCCCAGAATCTTTATGAGTCGGATCCAGGACCAGACGCAGAAGGTTCTGACCATAATGTAGACCCTCATTCCCAAACTGTAACTCCTGTTGGTGGAGACAATGAGGAAGACGATGATAAGACTCAAATACCTGATTGGAGCGACACCTTTAGTTTTTTGTCAGGGCAGGAACAGGTTGGCTCTGAGGACGACGGGTGTGATAACGCACAGGGTGATGATGATGAGGTCGGAGATCCCACTTACTGTCAACCCACAGTCAGCCAAGAGATGAGGTCAGCAGAGGAGGTGGAGGAAGATGCTAGTGACGACGAGGTCAGGTTGCGCCTTCCTGGACAGAGACGTAGTACTGGAAGCACGTCAACAACTGCATCCTCAAACACAACTCTGCCTCTCACCACAAGTCGTGGTGGCTCTTCAGGTCGCATGGGTGCTAAGCCTTGCATAGCCTGGGCATTTTTTCAGATCGATAAAGATGACCCAACTCGTGTTATCTGTAACATTTGTCAGCAAAAGCTAAGTAGAGGCCAAAAAATACATAGTTTGAGTACTTCATGCATGAACCGGCACATGGACATGAAGCATAAGTTGCAGTGGGAAGCTCAGTGTGCTACAATGCGGTCTAGCCGGCCGGGCCAACCACCGTCTGCCATATCTTGTGCATCCGCGGCCTCTTCATCCTCTGTGACTGGGGGGACAGCAGTCACACCTGTTTTGGGGCGCAGACCTGCCACCTCTTTACCCGCAACAGCCAGCGTGATTGGCAGGTCATCATTTTCTTTGGAGGTGGTAACACCAGCTGGTCTTGAGCGCTGTCCGACATCGATAGCACCACCTTTGGATCAAGGCAACCTAACATGTCCGTCTGCATCTTCCTCACAGACCGGCAGTTTGCCGGGGACACCCTTATCAACCCCGTCTAAGCACAATAGCCAGCCCTCGGTCCCTCAGATGTGGACAAGTAAAAGACCATTTCCTCCTAGCCATGAGAAAGCTAAGAGGTTGAATTTCACCATCTGCAAGCTCTTGGCTACAGAAATGCTGCCTTTCCGCCTGGTGGACACAGAGGATTTTCGAGACCTTATGTCCGTCGCAGTGCCCCAGTACCAGATGCCCAGTCGGCACTACTTCTCAAAGAAAGGTGTGCCTGCGCTCCACCAGCATGTCGCACACAACATCACCGCTTCTTTGAGAAACTCTGTGTGTGACAGGGTGCATTTCACCACAGACACTTGGACGAGTAGGCATGGACAGGGGCGTTACATGTCGCTGACTGGGCACTGGGTAACTATGGTGACAGCAGGACAAGGGGCTGCTGTCCAAGTCTTGCCGTCCCCACGAGTTGTGCGTCAATCCTCTTTATGTCATTTTTCCTCCACTGCTTCTGCCTCCTCAACCTCCTCTCGGTCTTCCACCTGCACCCAAAGCCTGTCTGGTCATGCCACAAGCTTTCTAACTGCGCAGAAGGGATCCTGCACACCTCCTTACTATGCTGGCAGTAGGGCTCAACGTCATCAGGCGGTTTTTACATTGAAATGTCTGGGAAATGTGAGTCACACAGCTGAGGAGTTGTGGTCAGCTCTGGAGAACCAATTTCATAAATGGTTGTCTCCACTGGACCTGAAACCAGGGAAGGCCGTGTGCGACAATGCTGCAAACCTGGGTGCGGCCCTTCGCCGGGGCAATGTCACACACGTGCCTTGTATGGCTCACGTGTTGAACCTGGTTGTCCAGCAATTTTTAGCCCACTATCCCAGACTAGATGGCCTTCTGCAGAGGGCATGGTCGCTGTGTGCTCACTTCCGCCGTTCGCATCCCGCAGCTCAGCGACTTACATCTCTACAGAAGTCGTTGGGCCTGCCACTTCACCGGCTAAAATGCGATGTGCCTACCCGGTGGAATTCAACTCTGCACATGTTGCAGCGACTGTGGCAGCACCGACAAGCCCTGGTGCAATACGTTCTGACGTATAGCCTGGGCCAACGAGATTCAGAGGTGGGGCAAATCACGCTGGAGGAGTGGTCTCAGATCAGGGACCTATGCACCCTTCTGCACAGTTTTGAAATGGCGACGAAGATGTTTAGTGCTGACGATGCCATTATCAGCATGACTATTCCGGTGATTTACATGCTGGAGCACATGTTAAACAGAATTCGGAGTCAGGTGGTGGCACAAGAGGAGGTGGAGGAAGTAGAGGAGGAGGAGTTGTATGCGGAAGGGCTAACATCTGCAAGGTCCAGACGGTCGGCAGCACCAGGGCGGCAGGCATGTGAGGGTGGGGGAGATGATTTTACCAGGGCGCATGGTAGCAGCCAAACTAGTGAGGAAGGTGCAGGAGCCCAGGAAGAAGTGGAGGACGAACTGATGGAAGACTCATCAGATGAGGGAGACCTTGATCACATTTCTGTTGTGCGAGGTTGGGGGGAGAGGACAGAGGAAGGAAGCATGATTGTTACCTCGCCACCAACACAACAGGGACTTGGTGCTCCTGGATGCGCAACACACATGAGTGCCTTCTTGCTGCACTACCTGCAACATGACCCTCGAATTGTGAGAATTAGAAATAATCCTGACTACTGGGTTGCCACACTGTTAGATCCCCGGTACAAAAGTAAATTTGCAGAAATTATTCCTGCCATAGAAAGGGATGCACGCATGCAGGAGTATCAGCAGAGACTGTTGCAGAATCTTACATGTGCTTTTCCACAAAATACCAGTGGTGCACGTAGTGAATCTCACAGTTCCAACTTGCCAACCGTGGGACCGTCAAGTGTTCAGCACTCAAACCGTAACAGAACCACAGTATCTGCTGGTAACATCAATTTTGTGGAATCATTTCACCACTTTTTTAGCCCATCCTTTGCAAGGCCACAGGAGACAAGAAGTCTGACACATAGTCAACGCCTAGAGACGATGGTACAGGAGTATCTCCAAGTAAACATTGAAGCCACGACTGTGTCACTGGACCCTTGCTCTTTTTGGGCTTCCAATCTGGATAAATGGCCGGAGCTAGCCACTTACGCCTTGGAGATCTTGTCATGCCCCGCAGCCAGCGTTCTGTCTGAACGTGTGTTCAGCGCTGCTGGTGGTGTGCTGACAGATAAGCGCACGCGGCTCTCCACTGATAATGTAGACAGACTCACGTTCATAAAGATGAACAAATCATGGATCCGAAACGACTTTTCTACCCCTGTGTCATCCTGGGGAGAGTAAAAGCTTGATGATTGGTTAAAATCACCCTACCAACCGTTTTAAGCTTTCAAATTACTAATCATGTTTATCTGTATCTTGACTGGAAAATAATTTGGGCTTTGTAGCAGTGTGCAGCACTGATCCTATTAGGCCATCTATAATAAGCTTCACCAGATTTAAAATTAAAAATAATTTTTAGCTGCATCTAGCCCGGAAAATAATTTTGGGGCTCCGAGATGCGCAAGACACATAAGTGCCTTCTTGCTGCACTACCTGCAGCATGACCCTCATATTGTCAGAATTCGAAGTAATCATGACTACTGGGTTGCCACACTCTTAGATCCCCCAAACTTTTCGATCAACCTTTTCATTTTAATAAAGACCAAAAAAATGTTCATTTTTGAAATAATAAGCATTAGCAGGTTGTTAGAAACTGAAATCAAACAGTTTTCAACTCAAAACTTTATTCTAGGTGATGTTACATTTTCACATAGGACCCCTTGTTCGAAAGGAGCTTCTGAACTCTCTCGTCCATTGAATTTGTCAGGTTTTGGATGGTTTCTGCTTCAATTGTTTTGCATGAGGACAGAATACCCTCCCAGAGCTGTTGCTTAGATGTGAACTGCCTCCCGCCATCATAGACACTCCTTTTAATGATGCTCCAAAGGTTCTGAATGGGGTAGAGGTCAGGGGAGCATGGGGGTCACACCATAAGTTTGTCCCCTTTTATGCCCATATCAGCCAGAGATGCAGATGTTTTATGTGCAGCATGAGATGGTGCATTATCATGCAGAAAAATGATCTTGCTGTGAAATACACGGTTCTTCTTCTTGAACCATGGCAGGAAGTGCTGTTTGAGAAAATCCACATACATTATGGAGTTCATCTTTAGCGCCTTCAGGGATCCTAAAGGGGCCGACAATCTCTCTCCCCATGATTCCAGCCCAAAACATTACTCCACCTCCTCCTTGTTGGCGCTGTAGCCGTGTTTGCGTGGGGTGTCCATCAACCAGCCATCCTCCACTCCATTCATCTGGACCATCGAGCGCTGCACGGCACTCATCCGTGAACAAAACAGTTTTGAAATCAGTCTTCATGTAATGTTTGGCCCACTGGAGCCGTTTCTGCTTGTGTGAAGTGGATAGAGGAGGTCGACAGGATGGCGTATGCACAGCTGCAAACCTCTGAAGGACCCTGCATCTTGTTGTTCGGGGGACGTTGGAGGCACAAGCAGCTTCAAAAACTTGTCTGCTGCTATGACAAGGCTTTTTTGCCGCTGCTCTTTCAACCTGACGTAATTGCCTGTAGGAAAGAGTCCTCAATTTGCCCTTATCAGCACGCACACGTGTGTACTGTGAATCAGCTAAACACTTCTTGATTGCCAAGACACTTCATCCTGATCATCGCACAATGTTGATTGTAGTCATGCCTTGACCTAAACACTCCACAATTTGTTGCTTCTCAGCAGCCGACACATCCTTTTTCTTTCCCATTTTGGCAGAAAATGTAGGCTGCTTAATAATGTGAGAGAGCCTTCTTAAGTAGTCTTGCCTTTCATTGGACACACCTGCCAAACTAATTAGCACAGGTGTCTGCAATTGCTTACAGTGATATAAAGAGCCCTGACACACATCACCATCAATGAGTTTAACTGACAAACAAACAAATTCTTCCCTTATCACTCCTAAACACTTTTTGCATAATAATTTGGAACGCGGTGTACATGTGCTTTTCCACAAAACACCAGTGGTTCACGTAGTGAATCTTACAGTTCTAACTTGCCAACCGTGGTCTGTATGGAATTGTTCAATAAAGGGCCCAAAATTAAGATAACATAGATGGGAGAGGTCTCTATGAATAGGAATTCCTAAGTATTTGATACCCTGTGAGGGCCAGGCAAAGGGAAAGTTGGACTGGATGGAATCCTATATGGATTTAGGGAGGGAGACATCGAGGGCCTCAGACTTCGCTGCATTGATTTTAAAATTTTACCATGTAACAAAGTGATCTATTTCAGCCATAACAGCAGGGATGGATATATGTGATTGAGTGATATATACTAGGACATCATCAGCAAATAGAGAGCACTTGTACTCGGTGCCTCCCACCTCAATCCACCTAATATTGGGGTTATGGCGAATTGATGAGAGCAGGTGCTCCGTCACTAGGATGTATAAGAGAGGGGACAGAGGACATCCCTGCCTTGTCCCATTGGTGATTGTGAAAGGTGATGAAAATGTTCTGACGCACCCCCTGGGCCTTGGGACACCCGGAGCAGGACCCTTTTTGGTGGATGCTGGTGGTTGTAGTCTTCGTGGCGGCGATCCGGTTCCGTGGCTCAGGGCGGTCAAACCAGTGGCGGAACTATTTATGTGGTTTTGATGTTTAAATGTCCGACTACGCCACCCGTGGATTGCGGTCAGAGTGAACCGCCGCTACAGGGCAGACCGCTAAGGCTGGTGTTGTGGGTGCAGCAGAGCGTAGCATAACTCCCCACGGGAGGAGTATAGCCTCAGGGCAGTGTATGCGGAGGATGGGGGTGATGGTGCAGGGCAGCAGCAGTAACGACACGGAGTCAGTGATGCAGTTCAGGGCCTTTACTCACAGTTCTTATTATCCAGACCACGTCTGCAGGTAACGGCTGCCCACGTCGTACTGTGCTCACCGGGTGAGGGGCTCAGACAACTCCCAGATAACTTTGGAGCGCTTCACAGGACCCCCTTTGTGTGTCCTTTGTCTGGCCTTTCTTACCAACACTTCTGTCCGGCTGCCTCGGGCCTCCTCTTGGTAAACTTGGCGCCAGTTTCCCTGACCCTATGTGGTGCCTTCCTAGCGGGTGGAGCAAGGGGCTGCGCCACATAAAATGTCAGAGCCTCCGGTTTCTAGCTGAGGGTCGTTTCCTGCCTCCACTAGTTCGGGGACCGGTCTCCCCCTTTGGCCTGACCCCTCCACGCAGGTGGATTCGGGCGTGCGGTGTCGACTCGCCCGTCCGCACCCCTGGGATCCCTTCATTCCTCGTTCCTGGAGCCTTCTCCGCTCCTCTTCCTTCCTTCTCCCTCTTGCAGGCCTGGGCCTCTGTTACTAGGCCCGCCTCCGGAGCAGAGCTCATGCAGAGCCCCTGCTCCCTGCCACTTCTGCTCAGACTTCTCTGCACTGAACTAAGATGGTGCCCACCTTTTATACTCCCTTCTCAATGCACCCAGGAACTGCTTCCTCCCTGCTCCTGCACTGCAGGGTTCCCCTTCCTCAGTGTTCCCTCCCCCCACTCCAGCCAGGGACAGGGACTGTCGTGCCCATCTCAGGGGCATATTGGTCGCCCTGCCCCACGGCAATGTGGTGTAATGCATGCAGGTGTCGGGTCCTGATCCACACTCCATCCTTATCTGAGAGTGAGATATCACACCTCTGGGTGAGGTGCAATACGTCTGTAGCAACCGAGCCCTCGGTGCTACAGTTCCATTTATCTTCAGCCTAGGTGACGTATTGTGATACAGGGCCGTGATTTTGGCTAAAAAAGGGTCCCCTAGACCCCTACCCCAAGCTTTTTAAGAGAATCATATATGGCATGCCAGGAGACTCTATGGAATGCTTTCTCAGCATCCAACGAGAGTATCTACTTACAAATTTTTAACTGCATCTAGTGTCTGCTAGTCAGCGGATTATCCCGGCTGTTAAGCAAGCTACACCACCTGTAGTTTGGACACTTAATTTTTTCAAAGGAAATGCTTCGGGACCACGGGATACTTAGTGAAGAGCATCAGGAGGCACCCCAAGGCATAGGGGCTGGGACTGGCAGTAGGATGCCTTGCGGTGGACAGCCGAGCTCGATCCTTATAAAAGCTTTTTAACTGCAACAGCTTTAGTGGACGCTACTGGAGCTGGAATTACCGCGGCTGCTGGCATGAGACTTGCCCTCCAATAGATCCTTGTAAATGGATTTAGTGTATTCATTCAAATTAGAGGGACAATTTAAATTAAAAAGCTTAGAGCTGCCTCCACCACAGGGGGGCTCTCTCGACCCACCAGCGGACAGGCACCAGTATTGGGAGAGGGGGGCTGGCCGTCAGGGTTCACCGCGGCTCTGGCACAAACCCGGCGACACGGAGGTGGCACGGGCAGGAGCGGACTGGCCGTCTCGGCTTCTCACTTTTTGGATTTTAGAAGGGCATGACATGCCTATATCTGTGTCTCCCCCTCCTTTTACTCCTCCACCTCTTTTCTTTTCGCATGACTATATGTACTTGTCACTTTTCCATGTGTTAGTTGTGTCTTCTGAGCAGTTTGTCAGCTTTTGGACACCTTTGAAGGTGTTTTCTATGTGTTTCTATGTGTTTTTGTTTGCCTGCCATTGGTTTTAACGGTGTTCGAAGGTGTTCGACGAACAGTTCGACAAACAGTTCGGCGAACACACGGGTGTTCGACGAACCGAACCGAACTCGAACACTACGGGGGTGGCTCAACACTAGACATAAATCCATGCGACACATTCATTCCAGCTCAGAGTGTGTCAAAGATTGTCATAAGTTTGTACTTCCACATTTTCCTGTCTCTCTGAGATCTGAAGTTACCTTGCAATACAAGTAATTTCATGTCTATTTTTATTGGTGGGAAGAGCAGATTTTGTCCTTAACTTGCCTGAACAAAGATGGCCGATTTGGCAGTGCGCATGGGTGCTGTGGGGCTGGCAATGAGCATGTGTGCGGGGCTTCCATCAGATTGGCCACGTGTCTCTGACGTAACAGGAAGTCATTCTTCCTGACCCGTGGCCACTCGGAAATGCCCCCTCACTGCTCCTCTACCGGCCTGACACAGCTCACATGCGCCGGTGATGCCAATTAAGCATCAGAGGCGCTCCTATAAAACTCCCCATTTGCACACTCCTCTCCACATGACCCGGGAAGCAGCATCTAGCGAAACACGTGTCAGGGCTGCACTTTGACATGGAGGGACGCATGACTTCTGGATACAGTATGGGTGAGCAATAATTTACATTTGGGGACCTGTTAGCACTTTAGAGAGGGATATAGGGACGGATTCTTTTACCCTTGTCATAATACTGGGACCCAATTTTGCTACTTTGCACAAGGACCCTTAACTGTACCAGATGCACTTTATTTCCCCTCTGTTGCCTTCGTGTTATTCTTTTCCCCTACCTTGGCTCTCTGCTCAGTCCTTTGTTTATCCTGTTATTGTCTCCAAGATTTGTATAAGCTGTCCACAATGTAACCGATTAATAAACATAATTGCATTTTGAGCACTAGCATGGACATTCTTGATGTTCTTATTTGGGCCATTATATACTCATTATTTTTGGTATAATTTCATGTCTATGATGCTGTCATCAGGGATAAAAAAATGATTGGCCACAGGTATATCTATTCTTTTTTCTTTTATTGTGTGGCGATGAGAATTCATCCTTGTTCTAAGTTTTTGCCCTGTCTCCCCTACATAAAGACCCCCAGCTGGACATTTGATACATATAATTAAGTACATTACATGTGATGCAGCTGAAAGTACCCAAGATCTTGGGGTCCTGATGTGAGTTAGGATCTTTATCTTGTCAGTGTCATTATAAATGGACAGGTTTTACATTTTTTCTGGTTGCAGGGAAAGGTTCATGTAGCTATTGGAGAGGACAGGGAGCTTCTGACAATGATGCTTTTTAGATTTGGGGACTGCCTAAAACAGAGAAGTGGGAGATCTGGAAATATAGATTGTAACCGGGCATCTTTTTGTAATAAAGGTTGTAATTTCCATGCAGCTCTCTTTAGCGCTGCCAAATTTGGATTGTAGGTGACTACTAGAGGCACCAGGTTGCCCTTGTTCAAAAAGGTCTTTTTGAGGCCACCAAGGTGTTTGTCTCTGTCCATAGGGTTGGAACATATCCAATTGTATCTGATGGCTTGGCTTTAGCCCATACAGTTTTTTTATGTGTTTTGGATGTAAACTGAACTGACCCATTTAAGGTATGTTGGACGGTTAATTGGATGTCTCTATTTCATTGTTCTGTAGCTTAATGAAGGTGTCCAAAAAGTTAATTTCAGTACAGGAGTAGTTGAGTGTTAAGTTGATGGTTGTAAAAAAATACTTCTTTCCGTATATTTTTTCTATCGAGGACTTCTTATCAGATGTGATCGATTAATGACTATCACGATATTCTTAGGAAAAAAAGTATCGATTTATTCTCGGATTGTCCATTAAAAAGAATGATTACATAAAATAATTAAATAGTTACAGAGTGATTGTCCATTTGTCCATAATTAGCTTAATAATTGAGATTCACCCATCTTTCCCTGGGATCCTGGATGGTAGATTGCATATGTCTGTGTCCAGCACGTCTCAGGATGACACCATGTGTCCGGGTAAAGAACGTGTTTCCTTGGGCCTACATCAGCAGCTGGTTTACACACATATCCTTGTCCTGTGGAATGGCAAGAGACCCCCCCCCCTGTCTCTAACATGGGCTTTTATAGGCCTGTCATATAGCACCTGTTCTTTTAATTATGGTGCTGAATTAAAATACACAAATAGCGCATGTCATCTAGAAACCCTAGCACGATGGCTGATGCAATCTTATGTATGGTACAGAATTCAGAATTAAGAATAAAATGAATATCCATAATTAATATTTAACAATGGTGAGATAAAATTGATTAAAGTGTTCATGGAACGTCTTAAGCTGTTGCTCAGATTCCGTCCAGATGATTAAAATATCAAAGTAATGGTAGTAGGCAAGAGCCCTGATGGGACATGTGGACAAGAAGTCACTTTCAAGCTTGGCCATTAAAAGATTTGCGTACTGTGGAGCCATGTTACTTCCTATTGCTGTACCAGTCTCTTGTAGATATATATTGTTATGTTATCAAATTCTAATAATTGTGGGCGAAGATGAATTTTGTAATTTTCACCACAAAGGTGAAATAATCCTCCTGGTCTGTTTGCTTTCTCTCCCAGTACCTTTTCCTTCTACCACTGTTAGGTTTCTGGGAAGTTATACTTGCTCCTTTTATTTTTGGTTCTCATTAGCTTGCCTTCTTTGCCCTATATGAATGTGTTTTAGTTTCTCACTCAGGGTTTTTCATATCTTATGTCACACTTTTCTTTCCCCTTGTTGACAGTGTGTTGCAGACTCCCCTCTGGTTCCTCAGGAAATACGAGAAACTCCTCAACTGTCTATTTGGTAGTTAGGTCCGAGGTGGTGTTTTAAGTTGTGCAGCTAAGGCCTTTCTAGTGTATACAGAGACCAGTTGGGTGTAGTTGAGTCATTCTCCCCTGTGTGGGTTCTCTCGTGGCTATCAACATGCGCTTTCTGGTTAAAACATTTCCCACATTTTGAACATGAAAGAGGCTTCTCCCCTGTGTGACTTCTCTGATGTTTATTAAGAGTTGATTTCCGTGTAAAATATTTCCCACATTCTGAACATGAAAATGGCTTCTCCCCTGTGTGAGTTCTTTGATGTTTGATAAGATTTGATTTCTGGTTAAAACATTTCCCACAATCTGAACATGAAAAAGGCTTCTCCCCTGTGTGGGTTCTCTGGTGCTTAACAAAATAACATTTCTGGTTAAAACATTTTCCACATTCTGAACATGAAAATGGCTTCTCCCCTGTGTGGGTTCTCTGATGTCTGATTAGATTTGATGTCGCTATAAAACATTTCCCACATTCTGAACATGAAAATGGCCTCTCCCCTGTGTGGGTTCTTTGGTGTTTAACAACATCTGATTCATGTTTAAAACATTTTCCACATTCTGAACATAAAAAAGGCTTCTCCCCTGTGTGAGTTTTGTGATGTCTGATAAGATCTGATTTATTTACAAAACATTTCCCACATTCTGAACATGGAAATGGCTTCTCCCCTGTGTGAGTTCGCAGATGCTTGATAAGATTTGATTTCTTTGCAAAACATTTCCCACATTCTGAACATGAAAATGGCTTCTCCCCTGTGTGAGTTCTCTGATGTGCGAAAAGATTTGCTTTCCATTTAAAACATTTCCCACATTCTGAACATGAAAAAGGCTTCTCTTCTTTGTGGGTTCTCTGGTGACTGAGAAGAGATATTTTCTGCACAAAACATTTTCCACATTCTGAACATGAAAATGGCTTCTCCCCTGTGTGGGTTCTCTGGTGGGTATCAAGATTTCTTTTCCATTTAAAACATTTCCCACATTTGGAACATAAAAAAGGCTCCTCTTCTGTGTGGGTTCTCTTGTGTCTGAGAAGATATATTTTCTTTACAAAACATTTCCCACATTTTAAACATGAAAATGGCATCTCCAATGTATGAGTTCTCTGGTGACTAACAAGATCCGATTTCTGGTTAAAACATCTCCCACAATTGGAACAGGAAATTCGATTGTCTCCTGTGTACATTTTTTGATGTTTAAGAAAATACTTTTTGAGGGGAAAACTATTTCCATAGTCTGACTGTGAAAATGGCTTGTTTCGTTTAGGAGCAGTTCGTCTGTTAATGCCTCTTTTGTGACTGTGATTTTCCTTAGTAGTCGGTAATGAATCAGAAGTCAGGACCTGTTTTAAAGAATCCGATGACAAATCTTTGTTGTGAAGGGATGATGGTAAATCTGGAGTAACGGCATTCACTTCAATTGTATCCTGTGGGATCTCAAGATCATCTGATTTAGAAACTGAAGAGGTCAGCTGTCCCTCTGATCTCCTGGTACAGTCATCTGCCAAGAATAAAACCAATTATTATTTTTGAAGAAAATATCCTTGAATTTTATATTTCTGAACATTTAAACTGTCTGTAGAAATGGCAAGTTACGTAATAACATTGAATTATTCACTAAGACACTGACAGTTCACAGTCTAATAGAAAACCTCATAGCATGAACCAGTAGAGCGTGGTCCATCATCTGCCAGTGTAAAAACAGAAGTTTCTACATTATTATGGTCTCAAATGCTCCTGAAAAGCAACATGGCTTCCATAACCCAATTCAGCAATATCACTCCAATCTCCCCCTTGCTTCTAAGCCTTGCAGTGCGCCCAAACCACATTTAGCATCCATATATTTGGCATTACTCTAGTAAGAAGAACCCACTTAATTTATAGTGTGTGTGTGTGTGTGTGTGTGTGTGTGTGTGTGTGTGTGTGTGTGTGTGTGTGTGTGTGTGTGTGTGTGTGTGTGTGTGTGTGTGTGTGTGTGTGTGTATCTCCTGGAGTACAATATGAACACTATGTGTTGGGCAATAAAATAATATATTTGCAATTTTCAGTCTCCAACATCCAGGCGTGCAAATTTCCAGAAAGTGGTTGTAGAGTCAAAATAGTCACTACTCCTATAGATTCATTTCCTGAGGGTTATAATTTCCAAAACGGAGTCACTTTCTGGGGATTTCTACTGCTCTGATTTTCTGTCATTTTGTCATATTAAGGTTTCTGCAAATGGTGGGTCTCATCACCTCTGGGATCTGCTCCTGCGGCATCTGCTTCTGTCACCATACGTGGCCTCATTCATTCTGCAGAGAATCTAACTTCATGGTATATGTAGTCAAATGCCCATGTGGTCTACAATACGTATGGAAAACTATTCAACACATCAGGGACCGCATTGTCAAACACAAATCCACTATCCGTTGTGGCAAAACCTGGTTACTACTACCCTATCATTTCGCCAGGTATACAGTATAACAACTCAGGTTCCAGATGATCGAACAAGTATCCAGACCCAGACAAGGTGATAACCTTATTAAAATCCTTAAACAGCGGGAGTGGTTCTAGATCCACGCCCTTCATACACGGTCCCTCAAGGCTCTCAACCATGAAATAGATTGGCTAACCTGATCTTTTTTTCAGACACGCTAGATCAGCTCTATAACCCACTCCTACTCCCCCTCTCCAAGGGAGTTCCTCAAACCCCTTCCCCTCTCCCCTGCCCTCCCACTCCGATCTCCTCCACCCCTTCCCCTCCCACTCCGATCTCCTCCACCCCTTCCCCTCCCACTCCGATCTCCTCCACCCCTTCCCCTCCCACTCCGATCTCCTCCACCCCTTCCCCTCCCACTCCGATCTCCTCCACCCCTTCCCCTCCCCTTCTTACACACAGCTCCTATGTGTCATTCTTGCAAATCTAAGTACATACAAGGGACATACCCTCACACTGTATAGTTTCATACAAGACTCCATACATTTCCTACATCCCTCTCCATTATTGCTTTAATCCAGGGCACCATTTAACCCAACCAAAAGAAGCATTTTTTTTCCCCCACCAAGATCAACCTCACTTTTGCCGCTCATCCACACACCGTGATGACAATATAACAAAACTATCGCACATAACCTACAGCACAAGCGCGGACTTTGCCCATCGCAATGGTTACGCTACATGTGACACGACCATACAGTGAGCAGGCACTACCCAACAGACCCAGTCCCTGTGCCATGTCACCCGCCCATGACAACTTCCGGTGGGCGGGTATGACGCACGCACTTCCGCATTGCGGAAACTTACCTAAACCCTCCAGCTGCAACCAGAGACAGATGCACGAGACGAAGGAGTGGGAGCACCAGAACGCCAGTTCACAGCTCCATTAAAGGTAGCCACCCAGCACACGTTGTGCAGACAGACAAGCCACCTGGCAAGATCATACAACATGCTTCTATACTGATCTGTTTGGGCACCTGTACTCCCTATATGTCTCTGCCCTGTTACTTAATAAGCTTCATTACTTATCTGAGTGGGGCCCTATATTGCTGATATGTCTCTGCCCTATACCTAACATGCCTTTATACTCATCTGATACCTAACTTATTTACCACCTAAGCTCTATTGTTCTACTCCTTGGCCTTCCTCTGGCTCCTTTATGTAATCATTAACCCCTTTTTGACATTATAAGTAATAATTATTACATTTGGCGGATCGCACCCGCACAGAGGCTGTGCGGGTACGACAGCCACCAGGTGTGAGCTGATTCTGACAGCTGACACCCATCACTCAGTGCCAGGAGCGGTGCCCGCTCTGCTTCCGGCATTTTAACCCCATAAATGATGCAATTGCAGCATTTAGCGAGCTAGCAGAGGGACAAAAGCGTTTCTGCTCTTGGGTCAGAGACCCCTTATACCTGCGATCAGACTGCAGAAAGTGAAAGTGGGACTAAAATATATATGATGCAAGATGCTGTGGTAGCCATGCTGGTTCAGTATGCCTTCAATTTTGAATAAATCCCCAACAGTGTCACCAGCAAAGCACCCCCACACCATCACACCTCCTCCTCCATGCTTCACGGTGGGAACCAGGCATGTAGAGTCCATCCGTTCACCTTTTCTGCATCGCACAAAGACACGGTGGCTGGAACCAAAGATCTCAAATTTGGACTCATCAGACCAAAGCACAGATTTCCACTGGTCTATACTGTATGTAAGCTCATCAAGAGAATGCTAAGAGTGTGCAAAGCAGTCATCAAAGCAAAAGGTGGCTACTTTGAAGAACCTAGAATATAAGACATATTTTCAGTTGTTTCACACTTTTTTGTTAAGTATATAATTCCACATGTGTTAATTCATAGTTTTGATGCCTTCAGTGTGAATGTACAATTTTCATAGTCATGAAAATACAGAAGAATCTTTAAATGAGGTGTGTCCAAACTTTTGGTCTGTACTAATATATATATACCCATCAATAAATATTCTGAAAAAAAAAACTATAAAAGTACACATATTTGGCATCACCGCATCCAGAATGACCTGACCTATAAAAATGTCCCACTAGTTAACCCCTTTAGTGAACACGGTTAAAAAAAAAAAAAAAAAAAAGGCAAAAAACAGTGCTTTATCATCATCATACCACCGAACAAAAAGTGAAATAAAATGCGATCAAAAAGACGAATGTAAATAAACATGGGACCACTGAAGACGTCATCTTGTCCTGCAAAAAACAAGCTGCCAGACAGTTTCCTCAGCCGAAAAATAAATTTATGCGATGCAAAAAAATTATTCTTCTATAAAATTGTTGGTTTCTGTTTATTCTGCCTCCCAAAAATCGGAATAGAAAGTGATCAAAAAATGTCACATGCCCGAAAATGGTAACAATAAAAACGTCAACTTGTCCCGCAAAAAACAAGCCTTACATGACTGTCGGCCGAAATATGGAAAAATTATAGCTCTCAAAATATGGCAATGCAAAAACTAGTCTTTTTTTTTGCAAAGTCTTATAGTGTATGATAGCTTTCAATCATAAAAATCAGATATAAATCTGGTATCGCTGTAATCGCAGTGACCCAAAGAATAAAGTTGTCTAATCACTTATACCGCACGAGGAACGGCGTAAAAAATAAATAAAACCAATTCTTCACCTGCTGCTGATTTGTTCCTTCTGCCTCCCAAAAATCGCAGTAAGGCTCGGCTCACATTTATCCTGCGCTCTGTGTTGAGCGCTTACACCGGGGTTTCTGTGTAAATCTCTGAAATAAATTATTCAGACGGAACCCCTGACGGAAGATTCCCAGTAATGAGGCAGATGGAGGCACGGTGGACGCCGTCTGGCCTGTGATCCCAGTGTCTGTCTTTTTATTAGGCGTGCATAAAAGTGCCCTCAGCCACAGTTTTGTAAACCTCTGAAAGGACACCACTAAACAAAGGCAAGACGAACTCCAGAGTAACTTTGCTGCCTCATTATAGTGAATGGATTCCTTGGGATAGGGTTAGGATTATGTTGGGATTAGGGTTAAGGTTACGATTAGGATTAGGGTTGTGTTGAGGTTAGGATTAGACCTACGATTAGGGTTGGGGTTAGGGTTGTGTTAGGGTTAGCAGTAAAGAAAAAAAATGACAATATGGCGACTAGTGTTGAGCGCAAGTGCTCGCTACTTGACTTCATCAGGTGCTCGGGTATGCGCCTAGTATCGCGGGTGCTCAAGTGACATGCTCGAGTCTCCGCCCCATATGTTTCGCGTTTGTTATACAGCTAAAAAAAAAAACACGTGGGAATTGCCTACCATACACGTGAAATTCCGCAGCGGAAACGCTTTTAAAACACTTGGTAATACGTGCCCCATGGTCCCCAATGAAAATCTGCATGTTCTGTGCACGTGCTGCGGAATTTTCCGCAGCGGATTTTCTGTGCAGAAAAATCCGCAGCATGTCCATTATTTGTGCGTTTCCGCATGCGGATTTGACTACTCAATGCATTTGAAAAATGCAAGTCAAATCCGCTTGTTAAAAACGCTGCAAAAAAGCTTAAAGAACGCAAGGACAAGGACATGCAGAAATGCTGCGGAAATGTTCTGCTTCAATTCTGCATCGTGGGCACATAGCCATATAGGGTATCGGCGTACTCAGTTCAAATTGCGCAACAACTTTTGGAGTCTCTTCTTACCCTTGTGAAAATAAAAAAATTGGGGCTAAAATATCATTTTTTGTGGAAAAAGTTAGTTTTTTTTTATTTTCACGGGTCTACATTATAAACTTCTGTGAAATACCTGGGGGTTCAAGGTGCTCACCACACATATAGAGGAGTTCCTTGAGGGGTCTAGTTTCCAAAATGTGGTCACATGTGGGGGGTTTCCGCTTTTAAGGCACATCAGGGCCTTCCCAAATGTGACATGGCGTCCTCTAATTATTCAAGCAAATTTTACATTTAAAAAGTCAAATGGCGCTCCTTCCCTTCCGAACCCTGCCGTCTGCCCAAACAGTAGTTCTTCCCAACATATGGGGTATCGGCGTACTCAGGAGAAATTGAACAACAAATGTTTTGGTACAATTTCTCCTGTTATGCTTATGAAAATGCAGAATTTGAGTCCCAAAAACATTTTCGTGGAAAAAATGTGAAAACTTTATTTTTACGGCTCAATGTTATAAAATTCTGTGAAGCACCTGGTGTTATGATCTGCTACAGGGACTAAGGAAAGACAGGAGATCTGTCCCTACAATAGAACTAAACTAGATCCCTACGATGTAACGGGGAACCTGATCCTGCGATCAGACCCGCTAAAGTCCTCGGCTAGTCTGTACGAAGACCTATAGATGAGAGGGAGGGATCCCTACAAGAACTAGGGACTGGGATAAGTTGGACACCTCCTAGCAGAAATAGTAGCAGTCAAAGACAAACACACAACAAAAAGCAAAGAGGTCAGAAGACCTAGCAAAACTAACAGAGAACGGCAACAGAGCACCAAGCTAGCTCAAGAGTAGTAAATACAATGAAGTCCAGCAAAGCCAGGAGGGCGGAGCCGGATTAAATAGGCAAAAATGGTCATGTGACCAGCAAACTAAAAAAAACCTAACAGGAGAGTTCTAACAGTACCCCCTCTTCTATGAGGATCCTCCGGATCCCCTAGGCCCAGGCTTATCAGGAAACCTCCTGTGAAACGCTCTGACAAGTCTGGAAGCAGAAACATCATCCGCCCTCACCCATGAGTTATCCTCAGGTCCGAAACCCTTCCAAGCGATGAGATACGGCAAACTCCCTCTATACCGTCTAGAATTTAGGATGCGGGAAATTTCATATTCCCCGTCCTCCACCACCGGAGGAACAGTGGCAGAGGCGTCACCATCCGACACATCAGCTTTTTTCAACAGAGAAACATGAAACACCGGGTTAATCTTCCAGGACGTAGGAACCTCCAACCTAACAGCAGATTGGTTAACTATCTGAAGCACCTTAAAGGGCCCTACGAACTTGGGACCCAATTTTTTAGAAGGAATCCTCAATCGCAGATTCTTAGAGGACAACCAAACCATGTCACCAACAGCCAACAAAACCTCTTGCCGTTTCCTATCAAAGTACCTTTTAGATTTTTTGTTAGCCTCCTGAAGATTACCACGCACATCCGTCCAAACTCTCTCCAAATCACCGGAAAAACTCTCCTCCTCAGGCACAGCCGATACCAATTTGGAGAATGACCCAAAAGACGGATGTCTCCCAGAACAACAAAAAAAGGCGAACACCCAGCAGAAGAGGATGTATGGTTGTTAAGAGCAAATTCAGCAAGTGGCAGAAACTCAGACCACCCCTCTTGATTGTCTGCCACAAAACAACGCATGAACTGCTCAACATCCTGGTTCTTCCTTTCTGTCTGGCCATTAGACTCAGGATGATATCCGGATGAAAACGACAAATGAACTCCCAACCTGTCACAAAAGGCACACCAAAAACGAGCCACGAACTGAGGTCCCCTATCAGAAACAATGTCAGTAGGAACACCATGTAGTCTGACAATTTCCTTGACAAAGGCCTTAGCGAGTGTCTTAGCGCAAGGCAGTTTGATGAAGGGAACCAAGTGACACATCTTGCTAAAATGGTCCACGACCACCCAGATGACCGTGAAACCTTCAGACAGGGGAAGGTCAGTAATAAAGTCCATAGCCAGATGTGTACAAGGTGCACTAGGAACCTCCAGAGGGCAAAGCAACCCCGCAGCAGGAGCATGCGAAGACTTGGATCTAGCACACACAGTACATTGGCGCACCCACTTAATGACTTCCTTCTGCCATCCAGGCCACCAAAAACTGCGACCTACAAGTCTCTTGGTCTCAGAAATTCCTGGATGACCTGCCAACCGAGACTCATGACACTCAACAAACAAATCTCTCCTAAAGGTCCTAGGCACAAACAACCTCCCATGGGGAGTGTTAGATGGGGCATTCTCCTGAGCTTTAAGAATCTCATCCTCCAAAACGGAGTCCAAAGCAGCAATCACAACACCTTCTTGTAAAATGCTCTCCTCTTCCTCCTCAACACCGACCATGGGAGAAAAGCTGCGAGACAAAGCATCCGCTTTAACATTCTTGGTACCCGGGATGTAAGTAACGGAAAAATTAAACCGCGAGAAAAAAAGTGCCCACCTAGCCTGACGGGCATTCAAGCGCTTGGCAGCATCAAGATAGATCAGATTTTTATGATCAGTGAAAACCTGAATGGGAAATACAGCACCTTCCAAGAGGTGACGCCAGTGTTCAAATGTGAGTTTAATCGCCAGCAATTCCCGATTACCAATATCGTAATTAAGTTCAGTCTCAGAAAATTTTTTTGAAAAAAAGGCACAGGGATGTACTCCATCCTTGTTTTCCTGAGACAACACCGCACCGACCC
This sequence comes from Phyllobates terribilis, assembly GCF_046119375.1. NCBI lineage: Eukaryota > Metazoa > Chordata > Amphibia > Anura > Dendrobatidae > Phyllobates > Phyllobates terribilis. The sequence continues at coordinate 6,629,219 of NW_027362830.1, forward strand.
CCACCGAAGAAGCATCAACCTCAACCAAAAACGGCTTAGTCACATCAGGCTGCATAAGGATGGGAGCAGAGGTGAACCTCTCCTTTAGAAACACAAAAGCTTCAATCGCCTCAGAAGTCCACTGAACCGCATTAGCACCTTTCCTGGTGAGATCGGTCAGCGGTTTGACAATAATAGAAAAATTTTTTATGAATTTTCTGTAATAATTGGCGAAACCCAAAAACCTCTGTATCGATTTCAAACCAATAGGCCTAGGCCATTCCTGCACAGCTTGAACTTTAACCGGGTCCATCTCAAAACCTTCACTGGAGATAATGTAGCCCAAAAAACTAATTCTCTGTACAGCGAACTCACATTTCTCCAGCTTAGCAAAAAGCGAATTGTCCATTAATAACTGTAATACCTCACGTACGCTCCGCCAATGAGACTCCAGATCAGGCGAATAAATCAGAATGTCATCCAAATACACAACCACATTTTTGCCGATTAAAGGTCTAAGGATGTCATTAATAAGATTCTGAAAAAATGCTGGTGCATTGGTAAGACCAAAAGGCGTAACCAGGTTCTCAAAATGACCCACAGGAGTGTTAAAAGCAGTCTTCCATTCATCACCCTCCTTCATGCGCAACAAATTGTATGCCCCCCGGAGATCAATTTTAGAGAACCACTTGGCCCCCGCTAACTGGTTAAATAAATCAGGAATCAATGGCAGTGGGTAAGGATTGCGTACAGTAATTTTATTAATCTCACGAAAGTCCAGACAAGGACGTAAACCGCCATCTTTTTTTTTTACAAAAAAAAATCCAACAGCCACAGGAGACTTGGAAGGCCTAATGTGACCGGCGGCCAAGCTTTTCTGTATGTATTCCTCCAAAGCCTTTCTCTCAGGAATAGTAAGATTAAATAAACGACTTTTAGGAAGAGTCGCTCCAGGGACAAATTCAATGGTACAATCATAGTCTCTATGGGGAGGCAAAATTTGCGATTCCTTCTCAGAAAAAACTTTCCAAAAATCCTGAATAGGTACAGGTAATTCCCCTTTATCCACAGCAGCAATGCGCCCGTTACAACACTTGTCATAACACTTAGGGCTCCACGACTTAATTTCATTGGTAGACCAATCCAGTACAGGATTGTGCAATTTTAACCAGGGTAACCCCAATATTACTGGAGAAGGCAAATTATCCAATACCACCAAATCCAAATTCTCTTGATGAATACCATTAATAGTGAGGGGAAATTCACAGACCTTATGAGTAACACTCTTCAAGGGAGAGCCATCAACAGAAACCACAGCAATAGGGGATGACAAAAGTTTAGGTTCTAATCTAAGTTTTTCCAAGAATCCCCCATCAATCACATTCAGAGTAGAACCACAATCCACAAATACCCGAAATTCAATTAATTCATCCTGAGCAGCAGTAGTGGCAGATAGGAATACACCCTTAGAATTTAAACAGGCTATACGTGCATGACTGACCATTTTTTTTTCTTTCTTCATACGAAGCACACAGTTCTTAATCAAATGACCAGAATTTCCGCAATAGAAGCACAAACCTTCAGAAAGCCTGCGGTCTTTTTCCTGAGAGCGGGGTGCCATCGCCCCAATCTCCATCGGCTCTCCATTGTCAGCACAGACCCTCTCAGGACTTGGAGCTGACATAGCAGAGGATTTGCTCTCATTAACCCTTGCACGCAGTCTCCTGTCCACCCGTATAGCTAATTGCATTGCCTCCTGCAAGTTTCCAGGTGTGGGATAAGCAATCAGTAAATCCTTAACCCTTTCACATAGCCCTGCAAGAAACAAGCTTTTCAAAGCTGAATCGTTCCACCCCACCTGGGCAGACCACCGACGGAAGTGAGAACAATATTTTTCCACATTACCTGATCCCTGCCTCAGATGTCTCAATTCAGACTCAGCAGATGAGACACGATCAGGATCATCGTACAACAAACCCAAAGCAGAAAAAAAAACTATCCACTGATCTAAAGCACGGATCACTAGGTTGGAGGGATAAGGCCCATCCCTGAGGATCTTTGCGCAAAAGTGACATTATGAACCCCATGCACTGTGATTCATCACCAGAGGATCCGGGTCTCAAACGAAAATACAATAAACAAGCATTTTTAAAAGAAAAAAAATCTTGTTGTTCACCAAAAAATAGATCAGGCAGACGTACCTTAGGTTCCACAAAATGTGCTCCAGAACAGCTACTCACGTGTTGTTGGAGCCTTACCACCTCCAGAGAGAGTCCCTGCAAGCGTTGAGCCAAATCTTGAACCGAGACCATGATGGAAAACTGGAGGTCTTTCCTTAGAGAAAATTTTTTTCTTTTTTCTTTTTGGGCTGGACTTACTGTTATGATCTGCTACAGGGACTAAGGAAAGACAGGAGATCTGTCCCTACAATAGAACTAAACTAGATCCCTACGATGTAACGGGGAACCTGATCCTGCGATCAGACCCGCTAAAGTCCTCGGCTAGTCTGTACGAAGACCTATAGATGAGAGGGAGGGATCCCTACAAGAACTAGGGACTGGGATAAGTTGGACACCTCCTAGCAGAAATAGTAGCAGTCAAAGACAAACACACAACAAAAAGCAAAGAGGTCAGAAGACCTAGCAAAACTAACAGAGAACGGCAACAGAGCACCAAGCTAGCTCAAGAGTAGTAAATACAATGAAGTCCAGCAAAGCCAGGAGGGCGGAGCCGGATTAAATAGGCAAAAATGGTCATGTGACCAGCAAACTAAAAAAAAACTAACAGGAGAGTTCTAACACCTGGGGGTTCAGGGTGCTCACCACACATCAAGATAAGTTCCCTGAGGGGTCTAGTTTCCAAAATGGGGTCACTTGTGGGGGGTTTCCACTGCTTAGGCACATCAGGGGCTCCCCTAAAGCAACATGACGTCCGCTAATTATTGAAGCAAATTTTACATTCAAAAAGTCAAATGGCGCTCCTTCCCTTCCGAACCCTGCCGTGCGTCCAAACAGTGGTTTTCCCCCACATATGGGGTATCTGTATGCTCGGGGGAAATTGCACAACAAAGTTTTTGTTCCATTTTTTCCTGTTACCCTTGCGAAAATAAAAACATTAGGGTCTAAATTTAAATTTTTGTGAAAAAAAGTTAAATGTTCATGGTTTTCTTCCACATTCCAAAAATTCCTGTGACTCACCTGAAGGGTTATTAACCCCTTCATGACCTTGGGATTTACCGTTATTTTTGTATTTTCGTTTTTCACTCCCCTTGTTCCCAGAGCCATAGCGTTTTTATTTTTTGGTCAATATGGCCTTGTGAGGGCTTATTTTTTGCAGGACGAGTTGTACTTTTAAACGCAGTTGCTAGTTTTACCATATTGTGTACTGGAAAACGGGAAAAAAATTCCAAGTTCCAATTCTACAGTTGTTTTTTTTTTTTCTTTCCACGTTCACTGGATGCTAAAACTGACCTGTCATTATTATTCTCCAGGACATTACGAGTTCGTAGACACCAAACATGTATAGGTTCTTTTCTATTTAAGTGGTGGAAAAAAAATCCAAAGTTTGCGTAAAAAAAAAAAAAAAAAAAAATGGCGCCATTTTCTGAGACTTGTAGAGTCTTCAATTTTTGGGATCTGGGGCCGGGTGAGGACTTATTTTTTGCGCGCCAGGCTGACGTTTTTATTGATACCATTTTGGGGTAGATCCGTTGTTCTGATCACTCGTTATTGCATTTTATTGCAATGTTGTGGCGATCAAAAAAAACGTAATTCTGCCATTTGGAATTTTTTTCTCGTTACGCCGTTTACCTATCAGATTAATTCTTTTTTATATTGATAGATCGGGCGATTCTGAACACGGCGGTACCAAATATGTTTATGTGGGGTTTATTTTATTTTATTTTGAATGGGGCAAAAGGGGGGTGATTTAAACTTTATTTTTTAACATTTTTTTAAATATTTTTAAAAACATTTTTTAAACTTTTTGCATGCTTCTATAGTCTCCAGAGGAGACTAGAAGCAGCAACTGCCTGATCGCCTCTGCTACATAAAGGTGATGAACAGATCCCCTCTATGTAGCAGTAATGAGGATCGACCGCTAGGTGGCGCTCATAGCGATCTTTACATGACAACCACTGGGCTCTGCAGCAGACCCAGGGTTGTCATGCCCACCCATCGGTGACCCGCGATCACGTGACGGGGTCACCGATGGGCGGGGTAAGTGACGCGCTTCCGGCGCAGCGCTGTTAAGTTCTGCTGTCAGAGATTGACAGCAGCATTTAACATGTAAACAGACGCGGGTGGATCATGATTTTCAACATTTTCTTCACATTTCCGATTTTTTTCACCAAGTAACGCATGTCATATCAAATACATTTTACCACTATTATGAAGTACAAGATGTCACAAAAAAACAGTCTCAGAATCAGCGGGATCCTTCAAAGCTTTTCCGAGTTATAACCTCAAAGTGACAGTGGTCAGAATTGTGAAAATTGGCCCGGTCATTAACGTGCAAACCACCCTCGGGGGTAAAGGGATTAAGGGAACTTCACAGACTCTCCCAGCTATAGGTGATGCATCAAGTTTATAGAACACATAAATTGCTATTTGATCGTGGGCTTAGACCACATTCACTGTGCTAGATGTAAGACAAACTCAGCAGACTTATTACATATGCTTTGCTCTTGTTTTAACTTGGAATCCTTTTGGAAGGGCGTACAAGACACTATAAACAGAATGTACTTAGCACAAATAGACGTCACTCCTTTGGTATGCATATTGGGTTTATTAAAGATTTAGTTATTGATGAACATGGTAAATCTGCTGTTTCTCAAATGTTATATATGGCCAAGAAATTAATAGCTCAACATTGGATAACCGACCAGACCCCCACAATCCCAGAATCCATAAACAAGATTAACTTTCTCCTAAACTTGGAAAGAAATATCTCAAGAGAAATGCTATCACTAAATTTGAAAATCGATGGGCCTTTTGGATTGATAGATCCGGTTGTGCTTCGCGAGAACTGCAAAGATAATGTCTAGGTCTCTTTTAAGCTTCTAAATCCTATACTATAGAATTCCTGAAGGTATACATGTGATATCGATGTTATTTGTACTATATTAGCAAATGACGAAATACATTATACATTCTGACAAATGGTACAGTTGGGCTCAAAAGTTTACATACCCCGGCTGAATTTTTGCTTTCTTTGCCTTGTTTCAGAGAATATGAATGATAACAAAAAAACTTTTTCTCCACCCATGGTTATTGATTGGGTGAAGCCATTTATTGTCAAACTACTGTGTTTCCTCTTTTTAAATCATAATGACAACCAAAAACATCCAAATGCCCCTCATCAAAAATCTACATACCCCAGTTCATAATACGGTGTATTGCACCCTCTAGCATCAATGACAGCTTGAAGACTTTTGTGGTAGTTGTGGATGAAGTTCTTTATTTTCTCAGATGGTAAAGCTGCCCATTCTTCTTGGCAAAAAGCCTCCAGTTCCTGTAAATTCCTGGGCTGTCTAGCATGAACTGCATGCTTGAGATCTCCCCAGAATGGCTCAATGACAATGAGGTCAGGAGACTGAGATGGCCACTACAGAACCTTCACTTTGTTCTGCTGTAGCCAATGACAGGTCAACTTGGCCTTGTGGTTTGGATCGTTGTCATTTTGGAACGTCCAAGTACGTCCCATGTGCAGCTTCCGGGCTGATGAGTGCAAATTTGCCTCCAGTATTTGCTGATAACGTGCTGCATTCATCTTTCCTTCAACCTTTACCAAGTTTCCTGTGCCTTTGTAGCTCACACATCCCCTAAACATCAGCGATCCACCTCCGAGCTTTACTGTAGGATTGGTGTTCCTTTCATCATAGGCCTTGTTGACCTATCTCCAAATGTAACGTTTATGCTTGTGGCCAAAAAGTTCAATTTTGGTCTAATCACTCCAAATTACCTTGTTCCAGAAGTTTTGAGGCTTGTCTCTGTGATGTTTGGCGTATTGTAGGCGAGATACTTTGTGGCATTTGCACAGTAATGGCTTTCATCTGGCGACTCGACCATGCAGCCCATTTTTCTTCAAGTGCCTCCTTATTGTGCATCTTGAAACAGCCACTCCGCTAGTTTTCAGAGAGTCCTGAATTTCAGCTGATGTTATTTGTGGGTTTTTGTTTGCATCCCAAACAATTTTCCTGGCAGTTGTGGCCAAAATTATTGTTGGTCTACCTGACCGTGGTTTGGTTTTTACAGAGCCCCTGATTTTCCATTTGTTAATCATAGTTTGAACGCTGCTGACTGGCATTATCAATTCCTTGGATATCTTTTTGTATCCCTTTCCTCTGTTATACAGTTCAACTACCTTTTCCCGTAGATCCACTGACAATTCTTTTGCTTTCCTCATGACTCACAATCCAGAAACGTCACTGGCTGGATGAAAGATGCAAGAGTCTGTCTGGATCCCAGAAACTCACTCAGCTTTTATACACACACACTGATTACAAGCAAACAGGTCACAGGTGAGGATGTTACCTTTAGTAGCCATTCAAACCCATTTGTGTCAAATTCTGTGCATGTTATCAGGCCAAAATCACCAGGGTATGTGAACTTTTGATCAGGGTCATTTGGATGTTTTTTGTTGTCATTAAGATTTAAAAAGAGAAAACACAGTAGTTTGACAACAAATGACTTCACCCAACCAATAACCATGAGTGGAGAAAAAGGTTTCTTGTTATCATTCATATTCTCTGAAACAAGGCCAAGAAAGGAAAAATTCTGCCGGGGTATGTAAACTTTTGAGCACAACTAGAGGTCATTCCGGCCTCCCTATCCTTTACTGAACCGTGAATCTACTTTACTGATTATGTTGCACTTTAATATATCTTGTTGTATTTTGTTGGGGCGGGAGGGATTTGGGACTTGTGGGGATACTTTTGTGTATTGTAATATGTATATACAAAAACTTACAATTAAAAACATCATAACTCAGAGGCGGCAGATCTATCTTATGTGTATTGGGACTACCGGGAAATTAGGGAATTTTGGGAACCAGTTAACACATTTGTTGCTGAGAGGCTGAATATTGTTTTGTCATTTCATTTTTTTTTTATAGGAGTCAGGATGGATTTTCCTACTAAGGATCTAATTACTTCACAGTTATTATCTGCAAGGGGTTTAATTTTTAAGAACTGGATAACTTAGAAAAATATAATTTTCTAACAACAGCTTAGGCAATAAATGAATAGCTGGAATAAGTAGGAGCAAAGAATTTAAGAAATATGGGCAAGAATTATTGATTGAAGGGTTTTCTCTTCTTTTCTCTTCTCTGAATGGGGGGGGGGGTGTCAGGGAAGTGTTTAAATAGAAAAAGAAAGGAGAAAATATATAATTGTATTATATTTCTTGTGTTTTTGTGACTATAGTTTATATTTGAGCATATAAATAAAAAGGACTTGGACTGGGGTCTCGTCATAAAAGCAAGGCCCACCATACGGATTATATTTTTCTTCACATGATTGTCTATGTTGTCAGCAAATTTTACGTATGCTGTCATTTTGCTTTGCAGTTCAGGGATCTGTGAAGGTAAGGGTCAGCGTCTACTAATCCCAGGTAGTAGGGTGCATTCTCCGGGCTGTAAGCTCTGGCCGAAACATGTCTCACTCCAACAGAAGGACTGTCAACGCTCAAAGTAATGGGGACAGTTTTGGTTTAGCAAGAGAAGGGTGACTGATTGACTGTGATATGACCGGACTACACCGAAGATAAGATAGCCACATCTAGTGACTGAGAAGAATCTGTGACTTCTCTGCATATAGTGGTTACTACTCACCTGGGTAGTCATATGTAGGAATCTCCTCCTTACACCGCTCATCACCCCTCACATATGTCTCTGTAGTATTAATATGGGTCAGATCTTCACCCTGAAACAAATATTGTAAAAGTCACAGACAGATGGAGAAGTCTCATCTATGATCAGCTCTAATCCTGCCATCTCCACCGGTCTCATTACACAAGTATAAACCATATAATCCTGGTGGATAAAAGAAGACTGAGCACAAGACCTACACAGCCATCTACACATCATAGGGGAGATCTCATGACACCTTCTCTCCATCTACCTGATGATCCTGAGGAACATTGGGATCTTCTTGTTTACAGTCCTGTGGAAGAAGAGGACGGGGACATCTCTCTGGTGTTGTCCTCTTACTGGATAGATCTGGGGGAAACACATACAGGGACTGAATTCATTCTTTACATACAGATAAATATAGGCCGTGTGTATTTAATCCTATTACCTGGTGATGTGAGGGGCTGGGGAACCTCCATCATGACGTCCTTGTACAGATCTTTGTGTCCTTCTAAATACTCCCACTCCACCATGGAGAAATAGACGGCGACATCCTGACACCTTATAGGAACCTGACACATACAATGATACCATCATCACCCCGATCCCTCCATAGCGTTACTGTATAATGTCCCAGCATTCCCAGCAGTGTCACCTCTCCAGTCAGCAGCTCAATCATCTTGTAGGCGAGTTCTAGGATCTTCTGGTCATTGATGTCCTCATGTATCAGGGGGTGAGGTGGAGGCCCCGTGATTGGGCTCAGGGGTCTTCCCCATCCCTGAGACACAGGGTCCTGACAGCGCTCCCTAGAGGTCTTCTTCACTACTGTGTAATCCTGGTTATGGAGAAACACATTAATAAACCTCAGTACAGACATTTCCAGAGTCCTCACCTCTCCAGTTCTGTCCATCTGTTATTCCCATAGATAAGAATGATGTAATGTGACGTCATCAGAATCTCTCACCTCTCCAGTAAGCCGGAAGAGGATCTCTAGGGTGAGGTGTAATATTTTTTCTGCCATCTTGTATCTGTCCATATCCATCTTTGTTGGGTAAATCAGTAAAATTCCCTTTTGTAGAAGATATCCACTGAGAGGATCTGATATTGTAGAGACCTGAATGAGAAAAAGATAAAAATGTAACATCATAAAGAATTCAGTGGAATAATACAATTACTGGAGATATGAGATTTATTACTTTACAGTATTTAATTTTCTTCTTTACAACTAGTAATAAAACCTATATATTTTAGGCCACAGACAACAAGCAGTTTCTTCCTCGGAGTCGGCAGCTGAATACGTTTCTTATAGACTCATCTTCCATAACGCTAATTCTCATCTCATTTACCGACACTGGAATCGGCATTAGCAATACTGCAGGAGATATTCATTACACATGACATGAGAAATAACTACTTCATGATGAGGACGACATCTTCATCTTCTAATACGGCTCTATAAACATATTTGGCCAGAGTCCGTCACTGACTACATCATCACCGACTGTCTATATGAATGTTTCCCATCTTCCCCAAACTGTAATCTTCTATTATCATGTCTGATGAACACACAGAAGTTTGAGGCTTTTATAAAACTTTCTTGTTTGCACAAATACCACGGACATAAATTATTTGATACCAAAGTCTACATGTACAGTATTTTATGGGGTTTATTTCTGGCCTTAGGTTTTCCTATATTACAAGAAAAACACCAGAAAAAAAGCAGATATTAAAATGTTTCAAAAGAAAATTGGCACCAACAATTCTTGTAAAATGAAAAAAACATGAAAAAGCATAATCCTGGACTCTGATCTCTCATTCAAACCACATATCCAAGCCCTTTCCACTTCCTGCTGACTCCAACTCAAAAAAATCTCCCAGATCCGCACATTCCTCAACCAAGAATCTGCAAAAACACTAGTGCACGCCCTCATCATTTCCCGCCTGGACTACTGCAACCTCCTGCTCTGTGGCCTCCCATCTAACACTCTCCCAGCCCTCCAATCTATCCTATACTCTGCTGCTCGACTAATCCACCTGTCCCCCCGCTATTCCCCGGCCTCTCCTCTCTGTCAATCCCTTCATTGGCTCTCCATCACGCAGAGACTCCAGTTCAAAACCCTAACCATGGCATACAAAGCCATCCACAACCTGTCTCCTCTATACATCTGTGACCTAGTCTCCTGGTACTCACCTGCACCCAACCAAGAATCCTCACAAGATCTTCTCTACTCCCCTCTTTCCACAATTGCATAGAAGATTTCTCCCGTGCATTCCCCCCTACTCTGGAACACTCTACCCCAACACATCAGACTCTCGCCTACCGTGGAAACCTTCAAAAGGAACCTGAAGACCCACCTCTTCCGACAAGCCTACAACCTGCTGTAACCATCGCTCCACCATAATGATGCACAAACAGCTCTACTCTCACCTACTGTATCCTGACCCATCCCTTGTAGATTGCGAGCCCTCGCGGGCAGGGTCCTCGCTCCTCCTGTACCATTTTCTGACTTGTATTGTTCAAGATTATTCTAATTGTTTTTGCTATGTATACCCCCCTTTTTCACATGTAAAGCGCCATGGAATAAATGGCGATATAATAATAAATAATAATAACACACATTTGGTTATTTTTTAACACATTAAACATTTGTTGTTTTTTTTTAAATAACTCTTTTGGCCCCAGAACATAGATGTGCACCACAGGGATGGCACAGGTGCAGCCGCAACAAAAACACTGGCAGCTTAACCACTTGCTGCTGTCAAAAACAAACATGGCATCTAAGAAGGTTTGAGAAAGTTCAGCTGAATTCCCCTCATCCCCCAAGTACTCGATAGTATGGGGCTGCCTAGTAGCTATGATACTTAAATGCCTATTAATGGTGTCTGAGCCTGCAATCCATGAAAGTCTATTAGGCCAGGCCAGAGGCAGCGTAAAATAATTTACTTTTTAACGCCCCCATACACTTTAGACTAAAGTTACATGAAAGCACTGATTTCGGGGGGTTTGGTCGACTATATAATGAATTTAGGGGCCTCCCAACAGATGATGTCAGAGCAGAGAAGGATCTGGCATCCTGAATTTCAGAGGTTAATCCGTTTGTTCTTCCTGTAGATAATCGTCCGCTAGAGGAGTCTGGAGGCGACTCTCGCATAAAGACCACAGAAAAGCTGGAATATGTGTGCGTATGGGGGGTGTCGGGAGAGATAGCCCTCTGCCAAATAACGGTTTTGCCATCCCTTATCTCATGTGTATGGGGCCATTAGCATTACACTAACAGGCAGTGATAATACACGGCACTACAGTAGTACAGTGCATCACCTTAGCAATCAGAGGCTTGTATGGTGTATGATCGCACTGAGGAGAGTTGCTTAAAAAAGTTAATATGAAATAAAAATATCAGTTTTACCAGCAAGAATTTGTCACTATAGGGAAAACACATTCACTGCACAATGTTAGTTAAGTCACATCCATAACTTTATTATACTCTATTATCCTATACACAATGGCGTAGATAGAAATCACAGGTCCCACAGCAATAGCTGTAATTGATCCCCAACCTCAAACAGAAAATATATATACAGTACAGACCAAAAGTTTGGACACACCTTCTCATATAAAGATTTTTCTGTATTTTCATGACTTTGAAAATTGTACATTCACACTGAAGTCATCAAAACTATGAATTAACACATGTGGAATTATATACTTAAAAAAGTGTGAAACAGAAAATATGTCTTATATTCTAGGTTCTTCAAAGTAGCCACCTTTTGCTTTGATGGCTGCTTTGCACACTCTTGGCATTCTCTTGATGAGCTTCAAGAGGTAGTCACCGGAAATGGTTTTCACTTCACAGGTGTGCCCTGTCAGGTTTAATAAGTGAGATTTCTTGCCTTATAAATGGGGTTGAGACCATCAGTTGTGTTGTGCAGAAGTCAGATGGATACACAGCTGATAGTCCTACTGAATAGACTGTTAGAATTCGTATTATGGCAAGAAAAAAGCAGCTAAGTAAAGAAAAACGAGTGGCCATCATTACTTTAAGAAATGAAGGTGAGTCAGTGCGAAAAATTGTGAAAACTTTGAAAGTGTCCCCAAGTGCAGTTTCAAAAACCATCAAGCGCTACAAAGAAACTGGCTCACATGAGGACCGTCCCAGGAAAGGAAGACCAAGAGTCACCTCTGCTTCTGAGGATAAATTTATCCTAGTCACCAGCCTCAGAAATCGCAGGTTAACAGCAGCTCAGATTAAATACCAGGTCAATGCCACACAGTTCTAGCAGCAGACATCTCTACAACAACTGAGGAGACTTTGTGCAGCAGGCCTTCATGGTAAAATAGCTGCTAGGAAACCACTGATAAGGTCAGGCAACAAGCAGAAGAGACTTGTTTGGGCTAAAGATCACAAGGAATGGACATTAGACCAGGGGAAATCTGTGCTTTGGTCTGATGAGTCAACATTTGAGATCTTTGGTTCCAACCACCTTGTCTTTGTGCGCAGAAAAGATGAACGGATGGACTCTATATGCCTGGTTCCCACCGTGAAGCATGGAGGAGGAGGTGTGATGGTGTGGGGGTGCTTTTCTGGTGACACTTTTGGGGATTTATTCAAAATTGAAGGCATACTGAACCAGCATGGCTACCACCGCATCTTGCAGCAGCAAGCTATTCCATCCGGTTTGCGTTTAGTTGGACCATCATTTATTTTTCAACAGGACAATGACCCCAAACACACCTCCAGGCTGTGTAAGGGCTATTTGACCAAGAAGGAGAGTGATAGGGTGCTACGCCGGATGACCTGGCCTACACAGTCACCAGACCTGAACCCAATCGAGATGGTTTGTTGTGAGCTGGACTGCAGAGTGAAGGCAAAAGGGCCAACAAGTGCTAAGCATCTCTGGGAACTCCTTCAAGATTGTTGGAAGACCATTTCTGGTGACTACCTCTTGAAGCTCATCAAGAGAATGCCAAGAGTGTGCAAAGCAGTCATCAAAGCAAAAGGTGGCTACTTTGAAGAACCTAGAATATAAGACATATTTTCAGTTGTTTCACACTTTTTTGTTAAGTATATAATTCCACATGTGTTAATTCACAGTTTTGATGCCTTCAGTGTGAATGTACAATTTTCATAGTCATGAAAATGCAGAAAAATCTTTAAATGAGAAGGTGTGTCCAAACTTTTGGTCTGTACTGTATATATAAATGTATTTGGAAGAGTCTTATCTCCTGACTCTGCAGATCGCATGCTACCATTGTACTTGGCAGACCCGGACCAGATGGTATGGAGATGAATGAGGGAGACAAAAGTCCAAAAGTAAACTTTTCTTTACTTAACAAGATCTTGATGAGAAGTATATACATCAGATAGTAGGCCCAACACTGTGTGAGAGATGCCAGTATCGTGGGAACATTATACTGTGTGGGGAACAAGAAGGGGGCATTGTACTATGAGAACAATAAATGTTTCATAGTGGCATAGATTGAAATCACAGGGCCCACAGCAATAGCTGTAATTGGGCCTCTCAACCTCAAAAGGAAAAAAATATCTAGGCATGTTTGGAAGGAGTCATATCTCCCGACTCTGCAGACCGCATGCTGCTATTCTACTCGGCAGGCTCGGACCAGATGGTATGGAGATGAATGAGGGAGACCAAAATCCAAAAAATAAACTTTTCTTTACTTAATAAGAACTTAATGAGAAGTATATACATCAGACACAACACTTTATGAATTCTTCTGCATTCATGCAGAGTCACGAGCTTTCTGGGTACATGTAGCAGTACATAAGTTTTATTACAAGCTACAACAGTCCAGTAAACCATTATGGGAAGGTCCATTATCCCCTGTGGTGACCATATGGGTCGAGATGTGTCGCTACGGCCCCTCAGAGGTACTGCCACCTTTCGGTTGATTCGTGAGGACTAGTGTTGAGCCACCCCCGTAGTGTTCGAGTTCGGTTCGGTTCGTCGAACACCCGTGTGTTCGCCGAACTGTTCGTCGAACTGTTCGTCGAACACCTTCGAACACCGTTAAAACCAATGGCAGGCAAACAAAAACACATAGAAACACATAGAAAACACCTTCAAAGGTGTCCAAAAGCTGACAAACTGCTCAGAAGACACAACTAACACATGGAAAAGTGACAAGTACATATAGTCATGCGAAAATAAAAGAGGTGGAGGAGTAAAAGGAGGGGGAGACACAGATATAGGCATGTCATGCCCTTCTAAAATCCAAAAAGTGAGAAGCCGACACGGCCAGTCCGCTCCTGCCCGTGCCACCTCCGTGTCGCCGGGTTTGTGCCAGAGCCGCGGTGAACCCTGATGGCCAGCCCCCCTCTCCCAATACTGGTGCCTGTCCGCTGGTGGGTCGAGCGAGCCCCCCTGTGGTGGAGGCAGCTCTAAGCTTTTTAATTTAAATTGTCTCTCTAATTTGAATGAATACACTTTAAATCCATTTACAAGGATCTATTGGAGGGCAAGTCTCATGCCAGCAGCCGCGTAATTCCAGCTCCAGTAGCGTCCACTAAAGCTGCTGCAGTTAAAAAGCTTTTATAAGGATCGAGCTCGGCTGTCCACCGCAAGGCATCCTACTGCCAGTCCCAACCCCTATGCCTTGGGGTGCCTCCTGATGCTCTTCACTGAGTATCCCATGGTCCCGAAGCATTTCCTTTGAAAAAATTAAGTGTCTAAACTACAGGTGGTGTAGCTTGCTTAACAGCCGGGATAATCCGCTGACTAGCAGACACTGCTACTAGGCACAAAGTATTTCCTGGGCTAGATGCAGTTAAAAATTTGTAATTAGATACTCTCGTTGGATGCTGAGAAAGCATTCCATAGAGTCTCCTGGCACGCCATATATGATTCTCTTAAAAAGCTTGGGGTAGGGGTCTAGGGGACCCTTTTATAGCCAAAATCACGGCCCTGTATCGCAATACGTCACCTAGGCTGAAGATAAATGGAACTGTAGCACCCTGAGGGCTCGGTTGCTACAAACGTATTGCACCTCACCCAGAGGTGTGATATCTCACTCTCAGGTAAGGATGGAGTGTGGATCAGGACCCGACACCTGCATGCATTACACCACATTGCCGTGGGGCAGGGCGACCAATATGCCCCTGAGATGGGCACGACAGTCCCTGTCCCTGGCTGGAGTGGGGGGAGGGAACACTGAGGAAGGGGAACCCTGTAGTGCAGGAGCAGGGAGGAAGCAGTTCCTGGGTGCATTGAGAAGGGAGTATAAAAGGTGGGCACCATCTTAGTTCAGTGCAGAGAAGTCTGAGCAGAAGTGGCAGGGAGCAGGGGCTCTGCATGAGCTCTGCTCCGGAGGCGGGCCTAGTAACAGAGGCCCAGGCCTGGAAGAGGGAGAAGGAAGGAAGAGGAGCGGAGAAGGCTCCAGGAACGAGGAATGAAGGGATCCCAGGGGTGCGGACGGGCGAGTCGCCACCGCACGCCCGAATCCACCTGCGTGGAGGGGTCAGGCCAAAGGGGGAGACCGGTCCCCGAACTAGTGGAGGCAGGAAACGACCCTCAGCTAGAAACCGGAGGCTCTGACATTTTATGTGGCGCAGCCCCTCGCTACACCCGCTAGGAAGGCACCACATAGGGTCAGGGAAACTGGCGCCAAGTTTACCAAGAGGAGGCCCGAGGCAGCCGGACAGAAGTGTTGGTAAGAAAGGCCAGACAAAGGACACACAAAGGGGGTCCTGTGAAGTGCTCCAAAGTTATCTGGGAGTTGTCTGAGCCCCTCACCTGGTGAGCACAGTACGACGTGGGCAGCCGTTACCTGCAGACGTGGTCTGGATAATAAGAACTGTGAGTAAAGGCCCTGGACTGCATCACTGACTCCGTGTCGTTACTGCTGCTGCCCTGCACCATCACCCCCATCCTCCGCATACACTGCCCTGAGGCTATACTCCTCCCGTGGGGAGTTATGCTACGCTCTGCTGCACCCACAACACCAGCCTCAGCGGTCTGCCCTGTAGCGGCGGTTCACTCTGACCGCAATCCACGGGTGGCGTAGTCGGACATTTAAACATCAAAACCACATAAATAGTTCCGCCACTGGTTTGACCGCCCTGAGCCACGGAACCGGGTCGCCGCCACGAAGACTACAACCACCAGCATCCACCTAAAAGGGTCCGGCTCCGGGTGTCCCAAGGCCCAGGGGGTGCGTCAGAACATTTTCATCACCTTTCACAATCACCAATGGGACAAGGCAGGGATGTCCTCTGTCCACTCTCTTATACATCCTAGTGACGGAGCACCTGCTCTCATCAATTCGCCATAACCCCAATATTAGGTGGATTGAGGTGGGAGGCACCGAGTACAAGTGCTCTCTATTTGCTGATGATGTCCTAGTATATATCACTCAATCACATATATCCATCCATGCTGTTATGGCTGAAATAGATCACTTTGTTACATGGTAAAATTTTAAAATCAATGCAGCAAAGTCTGAGGCCCTCGATGTTTCCCTCCCCAAATCCATATAGGATTCCATCCAGTCCAACTTTCCCTTTGCCTGGCCCTCACAGGGTATCAAATACTTAGGAATTCCTATTCATAGAGACCTCTCCCATCTATGTTATCTTAATTTTGGGCCCTTTATTGAACAATTCCATACAGACCACGGTTGGCAAGTTAGAACTGTAAGATTCACTACGTGAACCGCTGGTGTTTTGTGGAAAAGCACATGTACACCGCGTTCCAAATTATTATGCAAAAAGTGTTTAGGAGTGATAAGGGAAGAATTTGTTTGTTTGTCAGTTAAACTCATTGATGGTGATGTGTGTCAGGGCTCTTTATAACACTGTAAGCAATTGCAGACACCTGTGCTAATTAGTTTGGCAGGTGTGTCCAATGAAAGGCAAGACTACTTAAGAAGGCTCTCTCACATTATTAAGCAGCCTACATTTTCTGCCAAAATGGGAAAGAAAAAGGATGTGTCGGCTGCTGAGAAGCAACAAATTGTGTTTAGGTCAAGGCATGACTACAATCAACATTGTGCGATGATCAGGATGAAGTGTCTTGGCAATCAAGAAGTATGTAGCTGATTCACAGTACACACGTGTGCGTGCTGATAAGGGCAAATTGAGGACTCTTTCCTACAGGCAATTACGTCAGGTTGAAAGAGCAGCGGCAAAAAAGCCTTGTCATAGCAGCAGACAAGTTTTTGAAGCTGCTTGTGCCTCCAACGTCCCCCGAACAACAAGATGCAGGGTCCTTCAGAGGTTTGCAGCTGTGCATGCGCCATCCTGTCGACCTCCTCTATCCACTTCACACAAGCAGAAACGGCTCCAGTGGGCCAAACATTACATGAAGACTGATTTCAAAACTGTTTTGTTCACGGATGAGTGCCGTGCAGCGCTCGATGGTCCAGATGGATGGAGTGGAGGATGGCTGGTTGATGGACACCCCACGCAAACACGGCTACAGCGCCAACAAGGAGGAGGTGGAGTAATGTTTTGGGCTGGAATCATGGGGAGAGAGATTGTCGGCCCCTTTAGGATCCCTGAAGGCGCTAAAGATGAACTCCATAATGTATGTGGATTTTCTCAAACAGCACTTCCTGCCATGGTTCAAGAAGAAGAACCGTGTATTTCACAGCAAGATCATTTTTCTACATGATAATGCACCATCTCATGCTGCACATAAAACATCTGCATCTCTGGCTGATATGGGCATAAAAGGGGACAAACTTATGGTGTGACCCCCATGCTCCCCTGACCTCTACCCCATTCAGAACCTTTGGAGCATCATTAAAAGGAGTGTCTATGATGGCGGGAGGCAGTTCACATCTAAGCAACAGCTCTGGGAGGGTATTCTGTCCTCATGCAAAACAATTGAAGCAGAAACCATCCAAAACCTGACAAATTCAATGGACGAGAGAGTTCAGAAGCTCCTTTCGAACAAGGGGTCCTATGTGAAAATGTAACATCACCTAGAATAAAGTTTTGAGTTGAAAACTGTTTGATTTCAGTTTCTAACAACCTGCTAATGCTTATAATTTCAAAAATGACCATTTTTTTGGTCTTTACTAAAATGAAAAGGTTGATCGAAAAGTTTGGGGGATCTAAGAGTGTGGCAACCCAGTAGTCATGATTACTTCGAATTCTGACAATATGAGGGTCATGCTGCAGGTAGTGCAGCAAGACGGCACTTATGTGTCTTGCGCATCTCGGAGCCCCAAAATTATTTTCCGGGCTAGATGCAGCTAAAAATTATTTTTAATTTTAAATCTGGTGGAGCTTATTATAGATGGCCTAATAGGATCAGTGCTGCACACTGCTACAAAGCCCAAATTATTTTCCAGTCAAGATACAGATAAACATGATTAGTAATTTGAAAGCTTAAAACGTTTGGTAGGGTGATTTTAACCAATCATCAAGCTTTTACTCTCCCCAGGATGACACAGGGGTAGAAAAGTCGTTTCGGATCCATGATTTGTTCATCTTTATGAACGTGAGTCTGTCTACATTATCAGTGGAGAGCCGCGTGCGCTTATCTGTCAGCACACCACCAGCAGCGCTGAACACACGTTCAGACAGAACGCTGGCTGCGGGGCATGACAAGATCTCCAAGGCGTAAGTGGCTAGCTCCGGCCATTTATCCAGATTGGAAGCCCAAAAAGAGCAAGGGTCCAGTGACACAGTCGTGGCTTCAATGTTTACTTGGAGATACTCCTGTACCATCGTCTCTAGGCGTTGACTATGTGTCAGACTTCTTGTCTCCTGTGGCCTTGCAAAGGATGGGCTAAAAAAGTGGTGAAATGATTCCGCAAAATTGATGTTACCAGCAGATACTGTGGTTCTGTTACGGTTTGAGTGCTGAACACTTGACGGTCCCACGGTTGGCAAGTTGGAACTGTGAGATTCACTACGTGCACCACTGGTATTTTGTGGAAAAGCACATGTAAGATTCTGAAACAGTCTCTGCTGATACTCCTGCATGCGTGCATCCCTTTCTATGGCAGGAATAATTTCTGCAAATTTACTTTTGTACCGGGGATCTAACAGTGTGGCAACCCAGTAGTCAGGATTACTTCTAATTCTCACAATTCGAGGGTCATGTTGCAGGTAGTGCAGCAAGAAGGCACTCATGTGTGTTGCGCATCCAGGAGCACCAAGTCCCTATTGTGTTGGTGGCGAGGTAACAATCATGCTTCCTTCCTCTGTCCTCTCCCCCCAACCTCGCACAACAGAAATGTGATCAAGGTCTCCCTCATCTGATGAGTCTTCCATCAGTTCGTCCTCCACTTCTTCCTGGGCTCCTGCACCTTCCTCACTAGTTTGGCTGCTACCATGCGCCCTGGTAAAACCATCTCCCCCACCCTCACATGCCTGCCGCCTTGGTGCTGCCGACCTTCTGGACCTTGCAGATGTTAGCCCTTCCGCATACAACTCCTCCTCCTCTACTTCCTCCACCTCCTCTTGTGCCACCACCTGACTCCGAATTCTGTTTAACATGTGCTCCAGCATGTAAATCACCGGAATAGTCATGCTGATAATGGCATCGTCAGCACTAAACATCTTCGTCGCCATTTCAAAACTGTGCAGAAGGGTGCATAGGTCCCTGATCTGAGACCACTCCTCCAGCGTGATTTGCCCCACCTCTGAATCTCGTTGGCCCAGGCTATACGTCAGAACGTATTGCACTAGGGCTTGTCGGTGCTGCCACAGTCGCTGCAACATGTGCAGAGTTGAATTCCACCGGGTAGGCACATCGCATTTTAGCCGGTGAAGTGGCAGGCCCAACGACTTCTGTAGAGATGTAAGTCGCTGAGCTGCGGGATGCGAACGGCGGAAGTGAGCACACAGCGACCGTGCCCTCTGCAGAAGGCCATCTAGTCTGGGATAGTGGGCTAAAAATTGCTGGACAACCAGGTTCAACACGTGAGCCATACAAGGCACGTGTGTGACATTGCCCCGGCGAAGGGCCGCACCCAGGTTTGCAGCATTGTCGCACACGGCCTTCCCTGGTTTCAGGTCCAGTGGAGACAACCATTCATGAAATTGGTTCTCCAGAGCTGACCACAACTCCTCAGCTGTGTGACTCACATTTCCCAGACATTTCAATGTAAAAACCGCCTGATGACGTTGAGCCCTACTGCCAGCATAGTAAGGAGGTGTGCAGGATCCCTTCTGCGCAGTTAGAAAGCTTGTGGCATGACCAGACAGGCTTTGGGTGCAGGTGGAAGACCGAGAGGAGGTTGAGGAGGCAGAAGCAGTGGAGGAACTTTGACATAAAGAGGATTGACGCACAACTCGTGGGGACGGCAAGACTTGGACAGCAGCCCCTTGTCCTGCTGTCACCATAGTTACCCAGTGCCCAGTCAGCGACATGTAACGCCCCTGTCCATGCCTACTCGTCCAAGTGTCTGTGGTGAAATGCACCCTGTCACACACAGAGTTTCTCAAAGAAGCGGTGATGTTGTGTGCGACATGCTGGTGGAGCGCAGGCACACCTTTCTTTGAGAAGTAGTGCCGACTGGGCATCTGGTACTGGGGCACTGCGACGGACATAAGGTCTCGAAAATCCTCTGTGTCCACCAGGCGGAAAGGCAGCATTTCTGTAGCCAAGAGCTTGCAGATGGTGAAATTCAACCTCTTAGCTTTCTCATGGCTAGGAGGAAATGGTCTTTTACTTGTCCACATCTGAGGGACCGAGGGCTGGCTATTGTGCTTAGACGGGGTTGATAAGGGTGTCCCCGGCAAACTGCCGGTCTGTGAGGAAGATGCAGGCGGACATGTTAGGTTGCCTTGATCCAAAGGTGGTGCTATCGATGTCGGACAGCGCTCAACACCAGCTGGTGTTACCACCTCCAAAGAAAATGATGACCTGCCAATCACGCTGGCTGTTGCGGGTAAAGA
The DNA here is from genome assembly GCF_046119375.1 of Phyllobates terribilis. Taxonomy (NCBI): domain Eukaryota; kingdom Metazoa; phylum Chordata; class Amphibia; order Anura; family Dendrobatidae; genus Phyllobates; species Phyllobates terribilis. The sequence goes on from NW_027362830.1 coordinate 6,649,915, forward strand.
GGTGGCAGGTCTGCGCCCCAAAACAGGTGTGACTGCTGTCCCCCCAGTCACAGAGGATGAAGAGGCCGCGGATGCACAAGATATGGCAGACGGTGGTTGGCCCGGCCGGCTAGGCCGCATTGTAGCACACTGAGCTTCCCACTGCAACTTATGCTTCATGTCCATGTGCCGGTTCATGCATGAAGTACTCAAACTATGTATTTTTTGGCCTCTACTTAGCTTTTGCTGACAAATGTTACAGATAACATGAGTTGGGTCATCTTTATCGATCTGAAAAAATGCCCAGGCTATGCAAGGCTTAGCACCCATGCGACCTGAAGAGCCACCACGACTTGTGGTGAGAGGCAGAGTTGTGTTTGAGGATGCAGTTGTTGACGTGCTTCCAGTACTACGTCTCTGTCCAGGAAGGCGCAACCTGACCTCGTCGTCACTAGCATCTTCCTCCACCTCCTCTGCTGACCTCATCTCTTGGCTGACTGTGGGTTGACAGTAAGTGGGATCTCCGACCTCATCATCATCACCCTGTGCGTTATCACACCCGTCGTCCTCAGAGCCAACCTGTTCCTGCCCTGACAAAAAACTAAAGTTGTCGCTCCAATCAGGTATTTGAGTCTTATCATCGTCTTCCTCATTGTCTCCACCAACAGGAGTTACAGTTTGGGAATGAGGGTCTACATTATGGTCAGAACCTTCTGCGTCTGGTCCTGGATCCGACTCATAAAGATTCTGGGCATCAGTGCAGATCATTTCCTCGTCTGGATTCACAGAAGCGCTGGAGTCGACCTCTGATTCCCAGGCTATAATATGAGTAAACAGCTCTGCAGACTCAGCCATCTGTTCTACCTCATACTCAGATGGGCAGCTGGAGATTTGGGAGCTGTGAGGAAGCAAGTGCGATTTGGGTGACACCTTTGAGGACTGGAGTATTTGTGATGTTGAAGTTGATGTGGAGGAGAGCCCACTTAAAGGAGCACTTGATATCTGTTGAAGCACCTGCTGTTTTTGTGCCTCATCTGGAATTTGTAGCGATTGGCGTGGCCGTAAGAAAGGGATCTTATCACATTGTCCGCTAAAAGAAGTAGACATTTTAGTTTGGCTGGAAGATGGTCTTTCTTCTGCAGATGTTACTGTTGCTTTAACACCTACCCCACGGACACAACCTTTTTTCCCCTTCCCAACACGCCTATTCCCCTTTCCACCAGCAGCAGGCCTTTTTCCACTCATTTTGGTGGTTAACTAATTCACAACTCTGGAGTTGTTTGCACAAAAAAACAATGGATGGTAACCGAGCAGAGCTGAGTGGCCAAACTGTGGTATTAGGCCAAAACTATTGGCTGGGTTAGATGCAGAAAAAAATTATTTTGAATTTGCAACCTGATGGAGGTCAGTATAGATGGACTAATAGAGAAAGTCCGACACACTACTAGAAGGCCAAATATTTTTTCAGAGGTAGATGCAGAAAAAAATATATTCAGTTTGCAACCTGATGGAGGTCAGTATAGATGGATTAATAGAACAAGACCCACACACAGCTAGAAGCCCAATATTTTTTCAGAGGTAGATGCAGAAAAAACTATATTCAGTTTGCAACCTGATGGAGGTCAGTATAGATGGACTAATAGAACAAGTCCCACACACTGCTAGAAGCCCAAATATTTTTTCAGAGGTACTGTAGATGCAGATAAAAATTAGTTTTAATTTGCAACCTGATGGAGGTCAGTATAGATGGACTAATAGAGAAAGTCCGACACACTACTAGAAGGCCAAATATTTTTTCAGAGGTAGATGCAGAAAAAAATATATTCAGTTTGCAACCTGATGGAGGTCAGTATAGATGGATTAATAGAACAAGACCCACACACAGCTAGAAGCCCAATATTTTTTCAGAGGTAGATGCAGAAAAAACTATATTCAGTTTGCAACCTGATGGAGGTCAGTATAGATGGACTAATAGAACAAGTCCCACACACTGCTAGAAGCCCAAATATTTTTTCAGAGGTACTGTAGATGCAGATAAAAATTAGTTTTAATTTGCAACCTGATGGAGGTCAGTATAGATGGACTAATAGAGAAAGTCCGACACACTACTAGAAGGCCAAATATTTTTTCAGAGGTAGATGCAGAAAAAAATATATTCAGTTTGCAACCTGATGGAGGTCAGTATAGATGGATTAATAGAACAAGACCCACACACAGCTAGAAGCCCAATATTTTTTCAGAGGTAGATGCAGAAAAAAATATATTCAGTTTGCAACCTGATGGAGGTCAGTATAGATGGACTAATAGAACAAGTCCCACACACTGCTAGAAGCCCAAATATTTTTTCAGAGGTACTGTAGATGCAGATAAAAATTAGTTTTAATTTGCAACCTGATGGAGGTCAGTATAGATGGACTAATAGAGAAAGTCCGACACACTACTAGAAGGCCAAATATTTTTTCAGAGCTAGATGCAGAAAAAAAATATATTCAGTTTGCAACCTGATGGAGGTCAGTATAGATGGACTAATAGAGAAAGTCCGACACACTACTAGAAGGCCAAATATTTTTTCAGAGGTAGATGCAGAAAAAAATATATTCAGTTTGCAACCTGATGGAGGTCAGTATAGATGGATTAATAGAACAAGACCCACACACAGCTAGAAGCCCAATATTTTTTCAGAGGTAGATGCAGAAAAAACTATATTCAGTTTGCAACCTGATGGAGGTCAGTATAGATGGACTAATAGAACAAGTCCCACACACTGCTAGAAGCCCAAATATTTTTTCAGAGGTACCGTAGATGCAGATAAAAATTAGTTTTAATTTGCAACCTGATGGAGGTCAGTATAGATGGACTAATAGAGAAAGTCCGACACACTACTAGAAGGCCAAATATTTTTTCAGAGGTAGATGCAGAAAAAAATATATTCAGTTTGCAACCTGATGGAGGTCAGTATAGATGGATTAATAGAACAAGACCCACACACAGCTAGAAGCCCAATATTTTTTCAGAGGTAGATGCAGAAAAAAATATATTCAGTTTGCAACCTGATGGAGGTCAGTATAGATGGACTAATAGAACAAGTCCCACACACTGCTAGAAGCCCAAATATTTTTTCAGAGGTACTGTAGATGCAGATAAAAATTAGTTTTAATTTGCAACCTGATGGAGGTCAGTATAGATGGACTAATAGAATGATGCTATGCCCAAAAGATTTTACTTCACTAGGTGCAGTAAAAAAATTGGTATTCTATACACAGGTGGTATATCTTGCAACACAGATAGGCTACTCCACTGACTAACACACTCTGCAATAGGCCAAAAAGGATTAGCTTTGCTAGATTCAGTCAAATGCTGTGAAAAAAACTTGCACAGCACTGGCACAGACCTGCCTGGCAAAAACTGATAGGAACTCATGTAACCTAGTCCTGAAAAGGACTGCAATTACAATTAGTCTTTACTCCCACAACCGATCTATTTAAGAGCACAGACCTCCCTGATAAAAGTCGTAGGAAATGCTGTAACCTAGTCCTTAAAAGGACTGCAATCACAACTATTCCCTACTCCCAAGCTATCTGTATATTTGTGCGAAAATTGGCTTGAAATTAACAAGGTATAGTGCACACAGCAACAGCGGTGCCGTCTAACACGCAGCTGCAGCAGTGAGAAAATGGTGGCGACGGGGAAAATGGCTTGGTCTTATAGGGCAAGGACATGTGACATACACTGCCAATGACACATGCCCTTGCTTGTGTGAAAAAAAGCACTTCGCTCCGTGTGTGCGCTGCTGATAGGCTGACAGATTGCACCTCCCCACTGTAAATGCGGGAAAGAGAAAAAAAAATGGAGATCTTCATTGTTCCTGCAGAGATCCATCCCCTGCCCCTCCCCCCACCCCGCTGTACACTCAAACTGCGTATTAACATTAATTTTCATCATTACTGAGAAAAAATCCAGTTATGATTTTGGTGCACGAACAGTTATCGAACATAACCTCGAACAGCCGAATTTTTCTCAAATTGTTCGTGTTCGCCGAACGGCTCGAACACCGCCCAAAACAGCTCGAATTTGAGATTGGCGAACAGTTCGAGTAGAACAACGCTCATCTCTAGTGAGGACCTCACTGGCTGAGTTGCATCGGTACAACTCCTCATTAGTACTCTCAAAGTCCATTAGATGAGGGCCACACACTCCTTGCTGTGACACTGCATTTTCAACTCTCTGTAGAAGGACTCGTGTCCCAGTTTGGCGACGCTGTAACTTCCTCTCTAGTATAGACAATAGTTTGCTTAAATCCTCTTCCTCTAAGATAAGAAATCCTTCCTTAATTTAATCCCCTTTATTTAGGCCTTCTGTCCCCAAGGGCAAAGCTCTGCATCATTTAAGTAGGTCTTCTGGCCTGTGCCAAGAACCTCATCCTGCTGCTCACCTTAAAGTTTTACCTCTTTAATTAGACCTCCTGGCCTTCTGCCCCCCTTCCCCCAGGGCAAAGTTCTATACTGTTTAAGTAGGCCTCCTGGCCTGAGCTAAGGACTTCTCCCTGCTCTATGACTCCGCTACGCTCCCTGCCTGGAATCCGGATTCCCACTGCCATTATATCTCTGCTTTCCTTCAGAACGTACTATCTGATGTCTCCCTCATGTCACACAACACCCTATCAATTCAAGTCTGCAACCAGATAGACCAAAGGTCTGTATTTCTCACTTACTTATCCCTATCTGACTCATCACCAGGAAATTGTTCTCCTGTACAGTGTCCATTTTAGGACATGATCAGATTTCAAAATCAAACATCAAAATGATGTCAGTTTGAGGCTAAATACCCTGTCTGAGAACTGATTTTGATAAGTAATGCTGACGAGTGACTCTGACAAGTGTTTTTTACAACCGTAATAATAATAAAAAAAAAAAGTAACTGTTTGCTGATGGGACTTGAACCCCAAATTCTACATCCCAAAGCCAATGCACTAACCACTGAGATAAACTCAGTTTTAAAAATCTAGGAGTTCTATTTGGTTATATGATTTTCAGTGCAAACGTGTCTAAAACTCATTGGGACTGGTGCACAGACGGCAAGCAAGCCAAATTCAAATGATGTGTGAGTCTGATGTGTTACTTTCTTCAAACATCAGAATCACAATGACTTTTAGTCACCCTGAGTATTTTCATGGTTGATCTCATAACGAGAAGAAAAGCTGCCAGTTACAATCACTTGACCGGATAGCGCAATAGTAAGGCATCAGCCTCTGAAACAACAGTGTTAGTGCACTTGCTTTGGGACACAGAATTTTGGGTTCAAGTCCCATCAGTGAACAGTTACAACTGTAATAATAATAATAATAAAAAAAAAGTAAAAGTCTTTTGTGAGTCACTCGTCAAAATCAGTTCTCAGACAGGGTATTTAGCCTCAAACTGACATCATTCTGATGTTTGATTTTGATATCTGATCATGTCCTAAAATGGAGACTGTTCTCCTGTGTACTCATATAGCTGAGAATGAGAGATCCCACACTGTATGATGGCCCCCACAGACCCAACACTGTATGATGGCCCCCACAGCCCTTCACTTAATATGATGCCCCCACAATTCCTGATAACACACACACACACACTACTCAACCAACCCAAATGTTGAGGTGCGCTGCTCCGGTCTGTGCAGTGTGAGTACTGAGGCTACATACTACAGGTGTGATGTAGTGACGCCATTGTGCCTGCAGTGAACGAAGTCTCAGACTCACAGGCGAAGGGTGAATGGTGGATTGTGGAGCTCTAATCTCCCTGATTCACTATTCTATTCAATGGTATCACCATCATGGGACAAGGTGCCTGGTGCCGAGTCACACTGAGCCTTATGAATTTATGGGCATTATAGTATTTATTAATCAGCTGTGGGGTAGTCGGTGGGGTTGATGCTACGTGTGTGTGATGTGTGCGTAGGGGGCAGTACTGTGAGAAACCTCTCTGAAGTAAAGTTTTAAACCTTTATTAAATATACGCATTAAAATCTGGACTAACACATATATACTTAAAGCTAGCAAAATTATAAGGTCAATGGCTTGTTGTGGATGTAAACACCATTCTAAGGCCTAGTGCCCACAATGCAAAAATGCTGCTGATTTTTCCTGAGCGTTTCTGCATCTCCCTGGCAGGAAAAACGCATGCGGAATGTACATGCGGATTGTACATGCATTTGTTTTGTAGATAGAAGCGTTTGTGAAGCGTTTTGAACATGCGATTTCGCATGCGGGTTATCAAGCGCTTTTCAAAGCGATTTTAGCATCACTTGGAAAAGTGCTTGACAACTTGGTCACACTATATAAATCCATGCAACCGGCATATATAGTGTGACCAAATTACGATGCTGCGAATGCAGCATCAATAGTTAAACACAAAACAAAACAAAACCCATTATACTCACCTTAGGATGGCCCCCCCCGTCTCCTTCTCTAATGCGTCCGGTATCTTCGGCGGCTCCCGATGCTCTAAAAAGGACCTTCCATGACGTCATTTGGTCATGTGATGGTCACGTGAACATCACCTGACCGCTGACGTCAGCGGTCGCGTAACCGTCACATGACTAAATGACATCACGGAAGGTCCTTGCAGACCACTGCTGAAAGTCAAGGAGACAGCAGCACCGCTTAGAGGCGACTGCGGGGCGCCGAAAGTGATTATAAATTATTTATTTATTTTTTTTAAATTCTTTTTTAACTACACGTACTATGGTACCGGGGTCTGGAAAAGAGTCTCCTCTTCTCCAGACCCGGGTACCATCTGCGCATTGAGCCGCATGTGTAGTGATGCGGATTCCATGCGTTACAATGCAAGTCAATGGCGGCTAAAACACTGCGATTCCGCAAAATAATTGGTAATGCTGCGGATTTTTCCGCAATGATAATCCGCAGCGGAAATTTCCGCAGCATGTGCACAGCACATGAGGATTATCATTGGGGAACATGGCAGACCTTCTACCAAGCAATTTTTTAAGCGTTTCCGCTGCGGAAACGCTTAAATGTATAGTGGGCGCACAGCCTAAGACACAATTGGGGATTCCTGTGGGAGAAATGATCTGTGCAAAAAGAAATTGCTCAGAACAAGAGCAATATAATAAGGAAAAACATCATTTACAACAGACTCCAAAAACGCAGTTATAAGATGGGCAATGAATAGAGCCACTAAAGTAGCAGATAAAAAATTACGTTATGATTTACTAATCAAACAATCAGAGAAGAAAGTAACCTTAGATAAAGCTGTACAGCAAAGAATATAGCCATATTAAAGGAGTTATTAACAAATACCTTCCCATGTTATATATTGATAGCCAATTAAATCGGATTTTACGAGATGGTTGTTTGTTCTCGGCCCCGACCCTTTCACAACTCCTGTCTCCTGTTTAATCCCAAGAGAAGCCGATAACGAGAACCTGCCTCACACCTCTAGGTTTTCACCAATGCGGCATTGATGAATGTTCACCATGTAAATATGCCGAACACAAGAAATAGGTTTAATCACATTAAATAAAAACATTTCATTAAACAATCGATCGCCTGCAGCAGTGAATTTGTAGCATATGGTATTCAGTGTCTGGGATGTAAGGTCAGATATGTCATAAGGCAGAGAATTAATAAGCACATAGGAGACCCCACTAATCCGCGGCCATTAACCCCTCCAACGATTCCACACATTTCCTAAGAGAACACAATGGGGACTGGAAGAACGTTCAGTTTTGTGGCATTGAAAGGGTAAATAGCTGAGGTGGAGGAGAGATGGCGGAGGAGCATTGCTGAACCGGAGGGTAAATCCATCGCACCGGAGGAATAAAGAGAATATGGGGGCGATTATCACCAGTATCTACATCACTGTGCGGGAACTAGGAGAGAAGCAGCGGCCATTGTGTGAGGACGTCTCTGGGCTTCTGTCCTTCATCCTGCAGTCGTCTGAAGGGATCTAATGTGGACGGGAACCAGCGAAGCCGCATTCTGTCCACAGCTGTTACCTCACTGTTCACACCACACAGAGACCCCCAAAGAGCCTCCGTGCTGAAGGGGTTAATGCCCCCTGCGCCCAGTAATGGGGTCTCCACATACCTCCACCTGCAGAGCCGCCACCACATATATGGCTGTTGTGTGCGCACAGGAGCTGTGATGAGGTCACAGGAGGGGAGGAGTCAGGGGTCACATGATCAGGGTCCTCAGTGGATGCACAGTGTGAACTGCGCGGCTCCTGTCCTGATATCCGGGGTGAAGACTCTACATGGAGACGTCTCCGCAGTCAGGGACATTTCCGCCATTATTTGCCCCTCACTTCTGGCACAAATACCCCGCGCCGCCTTTTCTACAGTTTTATGTGAGGATGTAACGTGGGACGACACGTGAGGTGATTATCACCAGTTACCGGTCGTCTACTATATGGCGGCATATGATTGTGCTATCCACTTCATACCAGGAGCCTGCGCCTGTGTGGACCGCTGATCTGATCGTTCCGTAATCTGCTAATAGATTTTTATTTCTTTAGAGCTAATAACAGAATCATAAAGGTAAGTGACCGTATTAATTGAACTTTGAACTTGATGTGCATTGCTTAGGTCAGCCTGACCGTGATCATGAATATAATGGGACATGGGTAAGAGATGTCAGCCATAATTATGAAGATAAGCCAGTGTTGGAAACTGCCTAAATCTTTGCTATATAATGTTACGCATTCTGATGAATAAAGCAGAGCTCACTTTTGACTCTGTCCTGTAGTCATCGCTGATTTCTCCGGCCGTGCGTCCTATATCCAATTTGGCAGCAGACAATTAAGAAAATCAAACACACCCTTCGAGTGTGCCCTAACATAACTCCTTCCAGGGAGGGAGGACTTGATAGACTATATTCAGAAGAGTCCGGCTAAGGCTAAGTGCCCACGATGCAGAAATGCTCCTGATATTTTTCTGCATCTCCCTGGCAGGAAACGTTTTTTACATGCGTTTTTCCAGCCAGGTAGAAGCGTTTGTCAAGCGTTTTTGCATGCACTTCTGCATGCGGGTTATCAAGCGCTTTTCCAAGCGATTTTAGCATTACTTATAAAAGTGCTTGACAACTTGGTCACACTATATAAATTCATGCAACCAGCATGGATTTATAGTAGTGTGACCAAGTTAGTTAAAAAAAAAAAGAGTAAGAATGGTAAAAAATGAAAAAAAAAAAACATTATACTCACCTTCTGATGGCCCGCGGTCTTCTCTCCAGTGCGTTCGGTCTTCCCGGTGTCTCGCGATGGTGTAAAAGGTCCTTCCACGATGTCATTTAGTCATGTGACAGGTCAGGCGACCTCCGACGTCAGCGGTCGTGTGACCTGTCACATGACTAAATGACGTCATGGAAGGTCCTTTTACACCACCGCGAGCCGCAGGGGAGCCAGGACGCATTGTACAGGAGACCGGGGGCCATCAGAAGGTGAGTATAATGTGTTTTTTTTTTTTTATTTTAAATTCTTTTTTTTTAACTACAGGTACTATGGTACCCAGGATCAGGGATGTATTACAAAAGCGGTATGAGAAGGTTTGCGTACTCTACATCCTGTTGTACCAATGATACATTTTTTCCCCAAGAATCACAAAAATCTATATAATCCGCCTGGGAGTCCCATGTAACATCCCTGGCGGTGTGCTTGCATTTTCCACCACCTCCCACTATGCAAGATCGCAATCGTACCCTTCAGTCCAGTCTGCAAACCTTGCTCCTGTTCATGCTGTGTGCATGCCTCTGCTCTGATTGCTTAGGGCGGCGGACCAGTTACTTCCTGATTCTTATAGCTGCTGTGGGCACACTCCTAATGTGTCCCCAGCCTATTGCTGTGAGTCACTGAATATTTAAACCCTCTCCACCCTGAAGGAGGTGCTTGAGCAACACTAACGTTCAGTGTGCATCTTGACTCTGAAGTTGCCAGGTCCAGTTCTACGTCTTGTCTGTTTCCGCCATCTCTGGGGGCTCTATACCCAGACCTGTTATCTGTGACTTCTTGTCTGTTTCCGCCATTCTGGGGGCTGTATACCCAGGCTCGTTCCTGTTTCTCGTTGCAGTGTCAGTCTCTGTCTGAACTGTCTCCTAGCCTGTTACCTGTTTGTCTCTATGTCCGTACATTCCCTTTTCCTGCAGTGTCTGAACCTGCACCTAACTCCAACTCATTGTCTCTGTACTTCTGTTTGTGAGTTTAGAGTCCACTCGCTACTTCATTGTAAGTACCTTGTGTGTATCTGGTTCTGCTTGTCCCTTTTCCCTTCCTCCGTATCTACCTCCTGTGTTCTAACCATCTTCCTGTATGTTCCAGTCTGTTCCATGTGAACAGAGCCCTGTTCTCTCTGCCTTGCTCACCGCTTTGGCGGTTCCTCTCTGCTCTGCCTTGCTCACCGCTCCGGCGGTTCCTCTCTGCTCTGCCTTGTCCACCGCTCCGGAGGTTTCGCTCTGCTCTGCCTTGTCCACCGCACCTGCAGTTCCTCTCTGCTCTGCCTTGCTCACCGCTCCTCTCTGCTCTGCCTTGCTCACCGCTCCGGCGGTGCCTCTCTGCTCTGCCTTGTCCACCGCTCCGGCGGTTTCACTCTGCCTTGTCCACCGCTCCGGAGGTTTCGCCCTGCTCTGCCTTGTCCACCGCACCTGCAGTTCCTCTCTGCTCTGCCTTGCTCACCGCTCCTCTCTGCTCTGCCTTGCTCACCGCTCCGGCGGTGCCTCTCTGCTCTGCCTTGTCCACCGCTCCGGCGGTTTCACTCTGCCTTGTCCACCGCATCTGCGGTTTCACCCAGCTCTGCTTGCTCACCGCTCCAGCGGTTCCTCTCTGCTCTGCCTTGCCCACTGCTCCGGCGGTTCCTCTCTGCTCTGCCTTGTTCACCGCACCTGCGGTTTTGCTCTACTTGCTCACCGCACCAGCGGTTCTGCCTTGCCCACCGCTCCGGCGGTTCCTCTCTGCTCTGCCTTGTCCACCGCTCCAGCAGTTTCGCTCTGCTCCGCCTTGGCCACTGCACCTGCGGTTTCGCTTTACTCTGCTAGTCTACCGCATCTGCAGTTCTGTTCCTGAATCCCAGTCTGTACTGGACCCTATCCAGCCTGCGCTCCAACCTGCTAGTACCTCCCTGTCTGCACGCCAGCCGTGCTTGCCAGTACCTCCCTGTCTGCACTCCAGCCGTGCTTGCCAGTACCCCCCTGTCTGCATACCAGCCGTGCTTACCAGTACCCACTTGTCTGCATACCAGTCATGCCTGCCAATGCCCACCTGTCTGTGAGCCAGCCTAACCTGCCTGTTCCTGCATTCCCCGGTGTTGGTCAACAGCCATGTCCGGGGTCTGACCTAGGAGTAGCACCTGATCCCTCTGCTCGGTTCCTCCCTGGTGCACGGAGTCGACTGAGCCGCCGTGTGACCATGGTCGGATCGGGTTGATACTTAGTTATGCCCCTCCAGGCACTCCCCGGTTCATGGTACAGTGGGATCACTAATCACGCACACGCCAGCCAGTCCGGGCGTGTGTATAACAACCCATAGTTTCTGTGTGTGGTGGTCTATGCGAGGCAACCTGTAGATTTCTTGATTTCTACTTAAAACCATGTGTCTCTGAATTGCCATCGTTTATCAAGGATTCAGGGGATGTTCTACAGTGATTACAAGGAATTACATTCGAACAGGACATGTATTTGGTTAGTGGAGACGTGGAGTCTCTTTACACCTGTATAAACCATTATCATGGTGTGGCGGCAGTTAAATTATTTCTAACCAATAAGGGTATGGATGCCAAACTCCAAGAATTAATCTTGGAGCTATTGGAATTTGTGTTAACTAAGAATTACTTTACCTTTAAAGACCGTTACTATCTCCAACGTCGAGGATTGGCAATGGGGGCGACTTGTTCCCCCTCATATGCCAACCTCTTTATGGGTTTGTGGGAACGAAATCATGTTACCCTATCTTTCTAGTGTATCTGGCCCATCTGTCATCAGTTGGATGCGCTTTATAGACGACGTCCTCTCTATTTGGCAGGGTGATAGAATTGAGTTGGATCGGTTCCTTAAACATCTCAACACCAATGACTGGAATGTTAGGCTTACTTTTAATGTTACTAGGGATAGGATTGACTTCTTGGATTTACTAATCACTATTGGCCAGTGTGGAACTATCCATTCATCGTTAAGGACACAAGTACCAATTCAATATTGCATGCTAGTTCGGCACATCCTCTGCATACCATTAGAGCTATCCCTGAGGGACAGTTTATAAGAGCCTGCCGCATTTGTGACTCAGATAGTGAGTTTGAAGTTCAAGCCAAAATCTTGACATCCAGATTTTTGCGTTGGGGTTATGACATGGGTGTTATTGATCGTGGGTATCAACAGGCTAAGGGTATGAATCGAAATGCTCTTATCCATAGACAACCCTCACGCAAGGAGGATTCTAAATTGAGGATCATTTCCAACTATCATAGTAGGTGGAGGGACATGACGGCTATACTTAATCATTTTTGGCCTATTTTAAAACAGGATCCTGAGCTTTCAAAGTTGATTGAGGATAGACCCTTGATTACTGCTAGAAGGAGTAAAACAATTGGTGAAACCTTAACACGCAGCCACTACGTAGCCCCAGGATCAAAATTTATTTTTGGGTCTAAGGGATTCAGATGGGGTTCTCAACCGTGAGGGGATTGTAATATTTGTGGTTTCATGGTCAAAACTGATGAATTTTCAAAGTCTGCTGGTACCCGAACGTATAAAATTGTCCACTCTATAAATTGTAAAACCACGGCTGTCATATACCACCTCACATGTCCCTGTGGCCTTGTTTATATTGGGCTCACCTCTAGGCAATTACGTGTTAGGATACAGGAACACATAAGGGATATTAAATCTGCAAGATTATTGGGTCAGGATGGCACCTATAGGGAGGACATCATGAAATTGAAAACAGTACCTGCCCATTATCATAGCCACCATCCACTGGGAACTATAGAAATGCGGGTTCGTGGTATTGATGTCGTCCATATGGGTGTTCGTGGTGGACATCTTATAAATAAATTGGCACAGAGGGAGTGTAGTTGGATAACGACACTCAGAACTATGAAACCACATGGCCTTAATGACCAATGGGGCTTTTCCAGTTATTTATAATGGATTGGGTTGGTCCCTGTGCTGCTGTTTCTCTGAACCCCCCCCCCCCTTTTATACATATTTTTTAATATATATTAATTTGCATATATGTTATGTTTGTATTTATATGTATAGTCCTATGTATTTATACATATGTATGGTTGCTTGGATACATATGTATGTATTGTCCTTAGTTGTTGGCATATACATATGTATTTTTAATTGGTTTGTTTATAATTGTGAGTGTGTGTGTCTAATAGATGTTTTTTTTCTCCTGTAGTGTGGTTTGGACATGTGGCCATATTTTGTTAATGGCTTTCTAACTACATCTATATCCTTGTGTTATGGATTCTTATTTGATGATATCATATTAATAACACCATCTATTGGATGTCCTTTGCCTTCGACAACGTTGGGACAACCCTGGCCATGTATTGCTTAACCGGGACCCAGGTTAATTTTGTGGATTGTGGCACTATCCAAATCTATGTGGACTTTCTATATTGTATACATATCATTGGATGGGATATTTACTTATCTTATATGTACATCTTTATCATCTATGTATGCATCAATAATGGGCCTTGAATTTGGGCTACTGTATGTTAACTAATTGTCTGCATATGATTACTTACTTGCCTCTTTTTGATACTATTGGGGCTTGCCGTTTAGCAATATGGCTCCTGGATGTGTGCGCATGTCCTCCTTCGTGCTCGCTCGTGCTGTCACGCGCTCCTTGTGATGTCGCGGCTGTGCTCGCGATGGGTGAGCGGGCATCGCGGCAGGATGCAATCATGCACCCAATAGGAAGCATCTGTAGCAAAGGATCATATGATCCTTACAAGGTATATAAGGGACTACACATGTCAGTGCTTAATATCACTCCCTGAAGAAGCGTAAGAGTGAAACGCGCGTTGGAGTGTGGGTTACCATTGCACTTGGTGTTTGCAGCATGAATCCAGGTATATCATATGATGTTTGAGATATAATCTCTCTGATTATGGGCTATCGTTCTATCTTGTCACTTTATGTGCACTGCACTTTATATTTATAGGTGAATTTATGTTGGGATCCTATAGCTCTCCATTGAGATTTTTTAACCTGGTAAGCGGACAATAGCATTATACCACTTTGGATATGGCTATTTGCTTATTTTTTTGTCTGGCCAGAGACTCATTACCTGTCTAAACACTGAGTCACTTTGATCTGAATAGACCTTGTATTTGCATTTTTCCCACTCTGTTTGGCCAGAGACCTAATATTTATTTAACCACTGAGTCACTTAATTAGATCTTGAATTTGCGTTTTGCACTTTATGGTGACATCTAAATTTCATTATTGTGCTCATTGGAATCCCTTAAAGAGGTCCAGTGCTTTGTACCTATAATTAAAATGATTTACTTGAAATGTTCTACCTGTGTCCTGCATACTGTCTACATCCTATGCTGCATACACCTTGTTGCAACTTTTAAATTGTCTTATCTTTGTGTGCGTACGTACATGCCTTTTTTATTTGTGTTTTTTGGTATCTTGATTGCTCAATAAAATGTAATGATTTCACTGTATGATTTGAATTCATCTTGTCTGAGCATTTTTTAGATTTAGAATCTGTTGTTCTTATGCTTGGATTTTGCCCTATATGGCAGTATAAAATATGAGATGATGGTTTGGGCTTGCAATCCTTCTATATGTTTGGTAATAAGTATGGTACCCAGGTATGGATGAGAGTCTCCTCTTCTCCAAACCCGGGTACCATCCGCACATTGAATCGCTTAACCCCTTAAGGACCGAGCCACTTTGTACGTTAATGACCAGGCCAATTTTTACAATTCTGACCACTGTCACTTTATGCGGTATTTACTCTGCGGTATTTAAGTAAATCTGGGGATGTGCATCTCTGTAATGAGGAGGGGTGTTGACTAATGACATCAACACCCTATATAAGGTGTGCTTAATTATTAGGCAACTTCCTTTCCTTTGGCAAAATGGGTCAGAAGAGAGATTTGACGGGCTCTGAAAAGTCCAAAATTGTGAGCTGTCTTGCAGAGGGAGGCAGCAGTCTTGAAATTTCCAAACTTTTGAAGCGTTAGTTATCACCGAACAATCAAGCGTTTCATGGCAAATAGCCAACAGGGTCGCAAGAAGCATGTTGGCCAAAAAAGGCGCAAAATAACTGCCCATGAATTGAGGAAAATCAAGCGTGAAGCTGCCAAGATGCCATTCGTCACCAGTTTTGCCATATTTCATATCTGCAACGTTACTGGAGTATCAAAAAGCACAAGGTGTGCGATACTCAGGGACATGGCCAAGGTAAGGAAGGCTGAAAAACCACCACCTGTGAACAAGAAACATAAGATAAAACGTCAAGAATGGGCCAAGAAATATCTTAAGACTGATTTTTCAAAGGTTTTATGGACTGATGAAATGAGAGTGACTCTTGATGGGCCAGATGGATGGGCCAGAGGCTGGATCAGTAAAGGTCAGAGAGCGCCACTCCGACTCAGACGCCAGCAAGGTGGAGGTGGGGTACTGGTATGGGCTGGTATCATCAAAGATGAACTTCAGTGGGACAGACCCTTAAATGTTAAGGAGAGGTGGGAGCGTGACATTGGTACTATATCCTCGGAAGAATAGGAAGATATGGTGCGGAGGGTTCTGATACTATCTACATGTGAGGCACATAGCCTCTCACAGTTGTACTTATTGCATAGGGTATATAGAACTCCCAAATTTCTACAGCGCATTGGAGCAAGGAATGACAGTGAGTGTCCAAAATGTGGAGAGGAAGGAGCAGATCTTATGCATATGATGTGGACATGTAGGAGGGTTGCGGTATTCTGGAATGAGTGTGTGCAGTACATTAATAATGTGTTTGAGTGTAATCTACCTTTATATCCTAAAGTGTGTGTGTTGGGTCATGTAGAAATAATAGGATGTGAAGAGGATGAAATAATAGCCGTTAAGAGGACTCTATACCAGGTCAGAAAGCTTATAGCTGCACATTGGTTGGATCCCTCCCCTCTCAGGTTCCAGGAATTCTTGGATAGAATGCGTCTTTTATTAAGATTAGAAGAGGGAGTGTACAAAAAGCGGAAGGCTATACGTAAATTTGATAAAATCTGGGGTACATGGAGCACGTTTCATGGTTATCATATTATGTCCATTTTAAATATCAATTGAGTCCGAAATGTTGTGGTCTCTCAGGTTCTACTTAACTAATCACTGACTGTTAGATATTATGCTCTGTATCCATGGATCAAATTATCAATGCTTTAACAGTTAGATAAGCTATATGATAATATGCTGTCCGTAATTAAATTTGTGTTTGCCATATGGTTTTTGGGGGTGTAATGGGCGGGGGAGGGGGAACGGGTGGGTTTTGAAGGGCATTGCCAGTTGGGTGATGCCTCAATGTTGTTTATGTTGTTCAAATCCCAAACTGTTCTTTACGTATATAAATAGTAAAAGGATTAAATCGGATAATATTGGACCGATAAAAAGTGAGGAAGGCAAAATCATAGAGAAAGATGAGGATAAAGCTAATCTATTAAATAATTTTTTTTCGTCAACTTTCACAAAGGAAAAAGAACTAACAGGCGAAATGAGAAGTGACAAGCTTAATCCTCCACTAAGTATGACAAATCTAACCCAAGCTGGGGTACAGAAACGCCTCAGTAACATTAAAATAAACAAATCACCAGGACCTGATGGCATACACCCACGGGTACTAAGGGAACTAAGTAATGTGATAGACAGACCGTTATATCTTATATTTAAGGACTCTGTTGAGACTGGGTCTGTGCCACTTGATTGGCGACAGGCGAATGTAGTGCCAATATTCAAAAAGGGAGCAAAAAGTGACGCCGGAAACTATCGGCCGGTGAGTCTGACGTCCATTGTGGGCAAAATTTTTGAAGGCTTTATTAATGAGGCAATTATGGAGCATCTTGATGCTAATAATCTATTAACCCCAAACCAACATGGATTCATGAGGAATCGCTCCTGCCAAACAAACCTGATTGACTTCTACGAGGAGGTTAGCTCTCGAGTAGATCAGGGGGAACCAGTGGATGTCGTGTATCTCGACTTCTCAAAAGCGTTCGATAGCGTGCCACATAATAGGTTGGTATACAAAATGAGAATGATGGGGCTGGGGGAAAATGTCTGCAAGTGGGTAGCTAACTGGCTAAGGGATAGAAGGCAGAGGGTGGTTATAAATGGAATATACTCAGATTGGGTAAGCGTCACTAGTGGGGTACCACAGAGGTCTGTACTAGGCCCAATGTTATTTAATATCTTTATTAACGACATAGTCAACGGGATAAATAGTAAAATATCAATATTTGCAGATGACACAAAGTTATGTAAAACAATTAATACAAAAGAGGACAGTGCAGACCTACAGAGGGATTTGGATAAGCTGGGTAGGTGGAGCATTAAATGGCAAATGAGGTTTAAAGAGGAGAAATGTAAGGTCATACATATGGGAAGGAAAAATGGAAGTCACCAGTACTCACTGAATGGGAAATCATTGGGGAATTCAGAGATGGAGAAGGACTTGGGCATCTTGATTGATAGCAAACTAAATTGGAGTGCCCAAAGTCAGGCGGCTGCTGTAAGGGCAAACAGGGTAATGGGATGTATCAGAAGAGGTATAGCTGCAAAGGATGAGAACATTGTTCTTCCACTGTACAGCGCACTGGTCAGACCACACTTGGAATACTGTGCTCAGTTATGGGCCCCAATATATAGAAAGGATATAAATGAGCTTGAAAAGGTACAAAGGAGGGCAACAAAATTAATAAGGGGAATGGAGGGACTGCAATACCCAGAGAGGTTGGCAAAACTAGGACTATTCACCCTGGAAAAGAGAAGGTTGAGGGGGGACATAATAAATGTGTACAAATATGTTAGGGGACAGTATAGAGACCTTGCCCGGGATTTGTTCAAAAGGAGGGATATTACGGTAACAAGAGGGCATTCACTAAGACTGGAAGAGAAAAGGTTTCAGCACCAGCATAGGAAGGGGTTCTTTACGGTAAGAGCAGTGAGAATATGGAATTCACTGAGTGAGGAGACGGTAATGTCAGATTCACTACACCAGTTCAAGCGGGGACTGGATGCATTTCTAGATACCAGGCAGATTTCTGCATATACTTAAAAATAGAATAAAATAGTAGGTTGATACAGGGATTTATTCTGACTGCTGGTTTCAGAGTCGGGAGGGAATTTTTCCTCAGGTGAAGATTGGCCAAATCATTTGGGGTTTTTGCCCTCCTCTGGATCAACTTTAGCAATTATAGAACTAACAGGTCGAACTTGACGGACGCAAGTCTTTATTCGGCTTTACTAACTATATACTATATGTGTAATGTTAAAAAAGTCTTTTAATAAAAAGTATCTGATTTAAAAAAAAAAAAAAATGAACCTGTGGGACCTTTTCGGGTTGAGGATGAAGTGAAGCTCAACTCCCAGACCTACTGCCAGTTTCTGGAAGACAACTTCTTCAAGCAGTGGTACAAGAAGAAGTCGGTATCGTTCAAGAAAAACATGATTTTCATGCAGGACAATGCTCCATCACATGCATCCAACTACTTCACAGCATGGCTGGCCAGTAAAGGTCTAAAAGAAGAAAAAATAATGACATGGCCCCCTTGTTCACCTGATCTGAATCCCATAGAGAACCTGTGGTCCATCATAAAATGTGAGATCTACAGGGAGGGAAAACAGTACACCTCTCAGAGCAGTGTCTGGGAGGCTGTGGTGGCTGCTGCATGCAATGGTGATCGAAAGCAGATCAAGCAACTGACAGAATCTATGGATGGAGGCTGCTGAGTGTCATCATAAAGAAAGGTGGCTATATTGATCAGTAATTTTTTGGGTTTTTGTTTTTGCATGTCAGAATTGTTTATTTCTAAATTTTGCGCACTGATATTGGTTTATCTGGTGAAAATAAACAAGTGAGATGGGATTAGATTTGTTTTTTATTAAGTTGCCTTATAATTCTGCACAGTAATAGTTACCTGCACAAACAGATATCCTCCTAAGATAGCCAAATCTAAAAAAAACCCGCTCCAACTTCCAAAAATATTAAGCTTGGATATTTATGAGTCTTTTGGGTTGATTGAGAACATAGTTGTTGATCAATAATAAAAATAATCCTCTACAATACAACTTGCCTAATAATTCTGCACACAGTGTAGTGCAGATTTTACTGTTGTGGTTTGCAGGTGACATGACCCACTGGGAGAGCCCTTGAGGTGCCAGAACAGCAGATTTTCCCATAAATTATCCAACTTTACAAACTACACCTCTCAATGAACTCGTCTAGGGGTGCAGTGATCATATTGACACCACAGGTGTGTCGCAGAATTTTATACCATTGGGCAGTGAGGAAAAAATAATTACATTTTTACCGAAAAAAATTGTTTTAGCCCCAGATTTTACATTTTCACACTGGGATAATGGGTAAAAATGGCACAAAAATTTGTCCTATAATTTCTGCTGAACGTGGCAATACCTCACATGTGGCTGTACAGTACTGCTTGGCCACACGGTGACACTCGGGAGGGACCGAGCGCAATTTGCCTCTTGGAGCGAAGATTTTCCTAGAATATTTTGCAGACTACATATACCAAGCCCCTAAGTGCTAGAAGAGCAGATCTCCCCAAGTGACCACATTTAGGAAATTATACCCCTGCCAAACATGTGGACTCTAAATGTGGTTTAGACACACTGCAGTGCTCAAAAGGGAGGGGGATTTGGATTTGAGAGCGCAGAATTTGCTAAATTTCTTTTGTGGGCGAGGAGCCATTTTGCTTTTCCAGAGCCTTTGTACTACCAGTAGCGTGGAAGCCCCCTATATTTCCATTAACACATGACCGACCTGAGTGTGAAGTTTTTATTGGGAACATTTTACATAACATTTTAGATCACATTTATCCGGCGCTCTACCCTGAGCACTTACTTTGGGGTTTCCATCTAAATCTCCGAATGACGTGATTCAGATGAAACCCCTGAGGGATCCATTCACTATAATGAGATGGGGCAGCAGAGTTACTCTGAGCTCCGTCTGGCCTCTGTTCAGTGTTGTCCTTCTTTTCAGAGGTGCACAAAACTGTGGCTGACCGCGCTTTTATCTACGCCTAAAAAGATGGACACCGCCGGATCATAGATCAGACGGCGTCCACGGTGCCTCCATCTGCCTCATTATAGGGAATCTTACGTCAGGGGTTCCGTCTGAATCACGAACTCCAGAGATTTACACGGAAACCTCGATGTAAGCGCTCAGTGCAGAGCGCAGGATAAATGTGCGCCGAGCCTTATTGCGATCTTTGGGAGGCAGAATAAACAAATCAGCAGCAGGTGAATAATTGGTTTTATTTATTTTTTACGCCGTTCCTCGTGCAGTATAAAAGTGATTAGACGACTTTATTCTTCGGATCAGTGCGATAACAGCGATACCAGATTCATATCTGTTTTTTTATGATTGACAGCTGTCACTCACTAAAAAACGTTTTTTTTTTTGCAAAGACAAATTTTTGCATCGCCATATTTATAGAGCTAGAATTTTTCCATATTTCGGCTGACAGAAACACGTAAGGGCTTGTTTTTTGCGGGACAAGTTGACGTTTTTATTAGTACCATTTTCGGGCAAATTACGTTTTTTGATCGCTTTTTATTCGGATTTTTGGGAGGCAGAATGAACAAAAACCAACAATTCAGGAATTTTTTTTTGTTACGTGTGTGGTAAAATTGATAAGGTAGCTTTATTCTTCGGGTCAGTACGTTTACAGCGGTACCACATTTGTGCAATTTTTTTATGTTTTTGCGCTTTTACACAATAAAAACTTTTATAGAAAAAATAATTATCTTTGAATTGCTGTATGCTGAGAGCTGTAACCTTTTAATTTTTTTGGCGTTGGAGCCATATGGCGGCTTGATTTTTGTGGGACAAGATGACGTTTTCAGCGGTTGCATTTTTATTTACATCCATCTTTTTGATCGCGTTTTATCCCACTTTTTTCCAGCGGTATGATGAAAAGGCATAGTTTCCCATGTGTTTTTTTTTTTTTTACGCTGTTCACTGAAGGGGTTAACTAGTGTGACATGTTTATAGATCGGGTCGTTAAGGACGCGGCGATACCATATATGTGTACTTTTTTTGTTTATTTTTATTTTTTTACATAGAAATCTGTCTTTATTAGTGAAATATTTTATTATTTTTCTTAGATTTTTACAATTTTTTTTACTTTTTTTTTAAAAATTTTTTTTACTTAGTCCCAACTATGGGACTTTTACTTTTTTCACTTTTTCCATATGTATAATGTACTGCAATGCACTAGTATTGCAATATATTATACCTGTAATGAAAGCTCCTGAGACCATGCTGTGCATTAGTCTCAGGAGCTTTCCGTAGCTCTGTGGCATGGGGGTCGTCATGACGACCCCATGTCACCATGGCAACGGTCGGGCCCCCACGATGACATCATGAGCTCTGGCACTGATTGGGCAGGAGACGCTGAAATTTCAGCGTCTCCTGCTCCATCATGCTGTGATCAGTCAGTCAGATTGACTGACCGATCACAGCGATCTGGGTGCCGGGACCGACGGCATGGCTCCCTGCACCCCTTCTCGTGATGCTCAGCTGTATCCACGCAGTGACAGTTCAAAGTCATGACGGGGATAAAATATCATGGTGTATCCAGCCTTGACGGGTTATCCCTGTCATTGGTCGTTAAGGGGTTAAGATCATTAAATCTACATATATATCTTTGATAATGTAATATTAGCTTTAGAAGTGTTATTCCTAAAAGCAATAACGGGTGTAGGTGTGTCTGTTACGCTTTCCTCTGTTTTTTTAAAGTATAGTTAATTATACAGAGCTAGCTTTCAAGGACGACTCTGCTATTTCCAATTAAAATACTTCCTCTGTTAGGGAATGTTAGACACCCCCTTTATAAAATACTTATTGCTTGTGTGTTATTTTCTTTTCTCCAATACATC
Source organism: Phyllobates terribilis (assembly GCF_046119375.1). Classification (NCBI taxonomy): domain Eukaryota; kingdom Metazoa; phylum Chordata; class Amphibia; order Anura; family Dendrobatidae; genus Phyllobates; species Phyllobates terribilis. The sequence continues at coordinate 6,672,008 of NW_027362830.1, forward strand.
GTATTTATTTTTTAAATTTAATTTAACCAAAAATGGCAGATTTGGAGATAATTGGTATCTTAATCCAAATTAGCTCTTCTTGGAAGGGCAACCACGACTCTAATAACAAAGTCCCCCGTTCTGAGCTTTCCAGAGCTTTAAGAATATTTTGGCCACATTCTGCTGCCTAAGTTCAGGAGGATTCAATAGAAAGAGACTCCAAATATCACTATTCTACATCCAAATTGGTTCAGAGACGAAAACAGTTGAACTCGACTAATTTTGTGAGGCCGAAAACAAATATGATGCTTAAATTTGCTGATTAGCTCTAATATTCAAGATGCTGAGGAGGTTATAATTACTTATCACACCTTTCCTGCAGCTTATAGAAAAATAATGTCTTTATTATTTCATCATCATCACTATTGCATTGCAAGGCTGAGTTCACACGATGCGTTTTTCATGCGTTTCCGCGGCGTTTTTGCAGTTGCGTAAACGCCGCGGAAACGCATTAAAAACGCATGGTAGAAGGGCAGCAATGTTCCCCAATTGAAATCCGCATGTGCTGTGCCCATGATGCGGATTTTTCCGCAGCGTTTACGCTGTGGTCAAAAATCCACAGCATGTCAATTAATTTTGCGGAAACGCTGCTCTTTTGCCGCCATTGACTTGCATTAGACCGCATGGAATCCGCATCACTGTATATGTTGATGCGCTTTTCATGCGGTCTAATGTGCGGATGGTACCCGGGTGTGGAGGAGAGGACTCTCATCCAGACCCAGGTACCATTAAAAAAAAAGAATAAAATAAAAAATATATATATATTCTCACCTTCTGACGGCCCGCGCAGCGTCCTCCTGGCTTCCCGGGCAATTCGCGGTTGAATGAAGGACCTTCGCTGACGTCAGAGTCATGTGACGGGTCACGTGGCGCTGACGTCGGAAGGTCCTAAAGTCTTCACTGCCGGCAGCCGGGACCGATGAAGCAGGACACCGGGGGCCATCAGAGGGTAAAGTATAGATTTATTTTTTATTTTTTGACATTCACACACTATATAAATCGTTGCCGGTTGCCGGTTGCATGGATTTATATAGTGTGAAGTTGACAAGCACTTTCCAAGTGATGCTAAAATCGCTTGGGAAGCACTTGTCAACCCGCATGCGGAAATGAAAGTGAAGACCGCTTCATTTCCGCATGTCCCTGGCAGGAAACCGCATGTACAATCCGCATGCGTTTTTTCCTGCCAGAGAGATGCAGAAACGCTCAGGAAAAAATCCTGAGCATTTCTGCATCGTGTGCACATACCCTTAGTAGCTAGTCTATTACATAATTAATTTAGTCTATTGAGCCTTTAGTATTCTATCATCTTATTATTTTTATTATTTATTATTATAGTGCCATTAATTCCATGGCGTTTTTCATGTTTAACCCCTTACTGGCCCAGGGCGTATTAGTACGCCTCAGGATCACCCCTGGTTCAGTGAGGGCTCCAGCGCTGAGCCCGCACTGAACCAAGCACACGTCAGCTGATTCTTACAGCTGGCATGTGCCCGCAACAGCTACGGGTGGAATCGCGATCCACCCGCGGCTGTTAACATGTTAAATGCCGCAGTCAATCTCTGACAGCGGCATTTAACATCGAAGCACCGGAAGCGCGGCATTAGCCCCGCCCATCGGTGACCCCATCACGTGATCACAGGTCACCGATGGGTGGTCATGACAACCCTGGGTCTGCAGCAGACACCAGTAGTCGTCATGTAAAGATTAGTATTAGCGCCACCTAGTGGTCGGCGCTCATAGTACAGGAGCATTTCTGCTACATACAGGTGATCTGCTGATCACCTATATGTAGCAGAGGCGATCGGACAGTTGCTGCTCTTAGTATCCATAGGAGACTATAGAAGCATGCAAAAAGTTTAAAAAAAATGTTTTTAAAAAATGTTAAAAATATAAAAGTTTAAATCACCCGCCTTTTGCCCCATTCAAAATAAAATAATAAAAAATAAACCCCACATACACATATTTGGTATCGCCACGTTCAGAATCGCCTGATCTATCAATATAAAAATGAATTAATCCGATCGGTAAATGTCGTAATGAGAAAAAAATTCTAAACGCCAGAATTACATTTTTTTGGTTGCAGCAACATTGCAATAAAATGCAATAACGGGTGACCAAAACATTGGATCTACCCCAAAATAGTATTAATTAAAACGTCAGCTCGGCACGCAAAAAATAAGCCCTCACTCGGCTTCAGATCCTGAAAAATGGAGAGGCTACGGGTCTCGGAAAATGGCGCCATTTTAAAAATTTTTTTTTTTAGCAAACTTTGGATTTTTTATTCATCACTTAAATAAAAAAGAACCTATACATGTTTGGTGTCTACAAACTCGTAATGACCTGGAGAATAATAATGGCAGGTCAGTTTTAGCATTCAGTGAATGTGGTTAAAAAAAATAAAAAATCTGTGGTATTGCACTTTTTTTGCAATTTCACCGCACTTGGAATTTTTTTACCGTTTTGCAGTACATGATATGGTAAAACTAGTAATGGCATTTAAAAGTACAACTCGTCCCACAAAAAATAAGCCCTTACATGGCCATGTTGACCAAAAAATAAAAACGCTATGACTCTGGGAACAAGGGGAGCAAAATACGAAAATGCAAAAATGGAAAATCCCAAGGTCGCGAAGGGGTTAAAAGGGGTATACACAGCAAACAGCAAGAACAATTGACGCGCCCCCTGGGCCAGTGTTGTTGGGGATACCCGGAGCCGGATCAGATGGGGGTTGTAGTCTCCGAGTGGCTGTGACCCGGTCCGTGCCCAGGGTGTCAAGCTCAGTGTGTGGCAGTCCTTACTGATGTTACTAAAGTTCTTTATGTCGACTACGCCACCCGTTGAATTGCCGTCACTACGGCCGCCGCTGCAGCAGGGTCCGCTGAGGCTGATGGTGTTTGTGCAGCCCAGGTAGAATAACCCCCAACGGGAGGGGTATAGCCTCAGGGGGTCAGGTGCAGAGGATGGTGGTTGTGGAGGTGCAGTGAGGATGGTAATGAGAGTCAGAGTCGGGCTGTGCAGTTCAGGGTTTGTTTACTTACTGCTGTTCTTGTACCGGTCACTCCGGCCTTAAGTGACCACCCGAGCCGTGCTGCGTCCACCAGGTCCTGGACTCGGCCAACCCCCAAGTAGTTCTGGAGCGTGGTTCTGAGCTCCCTTTCTGTCCTGTCCTCGTCTCTGGCCTTCCCCACCAGGGATCCACCTAAGTCCGGCTCCCTCGGGCCTCTTGTTGGTGAACCCTTGTCTCTGGGTTCCCTGACCCTATGCGTGGTCTGCCTTCCGGGTGGATATAGTGGGTGGCCGTGGCAGATTCTGCCCACGGCCTCCGGTTCCTGGCTAAGGTGTGCTGTAGCCTCTGCCAGCTTGGGATCCGGTACCCTGTTGCCAACTCTTCACCCTCTGGTCTAATTTGGGCTCTTGGAGTTCCTTCTTTCTCCCCCTCTGGGTCCTTCTTTCTCCTCTCTCACTCTTGGCCTTGGGGCTGCTCTGCTCCTCTGCTTTCCTCCACTGCTCTGCAAAAGACTGACAGACTGACCAGCCTTCTACAAAAGACTCCTCTGCAAAGACTGATGTCTCACTGACTGACCCTGATCTAAGATGGTTCCCACCTTATATACTCCCTCTATGTGTGAGCTCAGGTGACCAGCACCCAATGAGCTCCTAGCTTTACCCAGGCTGCTCCCCCTATCTGCCCCTACACTACTGGGATGTTCCACCCCCCTCCCACTCCAGCCAGGAACAGACTCTGTCGTACCTGCACATTTCTCTAGTGGGAGTACCATCGGTCTGCTCCTCGGAAATGGGATGTGTGTAGTGCATGCAGCTAACTGAGCTCAGTTCCACACTCCATCCTTACCCGGGAGTGGAATATCACACCTCTGGCTGAGGTGCAATACCCCTGTAGCAGCCGAATCCTCAGGGTGCTACACAATAACTTGAACAAAAACGAGTCAGTGACTGGTACAGGAGGAGCGAGGACCCTGCCCGGGAGTGCTCACAGTCTACAAGGGATGGGTGAGGATACAGTAGGTGAGGGTAGAGCTGGTCGTGCAGCGGTATGGTGGAGCGAGGACCCTGCCCGCGAGGGCTCACAGTCTACAAGGGATGGGTGAGGATACAGTAGGTGAGGGTAGAGCTGGTCGTGTAGCAGCATGGTGGAGCGAGGGGTACTGCAGGTTGTAGGCTTGTCAGAAGAAATGGGTCTTCAGGTTCCTTTAGAAGGTTTCAACGGTAGGCGACAGTCAGCAACCTCAACTGAACCACACTTTATAACAAAGTAAAATGAATGATCTTGTTAGAGATTTGAATCTGTCCAAGAGTAAAGGCCCCGTCACACATAACGAGATCGCTAGCGAGATCGTTATTACGTCACGGTTTTGGGATCGCTGGAGAGTCGTTTCGTGATCGCTGGGGAGCTGTCAAACATGCAGAACTTCCCAACGATTTCGGCCGCCCCAGCGATCTAACTAACGATCTCGGCGGTTGTTGGGACGCTTTCACACAGCAGCTATTTCAACGATCCACACCTTGATAGGGACCGTATTGGGTCACAAAGGCGTGCATAAAATTACGCAAAATCAGGACTCAGTCGAATGAACGGATATCAACAGCCTGGAGAATTCTGCTAGGATCTGCAATCCAGCACGAGGTCAGAAACAAAGGATGGAATCGCTATTCTGTTGCCTTCTTTATGCACGGCGGAAAATGAGAACGCTGGAGCGACCACCAATCGGGGACGAGGGGCGCGGAAAAGTCCAATTTATGCACGCCTACATGTCTCAGTTCTGAATCACTAACGAGGTCGTTGATAAGGTGTGAAATACAGCGATGCACACTGCCCAGCGGGAGCGCAACGACCCAGGAATGGTCCAGGAAGCTTTGTAACGATCAGCGATCTCACAGCAGGGGCCTGATCGTTGCTACCTGTCAGACATAACGAGATCACAGCGAGATCGCTATTGCGTCACAAAAACCGTGACGTATCAATGATCTCGCTAGCGATCTCGTTATGTGTGACGGGGCCTTAAGGCTGAGCTCTTAGGTTCCAGGCTACTGCAGTGTAATCTCCTAGCCGGCGATGTTTGGATTTCTTTGTTTTGCAACCGTGATAAAGATCTTGTCCAATACCTCTTCATGTAGGGAGATCTTGTGGCATGCAACAACATCAATAGTTTAATGGAATCTCTGAAGATAAGTCATAATTCAAAGGAGTGGAGGATCTTCATCAATCGTCCAAAACAAGCCTAAAAGGCATCTTGCTGCATAATGGCAGCAAACTACCTTCAATTCCAAAATATATATTAAAGAAAATGGAATCCATCAATGCTTGAACATTACTGTGGGACAATTGTATGAGATGATTTGATGCAGGAGTACAAAAGACAAGCAAAAAAGAGATGTCACTGATTGAGGACTAAATTTTGTAGTGCAATTTCTGTAACTGTTTATAATTCACAATAGTATTTAGACAGGATTTAAATAAATATCATAAAATATTCTGCATCTTTATATTTGCAAAACTAATAATGTTGCAAAGTACTGTAACTTTAATGCATTCACTATATGTAGCAGTCAAAAGAAAAGTCTTCGATATCCTGGAAACAAAAGCCAACTAAAGATTTTCATTATGAGATTTGAATTCAGGAGGTCAAAATAATTAAGAAATGGCTCATTTCATAACTGAACCTGACAACTTTTGAAAATATGTAGAACAATGTATTCTGTTGTATCTCCCATTAGGAGTAATCTGAATAAATAAAATGCTACATACCATGACGCATGTATAATCGATTGCATTACCTGCCATGCTGGATGTGATACCCGTTTTCCACTGGACACATTTCGAAGCCGCATTCCATGTTCCTGGGGTATAGCAGTTAGTTCACATTGGATATTTTCCTTCAAATCTTCCAAAGTGCAAGGCTAGTTCTGATAAACTTTTTCTTTGAGCATACCCCAAAAGGAAGAAGTCTGGTGGTGTTAAATCCAGAAATTGTGATTTCCAATTACCCTGTCGCCAAAAAAAGACTCAATTTCTGCAGTGTTTCTTGCCAATGGATGGAAGTCACAAACAGAGGTTAAATGTTGCAACAGCTGTCTACCTCAATGCATCCTGGCTTCTTCGAAGCTCCATATACTGAGGTGCATATTGCTTTGTCATAGTAAGAGTTGTTACAGAATATTCAGGGCCTCTTTTGAGTTAATTTTCTTGCTCCACAAACTTTCCAGGAAGCTGCTGATGCCAAGGTTTTATGAAGCTCAATGCATAAAGCCAGTATTGTAGTATTATTGAAGCAGAGAAAGGATCCACTTGTACCTGATTGTTATAGGCCAATATTTTTACTACCCACAGACGTAAAAATACTGGCCAAGGTGTTGGCTCTGAGGTTGAGTAAAGTTATTTTTACAATAAGCCATACTGGTCAATCTGGGTTCATGCTGACGAGGTCTACTGCTGTTAACATTTGTAGGATCACTTGAATCTTTAGATGCCACCTGAAAATTCCGGAGACAGTGTCATCAGTTCCATGTATGCCACTAAGGCATTTAATAGCATAGAGGGGGAGTTCCTCTGGTAGTGTTGGAAATGTTCAGATCGGGACCTAAATGTATCTCTTGGATTAAATTACTATACCGGCAACTAAGGGCAAAGTTGAGAATCAATGGTTTTCTCACAAAGTCTTACACTGTGGGCACGCAGAAGAGGTGTCCCTTGTCTCCCCTGCTCATTGTGATGGCCATAGAGCCTCTGGCAGCAGCTAATGAAGAGCATCCAGACAATGTTGATTTTCATTGTTAAGATGTGGAGTTAATAGTTGCCCTTTAAGTCGATGACCCATTGTTATTTTTAGCACATGCTTCCTCTACGTTACTAGTGGCAATATCCGTATTTGAAGGATTTGGATATTTGTCTGATTTGACCATCGCCTGGTCTAAATCTGTTCTACTTCCCAGAGAGAAAATGTGTTGCTCCTTGATAGCTCCACCTTGTGCCACAGGTGGTTTCAGAGGTCCAATATTTCAGACTAAAAATAACGACCACAGTCATGGATTACGAGACATCAATTATTACAAATTATAAAACAGAAGATGGAGGTTTGGTCCAGGCACCCTCTGTCAGTAGTGGGACGCATAAATCTTATTAAACTAGTATAGGTGCCCCAGTTGTTATATATACTACACAATTCTCCAGTGTAGATTCCACTATGCTATTTACCCAAAAATAACTCTAAGACAATTTATATGGAATAAGCATCAACTTAGAATCTCTGATGTGGGGAGGTTTGGCAGTGCTGAATCTTTGGATATATTTTTTGGCAACACAGTTGCAGCATATCCGTGGTTGAGAGGAGTAGCTCAGCACTAAATACTCAAACAACATGTAAGCCTATCTAGTCTTAACCGGTTCCCGACCGCCCACTGTACATAAATGTCCGCACTGCCTGGGCTCTGTGCAGCGCGGACGTTTAAAAACGGTGGGTGGTCTCGCAGCGCTCAGGACCCCCAGGGTCCTGCAAGCGCTGCGATTCCGGTGCAGAGCGTTAGCTCTGACAGGGAACATCATCGGGACCTGATTGGATCAGGTCCCAGTGATGTTAACCCTTTGCTGTCTTCTATATGCTGCGATCTATAGTGATCGCGGCATATAGGAGACAGCAGGAGGAGAGGGGGTCGTCTTACTTACCTCTCCGAAGACCTCCGATTCCTTCCAGGACCTGGGGTTGCTATGGCAGCTGGAGGTCACATGACCGCCTTCAGCTCTGCCATATATGGTGTCCTGTCTGGCTCAGCCTGCAAGCTGAGCCAGACAGGAGACTCTGACTGAAACAGGGAAGATCTCATGTAATGTAATGTAATATATGTCTATTACATTACATGAGATCAGTGATCAGAAAAATAAAAATGAATGTCCCACACAGGGACTAAGTAAAAATGTAAAAAAAAGTAAAACAAAAAGTTTTTAAACTGTTAAAAAAAAATCACAAAATAAATAAAAATAAATAAATAAAATATTAAACCAATAAATCCGTATATTTTTACAAAACCAAAAAAAGAACACATATTTGGTATCACTGCGTCCAAAACAACCCGAGCTATAAAACTGTCACACTAATTAACTCCTTCTGTGCACACCGTAATAAAAATAAATAAAAAAACGGAGCAAAAAAACTATGCTTTTTCATCATATCGCCAAACAAAAAGTGGAAAAAAATGCGATCAAAAAGCAAAATAGAAATAAAAATGGTACCGCTGAAAACGTCATCTTGTTCCGCAAAAAACAAGCCGCCATACAGCTCCATCAGTCGAAAAATAAAAAAGTTATAGTGCTCAGAATAAAGCAATGCAAAAAAAATATTTTTTTCTATAAATTTGTTTTATTGTATAAAAGCGCCAAAACATAAAAAAATATACAGTAAGTGTAGTATCGCTGTAAATGTACTGACCCGAAGAATAACGCTGCCTGATCACTTTTACCACACGCAGAACGGCATAAAAAAAAAACTCAAAGAACAATTCCTGAATTGGTTTTTGTTAATTTTACCTCCCAAAAAACGGAATAGAAAGCGATCAAAAAATGTCACGTACCCAAAAATGGTACCAATAAAAATGTCAACTCGTCCCGCAAAAAACAAGCCGTCACATGACTGTCGGCCGAAATATGGAAAAATTATAGCTCTCAAAATATGGTGATGCAAAAACTAGATTTTGCAAAAAAAAGCGTCTTTTAGTGTGTGACAGCTGTCAATCATAAAAACCCGATATAAATCTGGTATCTCTGTAATCGCACCGACCCGAAGAATAAAGTAATCTAATCAGTTATATCACACTAGGAACGGCGTAAAAAATAAATAAAACCAATTCTTCACCTGCTACTGATTTGTTTATTATGTCTCCGAAAGATCGCAGTAAGGCTCTGCTCACATTTATCCTGCGCTCTGCGCTGAGCACTTACACCTTTCTCTTCCGAACCCTGCCGTACACCAAAGCAGTGGTTTTCCCCCACATATGGGGTATCGGAGTACTCAGGAGAAATTGCACAACAAATTTCATGGTGCAATTTATCCTATTACCCTTATGATAATGCAAAATTAAGGGATGAAAAACGGTTTTGTGGGAAAAATGTGAAAATTTTATTTTTACAGCTCAATATTATAAACTTCTGTGAAGCAGCTGGGGGTTCAAGGAGCTCACCACACATCTAGATAAGTTCCCTAAGGGGTCTAGTTTCCAAAATGGTGTCACTTGTGGGGGGTTTCCACTGTTTAGGCACTTCAGAAGCTCTCCAAACGCAACATGGCGTCCGCTAATTATTCAGACAAATTTTACATTCAAAAAGTCAAATGGCGCTCCTTCCCTTTCAAACCCTGCCGTGCGCCCAAACAGTGGTTTGCCTCCACATATGGGGTATCAGCGTGTTCAGGAGAAATTGCACAACAAATTTCTTGGTGCAATTTTTCCTATTACCCTTATGATAATGCAAAATTAAGGGATGAAAAAAGTTTTTGTGGGAAAAATGTGAAAATTTTATTTTTACAGCTCAATATTATAAACTTCTGTGAAGCACCTTGGGGTTCAAGGTGCTCACCACACATCTAAATAAGTTCCCTAAGGGGTCTAGTTTCCAAAATGGTGTCACTTGTGGGGGGTTTCCACTGTTTAGGCACATCAGGAGCTCTCCAAACGCAACATGGCGTCTGCTAATTATTCAGACAAATTTTATATTCAAAAAGTCTAATGGCGCTCCTTCCCTTCCGAACCCTGCAGTGCGCCCAAACAGTGGTTTTCCCTCACATATGGGGTATCAGCACGCTCAAGAGAAATTGCGCAAAAAAATTTGGGGTCAATTTTTTCCTGTTACCCCTGTGAAAATAGAAAAAATTGGGTCTAAAGTAACATTTTTGTGAAAAAAGTTAAATGTTAATTTTTTTTCTTCCACATTCCAAAAATTCCTGTGAAGCACCTGAAGGGTTAATAAAGTTCTTGAATGTGGTTTTGAGCACCTTGAGGTGTGCAGTTTTTAGAATGGTGTCACTTTTTGGTATTTTCTGTCATAAAGACCCCTCAAAGTGACTTCAAATATGATGTGGTCCCTCAAAAAAGTTTTTGTAAATTTTGTTGGAAAAATGAGAAATCGCTGGTCAACTTTTAACCCTTATAGCTCCCTAATAAAAAAAAATTTTGGTTCCAAAATTGTGCTGATGTAAAGTAGACATGTGGGAAATGTTATTTATTAACTATTTTGTGTGACACATCTCTCTGATTTAAGGGCATGAAAATTCAAAGTTAGAAAATTGCAAAATTTTCAAAATTTTTGCCAAATTTCCGATTTTTTTCACAAATAAACGCAAGTTATATCGAAGAAATTTTACCAGTATCATTAAGTACAATATGTCACGAAAAAACAGTCTCAGAATCAGGGGAATACGTTGAAGCGTTCCAGAGTAATTTCTTCATAAAGTGACAGTGGTCAGAATTGAAAAAATTGGCCCGGTCACGAAGGCAAAAACAGGCTCTGGTGCGAAATGCTTAATGAAGCTTTGGAGGCCTATAAATGTAAAATAACGCCATATCAAATGATCACCCTTACCTTGATCCATAGGGTTTAGTGGAAAGTTGAGGAACTTTTCGGGTATGTGGAGGATCTCGAAACTGAGGAGCGGGGAAAGACTGCAGTGGAAGAATGCTTTACATGGTAATGAAGTTGTTAGCACAACATTGGATAGAGGAGAAGGGTCCCGACTATACAATTATTTCTAAGATAAACTGGTTTATAATTCTGGAGAAGGCAGTGTATACTAAATGAGGTGGGGTGTCATTGCAAAATTCAAGTGTGATATTGATATATTGAGAATGGCTTCCATAGAGATAATCGGGTTCCGTCTAGGTTTCTTGTAGCTTACTATCAGGGAGAGGTAAAACGTTAATAGAACAAGTTAATCCCCCAATTTTGGGGTTTGGCAGATGGAAGGCAGTGCTTAATATCTAAAAAATTATATAATGTCAAAATAGTAGAGATGAGCAGATCGCTTTGCATAACCCTTGTCCACGGTCCAAGTCCATGATCTCTAGCCATGGACAGGAGCAGTGTGAATTTCCTGAGCTTCCAGGTTCCCCAGCACAGGGTTTGACTAACTGGTCTAGCACCATTTGTGCGGCACTTTGGAAAGGTGATGATGCGCCAGCCCCGCAAAGAATAAGCTGAGCCTAAGATTCCAGAGGGTAAAGAAATTCTGGCTGATTCTGTCATCGGCCGGAGATCACTGACCCGATCCATGGACCAGGGTTGAGCGAAGCGATCTGCTCATTTCTGCTAAACAGATACATTTTCCAAATAACAAAATATATCCCAAGGACAATAAATTACATTTTAGGGTTAGGGCTAATGATTCGCAGTTGTTACTGTAGAGGATGGCATGACCAATTGATTGGTTTAGGAAAACAATTATTCTTTTTTTTTACGAGGTGGATTATAGGGTTTGTATAAATCTTTGAACTTCAGTAAATGGAATGATCAATTAGAAGCTGCATTTTGCATTTTGCTTGTTTAAACTTTATTTTATGGTAAAAATAGTTGGATGATCACAAACATTTACATGTGACAAAAAAGTAAAACTAAAAGCTACTGTACAAAAAGGCAAATATTTTTCATAGGGGTTATCCCCTTTTGGAGAATCTTCATCTCCAACTGCAGTTTGTTTTAAAATAACCAACCGCTCATTACTCATCGTCCTAGGATCCAGCGCTAAATCTTTGCCCTGCTCCTGGCGTCTGGTATTGGCTGAGGCACTGACTCCACGTCGACAGTGCGGCAGCCAATCAGAGAACTCAGCAACGCTGAATGGGGTGGTTCAGTTTACATGGGCAGAGTTGCTGAGCTCACTGATTGGTTGCCACACTTTTGCCATGAAGTCAACGCCACATCCAATACTGGACACCGGGAACAGCGCCAGAAGCTCAGCGTTGGACCCGGAGAAAGTGAGTGAACAGTGGTTGATTATTTTCTAACAAATGGCAGCACGGGATGAGGATTTTCTATAAGGAGACAAGCCCTTAAGTTCTTGACCAATGTTTAGTGTTATAACTAGCTTTTCCTATCTCATCAGTGATTTAATTTGAATGTCTATTATAATATTAGTACATACAACAAATGCTATATCATTGAGTGAATCCATTTGTTTTTAAGCAGATCTTATTTGTGTGTAAAACATTTCAAACATTCAGGAATTGGAAATGTTTTTATTGTGAAAGATTTCGCATGTGGAATTAGAACTGGCTTCGATGAAAACACTCTTCGAATACGGTACGTGAAATTTTTTTCTGATATATATTTGAGTTTTTAATCGTTAAGACTTGATTTCTTGGTAAGATATTTCTGACATTATGGGCATGAAAATGGCTTCTCCCCTATGTGAGTTCTTTGATGTCTAACTACTTCTAACTTCTTACTAAAACATTTCCCACATTCGGAACATGAATATGGCATTGATCTTGTATGAACATTTTGATGGTTAACAAGAGATGATTTATCGGTAAAAAATGCTCCACACTCTGAACATGAAAATGGCTTCACCCCTGTGTGAACCCACTGATGTGTAACAAGATACGATTTCCGGTTAAAACATTTCCCACATTCTGAACATGAATATGGCATTGATCCTGTATGAATATTTTGATGGTTAACAAGAGATGATTTATCGGTAAAAAATGCCCCACACTCTGAACATGAAAATGGCTTCACCCCTGTGTGAACCCACTGATGTCTAACAAGATGTGTTTTATTATTATAAAGTTTCCCACATTCTGAACATGAGAATGGCTTCTCCCCTGTGTGAGTTCTCTGGTGTGTAACAAGAGCTGATTTCCTGTTAAAACATTTCCCACATTCTGCACAAGAAAAAGGCTTCTCCCCTGTGTGAGTTCTCTGGTGTCTAACAAAATCTGATTTCTGGTTGAAACATTGTCCACACTCTGAACATGAAAATGGCTTCTCCCCTGTGTGAACCCACTGATGTCTCGCAAGACTTGACTTATCAATATAGCATTTATCACATTCTGAACATGAATGTGGCTTCTCCCCTGTGTGAATTCTCTCGTGGGTAACAAGACCCCATTTCTGTTTAAAGCATTTTCCACATTGTGAGCAAGAAAATGGCTTTGCATCTGTGTGGCTTCTCTGATGTCTAAAAAGAAAAGATCTTTCGCTAAAACATTTCCCACAATCTTTACAAGAAAATGGCTTCTCCCCTGTGTGACTTCTCTTATGTTGAATAAATTTTGATTTCCAGTCAAAACATTTTCCACATTCCAAACATGTATATGGCTTCTCTCCACTATTAGAAATTTGGTTCACGGTATCTTTTCTGTTTCCTTTATTTTCCTTAACATTCGGTAATGAATCAGAAGACAGGACCTGTTCGAAAGGATCTGATGATAGACTGTTGCCGGGAAGGGCGATATATGGAATTATGACATGTTCTTCATATGTATCATATGGGATACCACGATTATCTGCTTTACAATCTAAAGATATCTGATGTCCCTCAGAGATCCCGGGACATTCTTCTGCAAAGAATAAAACTGATTATCTTATTTTTTAATAATAAAATGTCTACTGATAATTTATAACATTAATGTCAAAATTTTCAGCCAAAGTGCAAGGCATGCAGCAAAATTGGCTTTTTAACTAAAACAGTGATGCAAAGCCAATCACAATCTAACATTGGGCTTTAAAACAAAAAACAGAAGATAGCAAACATTAGGCCTCATGCTACTTTCTTGCAGTTTATTTTTAATGAACCAAAACCATTTTCATAGGTTCATATATCAGTGTTGGCCGTCGTCAGTCTTTTCTAGTTAAATGCTCAGTGGAGAATTGTAAAAGGAATGTAAAAAGTTAGGAGTGGATAAAAACCGGAATTAGTTTTACTGGTTATGATGTTTCCAGGAGTCCACATGACAGCACCATAGGAGGAGTTATCCGATATCCTCTGTAGGGGCAGGATGCACAAGAGGTTAAAAGCCCTCCCACCCCCAACCTCCTCATTGATTTTCCAAGAACCACATTGGCTGGGTACAACACAATTTTATTCTAGACTACTTAGACATATGTTAGAGTCACATACAGTAGCAATATAGGGAGGGAAATAAGGGTGCTGTCATATGGACTCCTGGAAACATCATTACTGGCAAAACTAATTCTGGTTTTCCAGTACATCCTCATGACAGCTCCATAGGAGTATACCCAAGAACTCATAGATTAAGGTGGGATAAATGCACCTTCCTACCAAACACAGATCTCTGCTGTGAGAGAATATCTAGTTTGCAGTGTTTGCAAAATGTAGTATGTCCTGACCATGTGGATGCGGTACAAATCTGTTCAATGGTAGCCCCTGCTCTAGTTGCCCAAGAGGTGGAAACTGCTCTGGTAGAATGGGCTTTGATAATTTCAGGGGGAGACTGTCCTTCTGAAAGGTACGCTAGATTAATCATGGATCTAACCCATCTAGCTAAGGATGGTTTTGAAGCCTTTCTGCCTATATTTTTCCCCCCAAACTGTAAGAAAAGATTAGAGTCTAATCTCCAGTTCCGAATGGCTTCCAAATAGGCCAACACTGCTCTGCGGACATCAAGATGGTGAAACTCTTCCTCTCTCGGATTTCTAGGGTATTCGCAGAACGATGGAAGAACCACTTCTTAGTTTAACCCTCCGTCACATACAATAGGCCTGACAGGCACATCTCTTTTACTTTCATTTCTCCTTCCTCACCAGATTGTGAGGAAATCCCCTCCCTCCAGGTAGTCTCCTGTCTCTAGCAGCTCTGTGAAACCTCATACCACAGTTGGATTGCAGAGCTTCAGGAGGACAGATATAACTGCGCTAATCTCTCAGGCTCATTGTATGTGAACACGTCACACTCAATAAGGTTGGTATTTTATGTTTTTATTCATCACAATTGTTTATTTAGTTTGTTTTATGAATGTATAGCACAAAGTGTGAGGATATTTCATAGAAATAAGGCAGATTAAAAAAGAAAGTGTGCTGCTCAGGCAAATACAGTAGTTCCCTAACACATATTCCTTCTCTTGCTTCAGATTATCTGCTGAAATGGAGAGGAAAATGTACAATTTATCAAAAAACCTTGATGTTGAGGAAGTAACAAACATGCTGTTAGATGATGCAGACCCCACACTGAATGAGGATTTAGGAGAGGAAAGTGAGATTGATTCTCATGATGAGGTGGAAGTATGTGAAGTGGATTCTGAAACAGAGCAAGATGGTGACAGTGTTGAGGATGAAGATGTAGATTCTTATTATATGGGAAAAGATAAAAAAAAACAATGGAACAAGAAGCCATTCCAGAAAAAACGTAGGGAACCTCAAAACATTATTACTCACCTTCCTGCAGTTATAGGAACTGCAAGTAATGCAAAAACTGCAGTTGAATGCTGGAATAGTTTATTCACAGATGATATTCTGGACTCTATTGTCACATATACCAACCAATATATAGACATTATAAAGGACAAGTTCATCTGCAACAGAACCATCAAGGCCACAGATGAAATAGAACTGCGTGCTTTTTTTGGATTATTATACCTTGCAGGAGCTTATAGGGCAAATAGACAAAGTTTGGAGGAACTTTGGAGTAAAGATGGGGATGGAGTTGAAAAATTTGGCCTTGTTATGTCCATAAACAGATTCAAGCTTCTAATTCGTTGCCTTCGGTTTGACTACAGAACTACCCGAACCGAACGTAAAACACATGACCGACTTGCTCCAATTCGTGATATATTCTAAAAATTTGTTGAAAACTGTAAAAAAGCCTATTGCCCTGGGGAGAATCTCACTATTGACAAAATGCTCCCTGGTTTTCGTGGTAGATGTGCCTTTCGTCAATATATTCCATCAAAGCCTAACAAATATGGAATAAAAATGTATGCCCTTGTTGATGCCAGTAAGACCTACACTTACAACCTGGAAGTTTATGCAGGAAAACAACCAGAAGGTCCTTACTGTGTCAGCAACAAACCCAGTGATGTTGTAAAAAGACTGGCTGAGCCCTTATTTGGATCGGGCCGCAATATAACAGCTAACAATTGGTTTTCAAATTGTGATCTGATTGATTATCTGAAAATGCAGAAGCTTTCATATGTCGGAACTGTAAGAAAAAATAAAAAAGAATTGCTTACACAGTTTGTAAGTGTGAAAGGGAGACAACAGTACAGCAGTATGTTTGCATTCCATAATGGAAAAGTTTTGGTTTCCTATGTACCACAAGCAAAAAAAATTGTACTTCTTCTATCAACACTTCATGATGATGCCATCGATCCTGGGACTGAGGCACAAAAAAACCCGGAGATAATTACATTTTATAATGCAACCAAAGGGGGTGTTGATACAGCTGATCAGATGTGCTCAACTTTCAACGTCAGCAGAAACACCAAACGCTGGCCAATGGTCATATTTTTTGCTATGTTGAATTTGGGTGGTATAAATTCACAAGTCATTTACCTTGAAAACAAGATTGAACCACTCCGTAGACGATTCTATCTGAAAAAATTGGCCCATGAACTAGTGCTTGGAGAGCTACGCAGGAGAAGTATGAAAACAATCGGTATCCCCTCTCGCCTTCAAGTTCAGCTCAAAAGATTCCGCCCAGATGATGATAGTGAAAATTCACCACCTGCACCACCTCCCAAAAGAAGGAGATGCACCACCTGCACCACGGAAAGCGGAATCAGAAGGCTTTCTAATTATGAATGTCACAAATGTCATAATGCAATCTGCCTGACACATGCAAAAATGATGTGTAATTCTTGCTCTTTGCTCTGCAAGTGTAATTTTTCTGGGGAAACTTCAGGATCTAATTCTGATTGAATATGTGTTTAATAGTACTTAAGGTACCTTAAAATTAAGTTTGTTTCCATAAATTTTCTTTGTAGAGTTTTTTGACAGAGTCGAACTGGGGACTATTTGGCGGGAGTTTTGAAATGTTTGTATTTCAGAGTTATTAGTTTTATGTTAAGTAAATGGTTTTTTTTTTGCACCTGATTATGTGTAGTCTCTTTTATTACATCCCTATGAAGGTCACTGATCACTTTTAGAGCACTGAAATTGCAAACATTAGATATTATAGGTATTTTTCTAGCCTGCGGCGCCTGACAGTCACATTGTATGTGAACTCGTTAGAACCGATATTGTATGTGACGGAGGGTTAAAGACACCACCTTCGGGTAGAAACTTGGATCCAGTTTGAGACTGATTCAATCATCCCAAATCTGCATACATGGCTCGACAACAGAGAGAGCCTGGATCTCACCCAACCGTTTAGACGTGGTAATTGCCACCAAGAAGACTGTTTAGAGAGTCAAGTTCTTTATTTCTAATTCATGAACTGGGCCGAAGGAAGGTTTGCAAAGAACTCTCAGGACAAGATTCAGATCCCACGGACGGGAAGAAATTCTCTGGGCAGGCCTAAGTCTCTGGATTGCCTTGGCAAATCTGATTATCAAGGGATGCAAGGACAATGATATGTCGAAGAAAGCACTTAGTGCTGCAATCTGCACCTTCAAGGTACTTAGTCTAAAACCTGTATCAAATCCCGCCTGCAAGAAATCAAGGATCGCAGGGATGTCTGGTTGAGAGGTGTCTACCGTCCTGTAGAACAGACAAAAGGTCCTCCAGACTTTTTTATATATGGTTTGGGTTACAGGTTTTCTACTAGCCTGTGTAGTCTTGATCACTCTGGCGGATAAGCCTTTGGTTTTCAGTATCTCCCCTTCAGAAGCCAGGCTGAAAGCTGGAGTTGTTGAAGATTCCGATAAAACAGTGGACTTTTTATGATGTTTGTCTGTCACTTCCAGGATGGATTTCTGTAGAGGCCTGGAATGGAATTGGCTCCATCTGACGCAGGTGATGCACGACGTCATGATTCCCAAAATACTCATTGCCTTTCGAATCAATGTTTTTTTCTCCCTTGCAAAAAAACGAATCCTTTGTGGGACTGAGAGCATCTTGTCTTCCGGGAGATAAGACGTTCGCGTTCGGGAGTCGAGATAGGCTCCCAAGAAGATGTGTGAAGTACCTGGGACAAGATTGGATTTTTCTTTGTTTACAATTAAACCCAGGCTGGTTAATGTCTGTAGGACAAATTCCAGATGTTGAGTCATATCTAGAGGGGATCCTGCCACCATCAGGAAGTCGTCCAAGTATGGAATGATGGTAATATCCCTGAGTCGGATATAGGCTACCACCTCTGCCATGATCTTCGTAAAGATTCTGGGAGCAGATGACAGGCCAAAGGGAAGACATCGGAACTGGTAGTGTAGAATCTGACTGCCTGATGGTAGCGCAAACCTCAGATATTGCTGACTTGAGGAATGTATCGGCAGGTGGTAATATGCATCCCTGAGGTCCAGGGTGCAAATTACCGCATCTGTGTCTATCAGGGGAATGGCTGATCTCACAGATTCTATGCGGAATTTTTTGTAGTGGACCCATCGGTTTAGGGGTTTCAGATTGATAATTGTATGGAACTCCCCTGATGTTTTTTTTTTTACTGAAAACAGAGGAGTATTGGCCCCAATGTTGGTCGTGTTCTGGAACTGGAACAATAACCTTCTGTTGTAGAAGTTTCTCTACGTCTGCACGTAGACGGGAAAGTGAGGTAGGGGAACCCCTTGTTAGGTGGAATCTTTGAGGGGGATTTTGAGAAAACTCTATCCTGTAACCCTGCGCTATAGTTGATAATATCCAGGGATTTTGAGTTACCTGATGCCAACTGTTTTTGAAAAACCTTACCCGCTCCCCTATTCTGACATAGTCATTGTCGTTTTGAACGGGAGATAGTACTGGGCTGGTATTTTTTATGTTTGTTCCCCTTATTAAAACTCCAGCTCATGGATCCCCCTTTTTTCTGAGTGTTATGTTTACGGAAGGGGAAAGGTTTGCGAAAGGGCTGCTCCATCTCTTTCTCCTCAGGAAAGCCCTTCTTTTTATCGGACGCTTTTTCTAGTATGTCATCTAACACTGGTCCGAATACTTTGAGCCCTGAAAACGGAATGGAGCACAGCTTGTTCTTAGAAGCTGTATCCCCAGACCATGTCTTTAACCAAATAGCTCTTCTGGCTGATTTGGAAAGCTCATTATTCCTGGCAGCAAATCTGACCGATTCTGCCAAAGCGTCGGCCACAAAATTCGTTGCCATTTTGAATAGGGGCAATGATTGACTGAGAGATTCCCTCAGGGTGCCATCCCGTAGGTGACCCTTTAGCTCATCTAGCCAGACTTTCATGGATCTGGCAATAGATGTAGCAGCAACGTTAGACTTAATAACTGCCACCGAGGCTTCCCAGGCTTTTTTCAAAAGTCTATCCACCTTTCGATCCATAAGATCTTTAAGTCCTGATGAATCCTCAAAGGGGATAGAGGTTTTCTTGACCACCTTGGCTAGTGGGACGTTGATCTTAGGAATAGTGTCCCAAACATTGGTGTTTTCTGGATCAAAGGAGAGTCGGATGCAGAAGTCTCGTGGAATAGAGTCTCTTCTCCGCATCCTCCCATTCCTCCAGGATCATGTCTTTCACATGAGTATTAACAGGGAAAACCATGGATCTATGGGTTCTAAGTACACCAAACATTTCATCTTGAATGTTTCTGCTCTTCTCCGTCTCTTCTACCTGGATTGTGTTTCGGACGGCTCGTAGAAGAATCAACATACCATCTGAGTGGAACATATACTTTTTACGTTCCCCTCCCTGAGGTGGACTAATGGTCTCACCGTTGTCAGAGTCCCAAGATGGGTTGATTTCACCTTCAGAAGATGGTGCTGTATCTTCTCTGGGTCTTTCGGGTCCCCGGACATCCTGGACCCCTGAACCTGGGGACACCAGAGACGTAATAGAAGCCTGAACTTCTTCTTTGATCATACTACGCATCTCATTTAATAAAGCTCTATTCTCCTCCTTTAGCATGGAGGCTCTACATTCAGCACATAGACACTTTTGTATATGAGTCGGGAAGTCTGATGTTACAATCCAGGCACCTCCTGGTTTTCACTGTGGCCTTTTTCCCTGTATCCTTCTTCTTTTCAGAAGGAGGTGGTAACTGCACAGAGACATCATAACTGTGGGGCGATCCAGGGAGGGTATCAGGGTGTGACACATCAGCCATTGTAGCGTACTGCTAGGAGTGCCAAAGCTGTAAGCCAGCCTTTGATGCTCCCCAGCTCCCCTTTTTGTACCTTACCTGGTCGTCCTGTCATGTTCTCCTGCTCCACTGGCGTCCACAGTCGATCTACGCTTGAATATTCCGCGCGACCGCCGACAGGAAGTCGTCATCCATGAACTTCCGGTTTCGACCCCGGGCGGTCCCCGAAGGCGGGAGAAGCTGGGCCCGCCCTGAGCAGGACGACGAGAACCCCAGCGATGGGGAAGCGGCACCCAGAGGCTCCAGCATACCGGAGGGCTGAGGAATTCCCGACAGGGAGTGTCGGCCCAGGACCCACTTGACGGCGGGAAGGAGAGAGCCGCGGCCCTCCCAATCCCCCAGGGCCCTGTAAGTATCAGTGTTCTTCTGCACTAGTTCTCCCTGCACCAGCGCTCCTCCACTACTCCCTGTCCTGTGTAGGGACAGGAAAAACACTGAGGAGGTTGGGGGTGGGAGGGCTTTTAACCTCTTGTGCTTCCTGTCCCTACAGAGGATATGAGATTACTCCTCCTATGGTGCCGTCATGGGGACGTACTGGAAAAGGGGATTTTTTTATAGGTTTCCTACCTTTGTAATAGACTCCTGGCAATTTAATTTAAAAAATAATGGATAATTTGCAACATTCGGTGAGAACTGAATATTTCCTTTCATAATGGAGCTATTGAATAAACTGAACTACTGTGCTAAGCACCTTCTGTGCGCAGAGAGGTCACAATTGTCCTGCATTTGTTTGCTGGATAACACAAAGAGATCAGGCAAACGCTAATTATAATCAGTCTAAATGAGCTTGGTGGACTCATTCTAAAAGTAGTGGTCCATACTCTGAGGTTTCCAGTAATTTCTCCTCATACAGCAAAAGGGATAAGGGCTATGAAGGCCCTGACCCAAGGCTCTTGTCCAATGCCTGAAATTAATGCACACAAAGGGTTTGAAGACTATTGTGTGATCACGGATACAATCAATACCTACAGGAGACTACACAACATTGTAATCAATAAAATAATAGTTCATTCATTATATTATTAAAATCCGAACAAGAAAATATAGGCAACAGGTGGAAAAATCAAGGCAGGGGACAAATATTCAATATACCATAGTGCTGCTAGCAGTCAAAATATATCAGGTAAGGTAAAATCCATGTTGAAGAGCAATAACGAAACAGACCCAAGAATATAAATTGCCTCCAAAAAAAAAAGTATGACTGCTAGTCAAGAAATGTAATGTGTACCTAGGAATCCTAGTATAAGCAAAATATATAAAATGGCAGTGGCTGGCTATAAGTATAGTGAATAATAAATAATGGATAGTTGGTACAGCTCTCAAATAGAAAGCAATATGCTATACTGCAAATGTGATTAATGGAAAGGTAAATAAAGTGCCAATATGCTGTAAAAGAGGCAGTGCAATCTGCATATAAAACATTTACAGGTAGCAGGAAAAGAAGAAACTTTATCCAGCGATGATATTGTTAATAAAATTTATTTCTCTTTATTGAGTAAAATTTAAAAGATAATCCAGTGGATACAATCAAGAGCAACTACCATGCACCCTCCACGGCGATCCAGATCGACGGGTTTTGACTCGTTAGGTGTTAGTCATGATTATGACTAACGAGTTGAAACCCGTCGATCTGGATCACCATGGAGGGTGCATGGTAGTTGCTCTTGATTGTATCCACTGGATTATCTTTTAAATTTTACTCAATAAAGAGAAATTAATTTTTATTAACAATATCATAAATTTTATATAACATATTTACATAGTTAATATGGTTGAAAACAGACAAATGTCCAAAGATTTTAATTGGATGGGAGAAAATAAAAGTACAACCATAATGCAAGTTCCGTTCTGACCCCAAAAAACCTAATTATTTGCTTCTGATCTCAATTGTCAATCCACTGGACATTCAAGAAAGCACCTTACATATTTACATAATTATTTATGTTATTTGTTTTTAATAAAAGCATCTAAGTCTGAAAAAACATCTATATTGTATAAAAAGGTATAAAAACCCTCCAGACCGATGGTTTTGTTCTGTTCAAGAGCTGAAAAGCCCTCACCCTCCAAGTAATTTTGTCTTTGTTATTTTACAAAGAGCTGTCGCCCAGCTTATATTATCTTGGTTAAGAATTACTTTTGATGTGGCGCATATATATATATATATATATATATATATACATATACACACAGTGCTGGACAAAAGTATTGGCACCCCTGCAATTCTGTCAGATAATACTCAGTTTTTTCCTGAAAATGATTGCAATCACAAATTCTTTGGTATTATTCTCTTCATTTAATTTGTCTTTAATGAAAAAAACACAAAAAGAATTGTCCTAAAGCCAAATTGGAAATAATTCCACACCAAACCTAAAAAAGGGGGTGGACAAAAGTATTGGCACTGTTTGAAAAATCATGTGATGCTTCTCTAATTGGTGTAATTAACAGCACCTGTAACTTACCTGTGGCACCTAACAGGTGTTGGCAATAACTAAATCACACTTGCAGCCAGTTAACATGGATTAAAGTTGACTCAACCTCTGTCCTGCGTCCTTGTGTGTACCACATTGAGCATGGAGAAAAGAAAGAAGACCAAAGAACTGTCTGAGGACTTGAGAAACCAAATTGTGAGGAAGCATGAGCAATCTCAAGGCTACAAGTCCATCTCCAAAGACCTGAATGTTCCTGTGTCTTCCGTGCGCAGTGTCATCAAGAAGTGTAAAGCCCATGGCACTGTGGCTAACCTCCCTAGATGTGGACGGAAAAGAAAAATTGACGAGAGATTTCAACGCAAGATTGTGCAGATGGTGGATAAAGAACCTCGACTAACATCCAAACAAGTTCAAGCTGCCCTGCAGTCCGAGGGTACAACAGTGTCAACCCGTACTATCCGTCGACGTCTGAATGAAAAGGGACTGTATGGTAGGATACCCAGGAAGACCCCATTTCTTACTCCGAGACATAAAAAAGCCAGGCTGGAGTTTGCCAAAACTTACCTGACAAAGCCTAAAATGTTTTGGAAGAATGTTCTCTGGTCAGATGAGACAAAACTAGAGCTTTTTGGGAAAAAGCATCAACATAGAGTGTACAGGAAAAAAAAAGCATACAAAGAAAAGAACACAGTCCCTACAGTCAAACATGGCGGAGGTTCCCTGATGTTTTGGGGTTGCTTTGCTGCCTCTGGCACTGGACTGCTTGACCGTGTGCATGGCATTATGAAGTCTGAAGACTACCAACAAATTTTGCAGCATAATGTAGGGCCCAGTGTGAGAAAGCTGGGTCGCCCTTAGAGGTCATGGGTCTTCCAGCAGGACAATGACCCAAAACACACTTCCAAAAGCACTATAAAATGGTTTGAGAGAAAGCACTGGAGACTTCTAAGGTGGCCAGCAATGAGTCCAGACCCGAATTCCATAGAACACCTGTGGAGAGATCTCAAAATGGCAGTTTGGAGAAGGCACCCTTCAAATATCAGGGACCTGGAGCAGTTTGCCAAAGAAGAATGGTCTACAATTCCAGCAGAGCATTGTAAGAAACTCATTCATGGTTACCGGAAGCGGTTGTTCGCAGTTATTTTGGCTAAAGGTTGTGCAACCAAGTATTAGGCTGAGGGTGCCAATACTTTTGTCCGGCCCTTTTTTGGAGTTTTGTGTGAAATGATCAATGATTAGATTTTTGCTTCATTCTCTTTTGTGTTTTTTCCTTGCAAGCAAATTAAATGAAGATAATAAGACCAAATAATTTGTGATTGTAATCATTTTCAGGAAGAAACTGAGTATTATCTGACAGAATTGCAGGGGTGCCGATACTTTTGGCCAGCACTGTATATATATATTACCATGAGAAGAATCTGTGACTTCTCTGCATTTAGTGATCACTACTCACCTGGGTGGTCATATGTATGAATCTCCTCTTTACACCGCTCATCACCCCTCACATATGTCTCTGTAGTATTAATATGGATCAGATCTTCACCCTGAAACAAATATTATAAAAGTCACAGACAGATGGAGAAGTCCCATCTATGATCAGCTCTAATCCTGCCATCTCCACCGTTCTCATTACACAAGTATAAACCATATAATACTGGTGGATAAAACAAGACTGAGCACAAGACCTTCACAGCCGTCTACACATCATAGGGGAGATCTCATGACACCTTCTCTCCATCTACCTGATGATCCTGAGGAACATTGGGATCTTCTTGTTTACAGTCCTGTGGAAGAAGAGGACGGGGACATCTCTCTGGTGTTGTCCTCTTACTGGATAGAGCTGGAGGAAACACATACAGGACTGAATTCATTCTTTACATACAGATAATTATAGACCGTGTGTAGTTAGTTCTGTCTATTACCTGGTGATGTGAGTGGCTGGGGAACCTCCACCATGACGTCCTTGTACAGATCTTTGCGTCCTTCTAAATACTCCCACTCCTCCATGGAGAAATAGACAGCGACATCCTGACACCTTATAGGAACCTGACACATACAATGATACCGTCATCCCCCCGATCCCTCCATAGCGTTACTGTATAATGTCCCAGCATTCCCACCTCTCCAGTCAGCAGCTCAATCATCTTGTAGGTGAGTTCTAGGATCTTCTGGTCATTGATGTCCTCATGTATCAGGAAGTGAGACTGAGGTCCTGTGATTGGGCTCAGGGGTCTTCCCCATCCCTCAGACACAGGGTCCTGACAGCGCTCACTAGAGGTCTTCTTCACTAATATGTAATCCTGGTTATGGAGAGACACATTAATAAATCTCACTACAGCCATTTCCAGAGTCCTCACCTCTCCAGTTCTGTCCATCTGTTATTCCCATAGATAAGAATGATGTAATGTGACGTCATCAGAATCTCTCACCTCTCCTGTAAGCCGGAAGAGGATCTCTAGGGTGAGGTGTAATATCCTCTCCACCATCTTCTTTCTGTCTCTATCCATTCTTCTCTAGGAAAATGATATAGATAAATTATTAGTATACCATATTGTGGGAATGTGAGTAGATAGAAGATGACTCATTGCAAGACATATAAAATACTGAATAATAAATAAAATGAATAGCATGATGCCGGTATAAAGCAATAATGTGGTAGAGCACTTCATACATCTTGAGGTCAGACAGGGATATTTATGTGCTATCAATTAGCATTGCAGATGTTATAAAATAAATTATCTGAATTAACAATATAAAGAAGGCAACAGTCTTTGTACAGCCAATAAAATATGTTAATGGTTTATTTGTATACATCTCACCACTCCACGATAAGTTCTGGAAAGAAGTGGTCTTCTAACCCCACTGCCTATTCTACACCGTGCGCACGATTATTGGGCAATTTGTATTTTTGATGATTACTTTTATTATTTAACATCACCAGTGCTGTCGGTCAATCTAAAAGAGTAATAAACCTGAATATTTAAGAAAGTAAAAGTGCGGTGTTGTCTTAGGAGAATATCTCTATGTGCAGAAGTATTATGAAAATATATGAAAAATTTTAATTTTCCATCTCAATTGTCTATTTTCATCTGTTCTAGTGAGAATAAGAACCAAACGAGTCAATGTCAAAAAATACATTTCTGACATTTTAAAAAAATATATCAGTGACCAACATATTCTTCTTAATACCAGTGATAAGCCATCCACCCATGGAGTCCATTAGTTTCTTAATCTGTCGATGATCATCTTTTTGGGCAGCACCAGCCACAGCCCCCGACACTGATCAGAGAGGGGCTGTTTTCCTTCACCATAAATGTTGAGTTTAAGAAAAGCCCAACAATTCGCACTAAGGTCTACACTGTGTGCAGAATTATTAGGCAAATGAGTATTTTGATCATGATACTTTTTCTACATGTTGTCCTACTCCAAGCTGCATAGGCTTGAGAGCAAACTACCAATTAAGTAAATCTGGTGATGTGCATCTCTGTAATGAGGAGGGGTGTTGACTAATGACATCAACACCCTATATAAGGTGGGCTTAATTATTAGGCAACTTCCTTTCCTTTGGCAAAATGGGTCAGAAGAGAGATTTGACGGGCTCTGAAAAGTCCAAAATTGTGAGATGTCTTGCAGAGGGATGCAGCAGTCTTGAAATTTCCAAACTTTTGAAGCGTGATCACCGAACAATCAAGCGTTTCATGGCAAATCGCTAACAGGGTTGCAAGAAGAGTGTTGGCTAAAAAAGGCGCAAAATAACTGCCCATGAATTGAGGAAAATCAAGCGTGAAGCTGCCAAGATGCTATTCACCACCAGTTTTGCTATATTTCAGAGCTGCAACGTTACTGGAGTATCAAAAAGCACAAGGTGTGCGATACTAAGGGACATGGCCAAGGTAAGGAAGGCTGAAAAATGACCACCTTTGAACAAGAAACATAAGATAAAACGTCAAGAATGGGCCAAGAAATATCTTCAGACTGATTTTTCAAAGGTTTTATGGACTGATGAAATGAGAGTGACTCTTAATGGGCCAGATGGATGGGCCAGAGGCTGGATCAGTAAAGGGCAGACAGCTCCACTCCGACTCAGACGCCAGCAAGGTGGAGGTGGGGTACTGGTATGGGCTGGTATCAACAAAGATGAACTTGTATGACCTTTTCGGGTTGAGGATGGCGTGAAGCTCAACTTCCTGACCTACTGCCAGTTTCCGGAAGACAACTTCTTCAAGCAGTGGTACAGGAAGAAGTCGGTATCATTAAAAAAAAACATGATTTTCATGCAGGACAATGCTCCATCACATGCATCCAACTACTTCACAGCATGGCTAGCCAGTAAAGGTCTAAAAGAAGAAAAAATAATGACATGGCCCCCTTGTTCACCTGATCTGAATCCCATAGAGAACCTGTGGTCCATCATAAAATGTGAGATCTACAGGGAGGGAAAACAGTACACCTCTCGGAACAGTGTCTGGGAGGCTGTGGTGGCTGCTGCATGCAATGTTGATCGAAAACTGATCAGGCAACTGACAGAATCTATGGATGGAAGGCTGTTGAGTGTCATCATAAAGAAAGGTGGCTATATTGATCACTAATTTTTTTGGTTTTTGTTTTTGCATGTCAGAAATGTTTATTTCTAAATTGTGTGCACTGATATTGGTTTACCTGGTGAAAATAAACAAGTGAGATGGGATTATATTTGGTTTCTATTAAGTTGCCTAATAATTCTGCACAGTAATAGTAACCTGCACAAACAGATATCCTCCTAAGATAGCCAAATCTAAAAAAAAAAACACTCCAACTTCCAAAAATATTACGCTTGGATATTTATAAGTCTTTTGGGCTGATTGAGAACATAGTTGTTGATCAATAAAAAAAAATAGTCCTCTAAAATACAACTTGCCTAATAATTCTGCACACAGTGTAGGTTCAGTGAGGAAGAGGCCATGTCATTATGTAATTTTTTCATCTTTAAGACCTTTCCTGGCACTGATGCTGCGATTGAGTATTGTCCTGCAGAACAATCCTGATTTTTTTAAAGATGCAGATATTTTCCTGTACCTCTGCTTAAAGAAAGCATCTTCTAAAAACTGGCAGAAGTTTAGGGAGTTGATTTTGAGTCCATCTTCAACTCGAAAAGGTCCAACTAGCTCACCTGTAATAATACCAGCCCATAACAGTGCCCATCCCGCTGGTGTCTGAGTCAAAGTCAAGGTCTCTGCCCATTAATGATCCAGCCACAGGCCCATCCATCTGGTCCATCAAGAGTCACTCTCATCAGTTCATAAAACCTTTGAAAAATCTGTTTTCAGATATTTCTTGGACAAGTCTTTTCTTGTGTCTTGTTCAGTGATGGTCGGGGTTCAGCCTCAGTCTTGTCGCTGAGCACTGAACACCTAGTTCTTCTGGGTCTCCAGGGAGGCTGCAGTTCTGAAATACAACAGCACTGGAGGATAATATCTTCCTGGTCGCTTCACATTTGAGTCTTCTGAAATCTTTTGCAGTTAATGCTATTCTTTTTTTCTTTTGTGACCCTGTAGAATTTTGAAGTTTCTGTGGTCACTCCCCAATATCTGAACAATTTAAGGAGTGCTGCATCACTCTGTAAGACTTTTAACCATTTTTGACTTTTTAGAGTCAGTTGAAACTCTTTTTGGCCCATTTTGCCTGAGGAAAAGAAGCTGCCTAACAATCCCCCACCCCCGATAAAGGGTGTCAATATCCATAGGCCACACACCCCTCATCACACAAGTACACATCACCTGATCTACTTCATCCGATAAACATAAAAGTTTATATAGCTTGCATTTGGAAAATCTGCATAAGAATGATGATATGGTCAACATAGTCACTTGCCTAATAATTGCGCACACAGTGTTTGTTTCAAAGTGGTCAAGAAAACTATTTTTTTTATTCTCCACTGCTATCAGCTTCAGGTGCAATGTTCAAGAAACATCCCACAATTCATAGAATGTGGATTCCACATCTGACCCCTGACAAAGCAAGAAAAGTGAAAATATTATGCAAAAAGTGTTTAGGAGTGATATGGTAAGAATTTTTTTGTTTGTCAGTAAAACTCATTGATGGTGATGTGTGTCAGGGCTCTTTATATCACTGTAGCAATTGCAGACACCTGTGCTAATTAGTTTGGCAGGTGTGTCCAATGAAAGGCAAGACTACTTAAGAAGGCTGTCCCACATTATTAAGCAGCCTACATTTTCTGCCAAAATGGGAAAGAAAAAGGATGTGTCGGCTGCTGAGAAGCAACAAATTGTCAAGTGTTTACGTCAAGGCATGACTACAATCAACATTGCCAAGACACTTCATCGTGATCATCGCACAATCAAGAAGTATGTAGCTGATTCACAGTACACACGTGTGCGTGCGGATAAGGGAACATTGAGGACTCTTTCCTACAGGCAATTACTTCAGGTTAAAAGAGCAGCGGCAAAAAAGCCTTGTCATAGCAGCAGACAAGTTTTTGAAGCGGCTGGTGCCTCCAACGTCCCCCGAACAACAAGATGCAGGGTGCTTCAGAGGTTTGCAGCTGTGCGTAAGCCATCCTGTTGACCTCCTCTATCCACTGCACACAAGCAGGAACGGCTCCAGTGGGCCAAACAATACATGAAGACTGACTTCAAAACTGTTTTGTTCACCGATGAGTGCCGTGCAACGCTCGATGGTCCAGATGGATGGAGTGGAGGATGGCTGGTTGATGGACACCCCATGCAAACACGGCTACGGCGCCAACAAGGAGGAGGTGGAGTAATGTTTTGGGCTGGAATCATGGGGAGACAGATTGTCGGCCCCTTTAGGATCCCTGAAGGGGTAAAGATGAACTCCATAATGTATGTTCAGTTTCTCAAACAGCACTTCCTTCCATGGTTCAAGAAGAAGAACCGTGTATTCCACAGCAAGATCATTTTCATGCATGATAATGCCCCGTCTCATGCTGCACATAACACACCTGCATCTCTGGCTGATATGGGCATAAAAGGGGACAAACTTATGGTGTGGCCCCCATGCTCCCCTGACCTCAACCCCATTGAGAACCTCTGGAGCATCATCAAAAGGAGTGTCTATGATGGCGGGAGGCAGTTCACATCTAAGCAACAGCTCTGGGAGGGTATTCTGTCCTCATGCAAAACAATTGAACCAGGAACCATCCAAAACCTGACAAATTCAAGAGACGAGAGAGTTCAGAAGCTCCTTTCGAACAAGGGGTCCTATGTGCAAATGTAACATCACCTAGAATAAAGTTTTGAGTTGAAAACTGTTTGATTTCAGTTTGTAATAACCTGTTAATGGTTATAATTTCAAAAATGACCATTTTTTTGTTCTTTATTAAAATGAAAAGGTTGAAAACTCTGCTATGCATAATAATTTGGAACATGCATTTTGAGTGCAGTTTGAGTGTTTTATTTTTTTTAAAATATCCTGTTATCATAGGCAGTTTGTATAAAAACCTTTCAATTGTACTCTAATAGTTATTTGACTGGAAAATTACAATGACTGCAATTCATATACAGTGCTGGCCAAAAGTATTGGCACCCCTGCAACTCTGTCAGATAATACTCAATTTCTTCCTGAAAATGATTGCAATCACAAATTCTTTGGTATTATTATCTTCATTTAATTTGCTTGCAAGGAAAAAACACAAAAGAATGAAGCAAAAATCAAATCATTGATCATTTCACACAAAACTCCAAAAAAGGGCCGGACAAAAGTATTGGCACCCTCAGCCTAATACTTGGTTGCACAACCTTTAGCCAAAATAACTGCGAACAACCGCTTCCGGTAACCATCAATGAGTTTCTTACAATGCTCAGCTGGAATTGTAGACCATTCTTCTTTGGCAAACTGCTCCAGGTCCCTGATATTTGAAGGGTGCCTTCTCCAAACTGCCATTTTGAGATCTCTCCACAGGTGTTCTATGGGATTCAGGTCTGGACTCATTGCTGGCCACCTTAGAAGTCTCCAGTGCTTTCTCTCAAACCATTTTATAGTGCTTTTGGAAGTGTGTTTTGGGTCATTGTCCTGCTGGAAGACCCATGACCTCTGAGGGAGACCCAGCTTTCTCACACTGGGCCCTACATTATGCTGCAAAATTTGTTGGTAGTCTTCAGACTTCATAATGCCATGCACACGGTCAAGCAGTCCAGTGCCAGAGGCAGCAAAGCAACCCCAAAACATCAGGGAACCTCCGCCATGTTTGACTGTAGGGACCGTGTTATTTTCTTTGAATGCCTCTTTTTTTCCCTGTACACTCTATGTTGATGCTTTTTCCCAAAAAGCTCTACTTTTGTCTCATCTGACCAGAGAACATTCTTCCAAAACGTTTTAGGCTTTCTCAGGTAAGTTTTGGCAAACTCCAGCCTGGCTTTTTTATGTCTCGGGGTAAAAAGTGGGGTCTTCCTGGGTATCCTACCATACAGTCCCTTTTCATTCAGACGCCGACGGATAGTACGGGTTGACACTGTTGTACCCTGGGACTGCAGGGCAGCTTGAACTTGTTTGGATGCTAGTCTAGGTCCTTTATCCACCATCCGCACAATTTTGCGTTGAAATCTCTCGTCAATTTTTCTTTTCCGTCCACATCTAGGGAGGTTAGCCACAGTGCCATGGGCTATAAACTTCTTGATGACACTGCGCACGGAAGACACAGGAACATTCAAGTCTTCGGAGATGGACTTGTAGCCTTGAGATTGCTCTTGCTTCCTCACAATTTGGTTTCTCAAGTCCTCAGACAGTTCTTTGGTCTTCTTTCTTTTCTCCATGCTCAATGTGGTACACACAAGGACACAGGACAGAGGTTGAGTCAACTTTAATCCATGTTAACTGGCTGCAAGTGTGATTTAGTTATTGCCAACACATGTTAGGTGCCACAGGTAAGTTACAGGTGCTGTTAATTACACGAATTAGAGAAGCATCACATGATTTTTCAAAGGGTGCCAATACTTTTGTCCACTCCCTTTTTGGTTTGGTGTGGAATTATATCCAGTTTGGCTTTAGGACAATTCTTTTTGTGTTTTTTTTCATTGAAGACAAATTAAATGAAGAGAATAATACCAAAGAATTTGTGATTGCAATCATTTTCAGGAAGAAACTGCGTATTATCTGACAGAATTGCAGGGGTGCCAATATTTTGGCCAGCACTGTAGGTAATTTGGGAAAATCTGATAAAATATTATTTGCATAATAATTTGGAACTCAGTGTAGTTGGGCAATATTCTGAAGCTTGTTTCCATTGTGATTATGATATTTTATAAGCAAGTTTAAATCTCTCAGCTAATTCAAGATGTGTATTTGGTGGGGGCACTGCTTTTTATTATAACACAGAAGAAACACTGGCATGGTTGCATGCAGGGTGCAGTGCATGTTCAGGGGTTAATTTCTGGTCCAACAAAAAAAATAATTATAACCATGTCCTGTTGATTACAGCAACAAAGAAGAGCTACCCTGAAAGCCTAGATGGTCTGAGAGCAGAGAGAAGTGATGAGGAGACAACCTGAGGGTAGGAAGTAGCGCTGAGGAAACGGCCTGAGGGCAGAAAGGAGCACTGAGGGGACGGCCTGAGGACAGAAAGGAGCGCTGAGGGGATGGCCTGAGAGCAGAAAGGAGCGCAGAGGAGACGGCCTGAGAGCAGAAAGGAGCGCTGAGGGGACGGCCTGAGAGCAGAGAGGAGCACTGAGGAGACGGCCTGAAGGCAGAGAGGAGCGCTGAGGGGACGGCCTGAGGACAGAAAGGAGCGCTGAGGGGACGGCCTGCGAGCAGAGAGGAGCGCTGAGGGGACGGCCTGCGAGCAGAGAGGAGCACTGAGGGGACGGCCTGAAGGCAGAGAGGAGCGCTGAGGGGACGGCCTGAGGACAGAAAGGAGCGCTGAGGGGACGGCCTGCGAGCAGAGAGGAGCGCTGAGGGGACGGCCTGAGAGCAGAAAGAAGAGCTGAGGAGACGGCCTAAGGGCAGAGAGGAGCGCTGAGGAGACGGCCTGAGGGCAGAAAGGAGCCCTGAGGAGACGGCCTGAGGGCAGAAAGGAGTGCTGAGGAGCCGGCCTGAGGGCACAGAGGAGCGCAGAGGAGACGGCCTGAGGGCAGAAAGGAGCACAGAGGAGACGGCCTGAGAGCAGAAAGGAGCGCTGAGGGGATGGCCTGAGAGCAGAGAGGAGCGCTGAGGAGACGGCCTGAAGGCAAAGAGGAGCGCTGAGGAGACAGCCTGAGGACAGAAAGGAGCGCTGAGGGGATGGCCTGCGAGCAGAGAGGAACGCTGAGGGGACGGCCTGCGAGCAGAGAGGAGCGCTGAGGAGACAGCCTGAGAGCAGAAAGGAGCGCTGAGGAGACAGCCCAAGGGCAGAGAGGAGCGCTGAGGAGACGGCCTGAGGGCAGAAAGGAGCCCTGAGGAGACGGCCTGAGGGCATAAAGGAGCGCTGAGGAGACGGCCTGAGGGCAGAGAGGAGCGCTGAGGGGACGGCCTGAGGGCAGAGAGGAGCGCTGAGGGGACGGCCTGAGGGCAGAAAAAAGCGCTGAGGAGACGGCCTGAGGGCAGAGAGAAGCTCTGAGGAGACAACCTGAGGGTCTAAAGAAGCTCTGAAGAAACGGCCTGAGGGCAGAAAGGAGCACTGAGGAGATGGCCTGAGGCCAGAGAGGAGCGCTAAGGGGATAGCCTAAATGCAGAAAGGAGAGCTGAGGGGATGGCCTGAGGGTAGAAAGGAGCGCTGAGGGGACGGCCTGAGGGCAGAAAGGAATGCTGAGAATGTGGCCTGAGGGCAGAAAGGAGCACTGAGCAGATTACCTGAGGGCAGAAAGGAGCGCTGAGGAGACAACCTGAGGGCAGAAATAGGCGCGAAGAGATGGCCTGATGTCACGGGTGTGTTGGAGGTGACGGACAGTCGCCCTGCAGGGGGTTGCAGGAGATCTCTACGTTTGGCATTCCAGACAGCTTTTTAGATAAGAGGCTGTCTTTAGGACCAAGCGGCTACCTCTTTCTTGCTAATTAGCTCTCTGGTCTGGGTGTATATATACCTGGGGTGGCTGAGAGGGAGTCACCGGTTATATTCATTTCTACTTGTGAAGCTTAACAAGAACAGTACTTCATCCTCTCTGGAGCTTGAGGCCGTGTGCTTATTTGGAGTTCATCTAAAGCAAAGCCGTTTTCCCCCTTTTATGTCTACCCATGTTGTCTATAGAGTTTAGCGGAGGTTGACTACTGCTCATCTCCTCCCATCCCCACCCGTAGCCATACTCCAGGGAGAGCAGGGCGAGGCCCGCGTGCGGCGATTGCTGAAAAGGCAATATAGAGACGGTAGTTGAGACAGGGTGATGCCAGAACAGACTAGGAGGTCTCCACTTCCCCCTT
Organism: Phyllobates terribilis; assembly: GCF_046119375.1. Taxonomy (NCBI): domain Eukaryota; kingdom Metazoa; phylum Chordata; class Amphibia; order Anura; family Dendrobatidae; genus Phyllobates; species Phyllobates terribilis. Next base: position 6,706,028 of record NW_027362830.1, read on the forward strand.
TCCCTAGTGTCTGGGCTCCCTTTCCCTTTTCCCTCTGTGTTGCACTAGTATTCCCACACCTGGCATGACACCTGAGGGCAGAAAGGTGCGCTGAGGGGACGGCCTGAGGGTAGAAAGGAATGCTGAGGAGATGGCCTTAGGGTATAAAAGAGCACTGAGGAGACAGCCTGAAGGTAGAAAGGAGCGCTGAGGAGATGGCCTGAGGGCAGAGAGGAGCGCTGAGGAGATGGCCTGAGGGCAGAAAGGAGCGCTGAGGAGATGGCCTGAGGGCAGAAAGGAGCGCTGAGGGGACAGCCTGAGGGTAGAAAAGAGCGCTAAGGAGACCGCCTGAGGGTAAAAAAGAGCACTGATTAGACAGCCTGAGGGTAGAAAGGAGCGCTGAGGAGATGGCCTGAGGGCAGAGAGGAGCACTGAGGGGACGGCCTGAGGGCAGAGAGGAGTGCTGAGGAGATGGCCTGGGGGCAGAAAGGAACACTGAGGAGATGGCCTAAGGGTAGAAAGGAGCGCTGAGGAGATCGCCTGAGGGTAGAAAGGAGCGCTGTGATGGCCTGAGGGCAGAGAGGAGCACTGAGGGGACGGCCTGAGGGCAGAAAGGAGCGCAGAGGGGGCAGCCTGAGAGCAGAGAGAAGCACTGAGGGGACGGCCTGAGAGCAGAGAGAAGCACTGAGGGGACGGCCTGAGAGCAGAGAGGAGCGCTGAGGACATTGCCAAGAAATGCTGAGGAGACGGCCTGAGAGTAAAGAGGAACGCTGAGGAGACGGCCTAAGTGTGGAATTTATAAGAAAAAGAACTTTGGTGTGAAATATAACGGGAATCCTGAGAGAAAGTGGATGGAGCTCAATATAAAGGAGCAGAACTGACGAATTTAGCAGTAAACACAGCCTTAAAGGGGTTGTCCATTTACTATGTGTTCGGGGTAGACTTATATGGTACAAGAGTGTGGTTAGATGTATGCTTAAGGACGTGGCAGATGTAAAAAAGTGAGTGTGAGCCCCAATATGGAAAATGTTAATAATGTGTGTACAGCGCTGCAGAATATGGTGGCGATATGGAAGAAAGTGCAATGAATAATCCTAATAGAGAATAAGGGGGAATCTCCACATACCTCCACCTGCAGAGCCGCCACCACATATATGGCTGTTGTGTGCGCACAGGACCTGTGGTGAGGTCACAGGAGGGGAGGAGTCAGGGGTCACATGATCAGGGGCCTCAGTGGATGCAGGACACTGCTGTACCCTGCAGGATGGAGCGCGTACAAGTGTTTATAGTGTGTGGTGAGCGTCTCTATTAGGTTATAGGCCAGACACTATGTTCCTCACTTATCTGTGTGACTGGCGCCTCATACCGGCCTTATCCATGTGCATTTATAATACTAGGCAGCCGCCCCTCCATGAACCGTCGGTGTGTGAGTGGTTGTTTCATCCATTTTGCACCTGTGCTGCCTCCGCCTTTATCATGGGGACTGTTGTGTCCTGCGGTGTATTTGATATTATGTCTGTCATGGAACTGTGTGTCTTGGACGCAGTGACTGACAGCTCAGTCGTCTAATCTACTGCAGTGGTGTGCTGAGTGGTTGGTATTTTGATTGACAGCTCAGCCATCCAATCTGAGACTGGGAGGTGCTGAGTTTCCTTCAGGTGTTCCCTGTTCAAAGTGATGACCAAGTCAGTTGTAGCTGCAGCTCTCTGTGGTTTGTTCCCTCTGCGCTTTGTGCGCAGAATTCAGATATTCTGATCTTCTGTTGCCGGACCCTGGATTTGCCTATTGACTACCCGTTTTTATTACCCCTTTTGCCTTGACACACCCTGAGCTTGGAATTCTGACTCTAGACTGTGACCTGACTAGGCCTTTGTCTTTTCCCTCTGTTTATAACGTACCCTCCTGGCTCTTGACCTAGGACTAGTGATGAGCAAGCACTAAAATGCTCTGGTACTTGTTGCTCGGGTCGAGCAAATTGGAATACTCGGGTGCTCAACCCGAGCAACGAACCCAATGTAAGTCTATGGGAAACTTGAGTATTTTTCAGGCGGCTCCCCCCAGTTGAATTTTTTTTAATAGTTCCGCAACAAGGGCCTTCTGGTACTGTCCCATTTTTCTAGACCTGTCCGCCTCAGGAATAAGAGATAGAAAGTTCTCCTTGTAGAATGGGTCTAGAAGTGTCACCAACCAGTGACTGTCACCCAAAATTTGAGAATGCGAGGGTCACAGGAAAGGCAGTGTAACATAAATTCAGCCATGCGTGCCGGACTGCTAACAGGCAAGACTTCCGTGTTCTCACCAAGAGGATGACTGACCATGCTCTCCTCCTCCGTCCTAACGCCATCCACACTGAACTGTTTAGGTAGTACCGTCTATAGCGCATGGAACTAGTTCCTGTCCTTCCCCCCTCCTCCTCTTCCTCATTGTCACTCAATCCACATTGGGATGAGATGAGGCTGGGCTGTGTGTAATCACCCTATATGGTTCCTTGCTCCATCTCATCGTGCTCCGCCTGCAATGCATCCTCTTTAATTGTGAGCAGAGAGCGTTTCAGAAGACAGAGAAGTGGGATGGTGGCGCTAATTATGACGTCATCGCAGCTCACCATCTTGGTGGAGTCCTCAAAGGTTTGGAGGATGGTACATATGTCTGACATCCATGTCCACTCCTGAGGTCTTATGTGTGGAGTCTGAACTGAATACCGACGGCTTTGTTGATGCTGGTACTCAACAACTGCCCTCTTCTGCTCACAAATCCATCCCAACATTTGCAGTGTAGAGTTCCAACGCATGGGGACATCACATACCAGTCAGTGAGCCGGAAACTGCAAATGCTGCTGAAGCACGGCAAGGGCGGCGGAAGCTGTAGGTGACTTTCTAAAATGGACGCACAGGCGGCGTACTTTAACAAGCAGATCCGGAAGCTCCAAGTATGTTTTGAGAAACCGCTGAACCACGAGGTTAAGCACATGGGACAGGCATAATACCTGTGTGAGCTCGCCTCACCTCAGAGCCGCCACAAAGGTTCCGGCCATTGTCACACATGGCCATGCCTGGCTGTAGGTTCAGCGGTGTGAGCCAAAGATCTGCCTGCTCTTTCAGAGCTGCCCACAACTCTTCAGCATTGTGCGGTTTGTCACCTAAGCATATTAGCTTCAGCACAGCCTGTTGCCGCTTGGCTAAGGCAGTTCTGCAGTGCTTCCAGCTTGTGACTGATGAGGTCTTTTCAAAGATGGAGGCTGAAGAGGAGGAGGTGCAGGAGCTTTAGACTGTGGGGGCAACCCTGGTTGACCTAGGGCCCACAATCTTCGGCGTTGGGAGGATGTGTTCCGTCCCAAGGTGCGACTGGGTCCCGGCTTCCACCATGTTAACCCAGTATGCCATCAGCGAGATGTACCGTCCCTGCCCACAAGCACTTGGGGTACAATAGGGCACTTTTAGAATTGAGCAGCAGTGCATATGCTTCGTCTGAGCTCTGTTCTTGCCTTATGGGGCGGCCAAGCACTCTGCTTTTTCCAGCAGCCCCATTGAGAATGAACGGAGTAATGGTTGGGCATCCAACCAGCAGCTCCATTTTGTAACAGGGATAGAAAGTCCCTGTTTTGCCAATCAGAGCTGGTCCCAGTGGTCTCACACTCACTGATCAGCAAATTATCACCTATCCCATAGTTAAATGATAACTTGTTTTCACTGAAAAATCGCTTTAAAGTGACTCGTGGTCAAATATTTAAGTGCTCCTTCCCATCTAATTGTTTTTTTTCTCTATCTCTGCCCTCCCTCTATTTTGATTGACAGATGTGGATTTATAGAACCAGAGAAGGGCGGAAATAGATGGAAACAAAGCATGTGGGAAGATGCACTTAAATGTTTGGCAGCACCAAGGGTGCATTGAGCAATTGTGTGTGCTTTGTTTGGACAGTCATTCTGTGCTGACAGAGTCTCATTAAGGCCCTCAGACATATTGGATAGCTGTCAGTCCTACAGCCATCTCTCCTTACTATCACATACACAGGAGCAGTTCACCAAACATTCTTGTGCTCTCTATTAGCAGACGTCTGGCTCCTCTAACGGCAGCTTATCTTTAGAGAGAACAAGAGGATCAACCATTGGAATTCCATCACGCTGGATCCTTCCCTTTCCTCACAAACTATCGAACGAAAGTCAAGAGGCCCCAATATACATCAGACTGTGGCTGAACCTGCAGACTTTAGCCTTATGTGCATGGAAGCCTTAGAGTAACCAGTAGAATAGACAGTATGGTGTGCACAGAGATGATGAGCCTCAGTGCAGCAACTGTGATCTAGTTATCTCTGTAGTGAGACAGCTACAATGGAGTTGCTGTACAGAGAATATCTTTATACCCAGTATGGTGTGTACAGAAATCATGAACCTCATTGCAGCAACTCCGATCGCTTCATCTCTGTAGTGAGACAGTTAGAATGGAGTTGCTGTACAGAGAACATCCTTATAGACAGTACAGTGTGTCCAGAAATCATGAACCTCAGTGCAGCAACTCAGATCACATCATCTCTGTAGTGAGACAGCTAGAATGGAGTTGCGGCAGGGAACTATTTCTTGGCACACAATTAAACAAGATTACAGCCCCAATTCATAAAGAGCAGAATTTTGTATGCCAGTCTTCTGGGGGATATATCCGGAACTAAATTGCCCAAAAAAATGTGCCTAAGTATTAACAGGCAGGTTGTTGCTTCTTACAAGCCTGTTGTGCACGCCGCCAATCTTCCCCGCCACAGAGCGGTCACAGACCGATGCTGCCAGGGATTCCGATGTCTCTGCTGACGTGGCGGAGTATGGCTTTCAAAGTCATTCTGATTGACCTCCGGCTCCATGGGTTAGGTAGTGGCAATCCAGTTGTCAATCTGTCGGTAGTCCCGCACTGTCAACAGAGCAGAAAAGAAGCCCCGTTCTGTCGACATGACGTCAGCAGAGGCAGCTGAATCCTCGATAGGAGCGGTCTGTGATTGCTCTGTGATGGGAAAAAATGGTGCCGGGCACAACAGGCAGGTAAGTAGCAATTACCTGCCTGTTAATGCATAGGCACATTTTTTGTTTTTCATAAAGTTCTGCATATCCCCTTTAAAGGGAACCTGTCATGTCCTGTGTACTATGTAAACTGCCCCCATTGCGTTATTAGTGATGCAATGTGCATCACTAACACTTTTTTTCATTAAAATCAGTGCTAATATCATTAGTATAAAGAACTTTATACACTTGTATCATACAGTTATATGAAAAAGTTTGGGCACCCCAATTAATCTTAAGCTTAATGTTTTATAAAAATTGGTGTTTTTGCAACAGCTATTTCAGTTTGATATATGTAATAACTGTTGGACACAGTAATGTTTCTGCCTTGAAATGAGGTTTATTGTACTAACAGAAAAGGTGCAATCTGCATTCAAACAAAATTTGACAGGTGCGTAAGTATGGGCACCCTTATCATTTTCTTGTTTTAAATACTCCTACCTACTTTTTACTAACTTACTAAAGCCCTTTTTTGTAACCTCATTGAGTTTTAACTTCATAGCCAGGTGTATGCAATCATGAGAAAAGCTACTTAAAGTGGCCACTTGCAAGTTGTTCTCCTGTTTGAATCTCCTCTGAAGAGTGGCATCATGGGCTCCTCAAAACAACTGTCAAATGATCTGAAAACAAAGATTATTCAACATAGTTGTTCAGGGGAAGGATACAAAAAGCTGTCTCAGAGATTTAACCTGTCAGTTTCCACTGTGAGGAACATAGTAAGGAAATGGAAGAACACAGGGACAGTTCTTGTTAAGGCCAGAAGTGGCAGGCCAAGAAAAACATCAGAAAGGCAGAGAAGAAGAATGGTGAGATCAGTCAAGGACAATCCTCATACCACTTCCAGAGAGCTGCAGCATCAACTTGCTGCAGATGGTGTCACTGTGCATCGGTCAACTATACAACGCACTTTGCACAAGGAGAAGCTGTATGGGAGAGTGATGCGAAAGAAGCCATTTCTGCAAGCACGCCACAAACAGAGTCGGCTGAGGTATGCAAAAGCACATTTGGAGAAGCCAATTTCTTTTTGGAAGAAGGTCCTGTGGACTGATGAAACCAAGATTGAGTTGTTTGGTCATACAAAAAGGCGTTATGCATGGCGGCAAAAAAACACAGCATTCCAAGAAACACACTTGCTACCCACAGTAAAATTTCGTGGAGGTTCCATCATGCTTTGGGGCTGTGTGGCCAATGCCGGCACCGGGAATCTTGTTAAAGTTGAGGGACGCATGGATTCCACTCAGTATCAGCAGATTCTTGACAATAATGTTCAAGAATCAGTGACAAAGTTGAAGTTACGCAGGGGATGGATCTTTCAGCAAGACAATGATCCAAAACACCGCTCCAAATCTACTCAGGCATTCATGCAGAGGAACAATTACAATGTCTGGAATGGCCATCCCAGTCCCCAGACCTGAATATCATTGAACATCTGTGGGATCATTTAAAGAAGGCTGTCCATGCTCGGCGACCATCAAACCTTCATCCAGGATCCAGGAAATCATTAAAAGCTACAGGAAGCGACTAGAGGCTGTTATTTTTGCAAAAGGAGGATCTACTAAATATTAATGTCACTTTTCTGGTGAGGTGCCCAGACTTATGCAACTGTCAAATTTTGTTTGAATGCAGATTGCACATTTTCTGTTAGTACAATAAACCTCATTTCAAGGCAGAAACATTACTGTGTCCAACAGTTATTACACATATCAAACTGAAATAGCTGTTGCAAAAACACCAATTTTTATAAAACATTAAGCTTAAGATTAATAGGGGTGCCCAAACTTTTTCATATAACTGTACCTGCTCGTTTAGTCATAGGGGTGTGATTCCTCGCATTCAGTCAGGGCTGGCACAGCCAACGCATTTCTCAGTGCACATATTTGCGCTGACATGACATGACATACTGCGCAAGCGCCCCATACTCACGTCAGCACAAATTGGGAGCACTGAGAACTCAAATGAACGGGCGGTGCCAGCCCTGACTGAATGCGAGGAATCAAACCCCTATGATTCGAAGCACAGTGCGCTGTGTCTGCTAGTAATGATGGCACTGGCGACACAAGCACAATTATAGGCGCAGTGTCGCCTCTACCGTCATTACTACAAGACACAGCCGCACAGCGCACTGCACGCGGCCATGCCTGAAGACAGTGCCGGCGGGCAGCAGCAATCAAGCTGCGGAGCAGGGGGTGCAGGAAGGGGGGTGACTCCTATGGGGCCCCCCCAGCTCACGGGATCCATAGCAGTCGCATGGTCTGCCGCCATATAGATCATTTGTGACATATTTACCTTTTTGATATTTCATCTGATCAGACACATTCCCCCTTGGTACACCATTGTTCTACCCTGTTTTAGCTAATGGTCTCCATGATCCCTGGAACATATGCTGGGGATAGCCTCATGTAGTACGCCTCTCCCCAGAGCTCCGTACACTCTGCACAATGTCCGTGCTGTACGTTATGGTGACTGTCGGGGGCGCTCTTTTACGCCTCTCCCCAGAGCTCCGTCCACTCTGGACAATGTCGGTGCTGTACATTATAATGACTGTCGGGGGTGCTCTTTTACGCCTTTCCCCGGAGCTCCGTCCACTCTGCACAATGTCGGTGCTGTACATTATGGTGACTGTCGGGGCGCTCTTTTACACCTCTCCCTGGAGCTCCGTCCACTCTGCACAATGTTGGTGCTGTACATTATGGTGACTGTCGGGGGCGCTCTTCTTTTACGTCTCTCCCCGGAGCTCCGTCCACTCTGCACAATGTCGGTGCTGTACATTATGGTGACTGTCGGGGGCGCTCTTTTACGCCTCTCCCCGAAGCTCTATCCACTCTGTACAATGTCTGTACTGTACGTTATGGTGACTGTCGGGGGCGCTCTTTTACGCCTCTCCCCGGGGCTCCGTCCACTCTGCACAATGTCTGTGCTGTACATTATGTTGACTGTCGGGGGCGCTCTTTTACGCCTCTTCCCGGAGCTCCGTCCACTCTGCACCATGTCGGTGATGTACATTATGGTGACTGTCGGGGGCGCTATTTTACGCCTCTCCAAAGAGCTCCGTCCACTCGGCACAATGTCGGTGCTGTACGTTATGGTGACTGTCGGGGGCACTCTTCTTTTACACCTCTCCCCAGAGCTCCGTCCACTCTGCACAATGTCGGTGCTGTACATTATGGTGAATGTCGGAGGCGCTCTTCTTTTACGCCTCTCCCCAGAGCTCCGTCCACTCTGCACAATGTCGGTGCTGTACATTATGGAGACTGTCGGGGGCGCTCTTTTACGCCTCTCCCCGGAGCTCCGTCCACTCTGCACATTGTCAGTGCTGTACTGTTATGATCTGCTTAAGAGACTAAGGAAAGGAAGGAGATCTGTCCCTACAACAGAACTAAACTAGATCCCTACGATGTAACGGGGAACCTGATCCTGTGATCAGACCCGCTAAAGTCCTCGGCTAGTCTGAACGCAGACCTATAGATGTGGGGGAGGGATCCCTACGAGATCTAAGGACTGGGATTTAGTTGGACACCTCCTAGCAGAAATAGAAGCAGTCAAAGACAAACACACAACAAAAAGCGAAGAGGTCAGAGGACCTAGCAAAAACTAACAGGGAACGGCAATAGAGTTACAAGCTAGCTCAACAGTAGTAAATACAAATGAAGTCCAGCAAAGCCAGGAGGGCGGAGCCGGATTAAATAGGCAAAATGGTCATGTGACCAGCAAACTAAAAAAAAACTAACAGGAGAGTTGTAACAGTACCCCCTCTTCTAAGAGGATCCTCCGGATCCCCTAGGCCCAGGCTTACCAGGAAACCTCCTGTGAAACGCTCGGACAAGTCTGGAGGCAGAAACATCATCCACCCTCACCCATGAGTTATCCTCAGGTCCGAAACCCTTCCAAGCGACGAGATACTGCAAACTCCCTCTATACCGTCTAGAACTTAGGATGCGGGAAATTTCATATTCCCAGTCCTCCACCACCGGAGGAACAGTGGCAGAGGCGTCACCATCCGACACATCAGCTTTTTTCAACAGAGAAACATGAAACACCGGATTAATCCTCCAGGACGTAGGAACCTCCAGCCTAACAGCAGATTGGTTAACTATCTGAAGTACCTTAAAGGGCCCTATGAACTTGGGACCCAATTTTTTAGAAGGAATCCTCAATCGCAGATTCTTAGAGGACAACCAAACCATGTCACCAACAGCAAACAAAACCTCTTGCCGTTTCCTATCAAAGTACCTCTTAGATTTTTTGTTAGCCTCCTGAAGATTACCACGCACATCCGTCCAAACTCTCTCCAAATCACCGGAAAAACTCTCCTCCTCAGGCACAGCCGAAACCAATTTGGAAAATGACCCAAAAGACGGATGTCTCCCAGAACAACAAAAAAAAGGCGAACACCCAGCAGAAGAGGATGTATGGTTGTTAAGAGCAAATTCAGCAAGTGGCAGAAACTCAGACCACCCCTCTTGATTGTCTGCCACAAAACAACGCAAGAACTGCTCAACATCCTGGTTCTTCCTTTCTGTCTGGCCATTAGACTCAGGATGATATCCGGATGAAAACGACAAATGAACTCCCAACCTGTCACAAAAGGCACGCCAAAAACGAGCCACGAACTGAGGTCCCCTATCAGAAACAATGTCAGTAGGAACACCATGTAGTCTGACAATCTCCTTGACAAAGGCCTTAGCGAGTGTCTTAGCGCAAGGCAGTTTGATGAAGGGAACCAAGTGACACATCTTGCTAAAACGGTCCACGACCACCCAGATGACCGTGAAACCTTCAGAGGGAGGAAGGTCAGTAATAAAGTTCATAGCCAGATGTGTCCAAGGTGCACTAGGAACCTCCAGAGGGCAAAGCAACCCCGCAGCAGGAGCATGCGAAGACTTGGATCTTGCACACACAGTACATTGGCGCACCCACTTAATGACTTCCTTCTGCCATCCAGGCCACCAAAAACTGCGACCCACAAGTCTCTTGGTCTCAGAAATTCCTGGATGACCTGCCAACCGAGACTCATGACACTCAACAAACAAATCTCTCCTAAAGGTCCTAGGCACAAACAACCTCCCATGGGGAGAGTTAGATGGGGCATTCTCCTGTGCTTTAAGAATCTCATCCTCCAAAACGGAGTCCAAAGCAGCAATCACAACACCTTCTTGTAAAATGGTCTCCTCCTCCTCCTCAACACCGACCATGGGAGAAAAGCTGCGAGACAAAGCATCCGCTTTAACATTCTTGGTACCCGGGATGTAAGTAACGGAAAAATTAAACCGCGAGAAAAAAAGTGCCCACCTAGCCTGACGGGCATTCAAGCGCTTGGCAGCATCAAGATAGATCAGATTTTTATGATCAGTGAAAACCTGAACGGAAAATTCAGCATCTTCCAAGAGGTGACGCCAGTGTTCAAATGCGAGTTTAATCGCCAGCAAGTCCCGATTACCAATATCGTAATTAAGTTCAGTCGCGGAAAATTTTTTTGAAAAAAAGGCACAGGGATGTACTCCATCCTTGTTTTCCTGAGACAACACCGCACCAACCCCCACCGAAGAAGCATCAACCTCAACCAAAAACGGCTTAGTCACATCAGGCTGCATAAGGATGGGAGCAGAGGTGAACCTCTCCTTTAAAAACACAAAAGCTTCAATGGCCTCAGAAGTCCACTGAACCGCATTAGCACCTTTCCTGGTGAGATCGGTCAGTGGTTTGACAATAATAGAAACATTTTTTATGAATTTTCTGTAATAATTGGCGAAACCCAAAAACCTCTGTATCGATTTCAAACCAATAGGCCTAGGCCATTCCTGCACAGCTTGAACTTTAACCGGGTCCATCTCAAAACCTTCACTGGAGATAATGTAGCTCAAAAAACTAATTCTCTGTACAGCGAACTCACATTTCTCCAGCTTAGCAAAAAGTGAATTGTCCATTAATAACTGTAATACCTCACGTACGCTCCGCCAATGAGACTCCAGATCCGGCGAATAAATCAAAATGTCATCCAAATACACAACCACATTTTTGCCGATTAAAGGTCTAAGGATATCATTAATAAGATTCTGAAAAAATGCTGGAGCATTGGTGAGACCAAAAGGCATAACCAGATTCTCAAAATGACCCACAGGAGTGTTAAAAGCAGTCTTCCATTCATCACCCTCCTTCATGCGCAACAAATTGTATGCCCCCCGGAGATCAATTTTAGAGAACCACTTGGCCCCTACTAACTGGTTAAATAAATCGGGAATCAATGGCAGTGGGTAAGGATTGCGTACAGTAATTTTATTAATCTCACGAAAGTCCAGACAAGGACGTAAACTGCCATCTTTTTTTTTTACAAAAAAAAACCAACAGCCACAGGAGACTTGGAAGGCCTAATGTGACCGGCGGCCAAGCTTGTCTGTATGTATTCCTCCAAAGCCTTTCTCTCAGGAATAGTAAGATTAAATAAACGACTCTTAGGAAGAGTCGCTCCAGGGACAAATTCAATGGTACAATCATAGTCTCTATGGGGAGGCAAAACCTGCGACTCCTCCTCAGAAAAAACTCTCCAAAAATCCTGAATAGGTACAGGCAATTCCCCTCTATCCACAGCAGCAATGCGCCCTTTACAACACTTGTCATAACACTTAGGGCTCCAGGACTTAATTTCATTGGTAGACCAATCCAGCACAGGATTGTGCAATTTCAACCAGGGTAACCCCAATATTACTGGAGAAGGCAAATTATTCAATACCACCAAATCCAAATTCTCTTGATGAATACCATTAATAGTGAGGGGAAATTCACAGACCTTGTGAGTAACACTCTTCAAGGGAGAGCCATCCACAGAAACCACAGCAATAGGGGATGACAAAGTTTTAGGTTCTAATTTAAGTTTTTCCAAGAATCCCCCATCAATCACATTCAGAGTAGATCCACAATCCACAAATACCCGAAATTCAATTAATTCATCCTGAGCAGCAGTAGTGGCAGATAGGAATACTCCCTTAGAATTTAAACAGGCAATACGGGCATGACTGACCTTTTTTTTTTCTTTCTTCATACGAAGCACACAGCTTTTAATAAAATGACCAGAATTTCCGCAATAGAAACACAAGCCTTCAGAAAGTCGGCGGTCTTTTTCCTGAGAGCGGGGTGCCATCGCCCCAATTTCCATCGGCTCTCCATTGTCAGCACAGAACCTCTCAGAACTCGAAGCTGACATAGCAGAGGATTTGCTCACATTAACCCTTTCACGCAGTCTCCTGTCCACCCGTATAGCTAATTGCATTGCCTCCTGCAAGTTTCCAGGTGTGGGATAAGCAATCAGTAAATCCTTTACCCTTTCACATAGCCTTGCAAGAAACAAGCTTTTCAAAGCAGAATCGTTCCACCACACCTGGGCAGACCACCGACGGAAGTGAGAACAATATTTTTCCACATTACCTGATCCCTGTCTCAAACGTCTTAATTCAGACTCAGCAGATGAGACACGATCAGGATCATCGTACAAGAAACCCAACGCAGAAAAAAAAACTATCCACTGATCTAAAGCACGGATCACTAGGTTGGAGAGAGAAGGCCCATCCCTGAGGATCTTTGCGCAAAAGTGACATTATGAACCCTATGCGCTGTGATTCATCACCAGAGAATCCGGGTCTCAAACGAAAATATAATAGACAAGCATTTAAAAGGAAAAAAAATAGATCAGGCAGACGTACCTTAGGTTCAACAAAATGCGCTCCAGAACAGCTACTCACGTGTTGTTGGAGCTTGGTCACCTCCAGAGAGAGTCCCTGCAAGCGTTGAGCCAAATCTTGCACCGAGACTATGATGGAAAACTGGAGGTCTTTCCTTAGAGAAATTTTTTTTTTTTTTTTACTGGGCTGGACTTACTGTTATGATCTGCTTAAGAGACTAAGGAAAGGCAGGAGATCTGTCCCTACAATAGAACTAAACTAGATCCCTACGATGTAACGGGGAACCTGATCCTGCGATCAGACCCGCTAAAGTCCTCGGCTAGTCTGAACGCAGACCTATAGATGTGGGGGAGGGATCCCTACAAGATCTAAGGACTGGGATTTAGTTGGACACCTCCTAGCAGAAATAGAAGCAGTCAAAGACAAACACACAACAAAAAGCGAAGAGGTCAGAAGACCTAGCAAAAACTAACAGGGAACGGCAATAGAGTTACAAGCTAGCTCAACAGTAGTAAATACAAATGAAGTCCAGCAAAGCCAGGAGGGCGGAGCCGGATTAAATAGGCAAAATGGTCATGTGACCAGCAAACTAAAAAAAAACTAACAGGAGAGTTGTAACATGTACATTATGGTGACTGTCGGGGGCGCTCTTTTACGCCTCTCCCCGGAGCTCCGCCCTCTCTGCACAATGTCTGTGCTGTACATTATGGTGACTGTCGGGGGCACTCTTTTACGCCTCTCCCCGGAGCTCAGTCCACTCTGCACAATGTCTGTGCTGTACATTATGGTGACTGTCGGGGGCGCTCTTCTTTTACGCCTCTCCCCAGAGCTAAGTCCACTCTGCACAATGTCGGTGCTGTACATTAGGTGACTGTAGGGGGCGCTCTTTTACGCCTCTCCCCGGAGCTCCGTCCACTCTGCACAATGTCTGTGGTGTACATTATGGTGACTGTCGGGGGCGCTCTTTTACGCCTCTCCCCGGAGCTCCGTCCACTCTGCACATTGTCAGTGCTGTACGTTATGGTGACTGTGAGGGGCGCTCTTTTACGTCTTTCCCTGGAGCTCCGTCCACTCTGCACAATGTCTGTGCTGTACATTATGGTGACTGTCGGAGGCGCTCTTCTTTTACGCCTCTCCCCAGAGCTCTGTCCACTCTGCACAATGTCGGTGCTGTACATTAGGTGACTGTCGGGGGCGCTCTTTTACGCTTTTCCCCGGAGCTCTGTCCACTCAGCACAATGTCCATGCTGTACGTTATGGTGACTGTCGGGGGCGCTCTTTTACGCCTCTCCCCGGAGCTCCGTCCACTCTGCACAATGTCCGTGCTGTACGTTATGGTGACTGTCAGGGGCACTCTTTTGCGCCTCACCCCGGAGCTCCGTCCGCCCTGCACAATGTCGGTGATGTACATCATGGTGAATGTCGGGGGCGCTCTCTTCTTTTACGCCTCTCCCCAGAGCTCCGTCCACTCTGCACAGTGTCCGTGCTGTACATTATGATGACTGTCGTGGGCGCTCTTTTACGCCTTTTCCTGGAGCTCCGTCCACTCTACACAATGTCTGTGCTGTACATTATGGTGACTGTCGGGGGCGCTCTTTTACGCCTCTCCCCGGAGCTCCGTCCACTCTACACAATGTCCGTGCTGTACATTATGGTGACTGTCGGGGGCGCTCTTTTACGCCTCTCCCCGGAGCTCCGTCCACTCTGCACAATGTCGGTGATGTACATTATGGTGACTGTCGGGGGCGCTCTTTTACGCCTCTCCCCAGAGCTCCGTCCACTCTGCACAATGTCAGTACTGTACGTTATGATGACTGTTGGGGGCACTCTTTTACGCCTCTCAACGGAGCTCTGCCCACTCTGCACAATGTCTGTGCTGTACATGATGGTGACAGTCGGGGGCACTCTTTTACGCCTCTCTCCGGAGCTCAGCCCACTCTGCACAATGTCAATGCTGTACATTTTGGTGACTGTTTTGGGGCGCTCTTCTTTTACGCCTCTCCCCAGAGCTCCGTCCACTCTGCACAATGTCAGCGCTGTACGTTATGGTGACTGTTGGGGGCGCTCTTTTACGCCCTTTCTTGGAGCTCCGTCCACTCTACACAATGTCGGTGCTGTACGTTATGGTGACTGTCGGGGGTGCTCTTTTACGCCCTTTCTTGGAGCTCCGTCCACTCTGCACAATGTCTGTGCTGTACATTACAGTGACTGTCGGGGGCGCTCTTCTTTTACGCCTCTCCCCAGGGTTCCGCCCACTCTGCACAATGTCTGTGCTGTACATTATGGTAACTGTCAAGGTCGCTCTTTCACGCCTCTCCCTGGAGCTCCGCCCACTCTGCACAATGTTGATGCTGTATGTTATGGTGACTGTCGGGGGCGCTCTTTTACGCCTTTTCCTGGAGCTCTGCCCACTCTGCACAATGTCGGTGCTGTACATTATGGTGACTGTCGGGGGCGCTCTTCTTTTACGCCTTTTCCTGGAGCTCCGCCCACTCTGCACAATGTTGGTGCTGTACATTACAGTGACTGTCGGGGGTGCTCTTTTACGCCTCTCCCCTGAGCTCCCTCCACTCTGCACAATGTCGGTGCTGTACATTATGGTGACTGTCGGGGGTGCTCTTCTTTTACGCCTTTTCCTGGAGCTCCGCCCACTCTACACAATGTTGGTGATGTAAATTATGGTGACTGTCGGGGGTGCTCTTTTACGCCTCTCCCCGGAGCTCCGTCCACTCTGCACAATGTCTGTGCTGTACATTATGGCGACTGTCGGGGGCGCTCTTTTACGCCTCTCCCCAGAGCTCCCCCCACTCTGCACAATGTCGGTGCTGTACATTATGGTGACTGTCGGGGGCGCTCTTTTTTGCTTTTTCTTGGAGCTCCGCCCACTCTGCACAATTTCAGTGCTGTACATTATAATGACTGTCGGCGGCGCTCTTCTTTTACGCCTCTCCCTGGAGCTCCGCCCACTCTGCACAATGTCGGTGCTGTACATTATGGTGACTGTCGGGGGCGCTCTTTTACGCCTCTCCCTGGAGCTCCGCCCACTCTGCACAATGTCGATGCTGTACATTATGGTGACTGTTGGGGGCGCTCTTTTACGCTCTCCCCAGAGCTCCGCCCACTCTGCACAATGTCGGTGCTGTACATTATGGTGACTGTCGGGGGCGCTCTTTTACGCCTCTCCCCAGAGCTCCCCCCACTCTGCACAATGTCGATGCTGTACATTATGGTGACTGTTGGGGGCGCTCTTTTACGCTCTCCCCAGAGCTCCGCCCACTCTGCACAATGTCGGTGCTGTACATTATGGTGACTGTCGGGGGCGCTCTTTTACGCCTCTCCCCGGAGCTCCCCCCACTCTTTTATATATTACAAAAAACCACAATAATAATATGATTTATTAATCAGGAAAAAAGGAATTTTGACCAAATCCATAAACTATAAGGCTGTGTGCCCACTATGTGTTTTTTAAGTGTTTCCACTGCGAAAACTTTAAAAAAAACGCTTGGTAGAAGGTCTGCCATGTTCCCCAATGATAATCCGCATGTGCTGTGCACATGCTGCGGAAATTTCCGCTGCGGATTATCATTGCGGAAAAAAAACGCAGCACTACCAATTATTTTGCGGAAGCGCGGCGTTTTCGCAGCCATTGACTTTCATTGGGACACATGCGGATATCATGCGATTCAATGTGCGGATAGTACCCGGGTCTGGAGAAGAGGAGACTCTCCGGGGACCATAGAACCTGTAGTTAAAAAAGAATTAATAAAAAAACCCTTATACTCACCTTTCCGGTGTCCCCGGTCTCCTGAGCGGTGCTGCGGTCTCCTTGGCTTCCGACAGTGGTCTGGAAGGACCTTCCGTGAGGTCATCTAGTCATGTGACGGTCACGCTAACGTCAGCGGTCAGGTGATGGTCGTGTGACCCGTCACATGACTAGATGACGTCATGGAAGGTCCTTTTACACCACCGCGAGCCGCAGGGGAGCCAGGACACACCGGAGAGAAGACTGCGGGCCATCAGAAGGGGAGTAGGTTTATTGGTTCTATGGTACCCGGGTCTGGAGGAGTCTCCTGTCCTTCACACCCGGGGGACCATAAGCACATTGAAACGCATGGATTCCGCATCTACAGATATTATGTGATTTAATGCAAGTCAATGGCGGCGAAAATGCAGCAATTCCGCAAAATAATTGGTAGTGCTGTGGATTTTTCCGCAATGATAATCCGCAGTGGAAATGTGCACAGCACGTGTGGATCATCATTGGGCAACAGGGCAGACCTTCTACCAAGCGTTTCTTAAGCGGAATTGCCGCTGCTTAAACGCATAGTGGGCACACAGCCTAACAGTGTAATAAACCCTGTCTGACCTGTGATGCGGCTGCAGGAAAAGCCTCAGACTTTCCAGAAAAAGCAGAAGAGGCGACTACACAGCAGAGTGTATGAGGAGGCGGGAGCAGCGCCATCTAGTGGTGGCAGTGCGGAACTGTGTACAGCGCAGGAGACAATGAGGAGCCGGGAGCAGCGCCATCTCGTGGTGGCAGTGCGGGACTGTGTACAGCGCAGGAGACAGAGGAGCCGGGAGCAGCGCCATCTAGTGGTGGCAGTGCGGGACTGTGTACAGCGCAGGAGACGATGAGGAGCCGGGAGCAGCGCCATCTAGTGGTGGCAGTGCGGAACTGTGTACAGCGCAGGAGACAATGAGGAGCCGGGAGCAGCGCCATCTAGTGGTGGCAGTGCGGGACTGTGTACAGCGCAGGAGACAATGAGGAGCCGGGAGCAGCGCCATCTAGTGGTGGCAGTGCGGGACTGTGTACTGCGCAGGAGACAATGAGGAGCACAGAAGAACAGCTCCGATATAGACACCTCAGCACAGCAGCACTGAGCGCTCCTTCCTGCCATCGGCTCAGCGGTGTGTGAAGGCACCGCCCCTTCGGGTGACATCATCTCGCATGGTCACATGGACCTGACGTCAGCAGAGGTCCTAGGATTCAGCTTCTACTGCAGTGGACTGGAAGAGGCCCCGCCCTTTCTGGTGACGTCATCCACTCAGCAGCTTCCAAACTTCACGCTGCCTTTCCCCACGTGGCTCCTCCTGTTCCGGTGTGCGGCTCTGTGCAGACCCCGCGTCATTCTCTATGCGGATTATTTCTTCCTTCTGTATCGCCGCCATACTCTGCAGCGCTGTGCACAATTATAACACTCGCTTTAGTCCTTATTCACACCTGCGATTCCTATTTGTGTCTCTGCAGTGATTGCGGTTTCCTTTTCTCCTCCAGACAGTAATGGTCTCCCCTCTGTACCGGCCGCTGTAATAACGCTACCTTCTCCCCTGTGACCCCACAAGATAATATTCCCCTCAGAACTCCTCCTATGTGCCCGAAATAGTATAACTGCCCCCTGTGTGCCCCCATATATCAGTAATGTCCCCTGTGTGCCCCCATATATCAGTAATGTCCCCTGTGTGCCCCCATATATCAGTAATGCCCCTGTGTGCCCCCATATATCAGTAATACCCCCTGTGTGCCCCATATATCAGTAATGTCCCCTGTGTGCCCCCATATATCAGTAATGCCCCCTGTGTGCCCCCATATATCAGTAATGCCCCCTGTGTGCCCCCATATATCAGTAATGCCCCCTGTGTGCCCCCATATATCAGTAATGTCCCCTGTGTGCCCCATATATCAGTAATGTCCCCTGTGTGCCCCCATATATCAGTAATGCCCCCTGTGTGCCCCCATATATCAGTAATGCCCCCTGTGTGCCCCCATATATCAGTAATGTCCCCTGTGTGCCCCCATATATCAGTAATATCCCCTGTAAGCCCCATATATCAGTAATGCCCCCTGTGTGCCCCCATATATCAGTAATACCCCCTGTGTGCCCCCATATATCAGTAATGCCCCCTGTGTGCCCCCATATATCAGTAATATCCCCTGTAAGCCCCATATATCAGTAATGCCCCCTGTGTGCCCCCATATATCAGTAATATCCCCTGTGTGCCCCATATATCAGTGATGTCCCCTGTGTGCCCCCATATATCAGTAATGTCCCCTGTGTGCCCCCATATATCAGTAATGTCCCCTGTGTGCTCCCATATATCAGTAATGTCCCCTGTGTGCCCCCATATATCAGTAATATCCCCTGTGTGCCCCATATATCAGTAATGCCCCCTGTGTGCACGAAATAGTATAACTGCCCCCTGTGTGCCCCCATATATCAGTAATGTCCCCTGTGTGCCCCCATATATCAGTAATGTCCCCTGTGTGCCCCCATATATCAGTGATGTCCCCTGTGTGCCCCCGTATATCAGTAATGTCCCCTGTGTGCCCCCATATATCAGTAATGTCCCCTGTGTGCCCCCATATATCAGTAATGTCCCCTGTGTGCCCCCATATATCAGTAATGTCCCCTGTGTGCCCCCATATATCAGTAATGTCCCCTGTGTGCCCCCATATATCAGTAATGTCCCCTGTGTGCCCTCATATATCAGTAATGTCCCCTGTGTGCCCCCATATATCAGTAATGTCCCCTGTGTGCCCCCATATATCAGTAATGTCCCCTGTGTGCCCCCATATATCAGTAATGTCCCCTGTGTGCCCCCATATATCAGTAATGTCCCGTGTGCCCCATATATCAGTAATGCCCCCTGTGTGCCCCCATATATCAGTAATGCCCCCTGTGTGCCCCCATATATCAGTAATGCCCCCTATGTGCCTGAAATAGTATTACTGCCCCCTGTGTGCCCCCATATATCAGTAATGTCCCCTGTGTGCCCCCATATATCAGTAATGTCCCCTGTGTGCCCCCATGTATTAGTAATGTCGCCTATGTGCCCCCATATATCAGTAATGTCCCCTGTGTGCCCCCATATATCGGTATTGTTCATTGTGTGCCCCCATATATCAGTGATGTCCCCTGTGTGCCCCATATGTCAGTAATACCCCCTGTGTGCCCTCATATATCAGTAATGTCCCCTGTGTGCCCCCATATATCAGTAATGTCCCCTGTGTGCCCCCATATATCAGTAATGTCCCCTGTGTGCCCCATATATCAGTGATGTCCCCTGTGTGCCCCCATATATCAGTAATGTCCCCTGTGTGCCCCATATATCAGTGATGTCCCCTGTGTGCCCCCATATATCAGTAATGTCCCCTGTGTGCCCCCATATATCAGTGATGTCCCCTGTGTGCCCCATATATCAGTAATACCCCCTGTGTGCCCCCATATATCAGTAATGTCCCGTGTGCCCCCATATATCAGTAATGTCCCCTGTGTGCCCCCATATATCAGAAATGTCCCCTGTGTGCCCCCATATATCAGTAATGCCCCTGTGTGCCCCCATATATCAGTAATGTCCCCTGTGTGCCCCCATATATCAGTTATGCCCCTGTGTGCCCCCATATATCAGTAATGTCCCCTGTGTGCCCCCATATATCAGTAATGTCCCCTGTGTGCCCCCATATATCAGTGATGTCCCCTGTGTGTCCCCATATATTCGTAATGCCCCCTGTGTGCCCCCATATATCAGTAATGTCCCCTGTGTGCCCCCATATATCAGTAATGCCCCCTGTGTGCCCCCATATATCAGTAATGTCCCCTGTGTGCCCCATGTATCAGTAATGTCCCCTGTGTGCCCCATGTATCAGTAATGTCCCCTGTGTGCCCCATATATCAGTAATGTCCCCTGTGTGCCCCATATATCAGTAATGTGCCCTGTGTGCCCCCATATATCAGTAATGTCCCCTGTGTGCCCCCGTATATCAGTAATGCCCCCTGTGTACCCCCGTATATCAGTAATGCCCCCTGTGTGCCCCCATATATAAGTAATATCCCCTGTGTGCCCCCATGTATTAGTAATGTCCCCTGTGTGCCCCCATGTATTAGTAATATCCCCTGTGTGCCCCATATATCAGTAATGTCCCCTGTGTGCCCCCATGTATTAGTAATGTCCCCTGTGTGCCCCATATATCAGTAATGTCCCCTGTGTGCCCCCATATATCAGTAATGTCCCCTGTGTGCCCCCATATATCAGTAATGTCCCCTGTGTGCCCCATATATCAGTAATGTCCCCTGTGTGCTACCATATATCAGTAATGTCCACTGTGTGCTCCCATATATCAGTAATGTCCCCTGTGTGCCCCCATATATCAGTAATGTCCCCTGTGTGCCCATATATATCAGTAATGTCCCCTGTGTGCCCATATATATCAGTAATGTCCCCTGTGTGCCCCCATATATCAGTAATGTCCCCTGTGTGCCCCCTTATATCAGTAATGTCCCCTGTGTGCCCCCATATATCAGTAATGTCCCCTGTGTGCCCCCATATATCAGTGATGTCCCCTGTGTGCCCCCGTATATCAGTAATGTCCCCTGTGTGCCCCCATATATCAGTAATGTCCCCTGTGTGCCCCCATATATCAGTAATGTCCACTGTGTGCCCCCATATATCAGTAATGTCCCCTGTGTGCCCCCATATATCAGTAATGTCCCCTGTGTGCCCCCATATATCAGTAATGTCCCCTGTGTGCCCCATATATCAGTAATGTCCCCTGTGTGCCCCCATATATCAGTAATGTCCCCTGTGTGCCCCCATATATCAGTAATGTCCCCTGTGTGCCCATATATATCAGTAATGTCCCCTGTGTGCCCATATATATCAGTAATGTCCCCTGTGTGCCCCCATATATCAGTAATGTCCCCTGTGTGCCCCCTTATATCAGTAATGTCCCCTGTGTGCCCCCATATATCAGTAATGTCCCCTGTGTGCCCCCATATATCAGTAATGTCCCCTGTGTGCCCCCATATATCAGTAATGTCCCCTGTGTGCCCCCATATATCAGTAATGTCCCCTGTGTGCCCCCATATATCAGTAATGTCCCCTGTGTGCCCCATATATCAGTAATGTCCCCTGTGTGCTCCCATATATCAGTAATGTCCACTGTGTGCTCCCATATATCAGTAATGTCCCCTGTGTGCCCCCATATATCAGTAATGTCCCCTGTGTGCCCATATATATCAGTAATGTCCCCTGTGTGCCCATATATATCAGTAATGTCCCCTGTGTGCCCCCATATATCAGTAATGTCCCCTGTGTGCCCCCTTATATCAGTAATGTCCCCTGTGTGCCCCCATATATCAGTAATGTCCCCTGTGTGCCCCCATATATCAGTGATGTCCCCTGTGTGCCCCCGTATATCAGTAATGTCCCCTGTGTGCCCCCATATATCAGTAATGTCCCCTGTGTGCCCCCATATATCAGTAATGTCCACTGTGTGCCCCCATATATCAGTAATGTCCCCTGTGTGCCCCCATATATCAGTAATGTCCCCTGTGTGCCCCCATATATCAGTAATGTCCCCTGTGTGCCCCATATATCAGTAATGTCCCCTGTGTGCCCCCATATATCAGTAATGCCCCCTGTGTGCTCCCATATATCAGTAATGTCCCCTATGTGCCCCCATATATCAGTAATGTCCCCTGTGTGCCCCCATATATCAGTAATGTCCCCTGTGTGCCCATATATATCAGTAATGTCCCCTGTGTGCCCATATATATCAGTAATGTCCCCTGTGTGCCCCCATATATCAGTAATGTCCCCTGTGTGCCCCCTTATATCAGTAATGTCCCCTGTGTGCCCCCATATATCAGTAATGTCCCCTGTGTGCCCCCATATATCAGTAATGTCCCCTGTGTGCCACCATATATCAGTAATGTCCCCTGTGTGCCCCCATATATCAGTAATGTCCCCTGTGTGCCCCCATATATCAGTAATGTCCCCTGTGTGCCCCATATATCAGTAATGTGCCCTGTGTGCCCCCATATATCAGTAATATCCCCTGTGTGCCCCCATATATCAGTAATGCCCCCTGTGTACCCCCGTATATCAGTAATGCCCCCTGTGTGCCCCCGTATATAAGTAATATCCCCTGTGTGCCCCCATGTATTAGTAATGTCCCCTGTGTGCCCCCATGTATTAGTAATGTCCCCTGTGTGCCCCCATGTATTAGTAATATCCCCTGTGTGCCCCATATATCAGTAATGTCCCCTGTGTGCCCCCATGTATTAGTAATGTCCCCTGTGTGCCCCCATGTATTAGTAATGTCGCCTATGTGCCCCCATATATCAGTAATGTCCCCTGTGTGCCCCCATATATCAGTAATGTCCCCTGTGTGCCCACATATATCAGTAATACCCCCTGTGTGCCCCCATATATCAGTAATGCCCCCTGTGTGCCCCCATATATCAGTAATGTCCCCTGTGTGCCCATATATATCAATAATGTCCCCTGTGTGCCCCCATATATCAGTAATGCCCCCTGTGTACCCCCATATATCAGTAATGCCCCCTGTGTACCCCCATATATCAGTAATGTCCCCTGTGTGCCCCCATATATCAGTAATGCCCCCTGTGTACCCCCATATATCAGTAATGCCCCCTGTGTGCCCCCGTATATAAGTAATGTCCCCTGTGTGCCCCCATGTATTAGTAATGTCCCCTGTGTGCCCCCATGTAATAGTAATGTCCCCTGTGTGCCCCCATATATTAGTAATGCCCCCTGTGTGCCCCCATATATAAGTAATATCCCCTGTGTGCCCCCATGTATTAGTAATGTCGCCTATGTGCCCCCATATGTCATTAATGTCCCCTGTGTGCCCCCATATATCAGTAATGTCCCCTGTGTGCCCATATATATCGGTAATGTCTCCTGTGTGCCCCCATATATCGGTAATGTCCCCTGTGTGCCCACATATATCGGTAATGTCCCCTGTGTGCCCCCGTATATCAGTAATGTCCCCTGTGTGCCCCCGTATATCAGTAATGTCCCCTGTGTGCCCCCATATATCAGTAATGCCCCCTGTGTGCCCCCATATATAAGTAATATCCCCTGTGTGCCCCCATGTATTAGTAATGCCCCCTGTGTGCCCCCATATATCAGTAATGCCCCCTGTGTGCCCCCATAAATCAGTAATGTCCCCTGTGTGCCCCCATATATCAGTAGTGCCCCCTGTGTGCCCCCATATATCAGTAGTGCCCACTGTGTACCCACATATATCAGTAATGCCCCCTGTGTGCCCCCATATATCAGTAATACCCCCTGTGTGCCCCCATATATCAGTAATGCCCCCTGTGTGCCCCCATATATCAGTAATACCCCCTGTGTGCCCCCATATATCAGTAATGCCCCCTGTGTGCCCACATATATCAGTAATGTCCCCTGTGTGCCCCATATATCAGTAATACCCCCTGTGTGCCCCATATATCAGTAATGCCCCCTGTGTGCCCCCATATATCAGTAATACCCCCTGTGTGCCCCCATATATCAGTAATGCCCCCTGTGTGCCCCCATATATCAGTAATACCCCCTGTGTGCCCCCATATATCAGTAATACCCCCTGTGTGCCCCCATATATCAGTAATGTCCCCTGTGTGCCCCCATATATCAGTAATGTCCCCTGTGTGCCCCCATATATCAGTAATGTCCCCTGTGTGCCCCCATATATCAGTAATGTCCCCTGTGTGCCCACATATATCAGCAATGTCCCCTGTGTGCCCACATATATCAGTAATGTCCCCTGTGTGCCCCCATATATCAGTAATACCCCCTGTGTGCCCCCATATATCAGTAATGTCCCCTGTGTGCCCCCATATATAAGTAATATCCCCTGTGTGCCCCCATGTATCAGTAATGCCCCCTGTGTACCCCCATATATCAGTAATGCCCCCTGTGTGCCCCCATGTATCAGTAATGCCCCCTGTGTGCCCCCATATATCAGTAATGTCCCCTGTGTGCCCCCATATATCAGTAATGCCCCCTGTGTGCCCCCGTGTATCAGTAATGCCCCCTGTGTGCCCCCATATATCAGTAATGCCCCCTGTGTTCCCCCATATATCAGTAAATCCCCCTGTGTGCCCCCATATATCAGTAATGCCCCCTGTGTGCCCCCATATATCAGTAATACCCCCTGTGTGCCCCCATATATCAGTAATGCCCCCTGTGTGCCCCCATATATCAGTAATACCCCCTGTGTGCCCCCATATATCAGTAATGCCCCCTGTGTGCCCCCATATATCAGTAATACCCCCTGTGTGCCCCCATATATCAGTAATGCCCCCTGTGTGCCCCCATATAACAGTAATGTCCCCTGTGTGCCCCCATATATCAGTAATGCCCCCTGTGTGCCCCCGTATATCAGTAATGCCCCCTGTGTGCCCCCGTATATAAGTAATATCCCCTGTGTGCCCCCATGTATTAGTAATGTCGCCTATGTGCCCCCATGTATCAGTAATGTCCCCTGTGTGCCCCCATATATCAGTAATGTCCCCTGTGTGCCCACATATATCAGTAATGTCCCCTGTGTGCCCCCATATATCAGTAATGTCCCCTGTGTGCCCACATATATCAGTAATGTCCCCTCTGTGCCCCCGTATATCAGTAATGTCCCCTGTGTGCCCCCATATATCAGTAATGTCCCCTGTGTGCCCACATATATCAGTAATGTCCCGTGTGCCCACATATATCAGTAATGTCCCCTGTGTGCCCCCATATATCAGTAATACCCCCTGTGTGCCCCCATATATTAGTAATGTCACCTGTGTGCCCACATATATCAGTAATGTCCCCTGTGTGCCCCCATATATCAGTAATGTCCCCTGTGTGCCCCCATATATCAGTAATGTCCCCTGTGTGCCCACCTATATCAGTAATGTCCCCTGTGTGCCCCCATATATCAGTAATGCCCCCTGTGTGCCCCCATATATAGGTAATATCCCCTGTGTGCCCCCATGTATTAGTAATGCCCCCTGTGTGCCCCCATATATCAGTCATGCCCCCTGTGTGCCCCCATATATCAGTAATGTCCCTGTGTGCCCCCATATATCAGTAATACCCCCTGTGTGCCCCCATATATCAGTAATACCCCCTGTGTGCCCCATATATCAGTAATGTCCCCTGTGTGCCCCCATATATCAGTAATGTCCACTGTGTGCCCACATATATCAGTAATGTCCACTGTGTGCCCACATATATCAGCAATGTCCCCTGTGTGCCCACATATATCAGTAATGTCCCCTGTGTGCCCCCATATATTAGTAATGCCCCCTGTGTGCCCCCATATATCAGTAATGCCCCCTGTGTGCCCCCATATATCAGTAATACCCCCTGTGTGCCCCCATATATCAGTAATGTCCCCTGTGCCCACATATATCAGCAATGTCCCCTGTGTGCCCCCATATATCAGTAATGTCCCCTGTGTGCCCCCATATATCAGTAATGTCCCCTGTGTGCCCACATATATCAGCAATGTCCCCTGTGTGCCCACATATATCAGTAATGTCCCCTGTGTTCCCCCATATATCAGTAATACCCCCTGTGTGCCCCCATATATTAGTAATGTCACCTGTGTGCCCACATATATCAGTAATGTCCCCTGTGTGCCCCCATATATCAGTAATGTCCCCTGTGTGCCCCCATATATCAGTAATGTCCCCTGTGTGCCCACATTTATCAGTAATGTCCCGTGTGCCCCGATATATCAGTAATGCCCCCTGTGTGCCCCCATATATAAGTAATATCCCCTGTGTGCCCCCATGTATTAGTAATGCCCCCTGTGTGCCCCCATATATCAGTAATGCCCCCTGTGTGCCCCCATATATCAGTAATGTCCCCTGTGTGCCCCCATATATCAGTAATATCCCCTGTGTGCCCCCATATATCAGTAATGTCCCCTGTGTGCCCCATATATCAGTAATGTCCCCTGTGTGCCCTCATATATCAGTAATATCCCCTGTGTGCCCCATATATCAGTAATGCCCCCTGTGTGCCCGAAATAGTATAACTGCCCCCTGTGTGCCCCCATATATCAGTAATGTCCCCTGTGTGCCCCCATATATCAGTAATGTCCCCTGTGTGCCCCCATATATCAGTAATGTCCCCTGTGTGCCCCCATATATCAGTAATGTCCCCTGTGTGCCCCCATGTATCAGTAATGTCCCCTGTGTGCCCCCATGTATCAGTAATGTCCCCTGTGTGCCCCCATGTATCAGTAATGCCCCCTGTGTGCCCCCATGTATCAGTAATGCCCCCTGTGTACCCCCATATATCAGTAATGCCCCCTGTGTGCCCCCATATATCAGTATTACCCCCTGTGTGCCCCCATATATCAGTAATGTCCCGTGTGCTCCCATATATCAGCAATGTCCCCTGTGTGCCCCCATATATCAGCAATGTCCCCTGTGTGCCCACATATATCAGCAATGTCCCCTGTGTGCCCACATATATCAGTAGTGTCCCCTGTGTGCCCCCATATATCAGTAATGCCCCCTGTGTGCCCTATATATAAGTAATATCCCCTGTGTGCCCCCATGTATTAGTAATGTCGCCTATGTGCCCCCATATATCAGCAATGTCCCCTGTGTGCCCACATATATCAGCAATGTCCCCTGTGTGCCCACATATATCAGTAATGTCCCCTGTGTGCCCCCATATATCAGTAATACCCCCTGTGTGCCCCCATATATCAGTAATGTCACCTGTGTGCCCACATATATCAGTAATGTCCCCTGTGTGCCCACATATATCAGTAATGTCCCCTGTGTGCCCCCATATATCAGTAATGTCCCCTTTGTGCCCACAAATATCAGTAGTGTCCCCTGTGTGCCCCCATATATCAGTAATGCCCCCTGTGTGCCCCCATATATAAGTAATATCCCCTGTGTGCCCCCATGTATTAGTAATGTCCCCTATGTGCCCCCATATATCAGTAATGTCCCCTGTGTGCCCCCATGTATCAGTAATGTCCCCTGTGTGCCCCCATATATCAGTAATGCCCCCTGTGTGCCCCCATGTATCAGTAATGCCCCCTGTGTACCCCCATATATCAGTAATGCCCCCTGTGTGCCCCCATATATCAGTAATACCCCCTGTGTGCCCCCATATATCAGTAATGTCCCCTGTGTGCTCCCATATATCAGTAATGTCCCCTGTCTGCCCCCATATATCAGCAATGTCCCCTGTGTGCCCACATATATCAGCAATGTCCCCTGTGTGCCCACATATATCAGTAATGTCCCCTGTGTGCCCCCATATATCAGTAATACCCCCTGTGTGCCCCCATATATCAGTAATGTCACCTGTGTGCCCACATATATCAGTAATGTCCCCTGTGTGCCCACATATATCAGTAATGTCCCCTGTGTGCCCCCATATATCAGTAATGTCCCCTGTGTGCCCACATATATCAGTAGTGTCCCCTGTGTGCCCCCATATATCAGTAATGCCCCCTGTGTGCCCCCATATATAAGTAATATCCCCTGTGTGCCCCCATGTATTAGTAATGTCGCCTATGTGCCCCCATATATCAGTAATGTCCCCTGTGTGCCCCCATGTATCAGTAATGTCCCCTGTGTGCCCCCATATATCAGTAATGCCCCCTGTGTGCCCCCATGTATCAGTAATGCCCCCTGTGTACCCCCATATATCAGTAATGCCCCCTGTGTGCCCCCCATATATCAGTAATGCCCCCTGTGTGCCCCCATATATCAGTAATGCCCCCTGTGTGCCCCCATATATCAGTAATACCCCCTGTGTGCCCCCATATATCAGTAATGCCCCCTATGTGCCCCCATATATCAGTAATGCCCCCTGTGTGCCACCATATATCAGTAATACACCCTGTGTGCCCCCATATATCAGTAATGCCCCCTGTGTACCCCCATATATCAGTAATGCCCCCTGTGTGCCCCCATATATCAGTAATGCCCCCTGTGTGCCCCCATATATCAGTAATGTCCCCTGTGTGCCCCCATATATAAGTAATATCCCCTGTGTGCCCCCATGTATTAGTAATGCCCCCTGTGTACCCCCATATATCAGTAATGCCCCCTGTGTGCCCCCATATATCAGTAATGCCCCCTGTGTGCCCCCATATATCAGTAATGCCCCCTGTGTGCCCCCATATATCAGTAATACCCCCTGTGTGCCCCCATATATCAGTAATGCCCCCTATGTGCCCCCATATATCAGTAATGCCCCCTGTGTGCCACCATATATCAGAAATACCCCCTGTGTGCCCCCATATATCAGTAATGCCCCCTGTGTACCCCCATATATCAGTAATGTCCCCTGTGTGCCCCCATATATCAGTAATGCCCCCTGTGTGCCCCCATATATCAGTAGTGTCCCCTGTGTGCCCCCATATATAAGTAATATCCCCTGTGTGCCCCCATGTATTAGTAATGCCCCCTGTGTACCCCCATATATCAGTAATGCCCCCTGTGTGCCCCCATGTATCAGTAATGCCCCGTGTGCCCCCGTATATCAGTAATGCCCCCTGTGTGCCCCCATATATCAGTAATGCCCCCTGTGTGCCCCCATATATCAGTAATGCCCCCTGTGTGCCCCCATATATCAGTAATGCCCCCTGTGTGCTCCTATATATCAGTAATGCCCCCTGTGTGCCCCCATATATCAGTAATGCCCCCTGTGTGCCCCCATATATCACTAATGCCCCCTGTGTACCCCCATATAACAGTAATGTCCCCTGTGTGCCCCCATATATCAGTAATGCCCCCTGTGTACCCCCGTATATCAGTAATGCCCCCTGTGTGCCCCCGTATATAAGTAATATCCCCTGTGTGCCCCCATGTATCAGTAATGTCGCCTATGTGCCCCCATGTATCAGTAATGTCCCCTGTGTGCCCCCATATATCAGTAATGTCCCCTGTGTGCCCACATATATCAGTAATGTCCCCTGTGTGCCCCCATATATCAGTAATGTCCCCTGTGTGCCCACATATATCAGTAATGTCCCCTCTGTGCCCCCGTATATCAGTAATGTCCCCTGTGTGCTCCCATATATCAGTAATGTCCCCTGTGTGCCCACATATATCAGTAATGTCCCGTGTGCCCACATATATCAGTAATGTCCCCTGTGTGCCCCCATGTATCAGTAATACCCCCTGTGTGCCCCCATATATTAGTAATGCCCCCTGTGTACCCCCGTATATCAGTAATGCCCCCTGTGTGCCCCCGTATATAAGTAATATCCCCTGTGTGCCCCCATGTATCAGTAATGTCGCCTATGTGCCCCCATGTATCAGTAATGTCCCCTGTGTGCCCCCATATATCAGTAATGTCCCCTGTGTGCCCACATATATCAGTAATGTCCCCTGTGTGCCCCCATATATCAGTAATGTCCCCTGTGTGCCCACATATATCAGTAATGTCCCCTCTGTGCCCCCGTATATCAGTAATGTCCCCTCTGTGCCCCCGTATATCAGTAATGTCCCCTGTGTGCCCCCATATATCAGTAATGTCCCCTGTGTGCCCACATATATCAGTAATGTCCCGTGTGCCCACATATATCAGTAATGTCCCCTGTGTGCCCCCATGTATCAGTAATACCCCCTGTGTGCCCCCATATATTAGTAATGTCACCTGTGTGCCCACATATATCAGTAATGTCCCCTGTGTGCCCCCATATATCAGAAATGTCCCCTGTGTGCCCCCATATATCAGTAATGTCCCCTGTGTGCCCACATATATCAGTAATGTCCCCTGTGTGCCCCCATATATCAGTAATGCCCCCTGTGTGCCCCCATATATAGGTAATATCCCCTGTGTGCCCCCATGTATTAGTAATGCCCCCTGTGTGCCCCCATATATCAGTAATGCCCCCTGTGTGCCCCATATATCAGTAATGTCCCCTGTGTGCCCCCATATATCAGTAATACCCCCTGTGTGCCCCCATATATCAGTAATACCCCCTGTGTGCCCCCATATATCAGTAATACCCCCTGTGTGCCCCCATATATCAGTAATGTCCCCTGTGTGCCCCCATATATCAGTAATGTCCACTGTGTGCCCACATATATCAGCAATGTCCCCTGTGTGCCCACATATATCAGCAATGTCCCCTGTGTGCCCCCATATATCAGTAATGCCCCCTGTGTGCCCCCATATATCAGTAATGTCCCCTGTGTGCCCCCATATATCAGTAATGTCCCCTGTGTGCCCCCATATATCAGTAATATCCCCTGTGTGCCCCCATATATCAGTAATGCCCCCTGTGTGCCCCCATGTATCAGTAATGCCCCTGTGTACCCCCATATATCAGTAATGCCCCCTGTGTGCCCCCATATATCAGTAATACCCCCTGTGTGCCCCCATATATCAGTAATGTCCCCTGTGTGCTCCCATATATCAGTAATTTCCCCTGTGTGCCCCCATATATCAGCAATGTCCCCTGTGTGCCCACATATATCAGCAATGTCCCCTGTGTGCCCACATATATCAGTAATGTCCCCTGTGTGCCCCCATATATCAGTAATACCCCCTGTGTGCCCCCATATATCAGTAATGTCACCTGTGTGCCCACATATATCAGTAATGTCCCCTGTGTGCCCCCATATATCAGTAATGCCCCCTGTGTGCCCCCATGTATCAGTAATGCCCCCTGTGTACCCCCATATATCAGTAATGCCCCCTCTGTGCCCCCATATATCAGTAATGCCCCCTGTGTGCCCCCATATATCAGTAATGCCCCCTGTGTGCCCCCATATATCAGTAATACCCCCTGTGTGCCCCCATATATCAGTAATGCCCCCTGTGTGCCCCCATATATCAGTAATACCCCCTGTGTGCCACCATATATCAGTAATGCCCCCTGTGTACCCCCATATATCAGTAATGTCCCCTGTGTGCCTCCATATATCAGTAATGCCCCCTGTGTGCCCCATATATCAGTAATGTCCCCTGTGTGCCCCCATATATAAGTAATATCCCCTGTGTGCCCCCATGTATTAGTAATGCCCCCTGTGCACCCCCATATATCAGTAATGCCCCCTGTGTGCCCCCATGTATCAGTAATGCCCCCTGTGTGCCCCCATATATCAGTAATGTCCCCTGTGTGCCCCCATATATCAGTAATGCCCCCTGTGTGCCCCCATGTATCAGTAATGCCCCCTGTGTGCCCCCATATATCAGTAATGCCCCCTGTGTTCCCCCATATATCAGTAATGCCCCCTGTGTGCCCCCATATATCAGTAATGCCCCCTGTGTGCCCCCATATATCAGTAATACCCCCTGTGTGCCCCCATATATCAGTAATGCCCCCTGTGTGCCCCCATATATCAGTAATACCCCCTGTGTGCCCCTATATATCAGTAATGCCCCCTGTGTGCCCCCATATATCAGTAATACCCCCTGTGTGCCCCCATATATCAGTAATGCCCCCTGTGTACCCCCATATAACAGTAATGTCCCCTGTGTGCCCCCATATATCAGTAATGCCCCCTGTGTGCCCCCGTATATCAGTAATGCCCCCTGTGTACCCCCATATAACAGTAATGTCCCCTGTGTGCCCCCATATATCAGTAATGTCCCCTGTGTGCCCCCATATATCAGTAATGTCCCCTGTGTGCCCCCATATATCAGTAATGTCCCCTGTGTGCCCCCATATATCAGTAATGTCCCCTGTGTGCCCCCATATATCAGTAATGTCCCCTGTGTGCCCCATATATCAGTAATGTCCACTGTGTGCCCCCATATATCAGTAATGCCCCCTGTGTGCTCCCATATATTAGTAATGTCCCCTGTGTGCCCCCATATATCAGTAATGTCCCCTGTGTGCCCCCATATATCAGTAATGTCCCCTGTGTGCCCCCATATATCAGTAATGTCCCCTGTGTGCCCCATATATCAGTAATGCCCCCTGTGTGCCCCCATATATCAGTAATGTGCCCCCATATATCAGTAATGCCCCCTGTGTGCCCCCATATATCAGTAATGTCCCCTGTGTGCCCCCATATATCAGTAATGCCCCCTATGTGCCTGAAATAGTATTACTGCCCCCTGTGTGCCCCCATATATCAGTAATGTCCCCTGTGTGCCCCCATATATCAGTAATGTCCCCTGTGTGCTCCCATATATCAGTAATGCCCCCTGTGTGCTCTCATATATCAGTAATGCCCCCTGTGTGCTCCCATATATCAGTAATGTCCCCTGTGTGCCCCCATATATCAGTAATGTCCCCTGTGTGCCCCCATATATCAGTAATGTCCCCTGTGTGCCCCCATATATCAGTAATGTCCCCTGTGTGCCCCCATATATCAGTGATGTCCCCTGTGTGCCCCATATATCAGTAATACCCCCTGTCTGCCCCCATATATCAGTAATGTCCCCTGTGTGCCCCCATATATCAGTAATGTCCCCTGTGTGCCCCCATATATCAGTGATGTCCCCTGTGTGCCCCCATATATCAGTGATGTCGCCTGTGTGCCCCCATATATCAGTAATGTCCCCTGTGTGCCCCCATATATCAGTAATGCCCCCTGTGTGCCCCATATATCAGTAATACCCCCTGTGTGCCCCCATATATCGGTAATACCCCCTGTGTGCCCCCATATATCAGTAATACCCCCTGTGTGCCCCCATATATCAGTAATGTCCCCTGTGTGCCCCCATATATCAGTAATGTCCCCTGTGTGCCCCCATATATCAGTAATGCCCCTGTGTGCCCCCATATATCAGTAATGTCCCCTGTGTGCCCCCATATATCAGTAATACCCCCTGTGTGCCCCCATATATCAGTAATGTCACCTGTGTGCCCACATATATCAGTAATGTCCCCTGTGTGCCCCCATATATCAGTAATGCCCCCTGTGTGCCCCCATGTATCAGTAATGCCCCCTGTGTACCCCCATATATCAGTAATGCCCCCTCTGTGCCCCCATATATCAGTAATGCCCCCTGTGTACCCCCATATATCAGTAATGCCCCCTCTGTGCCCCCATATATCAGTAATGCCCCCTGTGTGCCCCCATATATCAGTAATGCCCCCTGTGTGCCCCCATATATCAGTAATACCCCCTGTGTGCCCCCATATATCAGTAATGCCCCCTGTGTGCCCCCATATATCAGTAATACCCCCTGTGTGCCACCATATATCAGTAATGCCCCCTGTGTACCCCCATATATCAGTAATGTCCCCTGTGTGCCTCCATATATCAGTAATGCCCCCTGTGTGCCCCATATATCAGTAATGTCCCCTGTGTGCCCCCATATATAAGTAATATCCCCTGTGTGCCCCCATGTATTAGTAATGCCCCCTGTGTACCCCCATATATCAGTAATGCCCCCTGTGTGCCCCCATGTATCAGTAATGCCCCCTGTGTGCCCCCATATATCAGTAATGTCCCCTGTGTGCCCCCATATATCAGTAATGCCCCCTGTGTGCCCCCATGTATCAGTAATGCCCCCTGTGTGCCCCCATATATCAGTAATGCCCCCTGTGTTCCCCCATATATCAGTAATGCCCCCTGTGTGCCCCCATATATCAGTAATGCCCCCTGTGTGCCCCCATATATCAGTAATACCCCCTGTGTGCCCCCATATATCAGTAATGCCCCCTGTGTGCCCCCATATATCAGTAATACCCCCTGTGTGCCCCTATATATCAGTAATGCCCCCTGTGTGCCCCCATATATCAGTAATACCCCCTGTGTGCCCCCATATATCAGTAATGCCCCCTGTGTACCCCCATATAACAGTAATGTCCCCTGTGTGCCCCCATATATCAGTAATGCCCCCTGTGTGCCCCCGTATATCAGTAATGCCCCCTGTGTACCCCCATATAACAGTAATGTCCCCTGTGTGCCCCCATATATCAGTAATGTCCCCTGTGTGCCCCCATATATCAGTAATGTCCCCTGTGTGCCCCCATATATCAGTAATGTCCCCTGTGTGCCCCCATATATCAGTAATGTCCCCTGTGTGCCCCCATATATCAGTAATGTCCCCTGTGTGCCCCATATATCAGTAATGTCCACTGTGTGCCCCCATATATCAGTAATGCCCCCTGTGTGCTCCCATATATTAGTAATGTCCCCTGTGTGCCCCCATATATCAGTAATGTCCCCTGTGTGCCCCCATATATCAGTAATGTCCCCTGTGTGCCCCCATATATCAGTAATGTCCCCTGTGTGCCCCATATATCAGTAATGCCCCCTGTGTGCCCCCATATATCAGTAATGTGCCCCCATATATCAGTAATGCCCCCTGTGTGCCCCCATATATCAGTAATGTCCCCTGTGTGCCCCCATATATCAGTAATGCCCCCTATGTGCCTGAAATAGTATTACTGCCCCCTGTGTGCCCCCATATATCAGTAATGTCCCCTGTGTGCCCCCATATATCAGTAATGTCCCCTGTGTGCTCCCATATATCAGTAATGCCCCCTGTGTGCTCTCATATATCAGTAATGCCCCCTGTGTGCTCCCATATATCAGTAATGTCCCCTGTGTGCCCCCATATATCAGTAATGTCCCCTGTGTGCCCCCATATATCAGTAATGTCCCCTGTGTGCCCCCATATATCAGTAATGTCCCCTGTGTGCCCCATATATCAGTGATGTCCCCTGTGTGCCCCATATATCAGTAATACCCCCTGTCTGCCCCCATATATCAGTAATGTCCCCTGTGTGCCCCCATATATCAGTAATGTCCCCTGTGTGCCCCCATATATCAGTGATGTCCCCTGTGTGCCCCCATATATCAGTGATGTCGCCTGTGTGCCCCCATATATCAGTAATGTCCCCTGTGTGCCCCCATATATCAGTAATGCCCCCTGTGTGCCCCATATATCAGTAATACCCCCTGTGTGCCCCCATATATCGGTAATACCCCCTGTGTGCCCCCATATATCAGTAATACCCCCTGTGTGCCCCCATATATCAGTAATGTCCCCTGTGTGCCCCCATATATCAGTAATGTCCCCTGTGTGCCCCCATATATCAGTAATGCCCCTGTGTGCCCCCATATATCAGTAATGTCCCCTGTGTGCCCCCATATATCAGTAATGCCCCTGTGTTCCCCCATATATCAGTAATGTCCCCTGTGTGCCCCCATATATCAGTAATGTCCCCTGTGTGCCCCCATATATCAGTAATGTCCCGTGTGCCCCCATATATTCGTAATGCCCCCTGTGTGCCCCCATATATCAGTAATGTCCCCTGTGTGCCCCATATATCAGTAATGTGCCCTGTGTGCCCCCATATATCAGTAATGTCCCCTGTGTGCCCCCATATATCAGTAATGCCCCCTGTGTACCCCCGTATATCAGTAATGCCCCCTGTGTGCCCCCATATATAAGTAATATCCCCTGTGTGCCACCATGTATTAGTAATGTCCCCTGTGTGCCCCCATGTATTAGTAATATCCCGTGTGCCCCATATATCAGTAATGTCCCCTGTGTGCCCCCATGTATTAGTAATGTCCCCTGTGTGCCCCCATATATTAGTAATGTCCCCTGTGTGCCCCCATGTATTAGTAATGTCCCCTGTGTGCCCCCATGTATTAGTAATGTCCCCTGTGTGCCCCCATGTATTAGTAATGTCGCCTATGTGCCCCCATATATCAGTAATGTCCCCTGTGTGCCCCCATATATCAGTAATGCCCCCTGTGTGCCCCCATATATCAGTAATACCCCCTGTGTGCCCCCATATATCAGTAATGCCCCCTGTGTACCCCCATATATCAGTAATGTCCCCTGTGTACCCCCATATATCAGTAATGTCCCCTGTGTGCCCATATATATCAGTAATGTCCCCTGTGTGCCCATATATATCAGTAATGTCCCCTGTGTGCCCCCATATATCAGTAATACCCCCAGTGTACCCCCATATATCAGTAATGTCCCCTGTGTGCCCCCATATATCAGTAATGCCCCCTGTGTACCCCCGTATATCAGTAATGCCCCCTGTGTGCCCCCATATATAAGTAATGCCCGCTGTGTGCCCCCATGTATTAATGTCCCCTGTGTGCCCCCATGTATTAGTAATGTCCCCTGTGTGCCCCATATATCAGTAATGTCCACTGTGTGCCCCCATGTATTAGTAATGCCCCCTGTGTGCCCCCATATATAAGTAATATCCCCTGTGTGCCCCCATGTATTAGTAATTTCGCCTATGTGCCCCCATATGTCATTAATGTCCCCTGTGTGCCCCCATATATCAGTAATGTCCCCTGTGTGCCCATATATATCGGTAATGTCTCCTGTGTGCCCCCATATATCGGTAATGTCCCCTGTGTGCCCACATATATCAGTAATGCCCCCTATGTGCCTGAAATAGTATTACTGCCCCCTGTGTGCCCCCATATATCAGTAATGTCCCCTGTGTGCCCCCATATATCAGTAATGTCCCCTGTGTGCTCCCATATATCAGTAATGCCCCCTGTGTGCCCTCATATATCAGTAATGCCCCCTGTGTGCTCCCATATATCAGTAATGTCCCCTGTGTGCCCCCATATATCAGTAATGTCCCCTGTGTGCCCCCATATATCAGTAATGTCCCCTGTGTGCCCCCATATATCAGTAATGTTCCCTGTGTGCCCCCATATATCAGTGATGTCCCCTGTGTGCCCCATATGTCAGTAATACCCCTTGTGTGCCCCCATATATCAGTAATGTCCCCTGTGTGCCCCCATATATCAGTAATGTCCCCTGTGTGCCCCTATATATCAGTGATGTCCCCTGTGTGCCCCGATATATCAGTAATGTCCCCTGTGTGCCCCCATATATCAGTGATGTCCCCTGTGTGCCCCCATATATCAGTAATGTCCCCTGTGTGCCCCCATAGATCAGTAATGTCCCCTGTGTGCCCCCATACATCAGTAATGCCCCCTGTGTGCCCCATATATCAGTAATACCCCCTGTGGGCCCCCATATATCAGTAATACCCCCTGTGTGCCCCCATATATCAGTAGTGCCCCTGTGTGCCCCCATATATCAGTAATGTCCCCTGTGTGCCCCCATATATCAGTAATGTCCCCTGTGTGCCCCCATATATCAGTAATGTCCCCTGTGTGCCCCCATATATCAGTAATGTCCCCTGTGTGCCCCCATATATCAGTAATGCCCCCTGTGTGCCCCCATATATCAGTAATGTCCCCTGTGTGCCCCATGTATCAGTAATGTCCCCTGTGTGTCCCATATATCAGTAATGTCCCCTGTGTGCCCCATATATCAGTAATGTGCCCTGTGTGCCCCCATATATCAGTAATGTCCCCTGTGTGCCCCCATATATCAGTAATGCCCCCTGTGTACCCCCGTATATCAGTAATGCCCCCTGTGTGCCCCCGTATATAAGTAATATCCCCTGTGTGCCCCCATGTATTAGTAATGTCCCCTGTGTGCCCCCATGTATTAGTAATGTCCCCTGTGTGCCCCCATGTATTAGTAATATCCCCTGTGTGCCCCATATATCAGTAATGTCCCCTGTGTGCCCCCATGTATTAGTAATGTCCCCTGTGTGCCCCCATGTATTAGTAATGTCGCCTATGTGCCCCCATATATCAGTAATGTCCCCTGTGTGCCCCCATATATCAGTAATGTCCCCTGTGTGCCCACATATATCAGTAATACCCCCTGTGTGCCCCCATATATCAGTAATACCCCCTGTGTGCCCCCATATATCAGTAATATCCCCTGTGTGCCCCCATATATCAGTAATGCCCCTTTGTGCCCCCATATATCAGTAATGTCCCCTGTGTGCCCCCATATATCAGTAATGTCCCCTGTGTGCCCCCATATATCAGTAATGTCCCCTGTGTGCCCCCATATATCAGTAATGTCCCCTGTGTGCCCCCATATATCAGTAATGCCCCCTGTGTGCCCCCATATATCAGTAATGTCCCCTGTGTGCCCCATGTATCAGTAATGTCCCCTGTGTGTCCCATATATCAGTAATGTCCCCTGTGTGCCCCATATATCAGTAATGTGCCCTGTGTGCCCCCATATATCAGTAATGTCCCCTGTGTGCCCCCATATATCAGTAATGCCCCCTGTGTACCCCCGTATATCAGTAATGCCCCCTGTGTGCCCCCGTATATAAGTAATATCCCCTGTGTGCCCCCATGTATTAGTAATGTCCCCTGTGTGCCCCCATGTATTAGTAATGTCCCCTGTGTGCCCCCATGTATTAGTAATATCCCCTGTGTGCCCCATATATCAGTAATGTCCCCTGTGTGCCCCCATGTATTAGTAATGTCCCCTGTGTGCCCCCATGTATTAGTAATGTCGCCTATGTGCCCCCATATATCAGTAATGTCCCCTGTGTGCCCCCATATATCAGTAATGTCCCCTGTGTGCCCACATATATCAGTAATACCCCCTGTGTGCCCCCATATATCAGTAATGCCCCCTGTGTGCCCCCATATATCAGTAATGTCCCCTGTGTGCCCATATATATCAGTAATGTCCCCTGTGTGCCCCCATATATCAGTAATGCCCCCTGTGTACCCCCATATATCAGTAATGCCCCCTGTGTACCCCCATATATCAGTAATGTCCCCTGTGTGCCCCCATATATCAGTAATGCCCCCTGTGTACCCCCGTATATCAGTAATGCCCCCTGTGTGCCCCCGTATATAAGTAATGTCCCCTGTGTGCCCCCATGTATTAGTAATGTCCCCTGTGTGCCCCCATGTATTAGTAATGTCCCCTGTGTGCCCCCATATATTAGTAATGCCCCCTGTGTGCCCCCATATATAAGTAATATCCCCTGTGTGCCCCCGTATATCAGTAATGTCCCCTGTGTGCCCATATATATCGGTAATGTCCCCTGTGTGCCCCCATATATCGGTAATGTCCCCTGTGTGCCCCCGTATATCAGTAATGTCCCCTGTGTGCCCCCGTATATCAGTAATGTCCCCTGTGTGCCCCCATATATCAGTAATGCCCCCTGTGTACCCCCGTATATCAGTAATGCCCCCTGTGTGCCCCCGTATATAAGTAATATCCCCTGTGTGCCCCATGTATTAGTAATGTCCCCTGTGTGCCCCCATGTATTAGTAATGTCCCCTGTGTGCCCCCATGTATTAGTAATATCCCCTGTGTGCCCCATATATCAGTAATGTCCCCTGTGTGCCCCCATGTATTAGTAATGTCCCCTGTGTGCCCCCATGTATTAGTAATGTCGCCTATGTGCCCCCATATATCAGTAATGTCCCCTGTGTGCCCCCATATATCAGTAATGTCCCCTGTGTGCCCACATATATCAGTAATACCCCCTGTGTGCCCCCATATATCAGTAATACCCCCTGTGTGCCCCCATATATCAGTAATATCCCCTGTGTGCCCCCATATATCAGTAATGCCCCTGTGTGCCCCCATATATCAGTAATGTCCCCTGTGTGCCCCCATATATCAGTAATGTCCCCTGTGTGCCCCCATATATCAGTAATGTCCCCTGTGTGCCCCCATATATCAGTAATGTCCCCTGTGTGCCCCCATATATCAGTAATGCCCCCTGTGTGCCCCCATATATCAGTAATGTCCCCTGTGTGCCCCATGTATCAGTAATGTCCCCTGTGTGTCCCATATATCAGTAATGTCCCCTGTGTGCCCCATATATCAGTAATGTGCCCTGTGTGCCCCCATATATCAGTAATGTCCCCTGTGTGCCCCCATATATCAGTAATGCCCCCTGTGTACCCCCGTATATCAGTAATGCCCCCTGTGTGCCCCCGTATATAAGTAATATCCCCTGTGTGCCCCCATGTATTAGTAATGTCCCCTGTGTGCCCCCATGTATTAGTAATGTCCCCTGTGTGCCCCCATGTATTAGTAATATCCCCTGTGTGCCCCATATATCAGTAATGTCCCCTGTGTGCCCCCATGTATTAGTAATGTCCCCTGTGTGCCCCCATGTATTAGTAATGTCGCCTATGTGCCCCCATATATCAGTAATGTCCCCTGTGTGCCCCCATATATCAGTAATGTCCCCTGTGTGCCCACATATATCAGTAATACCCCCTGTGTGCCCCCATATATCAGTAATGCCCCCTGTGTGCCCCCATATATCAGTAATGTCCCCTGTGTGCCCATATATATCAGTAATGTCCCCTGTGTGCCCCCATATATCAGTAATGCCCCCTGTGTACCCCCATATATCAGTAATGCCCCCTGTGTACCCCCATATATCAGTAATGTCCCCTGTGTGCCCCCATATATCAGTAATGCCCCCTGTGTACCCCCGTATATCAGTAATGCCCCCTGTGTGCCCCCGTATATAAGTAATGTCCCCTGTGTGCCCCCATGTATTAGTAATGTCCCCTGTGTGCCCCCATGTATTAGTAATGTCCCCTGTGTGCCCCCATATATTAGTAATGCCCCCTGTGTGCCCCCATATATAAGTAATATCCCCTGTGTGCCCCCGTATATCAGTAATGTCCCCTGTGTGCCCATATATATCGGTAATGTCCCCTGTGTGCCCCCATATATCGGTAATGTCCCCTGTGTGCCCCCGTATATCGGTAATGTCCCCTGTGTGCCCCCGTATATCAGTAATGTCCCCTGTGTGCCCCCGTATATCAGTAATGCCCCCTGTGTGCCCCCATATATAAGTAATATCCCCTGTGTGCCCCCATGTATTAGTAATGCCCCCTGTGTGCCCCCATATATCAGTAATGTCCCCTGTGTGCCCCCATATATCAGTAGTGCCCCCTGTGTGCCCCCATATATCAGTAGTGCCCGCTGTGTACCCACATATATCAGTAATGCCCCCTGTGTGCCCCCATGTATCAGTAATTCCCCCTGTGTGCCCCATATATCAGTAATACCCCCTGTGTGCCCCCATATATCAGTAATGCCCCCTGTGTGCCCCCATATATCAGTAATACCCCCTGTGTGCCCCCATATGTCAGTAATGCCCCCTGTGTGCCCCCATATATCAGTAATACCCCCTGTGTGCCCCCATATATCAGTAATGCCCCCTGTGTACCCCCATATATCAGTAATGTCCCCTGTGTGCCCCCATATATCAGTAATGCCCCCTGTGTGCCCCCATATATCAGTAATGTCCCCTGTGTGCCCCCATATATAAGTAATATCCCCTGTGTGCCCCCATGTATCAGTAATGCCCCCTGTGTACCCCCATATATCAGTAATGCCCCCTGTGTGCCCCCATGTATCAGTAATGCCCATTGTGTGCCCCCATATATCAGTAATGTCCCCTGTGTGCCCCCATATATCAGTAATGCCCCCTGTGTGCCCCCGTGTATCAGTAATGCCCCCTGTGTGCCCCCATATATCAGTAATGCCCCCTGTGTTCCCCCATATATCAGTAATGCCCCCTGTGTGCCCCCATATATCAGTAATGCCCCCTGTGTGCCCCCATATATCAGTAATACCCCCTGTGTGCCCCCATATATCAGTAATGCCCCCTGTGTGCCCCCATATATCAGTAATACCCCCTGTGTGCCCCCATATATCAGTAATGCCCCCTGTGTGCCCCCATATATCAGTAATACCCCCTGTGTGCCCCCATATATCAGTAATGCCCCCTGTGTACCCCCATATAACAGTAATGTCCCCTGTGTGCCCCCATATATCAGTAATGCCCCCTGTGTGCCCCCGTATATCAGTAATGCTCCCTGTGTGCCCCCGTATATAAGTAATATCCCCTGTGTGCCCCCATGTATTAGTAATGTCGCCTATGTGCCCCCATGTATCAGTAATGTCCCCTGTGTGCCCCCATATATCAGTAATGTCCCCTGTGTGCCCACATATATCAGTAATGTCCCCTGTGTGCCCCCATATATCAGTAATGTCCCCTGTGTGCCCACATATATCAGTAATGTCCCCTCTGTGCCCCCGTATATCAGTAATGTCCCCTGTGTGCCCCCATATATCAGTAATGTCCCCTGTGTGCCCACATATATCAGTAATGTCCCGTGTGCCCCCATATATCAGTAATGTCCCCTGTGTGCCCCCATATATCAGTAATGTCCCCTGTGTGCCCCCATATATCAGTAATGCCCCCTGTGTGCCCCCATATATCAGTAATGTCCCCTGTGTGCCCCATGTATCAGTAATGTCCCCTGTGTGTCCCATATATCAGTAATGTCCCCTGTGTGCCCCATATATCAGTAATGTGCCCTGTGTGCCCCCATATATCAGTAATGTCCCCTGTGTGCCCCCATATATCAGTAATGCCCCCTGTGTACCCCCGTATATCAGTAATGCCCCCTGTGTGCCCCCGTATATAAGTAATATCCCCTGTGTGCCCCCATGTATTAGTAATGTCCCCTGTGTGCCCCCATGTATTAGTAATGTCCCCTGTGTGCCCCCATGTATTAGTAATATCCCCTGTGTGCCCCATATATCAGTAATGTCCCCTGTGTGCCCCCATGTATTAGTAATGTCCCCTGTGTGCCCCCATGTATTAGTAATGTCGCCTATGTGCCCCCATATATCAGTAATGTCCCCTGTGTGCCCCCATATATCAGTAATGTCCCCTGTGTGCCCACATATATCAGTAATACCCCCTGTGTGCCCCCATATATCAGTAATACCCCCTGTGTGCCCCCATATATCAGTAATATCCCCTGTGTGCCCCCATATATCAGTAATGCCCCTGTGTGCCCCCATATATCAGTAATGTCCCCTGTGTGCCCCCATATATCA
This sequence comes from Phyllobates terribilis, assembly GCF_046119375.1. NCBI lineage: Eukaryota > Metazoa > Chordata > Amphibia > Anura > Dendrobatidae > Phyllobates > Phyllobates terribilis. The sequence goes on from NW_027362830.1 coordinate 6,749,181, forward strand.
GTAATGTCCCCTGTGTGCCCCCATATATCAGTAATGTCCCCTGTGTGCCCCCATATATCAGTAATGTCCCCTGTGTGCCCCCATATATCAGTAATGCCCCCTGTGTGCCCCCATATATCAGTAATGTCCCCTGTGTGCCCCATGTATCAGTAATGTCCCCTGTGTGTCCCATATATCAGTAATGTCCCCTGTGTGCCCCATATATCAGTAATGTGCCCTGTGTGCCCCCATATATCAGTAATGTCCCCTGTGTGCCCCCATATATCAGTAATGCCCCCTGTGTACCCCCGTATATCAGTAATGCCCCCTGTGTGCCCCCGTATATAAGTAATATCCCCTGTGTGCCCCCATGTATTAGTAATGTCCCCTGTGTGCCCCCATGTATTAGTAATGTCCCCTGTGTGCCCCCATGTATTAGTAATATCCCCTGTGTGCCCCATATATCAGTAATGTCCCCTGTGTGCCCCCATGTATTAGTAATGTCCCCTGTGTGCCCCCATGTATTAGTAATGTCGCCTATGTGCCCCCATATATCAGTAATGTCCCCTGTGTGCCCCCATATATCAGTAATGTCCCCTGTGTGCCCACATATATCAGTAATACCCCCTGTGTGCCCCCATATATCAGTAATGCCCCCTGTGTGCCCCCATATATCAGTAATGTCCCCTGTGTGCCCATATATATCAGTAATGTCCCCTGTGTGCCCCCATATATCAGTAATGCCCCCTGTGTACCCCCATATATCAGTAATGCCCCCTGTGTACCCCCATATATCAGTAATGTCCCCTGTGTGCCCCCATATATCAGTAATGCCCCCTGTGTACCCCCGTATATCAGTAATGCCCCCTGTGTGCCCCCGTATATAAGTAATGTCCCCTGTGTGCCCCCATGTATTAGTAATGTCCCCTGTGTGCCCCCATGTATTAGTAATGTCCCCTGTGTGCCCCCATATATTAGTAATGCCCCCTGTGTGCCCCCATATATAAGTAATATCCCCTGTGTGCCCCCGTATATCAGTAATGTCCCCTGTGTGCCCATATATATCGGTAATGTCCCCTGTGTGCCCCCATATATCGGTAATGTCCCCTGTGTGCCCCCGTATATCAGTAATGTCCCCTGTGTGCCCCCGTATATCAGTAATGTCCCCTGTGTGCCCCCATATATCAGTAATGCCCCCTGTGTACCCCCGTATATCAGTAATGCCCCCTGTGTGCCCCCGTATATAAGTAATATCCCCTGTGTGCCCCATGTATTAGTAATGTCCCCTGTGTGCCCCCATGTATTAGTAATGTCCCCTGTGTGCCCCCATGTATTAGTAATATCCCCTGTGTGCCCCATATATCAGTAATGTCCCCTGTGTGCCCCCATGTATTAGTAATGTCCCCTGTGTGCCCCCATGTATTAGTAATGTCGCCTATGTGCCCCCATATATCAGTAATGTCCCCTGTGTGCCCCCATATATCAGTAATGTCCCCTGTGTGCCCACATATATCAGTAATACCCCCTGTGTGCCCCCATATATCAGTAATACCCCCTGTGTGCCCCCATATATCAGTAATATCCCCTGTGTGCCCCCATATATCAGTAATGCCCCTGTGTGCCCCCATATATCAGTAATGTCCCCTGTGTGCCCCCATATATCAGTAATGTCCCCTGTGTGCCCCCATATATCAGTAATGTCCCCTGTGTGCCCCCATATATCAGTAATGTCCCCTGTGTGCCCCCATATATCAGTAATGCCCCCTGTGTGCCCCCATATATCAGTAATGTCCCCTGTGTGCCCCATGTATCAGTAATGTCCCCTGTGTGTCCCATATATCAGTAATGTCCCCTGTGTGCCCCATATATCAGTAATGTGCCCTGTGTGCCCCCATATATCAGTAATGTCCCCTGTGTGCCCCCATATATCAGTAATGCCCCCTGTGTACCCCCGTATATCAGTAATGCCCCCTGTGTGCCCCCGTATATAAGTAATATCCCCTGTGTGCCCCCATGTATTAGTAATGTCCCCTGTGTGCCCCCATGTATTAGTAATGTCCCCTGTGTGCCCCCATGTATTAGTAATATCCCCTGTGTGCCCCATATATCAGTAATGTCCCCTGTGTGCCCCCATGTATTAGTAATGTCCCCTGTGTGCCCCCATGTATTAGTAATGTCGCCTATGTGCCCCCATATATCAGTAATGTCCCCTGTGTGCCCCCATATATCAGTAATGTCCCCTGTGTGCCCACATATATCAGTAATACCCCCTGTGTGCCCCCATATATCAGTAATGCCCCCTGTGTGCCCCCATATATCAGTAATGTCCCCTGTGTGCCCATATATATCAGTAATGTCCCCTGTGTGCCCCCATATATCAGTAATGCCCCCTGTGTACCCCCATATATCAGTAATGCCCCCTGTGTACCCCCATATATCAGTAATGTCCCCTGTGTGCCCCCATATATCAGTAATGCCCCCTGTGTACCCCCGTATATCAGTAATGCCCCCTGTGTGCCCCCGTATATAAGTAATGTCCCCTGTGTGCCCCCATGTATTAGTAATGTCCCCTGTGTGCCCCCATGTATTAGTAATGTCCCCTGTGTGCCCCCATATATTAGTAATGCCCCCTGTGTGCCCCCATATATAAGTAATATCCCCTGTGTGCCCCCGTATATCAGTAATGTCCCCTGTGTGCCCATATATATCGGTAATGTCCCCTGTGTGCCCCCATATATCGGTAATGTCCCCTGTGTGCCCCCGTATATCGGTAATGTCCCCTGTGTGCCCCCGTATATCAGTAATGTCCCCTGTGTGCCCCCGTATATCAGTAATGCCCCCTGTGTGCCCCCATATATAAGTAATATCCCCTGTGTGCCCCCATGTATTAGTAATGCCCCCTGTGTGCCCCCATATATCAGTAATGTCCCCTGTGTGCCCCCATATATCAGTAGTGCCCCCTGTGTGCCCCCATATATCAGTAGTGCCCGCTGTGTACCCACATATATCAGTAATGCCCCCTGTGTGCCCCCATGTATCAGTAATTCCCCCTGTGTGCCCCATATATCAGTAATACCCCCTGTGTGCCCCCATATATCAGTAATGCCCCCTGTGTGCCCCCATATATCAGTAATACCCCCTGTGTGCCCCCATATGTCAGTAATGCCCCCTGTGTGCCCCCATATATCAGTAATACCCCCTGTGTGCCCCCATATATCAGTAATGCCCCCTGTGTACCCCCATATATCAGTAATGTCCCCTGTGTGCCCCCATATATCAGTAATGCCCCCTGTGTGCCCCCATATATCAGTAATGTCCCCTGTGTGCCCCCATATATAAGTAATATCCCCTGTGTGCCCCCATGTATCAGTAATGCCCCCTGTGTACCCCCATATATCAGTAATGCCCCCTGTGTGCCCCCATGTATCAGTAATGCCCATTGTGTGCCCCCATATATCAGTAATGTCCCCTGTGTGCCCCCATATATCAGTAATGCCCCCTGTGTGCCCCCGTGTATCAGTAATGCCCCCTGTGTGCCCCCATATATCAGTAATGCCCCCTGTGTTCCCCCATATATCAGTAATGCCCCCTGTGTGCCCCCATATATCAGTAATGCCCCCTGTGTGCCCCCATATATCAGTAATACCCCCTGTGTGCCCCCATATATCAGTAATGCCCCCTGTGTGCCCCCATATATCAGTAATACCCCCTGTGTGCCCCCATATATCAGTAATGCCCCCTGTGTGCCCCCATATATCAGTAATACCCCCTGTGTGCCCCCATATATCAGTAATGCCCCCTGTGTACCCCCATATAACAGTAATGTCCCCTGTGTGCCCCCATATATCAGTAATGCCCCCTGTGTACCCCCGTATATCAGTAATGCTCCCTGTGTGCCCCCGTATATAAGTAATATCCCCTGTGTGCCCCCATGTATTAGTAATGTCGCCTATGTGCCCCCATGTATCAGTAATGTCCCCTGTGTGCCCCCATATATCAGTAATGTCCCCTGTGTGCCCACATATATCAGTAATGTCCCCTGTGTGCCCCCATATATCAGTAATGTCCCCTGTGTGCCCACATATATCAGTAATGTCCCCTCTGTGCCCCCGTATATCAGTAATGTCCCCTGTGTGCCCCCATATATCAGTAATGTCCCCTGTGTGCCCACATATATCAGTAATGTCCCGTGTGCCCACATATATCAGTAATGTTCCCTGTGTGCCCCCATATATTAGTAATGTCACCTGTGTGCCCACATATATCAGTAATGTCCCCTGTGTGCCCCCATATATCAGTAATGTCCCCTGTGTGCCCCCATATATCAGTAATGTCCCCTGTGTGCCCACATATATCAGTAATGTCCCCTGTGTGCCCCCATATATCAGTAATGCCCCCTGTGTGCCCCCATATATAGGTAATATCCCCTGTGTGCCCCCATGTATTAGTAATGCCCCCTGTGTGCCCCCATATATCAGTAATGCCCCCTGTGTGCCCCCATATATCAGTAATGTCCCCTGTGTGCCCCCATATATCAGTAATGCCCCTGTGTGCCCCCATATATCAGTAATACCCCCTGTGTGCCCCCATATATCAGTAATACCCCCTGTGTGCCCCCATATATCAGTAATGTCCCCTGTGTGCCCCCATATATCAGTAATGTCCACTGTGTGCCCACATATATCAGCAATGTCCCCTGTGTGCCCACATATATCAGTAATGTCCCCTGTGTGCCCCCATATATCAGTAATGCCCCCTGTGTGCCCCCATATATCAGTAATGCCCCCTGTGTGCCCCCATATATCAGTAATACCCCCTGTGTGCCCCCATATATCAGTAATGTCCCCTGTGTGCCCACATATATCAGCAATGTCCCCTGTGTGCCCCCATATATCAGTAATGTCCCCTGTGTGCCCCCATATATCAGTAATGTCCCCTGTGTGCCCACATATATCAGCAATGTCCCCTGTGTGCCCACATATATCAGTAATGTCCCCTGTGTTCCCCCATATATCAGTAATACCCCCTGTGTGCCCCCATATATTAGTAATGTCACCTGTGTGCCCACATATATCAGTAATGTCCCCTGTGTGCCCCCATATATCAGTAATGTCCCCTGTGTGCCCCCATATATCAGTAATGTCCCCTGTGTGCTCACATTTATCAGTAATGTCCCCTGTGTGCCCCCATATATCAGTAATGCCCCCTGTGTGCCCCCATATATAAGTAATATCCCCTGTGTGCCCCCATGTATTAGTAATGCCCCCTGTGTGCCCCCATATATCAGTAATGCCCCCTGTGTGCCCCCATATATCAGTAATGCCCCCTGTGTGCCCCCATATATCAGTAATGTCCCCTGTGTGCCCCCATATATCAGTAATATCCCCTGTGTGCCCCCATATATCAGTAATGTCCCCTGTGTGCCCCATATATCAGTAATGTCCCCTGTGTGCCCTCATATATCAGTAATATCCCCTGTGTGCCCCATATATCAGTAATGCCCCCTGTGTGCCCGAAATAGTATAACTGCCCCCTGTGTGCCCCCATATATCAGTAATGTCCCCTGTGTGCCCCCATATATCAGTAATGTCCCCTGTGTGCCCCCATATATCAGTAATGTCCCCTGTGTGCCCCCATGTATCAGTAATGTCCCCTGTGTGCCCCCATGTATCAGTAATGCCCCCTGTGTGCCCCCATGTATCAGTAATGCCCCCTGTGTGCCCCCATATATCAGTAATGCCCCCTGTGTGCCCCCATATATCAGTAATACCCCCTGTGTGCCCCCATATATCAGTAATGTCCCCTGTGTGCTCCCATATATCAGCAATGTCCCCTGTGTGCCCCCATATATCAGCAATGTCCCCTGTGTGCCCACATATATCAGCAATGTCCCCTGTGTGCCCACATATATCAGTAGTGTCCCCTCTGTGCCCCCATATATCAGTAATGCCCCCTGTGTGCCCCCATATATAAGTAATATCCCCTGTGTGCCCCCATGTATTAGTAATGTCGCCTATGTGCCCCCATATATCAGCAATGTCCCCTGTGTGCCCACATATATCAGCAATGTCCCCTGTGTGCCCACATATATCAGTAATGTCCCCTGTGTGCCCCCATATATCAGTAATACCCCCTGTGTGCCCCCATATATCAGTAATGTCACCTGTGTGCCCACATATATCAGTAATGTCCCCTGTGTGCCCACATATATCAGTAATGTCCCCTGTGTGCCCCCATATATCAGTAATGTCCCCTGTGTGCCCACATATATCAGTAGTGTCCCCTGTGTGCCCCCATATATCAGTAATGCCCCCTGTGTGCCCCCATATATAAGTAATATCCCCTGTGTGCCCCCATGTATTAGTAATGTCCCCTATGTGCCCCCATATATCAGTAATGTCCCCTGTGTGCCCCCATGTATCAGTAATGTCCCCTGTGTGCCCCTATATATCAGTAATGCCCCCTGTGTGCCCCCATGTATCAGTAATGCCCCCTGTGTACCCCCATATATCAGTAATGCCCCCTGTGTGCCCCCATATATCAGTAATACCCCCTGTGTGCCCCCATATATCAGTAATGTCCCCTGTGTGCTCCCATATATCAGTAATGTCCCCTGTGTGCCCCCATATATCAGCAATGTCCCCTGTGTGCCCCCATATATCAGCAATGTCCCCTGTGTGCCCACATATATCAGCAATGTCCCTTGTGTGCCCACATATATCAGTAATGTCCCCTGTGTGCCCCCATATATCAGAAATACCCCCTGTGTGCCCCCATATATCAGTAATGTCACCTGTGTGCCCACATATATCAGTAATGTCCCCTGTGTGCCCATATATATCAGTAATGTCCCCTGTGTGCCCATAAATATCAGTAGTGTCCCCTGTGTGCCCCCATATATCAGTAATGCCCCCTGTGTGCCCCCATATATAAGTAATATCCCCTGTGTGCCCCCATGTATTAGTAATGTCGCCTATGTGCCCCCATATATCAGTAATGTCCCCTGTGTGCCCCCATGTATCAGTAATGTCCCCTGTGTGCCCCCATATATCAGTAATGCCCCCTGTGTGCCCCCATGTATCAGTAATGCCCCCTGTGTACCCCCATATATCAGTAATGCCCCCTGTGTGCCCCCATATATCAGTAATGCCCCCTGTGTGCCCCCATATATCAGTAATGCCCCCTGTGTGCCCCCATATATCAGTAATACCCCCTGTGTGCCCCCATATATCAGTAATGCCCCCTATGTGCCCCCATATATCAGTAATGCCCCCTGTGTGCCACCATATATCAGTAATACCCCCTGTGTGCCCCCATATATCAGTAATACCCCCTGTGTGCCCCCATATATCAGTAATGTCCCCTGTGTGCCCCCATATATCAGTAATGCCCCCTGTGAGCCCCCATATATCAGTAATGTCCCCTGTGTGCCCCCATATATAAGTAATATCCCCTGTGTGCCCCCATGTATTAGTAATGCCCCCTGTCTACCCCCATATATCAGTAATGCCCCCTGTGTGCCCCCATGTATCAGTAATGCCCCCTGTGTGCCCCCATATATCAGTAATGTCCCCTGTGTGCCCCATATATCAGTAATGCCCCCTGTGTGCCCCCATATATCAGTAATGCCCCCTGTGTGCCCCCATATATCAGTAATGCCCCCTGTGTGCCCCCATATATCAGTAATGCCCCCTGTGTGCCCCCATATATCAGTAATGCCCCCTGTGTGCCCCCATATATCAGTAATACCCCCTGTGTGCCCCCATATATCAGTAGTGCCCCCTGTGTACCCCCATATAACAGTAATGTCCCCTGTGTGCCCCCATATATCAGTAATGCCCCCTGTGTACCCCCGTATATCAGTAATGCCCCCTGTGTGCCCCCGTATATAAGTAATATCCCCTGTGTGCCCCCATGTATCAGTAATGTCGCCTATGTGCCCCCATGTATCAGTAATGTCCCCTGTGTGCCCCCATATATCAGTAATGTCCCCTGTGTGCCCACATATATCAGTAATGTCCCCTGTGTGCCCCCATATATCAGTAATGTCCCCTGTCTGCCCACATATATCAGTAATGTCCCCTCTGTGCCCCCGTATATCAGTAATGTCCCCTGTGTGCCCCCATATATCAGTAATGTCCCGTGTGCCCACATATATCAGTAATGTCCCGTGTGCCCACATATATCAGTAATGTCCCCTGTGTGCCCCCATATATCAGTAATACCCCCTGTGTGCCCCCATATATTAGTAATGTCAACTGTGTGCCCACATATATCAGTAATGTCTCCTGTGTGCCCCCATATATCAGTAATGTCCCCTGTGTGCCCCCATATATCAGTAATGTCCCCTGTGTGCCCACATATATCAGTAATGTCCCCTGTGTGCCCCCATATATCAGTAATGCCCCCTGTGTGCCCCCATATATAGGTAATATCCCCTGTGTGCCCCCATGTATTAGTAATGCCCCCTGTGTGCCCCCATATATCAGTAACGCCCCCTGTGTGCCCCCATATATCAGTAATGTCCCCTGTGTGCCCCCATATATCAGTAATACCCCCTGTGTGCCCCCATATATCAGTAATACCCCCTGTGTGCCCCCAGATATCAGTAATGTCCCCTGTGTGCCCCCATATATCAGTAATGTCCACTGTGTGCCCACATATATCAGCAATGTCCCCTGTGTGCCCACATATATCAGCAATGTCCCCTGTGTGCCCCCATATATCAGTAATGCCCCCTGTGTGCCCCCATATATCAGTAATGCCCCCTGTGTGCCCCCATATATCAGTAATACCCCCTGTGTGCCCCCATATATCAGTAATACCCCCTGTGTGCCCCCATATATCAGTAATGTCCCCTGTGTGCCCCCATATATCAGTAATGTCCCCTGTGTGCCCACATATATCAGCAATGTCCCCTGTGTGCCCACATATATCAGCAATGTCCCCTGTGTGCCCACATATATCAGTAATGTCCCCTGTGTTCCCCCATATATCAGTAATACCCCCTGTGTGCCCCCATATATTAGTAATGTCCCCTGTGTGCCCACATATATCAGTAATGTCCCCTGTGTGCCCCCATATATCAGTAATGTCCCCTGTGTGCCCCCATATATCAGTAATGTCCCCTGTGTGCCCACATATATCAGTAATGTCCCCTGTGTGCCCCCATATATCAGTAATGCCCCCTGTGTGCCCCCATATATAAGTAATATCCCCTGTGTGCCCCCATGTATTAGTAATGCCCTCTGTGTGCCCCCATATATCAGTAATGCCCCCTGTGTGCCCCCATATATCAGTAATGTCCCCTGTGTGCCCCCATATATCAGTAATATCCCCTGTGTGCCCCCATATATCAGTAATGTCCCCTGTGTGCCCCATATATCAGTAATGTCCCCTGTGTGCCCTCATATATCAGTAATATCCCCTGTGTGCCCCATATATCAGTAATGCCCCCTGTGTGCCCGAAATAGTATAACTGCCCCCTGTGTGCCCCCATATATAAGTAATATCCCCTGTGTGCCCCCATGTATTAGTAATGTTGCCTATGTGCCCCCATATATCAGTAATGTCCCCTGTGTGCCCCCATGTATCAGTAATGTCCCCTGTGTGCCCCCATATATCAGTAATGCCCCGTGTGCCCCCATGTATCAGTAATGCCCCCTGTGTACCCCCATGTATCAGTAATGCCCCCTGTGTGCCCCCATATATCAGTAATGCCCCCTGTGTGCCCCCATATATCAGTAATGCCCCCTTTGTGCCCCCATATATCAGTAATGCCCCCTGTGTGCCCCCATATATCAGTAATGCCCCCTGTGTGCCCCCATATATCAGTAATACCCCCTGTGTGCCACCATATATCAGTAATGCCCCCTGTGTACCCCCATATATCAGTAATGTCCCCTGTGTGCCCCCATATATCAGTAATGCCCCCTGTGTGCCCCCATATATCAGTAATGTCCCCTGTGTGCCCCCATATATAAGTAATATCCCCTGTGTGCCCCCATGTATTAGTAATGCCCCCTGTGTGCCCCCATATATCAGTAATGCCCCCTGTGTGCCCCCATATATAAGTAATATCCCCTGTGTGCCCCCATGTATTAGTAATGCCCTCTGTGTGCCCCCATATATCAGTAATGCCCCCTGTGTGCCCCCATATATCAGTAATGTCCCCTGTGTGCCCCCATATATCAGTAATATCCCCTGTGTGCCCCCATATATCAGTAATGTCCCCTGTGTGCCCCATATATCAGTAATGTCCCCTGTGTGCCCTCATATATCAGTAATATCCCCTGTGTGCCCCATATATCAGTAATGCCCCCTGTGTGCCCGAAATAGTATAACTGCCCCCTGTGTGCCCCCATATATAAGTAATATCCCCTGTGTGCCCCCATGTATTAGTAATGTTGCCTATGTGCCCCCATATATCAGTAATGTCCCCTGTGTGCCCCCATGTATCAGTAATGTCCCCTGTGTGCCCCCATATATCAGTAATGCCCCGTGTGCCCCCATGTATCAGTAATGCCCCCTGTGTACCCCCATGTATCAGTAATGCCCCCTGTGTGCCCCCATATATCAGTAATGCCCCCTGTGTGCCCCCATATATCAGTAATGCCCCCTTTGTGCCCCCATATATCAGTAATGCCCCCTGTGTGCCCCCATATATCAGTAATGCCCCCTGTGTGCCCCCATATATCAGTAATACCCCCTGTGTGCCACCATATATCAGTAATGCCCCCTGTGTACCCCCATATATCAGTAATGTCCCCTGTGTGCCCCCATATATCAGTAATGCCCCCTGTGTGCCCCCATATATCAGTAATGTCCCCTGTGTGCCCCCATATATAAGTAATATCCCCTGTGTGCCCCCATGTATTAGTAATGCCCCCTGTGTACCCCCATATATCAGTAATGCCCCCTGTGTGCCCCCATGTATCAGTAATGCCCCCTGTGTGCCCCCATATATCAGTAATGCCCCCTGTGTGCCCCCATGTATCAGTAATGCCCCCTGTGTGCCCCCATATATCAGTAATGCCCCCTGTGTTCCCCCATATATCAGTAATGCCTCCTGTGTGCCCCCATATATCAGTAATGCCTCCTGTTTGCCCCCATATATCAGTAATGCCCCCTGTGTGCCCCCATATATCAGTAATACCCCCTGTGTGCCCCCATATATCAGTAATGCCCCCTGTGTGCCCCCATATATCAGTAATACCCCCTGTGTGCCCCCATATATCAGTAATGCCCCCTGTGTACCCCCATATAACAGTAATGTCCCCTGTGTGCCCCCGTATATCAGTAATGCCCCCTGTGTACCCCCGTATATCAGTAATGCCCCCTGTGTGCCCCCGTATATAAGTAATATCCCCTGTGTGCCCCCATGTATTAGTAATGTCGCCTATGTGCCCCCATGTATCAGTAATGTCCCCTGTGTGCCCCCATATATCAGTAATGTCCCCTGTGTGCCCACATATATCAGTAATGTCCCCTGTGTGCCCCCATATATCAGTAATGTCCCCTGTGTGCCCACATATATCAGTAATGTCCCCTCTGTGCCCCCGTATATCAGTAATGTCCCCTGTGTGCCCCCATATATCAGTAATGTCCCCTGTGTGCCCACATATATCAGTAATGTCCCGTGTGCCCACATATATCAGTAATGTCCCCTGTGTGCCCCCATATATCAGTAATACCCCCTGTGTGCCCCCATATATTAGTAATGTCACCTGTGTGCCCACATATATCAGTAATGTCCCCTGTGTGCCCCCATATATCAGTAATGTCCCCTGTGTGCCCCCATATATCAGTAATGTCCCCTGTGTGCCCACATATATCAGTAATGTCCCCTGTGTGCCCCCATATATCAGTAATGCCCCCTGTGTGCCCCCATATATAGGTAATATCCCCTGTGTGCCCCCATGTATTAGTAATGCCCCCTGTGTGCCCCCATATATCAGTAATGCCCCTGTGTGCCCCCATATATCAGTAATGTCCCCTGTGTGCCCCCATATATCAGTAATGCCCCTGTGTGCCCCCATATATCAGTAATACCCCCTGTGTGCCCCCATATATCAGTAATACCCCCTGTGTGCCCCCATATATCAGTAATGTCCCCTGTGTGCCCCCATATATCAGCAATGTCCACTGTGTGCCCACATATATCAGCAATGTCCCCTGTGTGCCCACATATATCAGTAATGTCCCCTGTGTGCCCCCATATATCAGTAATGCCCCCTGTGTGCCCCCATATATCAGTAATGCCCCCTGTGTGCCCCCATATATCAGTAATACCCCCTGTGTGGCCCCATATATCAGTAATACCCCCTGTGTGCCCCCATATATCAGTAATGTCCCCTGTGTGCTCCCATATATCAGTAATGTCCCCTGTGTGCCCCCATATATCAGTAATGTCCCCTGTGTGCCCACATATATCAGCAATGTCCCCTGTGTGCCCACATATATCAGCAATGTCCCCTGTGTGCCCACATATATCAGCAATGTCCCCTGTGTGCCCACATATATCAGTAATGTCCCCTGTGTTCCCCCATATATCAGTAATACCCCCTGTGTGCCCCCATATATTAGTAATGTCACCTGTGTGCCCACATATATCAGTAATGTCCCCTGTGTGCCCCATATATCAGTAATGTCCCCTGTGTGCCCCCATATATCAGTAATGTCCCCTGTGTGCCCACATATATCAGTAATGTCCACTGTGTGCCCCCATATATCAGTAATGCCCCCTGTGTGCCCCCATATATAAGTAATATCCCCTGTGTGCCCCCATGTATTAGTAATGCCCCCTGTGTGCCCCCATATATCAGTAATGCCCCCTGTGTGCCCCCATATATCAGTAATGTCCCCTGTGTGCCCCCATATATCAGTAATGTCCCCTGTGTGCCCCCATATATCAGTAATATCCCCTGTGTGCCCCCATATATCAGTAATGTCCCCTGTGTGCCCCATATATCAGTAATGTCCCCTGTGTGCCCTCATATATCAGTAATATCCCCTGTGTGCCCCATATATCAGTAATGCCCCCTGTGTGCCCGAAATAGTATAACTGCCCCCTGTGTGCCCCCATATATCAGTAATGTCCCCTGTGTGCCCCCATATATCAGTAATGTCCCCTGTGTGCCCCCATATATCAGTAATGTCCCCTGTGTGCCCCCATATATCAGTAATGTCCCCTGTGTGCCCCCATATATCAGTAATGTCCCCTGTGTGCCCCCATATATCAGTAATGTCCCCTGTGTGCCCCCATATATCAGTAATGCCCCCTGTGTGCTCCCATATATCAGTAATGTCCCCTGTGTGCCCCCATATATCAGTAATGTCCCCTGTGTGCCCCCATATATCAGTAATGTCCCCTGTGTGCCCCCATATATCAGTAATGTCCCCTGTGTGCCCCATATATCAGTAATGCCCCCTGTGTGCCCCCATATATCAGTAATGTGCCCCCATATATCAGTAATGCCCCCTGTGTGCCCCCATATATCAGTAATGTCCCCTGTGTGCCCCCATATATCAGTAATGCCCCCTATGTGCCTGAAATAGTATTACTGCCCCCTGTGTGCCCCCATATATCAGTAATGTCCCCTGTGTGCTCCCATATATCAGTAATGCCCCCTGTGTGCTCTCATATATCAGTAATGCCCCCTGTGTGCTCCCATATATCAGTAATGTCCCCTGTGTGCCCCCATATATCAGTAATGTCCCCTGTGTGCCCCCATATATCAGTAATGTCCCCTGTGTGCCCCCATATATCAGTAATGTCCCCTGTGTGCCCCCATATATCAGTGATGTCCCCTGTGTGCCCCATATATCAGTAATACCCCCTGTGTGCCCCCATATATCAGTAATGTCCCCTGTGTGTCCCCATATATCAGTAATGTCCCCTGTGTGCCCCCATATATCAGTGATGTCCCCTGTGTGCCCCCATATATCAGTGATGTCGCCTGTGTGCCCCCATATATCAGTAATGCCCCTGTGTGCCCCCATATATCAGTAATGCCCACTGTGTGCGCCATATATCAGTAATACCCCCTGTGTGCCCCCATATATCGGTAATACCCCCTGTGTGCCCCCATATATCAGTAATACCCCCTGTGTGCCCCCATATATCAGTAATGTCCCCTGTGTGCCCCCATATATCAGTAATGTCCCCTGTGTGTCCCCATATATCAGTAATGCCCCTGTGTGCCCCCATATATCAGTAATGTCCCCTGTGTACCCCCGTATATCAGTAATGTCCCCTGTGTACCCCCGTATATCAGTAATACCCCCTGTGTGCCCACATATATCAGCAATGTCCCCTGTGTGCCCACATATATCAGCAATGTCCCCTGTGTGCCCACATATATCAGTAATGTCCCCTGTGTTCCCCCATATATCAGTAATACCCCCTGTGTGCCCCCATATATTAGTAATGTCCCCTGTGTGCCCACATATATCAGTAATGTCCCCTGTGTGCCCCCATATATCAGTAATGTCCCCTGTGTGCCCCCATATATCAGTAATGTCCCCTGTGTGCCCACATATATCAGTAATGTCCCCTGTGTGCCCCCATATATCAGTAATGCCCCCTGTGTGCCCCCATATATAAGTAATATCCCCTGTGTGCCCCCATGTATTAGTAATGCCCCCTGTGTGCCCGAAATAGTATAACTGCCCCCTGTGTGCCCCCATATATCAGTAATGTCCCGTGTGCCCCCATATATCAGTAATGTCCCCTGTGTGCCCCCATATATCAGTAATGTCCCCTGTGTGCCCCCATATATCAGTAATGTCCCCTGTGTGCCCCCATATATCAGTAATGTCCCCTGTGTGCCCCCATATATCAGTAATGTCCCCTGTGTGCCCCCATATATCAGTAATGTCCCCTGTGTGCCCCCATGTATCAGTAATGTCCCCTGTGTGCCCCCATATATCAGTAATGCCCCCTGTGTGCCCCCATGTATCAGTAATGCCCCCTGTGTACCCCCATATATCAGTAATGCCCCCTGTGTGCCCCCATATATCAGTAATACCCCCTGTGTGCCCCCATATATCAGTAATGTCCCCTGTGTGCTCCCATATATCAGTAATGTCCCCTGTGTGCCCCCATATATCAGCAATGTCCCCTGTGTGCCCACATATATCAGCAATGTCCCCTGTGTGCCCACATATATCAGTAATGTCCCCTGTGTGCCCCCATATATCAGTAATACCCCCTGTGTGCCCCCATATATCAGTAATGTCACCTGTGTGCCCCCATATATCAGTAATGTCACCTGTGTGCCCACATATATCAGTAATGTCCCCTGTGTGCCCCCATATATCAGTAATGTCACCTGTGTGCCCACATATATCAGTAATGTCCCCTGTGTGCCCACATATATCAGTAATGTCCCCTGTGTGCCCTCATATATCAGTAATGTCCCCTGTGTGCCCACATATATCAGTAGTGTCCCCTGTGTGCCCCCATATATCAGTAATGCCCCCTGTGTGCCCCCATATATAAGTAATATCCCCTGTGTTCCCCCATGTATTAGTAATGTCGCCTATGTGCCCCCATATATCAGTAATGTCCCCTGTGTGCCCCCATGTATCAGTAATGTCCCCTGTGTGCCCCCATATATCAGTAATGTCCCCTGTGTGCCCACATATATCAGTAATGTCCCCTGTGTGCCCCCATATATCAGTAATGTCCCCTGTGTGCCCACATATATCAGTAATGCCCCCTGTGTGCCCCCATATATAAGTAATATCCCCTGTGTTCCCCCATGTATTAGTAATGTCGCCTATGTGCCCCCATGTATTAGTAATGTCGCCTATGTGCCCCCATGTATCAGTAATGTCCCCTGTGTGCCCCCATATATCAGTAATGTCCCCTGTGTGCCCACATATATCAGTAATGTCCCCTGTGTGCCCCCATATATCAGTAATGTCCCCTGTGTGCCCACATATATCAGTAATGTCCCCTCTGTGCCCCCGTATATCAGTAATGTCCCCTGTGTGCCCCCATATATCAGTAATGTCCCCTGTGTGCCCACATATATCAGTAATGTCCCGTGTGCCCACATATATCAGTAATGTCCCCTGTGTGCCCCCATATATCAGTAATACCCCCTGTGTGCCCCCATATATTAGTAATGTCCCCTGTGTGCCCACATATATCAGTAATGTCCCCTGTGTGCCCCCATATATCAGTAATGTCCCCTGTGTGCCCCCATATATCAGTAATGCCCCCTGTGTGCCCCCATATATAGGTAATATCCCCTGTGTGCCCCCATGTATTAGTAATGCCCCCTGTGTGCCCCCATATATCAGTAATGCCCCCTGTGTGCCCCCATATATCAGTAATGTCCCCTGTGTGCCCCCATATATCAGTAATGCCCCTGTGTGCCCCCATATATCAGTAATACCCCCTGTGTGCCCCCATATATCAGTAATACCCCCTGTGTGCCCCCATATATCAGTAATGTCCCCTGTGTGCCCCCATATATCAGTAATGTCCACTGTGTGCCCACATATATCAGCAATGTCCCGTGTGCCCACATATATCAGTAATGTCCCCTGTGTGCCCCCATATATCAGTATTGCCCCCTGTGTGCCCCCATATATCAGTAATGCCCCCTGTGTGCCCCCATATATCAGTAATACCCCCTGTGTGCCCCCATATATCAGTAATACCCCCTGTGTGCCCCCATATATCAGTAATGTCCCCTGTGTGCTCCCATATATCAGTAATGTCCCCTGTGTGCCCCCATATATCAGTAATGTCCCCTGTGTGCCCACATATATCAGCAATGTCCCCTGTGTGCCCACATATATCAGTAATGTCCCCTGTGTTCTCCCATATATTAGTAATACCCCCTGTGTGCCCCCATATATTAGTAATGTCACCTGTGTGCCCACATATATCAGTAATGTCCCCTGTGTGCCCCCATATATCATTAATGTCCCCTGTGTGCCCCCATATATCAGTAATGTCCCCTGTGTGCCCACATATATCAGTAATGTCCCCTGTGTGCCCCCATATATCAGTAATGCCCCCTGTGTGCCCCCATATATAAGTAATATCCCCTGTGTGCCCCCATGTATTAGTAATGCCCCCTGTGTGCCCCCATATATCAGTAATGCCCCCTGTGTGCCCCCATATATCAGTAATGTCCCCTGTGTGCCCCCATATATCAGTAATGTCCCCTGTGTGCCCCCATATATCAGTAATATCCCCTGTGTGCCACCATATATCAGTAATGTCCCCTGTGTGCCCCATATATCAGTAATCTCCCCTGTGTGCCCTCATATATCAGTAATATCCCCTGTGTGCCCCATATATCAGTAATGCCCCCTGTGTGCCCGAAATAGTATAACTGCCCCCTGTGTGCCCCCATATATCAGTAATGTCCCCTGTGTGCCCCCATATATCAGTAATGTCCCCTGTGTGCCCCCATATATCAGTAATGTCCCCTGTGTGCCCCCATATATCAGTAATGTCCCCTGTGTGCCCCCATATATCAGTAATGTCCCCTGTGTGCCCCCATATATCACTAATGTCCCCTGTGTGCCCCATATATCAGTAATGTCCCCTGTGTGCCCCCATATATCAGTAATGTCCCCTGTGTGCCCCCATATATCAGTAATGTCCCCTGTGTGCCCCATATATCAGTAATGCCCCCTGTGTGCCCCCATATATCAGTAATGTGCCCCCATATATCAGTAATGCCCCCTGTGTGCCCCCATATATCAGTAATGTCCCCTGTGTGCCCCCATATATCAGTAATGCCCCCTATGTGCCTGAAATAGTATTACTGCCCCCTGTGTGCCCCCATATATCAGTAATGTCCCCTGTGTGCCCCCATATATCAGTAATGTCCCCTGTGTGCTCCCATATATCAGTAATGCCCCCTGTGTGCTCTCATATATCAGTAATGCCCCCTGTGTGCTCCCATATATCAGTAATGTCCCCTGTGTGCCCCCATATATCAGTAATGTCCCCTGTGTGCCCCCATATATCAGTAATGTCCCCTGTGTGCCCCCATATATCAGTAATGTCCCCTGTGTGCCCCCATATATCAGTGATGTCCCCTGTGTGCCCCCATATATCAGTGATGTCGCCTGTGTGCCCCCATATATCAGTAATGTCCCCTGTGTGCCCCCATATATCAGTAATGCCCCCTGTGTGCCCCATATATCAGTAATGCCCCCTGTGTGCCCCCATATATCGGTAATACCCCCTGTGTGCCCCCATATATCAGTAATACCCCCTGTGTGCCCCCATATATCAGTAATGTCCCCTGTGTGCCCCCATATATCAGTAATGTCCCCTGTGTGCTCCCATATATCAGTAATGCCCCTGTGTGCCCCCATATATCAGTAATGTCCCCTGTGTGCCCCCATATATCAGTAATGCCCCTGTGTTCCCCCATATATCAGTAATGTCCCCTGTGTGCCCCCATATATCAGTAATGTCCCCTGTGTGCCCCCATATATCAGTAATGTCCCGTGTGCCCCCATATATTCGTAATGCCCCCTGTGTGCCCCCATATATAAGTAATGTCCCCTGTGTGCCCCATATATCAGTAATGTGCCCTGTGTGCCCCCATATATCAGTAATGTCCCCTGTGTGCCCCCATATATATCAGTAATGCCCCCTGTGTACCCCCGTATATCAGTAATGCCCCCTGTGTGCCCCCATATATAAGTAATATCCCCTGTGTGCCCCCATGTATTAGTAATGTCCCCTGTGTGCCCCCATGTATTAGTAATATCCCGTGTGCCCCATATATCAGTAATGTCCCCTGTGTGCCCCCATGTATTAGTAATGTCCCCTGTGTGCCCCCATGTATTAGTAATGTCCCCTGTGTGCCCCCATGTATTAGTAATGTCCCCTGTGTGCCCCCATGTATTAGTAATGTCCCCTGTGTGCCCCCATGTATTAGTAATGTCGCCTATGTGCCCCCATATATCAGTAATGTCCCCTGTGTGCCCCCATATATCACTAATGTCCCCTGTGTGCCCCCATATATCAGTAATACCCCCTGTGTGCCCCCATATATCAGTAATGCCCCCTGTGTACCCCCATATATCAGTAATGTCCCCTGTGTACCCCCATATATCAGTAATGTCCCCTGTGTGCCCATATATATCAGTAATGTCCCCTGTGTGCCCCCATATATCAGTAATACCCCCAGTGTACCCCCATATATCAGTAATGTCCCCTGTGTGCCCCCATATATCAGTAATGCCCCCTGTGTACCCCCGTATATCAGTAATGCCCCCTGTGTGCCCCCATATATAAGTAATGCCCCCTGTGTGCCCCCATGTATTAATGTCCCCTGTGTGCCCCCATGTATTAGTAATGTCCCCTGTGTGCCCCATATATCAGTAATGTCCCCTGTGTGCCCCCATGTATTAGTAATGCCCCCTGTGTGCCCCCATATATAAGTAATATCCCCTGTGTGCCCCCATGTATTAGTAATTTCGCCTATGTGCCCCCATATGTCATTAATGTCCCCTGTGTGCCCCCATATATCAGTAATGTCCCCTGTGTGCCCATATATATCGGTAATGTCTCCTGTGTGCCCCCATATATCGGTAATGTCCCCTGTGTGCCCACATATATCGGTAATGTCCCCTGTGTGCCCCCGTATATCAGTAATGTTCCCTGTGTGCCCTCATATATCAGTAATGTCCCCTGTGTGCCCCCATATATTAGTAATGTCCCCTGTGTGCCCCATATATCAGTAATACCCCCTGTGTGCCCCCATATATCAGTAATGTCACCTGTGTGCCCACAAAGATCAGTAATGTCCCCTGTGTGCCCCCATATATCAGTAATGTCCCCTGTGTGCCCCCATATATCAGTAATGTCCCCTGTGTGCCCACATATATCAGTAGTGTCCCCTGTTTGCCCCCATATATCAGTAATGCCCCCTGTGTGCCCCCATATATAAGTAATATCCCGTGTGCCCCCATATATCAGTAATGTCGCCTATGTGCCCCCATATATCAGTAATGCCCCCTGTGTGCCCCCATATATCAGTAATGTCCCCTGTGTGCCCCCATATATCAGTAATGTCCCCTGTGTGCCCCCATGTATTAGTAATGTCCCCTGTGTGCCCCCATGTATTAGTAATGTCCCCTGTGTGCCCCCATATATCAGTAATGTCCCCTGTGTGCCCCCATATATCAGTAATGTCCCCTGTGTGCCCCCATATATCAGTAATGTCCCCTGTGTACCCCCATATATCAGTAATGTCCCCTGTGTGCCCATATATATCAGTAATGTCCCCTGTGTGCCCATATATCAGTAATGCCCCCTGTGTACCCCCATATATCAGTAATGTCCCCTGTGTGCCCCCATATATCAGTAATGCCCCCTGTGTACCCCCGTATATCAGTAATGCCCCCTGTGTGCCCCCATATATAAGTAATGCCCCCTGTGTGCCCCCATGTATTAGTAATGTCCCCTGTGTGCCCCCATGTATTAGTAATGTCCCCTGTGTGCCCCATATATCAGTAATGTCCCCTGTGTGCCCCCATGTATTAGTAATGCCCCCTGTGTGCCCCCATATATAAGTAATATCCCCTGTGTGCCCCCATGTATTAGTAATGTCGCCTTTGTGCCCCCATATGTCATTAATGTCCCCTGTGTGCCCCCATATATCAGTAATGTTCCCTGTGTGCCCATATATATCGGTAATGTCTCCTGTGTGCCCCCATATATCGGTAATGTCTCCTGTGTGCCCCCATATATCAGTAATGTCCCCTGTGTGCCCCCGTATATCAGTAATGTCCCCTGTGTGCCCCCATATATCAGTAATGTCCCCTGTGTGCCCCCGTATATTAGTAATGTCCCCTGTGTGCTCCATATATCAGTAATACCCCCTGTGTGCCCCCATATATCAGTAATGTCACCTGTGTGCCCACATATATCAGTAATGTCCCCTGTGTGCCCCCATATATCAGTAATGTCCCCTGTGTGCCCCCATATATCAGTAATGTCCCCTGTGTGCCCACATATATCAGTAGTGTGCCCCCATATATCAGTAATGCCCCCTGTGTGCCCCCATATATAAGTAATATCCCCTGTGTGCCCCCATGTATTAGTAATGTCGCCTATGTGCCCCCATATATCAGTAATGCCCCCTGTGTGCCCCCATATATCAGTAATGTCCCCTGTGTGCCCCCATATATCAGTAATGCCCCGTGTGCCCCCATATATCAGTAATGCCCCCTGTGTGCCCCCATATATCAGTAATACCCCCTGTGTGCCCCCATATATCAGTAATGTCCCCTGTGTGCCCCCATATATCAGTAATGTCCCGTGTGCCCCCATATATTCGTAATGCCCCCTGTGTGCCCCCATATATCAGTAATGTCCCCTGTGTGCCCCCATATATCAGTAATGTCCCCTGTGTGCCCTCATATATCAGTAATGTCCCCTGTGTGCCCCATGTATCAGTAATGTCCCCTGTGTGCCCCATGTATCAGTAATGTCCCCTGTGTGCCCCATATATCAGTAATGTCCCCTGTGTGCCCCATATATCAGTAATGTGCCCTGTGTGCCCCCATATATCAGAAATGTCCCCTGTGTGCCCCCATATATCAGTAATGCCCCCTGTGTACCCCCGTATATCAGTAACGCCCCCTGTGTGCCCCCATATATAAGTAATATCCCCTGTGTGCCCCCATGTATTAGTAATGTCCCCTGTGTGCCCCCATGTATTAGTAATATCCCCTGTGTGCCCCATATATCAGTAATGTCCCCTGTGTGCCCCCATGTATTAGTAATGTCCCCTGTGTGCCCCCATGTATTAGTAATGTCCCCTGTGTGCCCCCATGTATTAGTAATGTCCCCTGTGTGCCCCCATGTATCAGTAATGTCCCCTGTGTGCCCCCATGTATTAGTAATGTCGCCTATGTGCCCCCATATATCAGTAATGTCCCCTGTGTGCCCCCATATATCAGTAATGTCCCCTGTGTGCCCCCATATATCAGTAATACCCCCTGTGTGCCCCCATATATCAGTAATGCCCCCTGTGTACCCCCATATATCAGTAATGTCCCCTGTGTACCCCCATATATCAGTAATGTCCCCTGTGTGCCCATATATATCAGTAATGTCCCCTGTGTGCCCATGTATATCAGTAATGTCCCCTGTGTGCCCCCATATATCAGTAATACCCCCAGTGTACCCCCATATATCAGTAATGTCCCCTGTGTGCCCCCATATATCAGTAATGCCCCCTGTGTACCCCCGTATATCAGTAATGCCCCCTCTGTGCCCCCATTTATAAGTAATGCCCCCTGTGTGCCCCCATGTATTAGTAATGTCCCCTGTGTGCCCCCATGTATTAGTAATGTCCCCTGTGTGCCCCATATATCAGTAATGTCCCCTGTGTGCCCCCATGTATTAGTAATGCCCGCTGTGTGCCCCCATATATAAGTAATATCCCCTGTGTGCCCCCATGTATTAGTAATTTCGCCTATGTGTCCCCATATGTCATTAATGTCCCCTGTGTGCCCCCATATATCAGTAATGTCCCCTGTGTGCCCATATATATCGGTAATGTCTCCTGTGTGCCCCCATATATCGGTAATGTCCCCTGTGTGCCCACATATATCGGTAATGTCCCCTGTGTGCCCCCGTATATCAGTAATGTTCCCTGTGTGCCCCCATATATCAGTAATGTCCCCTGTGTGCCCCCATATATTAGTAATGTCCCCTGTGTGCCCCATATATCAGTAATACCCCCTGTGTGCCCCCATATATCAGTAATGTCACCTGTGTGCCCACATATATCAGCAATGTCCCGTGTGCCCCCATATATCAGTAATGTCCCCTGTGTGCCCCCATATATCAGTAATGTCCCCTGTGTGCCCACATATATCAGTAGTGTCCCCTGTTTGCCCCCATATATCAGTAATGCCCCCTGTGTGCCCCCATATATAAGTAATATCCCCTGTGTGCCCCCATATATCAGTAATGTCGCCTATGTGCCCCCATATATCAGTAATGCCCCCTGTGTGCCCCCATATATCAGTAATGTCCCCTGTGTGCCCCCATATATCAGTAATGTCCCCTGTGTGCCCCCATGTATTAGTAATGTCCCCTGTGTGCCCCCATGTATTAGTAATGTCCCCTGTGTGCCCCCATGTATTAGTAATGTCCCCTGTGTGCCCCCATATATCAGTAATGTCCCCTGTGTGCCCCCATATATCAGTAATGTCCCCTGTGTGCCCCCATATATCAGTAATGCCCCCTGTGTACCCCCATATATCAGTAATGTCCCCTGTGTGCCCATATATATCAGTAATGTCCCCTGTTTGCCCATATATATCAGTAATGTCCCCTGTGTGCCCCCATATATCAGTAATGCCCCCTGTGTACCCCCATATATCAGTAATGTCCCCTGTGTGCCCCCATATATCAGTAATGCCCCCTGTGTACCCCCGTATATCAGTAATGCCCCCTGTGTGCCCCCATATATAAGTAATGCCCCCTGTGTGCCCCCATGTATTAGTAATGTCCCCTGTGTGCCCCATATATCAGTAATGTCCCCTGTGTGCCCCCATGTATTAGTAATGCCCCCTGTGTGCCCCCATATATAAGTAATATCCCCTGTGTGCCCCCATGTATTAGTAATGTCGCCTTTGTGCCCCCATATGTCATTAATGTCCCCTGTGTGCCCCCATATATCAGTAATGTCCCCTGTGTGCCCATATATATCGGTAATGTCTCCTGTGTGCCCCCATATATCGGTAATGTCCCCTGTGTGCCCCCATGTATCATTAATGTCCCCTGTGTGCCCATATATATCAGTAATGTCCCCTGTGTGCCCACATATATCAGTAATGTCCCCTGTGTGCCCCCATATATCAGTAATGCCCCCTGTGTGCCCCCATATATCAGTAATGTCCCCTGTGTGCCCCCATATATCAGTAATGCCCCCTGTGTGCCCCCATATATCAGTAGTGCCCGCTGTGTACCCCCATATATCAGTAATGCCCCCATTGTGCCCCCATATATCAGTAATGCCCCCTGTGTGCCCCATATATCAGTAATACCCCCTGTGTGCCCCCATATATCAGTAATGCCCCCTGTGTGCCCCCATATATCAGTAATACCCCCTGTGTGCCCCCATATATCAGTAATGCCCCCTGTGTGCCCACATATATCAGTAATGTCCCCTGTGTGCCCCCATATATCAGTAATACCCCCTGCGTGCCCCATATATCAGTAATGCCCCCTGTGTGCCCCCATATATCAGTAATAGCCCCTGTGTGCCCCCATATATCAGTAATGCCCCCTGTGTGCCCCCATATATCAGTAATACCCCCTGTGTGCCCCCATATATCAGTAATACCCCCTGTGTGCCCCCATATATCAGTAATGTCCCCTGTGTGCCCCCATATATCAGTAATGTCCCCTGTGTGCCCCCATATATCAGTAATGTCCCCTGTGTGCCCCCATATATCAGTAATGCCCCCTCTGTACCCCCGTATATCAGTAATGCCCCCTGTGTGCCCCCATATATAAGTAATATCCTCTGTGTGCTCCCATGTATTAGTAATGTCCCCTGTGTGCCCCATATATCAGTAATGTCCCCTGTGTGCCCCCATGTATTAGGAATGCCCCCTGTGTGCCCCCATATATAAGTAATATCCCTGTGTGCCCCCATGTATTAGTAATGTCGCCTATGTGCCCCCATATATCAGTAATGTCCCCTGTGTGCCCCCATATATCAGTAATGTCCCCTGTGTGCCCACATATATCAGTAATGTCTCCTGTGTGCCCCCATATATCAGTAATGTCCCCTGTGTGCCCACATATATCAGTAATGTCCCCTGTGTGCCCCCATATATCAGTAATGTCCACTGTGTGCCCACATATATCAGTAATGTCCCCTGTGTGCCCCCATATATCAGTAATACCCCCTGTGTGCCCCCATATATCAGTAATGCCCCCTGTGTGCCCACATATATCAGTAATGTCCCCTGTGTGCCCCCATATATCAGTAATACCCCCTGCGTGCCCCATATATCAGTAATGCCCCCTGTGTGCCCCCATATATCAGTAATAGCCCCTGTGTGCCCCCATATATCAGTAATGCCCCCTGTGTGCCCCCATATATCAGTAATACCCCCTGTGTGCCCCCATATATCAGTAATACCCCCTGTGTGCCCCCATATATCAGTAATGTCCCCTGTGTGCCCCCATATATCAGTAATGTCCCCTGTGTGCCCCCATATATCAGTAATGTCCCCTGTGTGCCCCCATATATCAGTAATGCCCCCTCTGTACCCCCGTATATCAGTAATGCCCCCTGTGTGCCCCCATATATAAGTAATATCCCCTGTGTGCTCCCATGTATTAGTAATGTCCCCTGTGTGCCCCATATATCAGTAATGTCCCCTGTGTGCCTCCATGTATTAGGAATGCCCCCTGTGTGCCCCCATATATAAGTAATATCCCTGTGTGCCCCCATGTATTAGTAATGTCGCCTATGTGCCCCCATATATCAGTAATGTCCCCTGTGTGCCCCCATATATCAGTAATGTCCCCTGTGTGCCCACATATATCAGTAATGTCTCCTGTGTGCCCCCATATATCAGTAATGTCCCCTGTGTGCCCACATATATCAGTAATGTCCCCTGTGTGCCCCCATATATCAGTAATGTCCACTGTGTGCCCACATATATCAGTAATGTCCCCTGTGTGCCCCCATATATCAGTAATACCCCCTGTGTGCCCCCATATATCAGTAATGTCCCCTGTGTGCCCCCATATATCAGTAATGTCCCCTGTGTGCCCCCATATATCAGTAATGTCCCCTGTGTGCCCCCATATATCAGTAATGTCCCCTGTGTGCCCCCATATATCAGTAATGCCCCCTGTGTGCCCCCATATATAAGTAATATCCCCTGTGTGCCCCCATATATCAGTAATGTCCCCTGTGTGCCCCCATATATCAGTAATGTCCCCTGTGTGCCCCCATGTATCAGTAATGTCCCCTGTGTACCCCCATATATCAGTAATGTCCCCTGTGTGCCCCATATATCAGTAATGCCCCCTGTGTGCCCCATATATCAGTAATGCCCCCCTGTGTGCCCCATATATCAGTAATGCCCCCTGTGTGCCCCCATATATCAGTAATACCCCCTGTGTGCCCCCATATATCAGTAATACCCCCTGTGTGCCCCCATATATCAGTAATGTCCCCTGTGTGCACCCATATATCAGTAATGTCCCCTGTGTGCCCCCATATATCAGTAATGTCCCCTTTGTGCCCCCATATATCAGTAATGTCCCCTGTGTGCCCCATGTATCAGTAATGTCCCCTGTGTGCCCCCATATATCAGTAATGTCCACTGTGTGCCCCATATATCAGTAATGCCCCCTGTGTGCCCCATATATCAGTAATGCCCCCCTGTGTGCCCCATGTATCAGTAATGTCCCCTGTGTGCCCCCATATATCAGTAATGTCCCCTGTGTGCCCCATGTATCAGTAATGCCGCCCTGTGTGCCTCATGTATCAGTAATGCCCCCTGTGTGCCCCCATATATCAGTAATGCCCCCTGTGTGCCCCCATGTATTAGTAATGTCGCCTATGTGCCCCCGTATATCAGTAATTCCCCCTGTGTGCCCCCATGTATTAGTAATGTTGCCTATGTGCTCCCATATATTAGTAATGTCCTCTGTTTGCGCCTGTATATCAGTAATGTCCCCTGTGTGCCCCCATATATCAGTAATGTCCCCTGTGTGCCCCCATATATCAGTAATGCCCCTGTGTGCCCCCATGTATTAGTAATGTTCCCTGTGTGCCCCCATATATTAGTAATGTCGCCTGTGTGCCCCCATATATTAGTAATGTCGCCTATGTGCCCCCATATATTAGTAATGTCGCCTATGTGCCCCCATTTGTATTATTATTATTATTTATATAGCTCCATTGATTCCATGGTGCAGTACATAAGGAGGGGTTACATACAAAATACAGATATCACTTACAGTAAACTAACAATGGTAGACGGGTACAGAGGGAGGAGGACCCTGCCCCTGCGGGCTTACATTCTACAGGAACGGGGGAGGAGACTGTCGGTTGCGGGGTTGCAGTCAGGGCTGTGGAGTCGGTAAGCCAAACCTGCGACTCCGACTCCTCAATTTCCGACTCCCACATATATTGTTTATATTTCGAGACTGATGAGTGCCGCCTTCATTTTCTTTTTTGCTGGATTATTACTTTTTGTATTTTGAGCAGAACATCACGTACCCTTGAATTTTGGTATATGTTCATGATAACAGGTGGATCTGTTCAAGTATCAACGAGGTGGTGCAGGAGCCTTTATACTTGAAATAATAAAATGTGTCTTCTGTTTTTTGCATGTTTTTTTTTCTTTTTACAAGAATTGTTGGCACCAATTTTTTCCTGGTATTTTTCTTGTAATATAGGAAAGCCTAACACCAGAAATAAGGCCCATAAAACACTGTACATGGAGACTTTGGTATCAAATAATTTCTATCCCCAGTGTTTGTGGAAGAAAAAAGTATTTCTAAATGCCTCAAACTTCTGTGTGTGAATCAGACATGAGATCTAACGTGATATAAGATTACAGTCTGGGGAAGACGGGAAACATTCATATAGACGGCCAGTGGTGATGTAGTCAGTGACGGACTGTGGCCAAATAGGTTTCTAAACCCATAGTAGAAGATGAAGATGTCGTCCTCATCATGAAGTAGTTAGTAGGGCTGTGGAGTCAGGAGTCGGTGTCCATTTTGGTGGAGTCGGAATCAGTATAAAATGGACCTACTCCAACTCCTAAAATAAATAATAAATTGGGTATAGTAGTTCAATGTATTTTGTGGGGAATATTTTTTCATAAGAATTTGGGAAAGTTATGAAATGTCCTATAAATGTCTGTCCTATTCCTGATCTAAGGGTTTAGTCTTCTAGCTGAGATGAATCTGTGCTACAGTAAAGTTATCACTTAAGCATGAGCCGTGTATGAGGGAGTCGTGGAGTCGGTATCATGGAAATTGAGGAGTTGGAGGTTTGGCTTTCCGACTCCACAGCCCTGGTAGTTAGTTCTTCTGTCAAGTGTAATGAATATCTTTCACGGGTGTGTCAGATGTGACAGGCAGCCGCCCTGCGGTTGGTTGCAGGAGATCTTTGTTTGGCATTACAGGCACCTTCTTAGATCTTTTTGACTCTAGGACCCAGCGGCTACCTTCCTGTTGCTAGTTAACACCCTGGCCTGGGTGTATAAATACTTTCACTTTGCTGTAGGGAGGTGCCGGTGATATTCACATGACCTTTTGTGAAGGCTTGGAGCAAGTGCAGTTCTTACTTCCTCTCTGGTGGGAAGAGGACATTTATGCAATCTCTCTGAAGTCGACTCAAGCTAAGCTACTTCCCCCGTGTCTGTCTCCCCTTGCTGTCTTTGGTGTTAGTGGGGACCGACTAGCGCTCATCCCTTTTTCGTTCCCTAGCCAGACCCTAGCTCTAGAGAGAGACAGGGTTTTAGGTTCCTGTTCGGTGATTGGTGAGCAACCAATATAGGGATCGTAGGGAAGGACAGGGTGATATCAGATCAGCCTAGGAGGTCTCCATCCTTTCTGTCCTTAGTGTCTGGGCTCCCTTCCCCTCATCTCTTCGTGTTGCACTTTGTCTTTCCTACACTGTGCGTGACAATATCTCCTGCAGTATTGCTAATGCCGATTCCAGTGTCAGTAAATGAGATGAGAATTAGCGTTATGGAAGATGAGTCTATGAGAAACGTGCTCAGCTGCAGATTCAGAGGAAGAAACTGCTTGTTGTCTGTGGCCCAAAATATATAGGTTTTATTACTAGATGTAAAGAAGAAAACTAAATACTGTAAAATAATAAATCTCATATGTTTCCCTTATTACACTGGATTTTTATGATATTACATCGGCTCATCATCTTCTCATTCAGGTCTTTACAGTATTGGATACTCTACTGAAGATCCTCTATATATGATTGAACCATCCAGGATGGACATGGACAGAGACAAGATGGCGGAGAGGATATTACACCTCACCCTAGAGATCCTCTTCCGGCTTACTGGAGAGGTGAGATTCTGATGACGTCACATTACATCATTCTTATCTATGGGAATAACAGATGGACAGAACTGGAGAGGTGAGGACTCTGGAAATGTCTGGAGTGAGATTTATTAATGTGTCTCTCCATAACCAGGATTACACAGTAGTGAAGAAGACCTCTAGTGAGCGCTGTCAGGACCCTGTGTCTGAGGGATGGGGAAGACCCCTGAGCCCAATCACGGGACCTCCACCTCACCCCCTGATACATGAGGACATCAATGACCAGAAGATCCTAGAACTCACCTACAAGATGATTGAGCTGCTGACTGGAGAGGTGACGCTGCTGGGAATGCTGGGACATTATACAGTAACGCTATGGAGGGATCGGGGGATGACGGTATCATTGTTGTGTCAGGTTCCTATAAGGTGTCAGGATGTCGCTGTCTATTTCTCCATGGAGGAGTGGGAGTATTTAGAAGGACGCAAAGATCTGTACAAGAACATCATAATGGAGGTTCCCCAGCCCCTCACATCACCAGGTAATAGACAGGACTAAATACACACGGCCTATAATTATCTGTATGTAAAGAATGAATTCAGACCCTGTATGTGTTTCCTCCAGATCCATCCAGTAAGAGGACAACACCAGAGAGATGTCCCCATCCTCTTCTTCCACTGGACTGTAAACAAGAAGATCCCAATGTTCCTCAGGATCATCAGGTAGATGGAGAGAAGGTGTCATGAGATCTCCCCTATGATGTGTAGACGGCTGTGAAGGTCTTGTGCTCAGTCTTGTTTTATCCACCAGTATTATATGTTTTATACTTGTGTAATGAGAACGGTGGAGATGGCAGGATTAGAGCTGATCCCAGATGTGACTTCTCCATCTGTCTGTGACTTTTACAATATTTGTTTCAGAGTGAAGATCTGACCCATATTAATACTACAGAGACATATGTGAGGGGTGATGAGCGGTGTAAAGAGGAGATTTCTACATATGACTACCCAGGTGAGTAGTGACCACTAGATGCAGAGAAGTCACAGATTCTTCTCAGTCACCGGCTGTGGCTTCTTTATCGGTGGTGTAGTCCGGCCGTATCACAATCGTGTGATCACCATTTTGCCTCTAGACCACAATATTCTCCTCCACCCAAAACTGTTCAAATGACTTTGGGCATTAAAAGCCCTTTTCTATAGAACTTTCAACTTGGAGGAGCCAGGAAGAATGAGCCGCTCCGGAGCTGCGCTCAGTGAGTGACAGAACACCGCTCCTGAGCTGCAGCTCTGGAGCGGCTTATTGTCCATGGCTCCTCTGCAGCAGCAGTCAGATGGATTACAGCGGGGAACACCTAGGAGAGGTGAGTACATGGATTTTATTATTTTATTCTTATTTTTACACAGGTGGACACTGGGAACAGACTACCACTACCCTCAGCATTGTCCCTGCTGGTGCTGATCACAGCACTGCCAGGAACCATGATGAGGGAAGTGTTCAGCGCCGGCGTTTGGGAACAGCGCTAACTAGCGCTGATTCCCAGGTGCCGTTATGTGTCACATGAATGACACATGGATGTCATTCGTGTGGTACATTTTGCGGACCGTGTGTCTGCAAAAAAACGGACTTGTCTCCGTGTGGCTCACACGGACATGCGGTCCGTGAAAACACACTAACATGTGCACAGACCCATTCTGCGTGTGTCAGTGTCTCTGGTACATGTGGAAACTGTCACCACTTGTACCGGAGATAATGACATGTGAAAGAGCCCTAAGTAAGGCGGGCACCATCCAGAGATCAACCTATGCATATAATACAATATACCAAAGAGAAGATGTGCAAAAAATAGGGATCACTTTAACCCCTTAAGGACGGAGCCAATTATGTCCTTAATGACCAGGCCAAATTTTACAATTCTGACCAGTGTCACTTTGTGGTAATAACTCTGGAACGCTTCAACGGATCCCCCTGATTCTGAGAATGTTTGTTTTTTCGTGACATATTGTCCTTCATGATTGTGGTAAAATTTCTTCGTTATCACTTACGTTTACTTGTGAAAAAAAACGGAAATTTGTAGAAAATTTAGAAAATTTTGCAATTTTCAAACTTTGAATTTTTATGTCCTTAAATCAGAGAGATATGTCACACAAAATATTTAATAAATAACATTTCCCACATGTCTACTTTACATCAGCACAATTTTGGAGCCAAAATTTTGTTTTGTTAGGAAGCTATAAGGGTTAAAAGTTGACCAACGATTTCTAATTTTTCCAACAAAATTTACAAAACCATTTTTTTAGGGACCACATCACATTTAAAGTGATTTTTAGGGGTCTTTATGACAGAAAATACCCAAAAGTGACACTATTCTAAAAACTGCACCCCTCAAAACCACATTCAAGAAGTTTATTAACCCTTCAGGTGCTTCACAGGAATTTTTGGAATGTGGAAGAAAATAATGAACATTTAACTTTTTTTCACAAAAATGTTACTTTATTTTTACAAGGGTAACAGGAAAAAATGGACCACAAAATTTGTTGTGCAATTTCTACTGAGTAAGTCGATACCCGATATGCGGGGGAAAACCACTGTTTGGGCGCATGGCAGGGTTCAGAAGGGAAGTGAGTGACATGCTTGAGTCCCCGCCCACATGTTTCACGGTTGTTAGACACCCCAAAAAAAACATGCAGGGATTGCTCTTGTATGGCAGGCAATCCCTGCATGATTTTTTGGCTGTTTCATAACCGCAAAACATATGGGGCGGAGACTTGAGCATGTCACCCGAGCACCTGCGATACTCTGTGCAAACTCAAGTAGCAAGCACTTGCACTCAACACTAGTTGCCATATCATCATCATTTTTTTTCTTTACTTTTGAAAAAATCACAGCCACAGCCCCAACCCCAACACAGCCCCAGCCCCAACACAGCCCCAGCCTCAACACAGCCCCAGCCTCAACACAGCCCCAGCCTCAACACAGCCCCAACCTCAACACAGCCCCAGCCTCAACACAGCCCCAGCCTCAACACAGCCCCAGCCCCAACACTGCCCCAGCCTCAACACAGCCCCAGCCTCAACACAGCCCCAGCCCCAACACAGCCCCAGCCTTTTCACAGCCCCAGCCCCAACACAGCCCCAGCCCCAACACAGCCCCAGCCTCAACACAGCCCCAGCCTCAACACAGCCCCAACCTCAACACAGCCCCAGCCTCAACACAGCCCCAGCCTCAACACAGCCCCAGCCTCAACACAGCCCCAGCCTCAACACAGTCCCAGCCTCAACACAGCCCCAGCCCCAACACTGCCCCAGCCTCAACACAGCCCCAACACAGCCCAGCCCCGCCACAGTCCCATCCCCAACACAGCCACAGCCCCAACCCTATCCTGAGGGATCCATTCACTACAATGAGGCAGCAGAGTTACTTTGGACTCCCTCTGGCCTCTGTTTAGCGGTGTCCTTTTTTCCGAAGTTCACAAAACTGTGGCCGACGGCACTTTTATGCACGCCTAATAAAAAGACAGACACCGTGAGATCACAGGCCAGACGGCGTCTACGGTGCCTCCATCTGCCTCATTACAGGGAATCTTCTGCCGGGGGTTCCGTATTTCAGAGATTTACATGGAAACCCCGGTGTAAGTGCTCAGCGTAGAGCGCAGGATAAATGTGAGCCGAGCCATACTGCGATCTTTGGGAGGCAGAATGAACAATTCAGCAGCAGGTGAAGAATTGGTTTTCCTCGTGCGGTATAAGTGATTAGACGACCTTATTCTTTAGATCGGTGCGATTGCACCGATACCAGATTTATATCGGGTTTTTATGATTGGCAGCTGTCACACACTAAAAGACACTTTTTTTGTTGTTGCAAAGACTAGTTTTTGCATCACCATATTTTGAGAGCTATAATTTTTCCATATTTTGGCTGAAAGAGTCATGTGATGGCTTGTTTTTTGCGGGATGAGTTGACGTTGTTATTGGTGCTATTTTCAGGCACGTGACATTTTTTGATCGCTTTCTATTCCGATTTTTGGGAGGCAGAATAAACAAAAACCAACAATTCAGGAATTGATTTTTTTTGTTATTTTTTTATGCCATTCCGCATGTGGTAAAATTGATAAGGCAGCGTTATTCTTCGGATCAGTATGTTTTGACACTTTTACACAAAACTATTTTGTAGAAAAAAGATTTTTTTTGCATCTCTTTATTCTGAGAGCTATAACTTTTTATTTTTCGGCTGATGGAGCTGTTTGGTGTCTTGTTTTTTGCAGGACAAGATGACGTTTTCAGCGGTACCATTTTTATTTACATTCGTCATTTTGATCGAGTTTTATTCCACTTTTTGTTCGGCGGTATGATGATAAAGCAGCGTTTTTTTATTTGTTTTTTATTTTATTTTTTTTACCGTGTTCACTAAAGAGTTTAACTAGTGGGACAGTTTTATTGATCAGGTCGTTCTGGATGTGGCGATACCAAATATGTGTTCTTTTATTGTTTATTTTTTCATAATATATATTTGTGGTATAATATATATTATACCAAATATGTGTTCTTTTATTGTTTATTTTTTCATAATATATATTTGTGGTATAATATATATTATTGTTTTTGGATTATTATTCTTTTCATTTTTTTAAAAAAATATTTTTACTATATATATATTTTTTTTTTACTTTCTTTCACTTTTTTACTTTGTCCCACTATGGGACTTTCATTTTTTGCAGGCTGATCGTTTATATAACTATGCGGGCTGTCAGCGCTGCACTGACACAACTTAGTTAGATCATGCACTGCGCACGATCTAACTAACTTGCTGGTGCAAGTTCACGTAAGGGCTGCATGAAGCGGTCACCAACCAGCATGGGTATGTACACAGAAGGCTATTATGTTCGTGTAGGGTGTGTGAAGAGATGATATGAGTGTCCTGGTTTTGAAGAAAATTTTGTATGGCAAAACAGGGACAGTTTAAGTAGAAATCTTGAAAAATAGCAAATTCAAGGACATTTTATTCAAAAATAATAATTGGTTTTATTTTTGGCAGATGACTGTACCAGGAGATCAGAGGGACAGCTGACATCTTCAATTTTTAAATCAGATGATCTTGAGATCCCACAGGATACAATTGAAGTGAATGCCATTACTCCAGATATCCCATCATCCCTTCACAGCAAAGATCTGTCATCTGATCCTTTGAAACAAGTCCTGACTTCTGATTCATTACCGACTACTAAGGAAAATCAAAGTCGCAAAATAAGCATTAAAAAACAAACTGCTCCTAATGCAAAGAATCAATTTTCACATTCAGAATATGGAAATAATTTTCCCCTCGAAAAGTCTTTTCTTAAACATCAAAATATTCACACAGCGGAGAATAGATTTTCTTGTTCCAAGTGTGGGAGATGTTTTAACCAGAAATCAAATCTTGTTAGGCACCAGAGAACTCACACAGGGGAGAAGCCTTTTTCATGTTCAGAATGTGGGAAATGTTTTGTAGATAAATCAAATCTTTTTACACATCAAAGAATTCACACAGGGGAGAAGCCATTTTCATGTTCAGAATGTTGCAAATGTTTTAACCAGAAATCACTTCTTGATAGCCACATGAGAACCCACACAGGGGAGAAGCCATTTTCCTGTTCAGAATGTGGAAAATGTTATAGACAGAAATCAGGTTTTATCAGACATTCTAAAACTCACACAGGGGAGAAGCCTTTTTCATGTTCAGAATGTGGGAAATGTTTTTTAGATAAATCAACTCTTTTTAACCATCAAAGAACTCACACAGGGGAGAAGCCATTTTCATGTTCAGAATGTGGGAAATGTTTTAACCGGAAAGATCATCTTAATATCCACCAGAGAACCCACACAGGGAAGAAGCCTTTTTCATGTTCAGAATGTGGGAAATATTTTACAGAAAAATCATATTTTGTTCAGCACCAGAGAACTCACACAGGAGAGAATCCTTTTTCTTGTTCAGAATGTGGGAAATGTTTTATCCTGAAATCGATTCTTGTCATGCACCAAAAAAACTCACACAAGGGAGAAGCCTTTTTCATGTTCAGAATGTGGGAAATGTTTTAACCGGAAAGATCATCTAGATATCCACCAGAGAACTCACACAGGGAAGAAGCCTTTTTCATGTTCAAAATGTGGCAAATGTTTTACCCGGAAAGTGAATTTTAATATCCATCAGAGAAGTCACACAAAGGAGAAGGCTATTTCATGTCCTTAATGTGGGAAATGTTTTACATGGAAATCAACTCTTGATAAACATCAAGTCACACAGGGGAGAAGCCTTTTTCATGTTCAGAATGTTGGAAATGTTTTAACCAAAAATTGTATCTTAAAGGTGTCGTCCTCTACTAGGACAACCCCTTGTCATCCCCCATGTTTCGCTACAATTAAAACTAAAACTGAGCTCCTGTGTCGGCACCATTCCAGCGGTGTCAGGACTCGCGTTCTCGTGGCTAATGTGAGGTTGTTACATCACACGAGCCTTGCACCCAATCAGCGCCGACTTCACTGTCCCCATCTGCAGACGTATTAACCCCTTAACCCCTGAGGGTGGTTTGCACGTTAATGACCAGGCCAATTTTTACAATTCTGACCACTGTCACTTTATGAGGTAATTACTCTGGAACGCTTCAACGGATCCCCCTGATTCTGAGATTGTTTTTTCGTGACATATTATACTTCATGATTGTGGTAAAATTTCTTCATATCACTTCCGTTTATTTGTGAAAAAAATGGAAATTTGGTGAAAATTGTGAAAATTTAGCAATTTTCAAAATTTTAATTTTTATGCCCTTAAATCAGAGAGATATGTCACACAAAATACTTAATAAATAACATTTCCCACATGTCTACTTTACATCAGCACAATTTTGGAACAAAAATTTATTTTTGTTAGGGTGCTATAAGGGTTAAAAGTTGACCAGCGATTTCTCATTTTTCCAATAAAATTTACGAAACCATTTTTTTAGGGACCACATCACATTTGAAGTCACTTTGAGAGGTCTTTATGACAGAAAATACCCAAAAGTGACACCATTCTAAAAACTGCACCCCTCAAGGTGCTCAAAACCATATTCAAGAACTTTATTAACCCTTCAGGTGCTTCACAGGAATTTTTTGAATGTGGAAGAAAAAAATGAACATTTAACTTATTTCACAAAAATGTTACTTTAGACCCAATTTTTCTTTATTTTCGCAGGGGTAACAAGAAAAAATGGACCCCAAATTTGTTGTGCAATTTCCCCTGGGCACACAGATACCTCATATGTGGGGAAAAACCACTGTTTGGGCGCACGGCAGGGCTCGGAAGGGAAGGAGCGCCATTTGACTTTTTGATTGTAAAATTTGCTTGAATAATTAGCGGACGCCATGTTGCGTTTGGAGAGCCACTGATGTGCCTAAACATTGGAGCTCCCCCACAAGTGACCTAATTTGGGAAACTAGACCCCCCAAGGCACCTATCTAGATGCATAGTGAGCACTTGGAACCCCCAAGTGCTTCACAAATTGATTCGTAAAACTGAAAAAGTATTTTTTTTCCACTTTTTCATTTTTACGAATCAATTTGCGAAGGCTGTCAGCGCTGGACAGGGAGAAGATAGTTTGGAGATGCACTGCGCATGTCCAAAAAATCTTCCTGCTGTCGTCATGACAACATCTGTGTCACCAGACATCGGGTCGTCATGGCAACATCCTGGAAGCCACAGCAGACAGCGCTGGAGGCCAGAAGAGGAGGTGAGTATCTGCGATCACCTCCCCTTGCCACCGCAATGCTGCGATCGACTTCAATCGCAGCATTGCGGGGGTTAATGTGCTGGGAGCGGTGCGGGACCGCTCCCTGCACATAGTACCGGGTGTCAGCTGTCACAATCAGCTGACACCCGGCGGCGATCGCGCCCGCACAGCCTGTGTGCGTGCGCGATCGCAATGACGTACTAATACGGGTCTGGCTCTTAAGTCCCAGGGCACAGACGCGTATTAGTACGTCTAATGTTAAGGGGTTAAACATCAACAGGAAGCCAGGGGTGCGACTAGTCTCTGACTTCGTCTTAATGTTCAATTTGTCCAAAGGTGGGGACAGTGATGCCAGCACTGATTGAGCGCAGGGCTCACATTACATAGCAATCTCACATGAGCCTTGGGGACGCAAGTGCCAACACCGCTGAAGCGGCACCAGCATTGGAGGTCTGCATAAGTGTTTTTATTTTAACAGAACCAAACATGTAGTGGACAACCCCTTTAAATTTCAAAAATACTACACAGAAGTTGTTATACCTAGAGTGTGAAAAATTAAGTACTGGAAAATCATACTTTGTTGACCATGAAATATAATTCAGATGGGGAGAATCTATATACGTTATTGACAAATTGTACAAAAACATAAAGGACAGTCATATAATTAAATGAGAAGGGGAAATTACTTTAGAACTTACCTTATTTTTGGACTATAAAACACACTTTTAGTATGAAAAAATCTTGCTAATAAGTGATTGCATGTTATAGATTGGAGGCTGCTTCCTGTGACAGAGGAGAACGCTGAGACAGTGTTGTTCCTGATAACTGAGAGAACTGCTCACCTCCAGCCCCACACTTATCTAACTGATTAGTGCAGAGCAGGAGAGGAAGGTTCCGGGACCTGCACAGAGGCTGCACATCCTGAGTGAGCCTCTGAAGAACTTTTCACCCAACTAGCTCAAGGATCTTTCCGATTATCTAATCATTCACATACACTGTATTTGCAGTTCCTTCCAGGTTATGTGCATATGTAGGAGAATTGTGTAAATGTGCATGTGTAGCAGAGCTGTGTATGTAAATGTTCGTATGTAGCAGAGCTGTGTGTATGTAAATGTTTATATGTAGCAGAGCTGTATATGTATGTAAATGTGTATATGTAGCAGAGCTGTATATCTATGTAAATGCATATGAAGTAGAGCTGTGTGTGTGTATGTAAATGTGGGTATGTAGCAGAGCTGTGTGTGTAGCAGAGTAGTGTATATGTAATTGTGCATATGTAACAGAGCTCTGTGTGTATGTAAATGTGCATATGTAGTAGAGTTATGTGTGTATGTAAATGTGGGTATGTAGCAGAGTTGTGTATGTATGTAAATGTGCAAATGTAGCAGACTGCGACCAGGCAAATGCCCACAGAAAAAAGCCCACAGCCATAATTGCCCACAAGGAAAGTTGCCCACATGGAAAATTGGCCTCAAAGAAAATTGCCCACACGGAAAACACAGTGATATCTCTGAGTAAAGATAATGTAGTAGATGTCACCTGCAGTCCTATTTAACACAAACGATAACACAGCGATACCTTTGTGAGTACAGATTGCAGTAATAGCAATCCTCTGGATCACACTGCTTGCTAGCTTTTCCTGAACTCCGCGTGTGCTGGGCTTTTGGGAGGAGTAAACAGGAGTTAGGTAGAATCAGTGAGTGATGCGACCAGACTGTAACTATCTATTGATAATGACAGACTGGTGCAAATATTTTTCAAAATAGATCTTCATAATTTTTGCGCTAGATCAACCCAAAATCACAAGTTAACCCCTTAAGCCCCGCGGGTGGTTTGCACGTTAATGACCGGGCCAATTTTTACAATTCTGACCACTGTCACTTTATGAGGTAATTACTCTGGAACGCTACAACGGATCCCCCTGATTCTGAGACTGTTTTTTCGTGACATATTGTACTTCATGATTGTGGAAAAATTTCTTCGATATCACTTGCGTTTATTTGTGAAAAAAACGGAAATTTGGCGAAAATTTTGCAATTTTCAAAATTTGAATTTATAAGCCCTGAAATCAGAGCGATATGTCACACAAAACAGTTAATAAATAACATTTCCCACATGTTTACTTTACATCAGCACAATTTTGGAACCAAAATTTTTTTTTGTTAGGGAGCTATAAGGGTTAAAAGTTGACCAGCGATTTCTCATTTTTACAACAAAATTTCTAAAACCATTTTTTTAGGGACCACATCACATTTGAAGTCACTTGGAGAGGTCTTTATGACAGAAAATACCCAAAAGTGACACCATTCTAAAAACTGCACCCCTCAAGGTGCTCAAAACCACATTCAAGAACTTTATTAACCCTTCAGGTGCTTCACAGGAATTTTTTGAATGTGGAAGAAAAAAATGAACATTTAACTTTTTTCACAAAAATGTTACTTTAGACCCAATTTTTTTTATTTTCACAGGGGTAACAAGAAAAAATGGACCCCAAAATTTGTTGTGCAATTTCCCCTGGGCACGCAGATACCCAATATTTGGGAAAAACCACTGTTTGGGCGCACGGCAGGGCTCGGAAGGGAAGGAGCGCCATTTGACTTTTTGATTGTAAAATTTGCTTGAATAATTAGCGGACGCCATGTTCTGTTTGGAGGGCCCCTGTGTGCCCAAACTTTGGAGCGCCCCCACAAGTGACCCCATTTTGGAAACGACCCCCCAAGGCACCTTTATAGATGCATAGTGAGCACTTGGAACCCCCAGGTGCTTCACAAATTGATTCGTAAAAATGAAAAAGTGAAAAAAAAAACACTTTTTCATTTTTACGAATCAATTTGTGAAGCACCTAGGGGTTCCAAGTGCTCACTATGCATCTAGATAGGTGCCTTGAGGGGTCTAGTTTCCAAAATGGGGTCACTTGTGGGGGAGCTCCAATGTTTGGGCACACAGGGACTCTCTAAATACAACATGGTATCCGCTAACAAATTGAATGGAAAATCGGCTCAAATTGTTAGCGGACACCACATTGCGTTTGGAGAGCCCCTCTGTGCCCAAACTTTAGAGCTCCCCTATAAGTGACCCCATTTTGGAAACTAGACCCCCCAAGGCACCTTTATAGATGCATAGTGAGCACTTGGAACCCCCAGGTGCTTCACAAATTGATTCGTAAAAATGAAAAAGTGAAAAAAAAAACACTTTTTCATTTTTACGAATCAATTTGTGAAGCACCTAGGGGTTCCAAGTGCTCACTATGCATCTAGATAGGTGCCTTGGGGGGTCTAGTTTCCAAAATGGGGTCACTTGTGGGGGAGCTCCAATGTTTGGGCACACAGGGACTCTCTAAATGCAACATGGTATCCGCTAACAAATTGAATGGAAAATCGGCTCAAATTGTTAGCGGACACCACATTGCGTTTGGAGAGCCCCTCTGTGCCCAAACTTTGGAGCTCCCCCACAAGTGACCCCATTTTGGAAACTAGACCCCCAAGGCACCTTTCTAGATGCATAGTGAGCACTTGGAACCCCCAGGTGCTTCACAAATTGATTCGTAATAATGAAAAAGTGAAAAAAAAAACACTTTTTCATTTTTATGAATCAATTTGTGAAGCACCTGGGGTTCCAAGTGCTCACTATGCATCTAGATAGGTGCCTTGGGGGGTCTAGTTTCCAAAATGGGGTCACTTGTGGGGGAGTTCCAATGTTTGGGCACACAGGGGCTCTCCAAACGCAACATAATATCCGCTAACAATTTGAGCCGACAATTTGTTAGCGGATATCATGTTGCATTTGGAGAGTCCCTGTGTGCCCAAACATTGGAGCTCCCCCACAAGTGACCCCATTTTGGAAACTAGACCCCCCAAGGCACCTATCTAGATTCATAGTGAGCACTTGGAACCCCAGGTGCTTCACAAATTGATTCATAAAAATGAAAAAGTGTTGTTTTTTTTTCACTTTTTCATTATTACGAATCAATTTGTGAAGCACCTGGGTGTTCCAAGTGCTCACTATGCATCTAGAAAGGTGCCTTGAGGGGTCTAGTTTCCAAAATGGGGTCACTTGTGGGGGAGCTCCAAAGTTTGGGCACAGAGGGGCTCTCCAAACGCAATGTGGTGTCCGCTAACAATTTGAGCCGATTTTCCATTCAATTTGTTAGCGGATACCATGTTGCATTTAGAGAGTCCCTGTGTGCCCAAACATTGGAGCTCCCCCACAAGTGACCCCATTTTGGAAACTAGACCCCCCAAGGCACCTTTCTAGATGCATAGTGAGCACTTGGAACCCCCAGGTGCTTAACAAATTGATTCGTAAAAATGAAAAAGTGAAAAAAAAAACACTTTTTCATTTTTATGAATCAATTTGTGAAGCACCTGGGGTTCCAAGTGCTCACTATGAATCTAGATAGGTGCCTTGGGGGGTCTAGTTTCCAAAATGGGGTCACTTGTGGGGGAGCTCCAATGTTTGGGCACACAGGGACTCTCCAAATGCAACATGATATCCGCTAACAATTTGAGCCGATTTTCCATTCAATTTGTTAGCGGACACCATGTCGCGTTTGGAGAGCCCGTGATGTGCCTAAACAGTGGAGCTCCCCCACAAGTGTCCCCATTTTGGAAACTATACCCCTCAAGGATTTTATTAAGGTGTATAGTGAACATTTTGAACCCAGAGGTACGGCACAGAATTTGTTTACATTAGGTCATCATATTGAATAAGTTGTCATTATTCTTGAGCGCAAGTGCTCGCTACTTGAGTTTGCATCAGGTACTCAGATATGCACCATGTACAGCGTGTGCTTGAGTGACATGCTCGAGTCCCTGCTCCGCATGTTTCATGGTTATTAGACACCCAAAAAAAACATGCGGGGATCGCTCGTGCATGGCAGGCAATCCCCGTAAAGTTTTTTGGCCGCGAAGCATATGGGGCCGAGACTCGAGCATGTCACTCAAATACCCACGATACTCAATGCATACCAGAGCACCCGATGCAAACTCAAGTAGCGAGCACTTGCTCTCAACACTAGTCGCCATATCGTCATCTTTTTTTCTTACTTTTGAAAAAAATCCCAACCCCAGCCCTAACCCTAGCACAACCCTAGCCCTAGCACAACCCTAGCCCTAGCACAACCCTAGCCCCAGCACAACCCTAGCCCCAGCACAACCCTAGCCCCAGCACAACCCTAGCCCCAGCACAACCCTAGCCCCAGCACAATCCTAGCCCCAGCACAACCCTAGCCCCAAACCCAGCCCTAACCCTAGCCCAATCCTAACCCAAGAGTTTATTTTTGACGCCGTTCCTTGTGCGGTATAAGTGATTAGACGACTTTATTCTTCGGGTCGGTGTGATTACAGCAATGCCAGAATCATATGGGGTTTTTATGACTGACAGCTGTCACACACCTAAAGACGCATTTTTTGTAAAATCTAGTTTTTGCATCGCCATATTTTGAGAGCTATAATTTTTCCAGATTTTGGCAGACAGTCATGTGACGGCTCGTTTTTTGCGGGATGACTTGACGTTGTTATTGGTGCAATTTTCAGGCACGTGACATTTTTTGATCGCTTTCTATTCCGATTTTTGGGAGGCAGAATAAACAAAAACCAACAATTCAGGAATTGTTTTTTTTTTTTTTTTTATTCTGTTCCGCGTGTGGTAAAATTGATGAGGTAGCTTTATTCTTCGGGTCAGTACGTTTACAGCGGTACCACATTTGTATCATTTTTCTATGTTTTGGCGCTTATACACAATAAAAGCTATTTTATAGAAAAAAAGATTTTTTAGCATTGCTTTATTCTGAGAGCTATAACTTTTTTATTTTTCGGCTGATGGAGCTGTATGGTGGCTTGTTTTTTGCGGGACGAGATGACGATTTCAGCGGTACCATTTTTATTTATATGCGTCTTTTTGATCGCGTGTTATTCCACTTTTTGTTTGGCGGTATGGTGATAAAGCATTGTTTTTTGCTTCGTTTTTTTTTTTTTTTTTTTTTTACCGTGTTCACTGAAGGGGTTAACTAGTGGGACAGTTTTATAGGTCAGGTTGTTCCGGACGCGGCGATACCAAATATGTGTACTTTTATTGTTTTTTTTTTATAATAATATTTATTGATGGGTACATTATATTTTTATTTTTGGTGTATTATTTTTTTTATTTTTTTATAATATTTTTGCACATTTTTTTTTTTTTTCCACTTTCAGACAGTTTGTACACTTTATTACTTTGTCCCACTCTGGGACTTTCACTTTTTTTTTTCTGATCGCCTGCATGGCACAGGAATGGAGCACCATCCCTATGCCATGAAGGCTGTCAGAAGTGCACAGTGTGAAGATTGCTTGGAGATGCACTGCTCATGTCCAAGCAATCTTCCTGCTCTCTGGTGACCCGGATGTTGTCATGACGACATCGGGTCGTCATGGCAACAACCGGGAAGCCGCTGCAGACTGCGCTGAAAGCCGGAAGAGGAGGTGAGTATCGCCGATCACCTCCCCTTGCCCCCGCAATGCCGCGATCGATTTTGATCGACTTCGATCGCAGCATCGCGGGGGTTAATGTGCTGGGAGCGGTGCAGGACCGCTCCCTGCACATAGTACCGGGTGTCAGCTGTGACAATCAGCTGACACCCGGCGGCGATCGCGCCCGCACAGCCTGTGTGCGGGCGCGATCGCGATGACGTACTAATACGGGTCTGGGTCTTAAGTCCCAGGGCACAGACGCGTATTAGTATGTCAGATGTTATTAAGGGGTTAATCACATATCATGTGAACATCTTCACCTTGCACTTCCGCTATCACAGATCTGAAACTGTGTGATGCTGCAATGGTGAAAAACTATGTGGGCAAATTTCCGTGTGGGCAACTTACCTCATGAGCAAATTTCTATGTGGGTAAATTTCCTTGTGGTTAATTTTCTTGTGGGCTTTTTTTTCTGTGGGCATTTTTCCTTAGTTCATGACACGCAACGTCATTTTGACGCATTGTTGTGATGGACGTGAGACTCAGCCATGAAGAGAAGCGCACTCTGCTTCACCCTAATGGATAAACTGAATATTTCAGTTTCGCTACAATTACATAGTTATTCCAGCCACATCCCCTCTTAAAATAGCAGTATATAGAATGGTATCATGACTAAGGACATAAATTCATTAACCCATTAGGATTTTAAACATATGTAGTTAAACAGAGATAGCAGTGTCAACAATTATATCAAGAATTACATTTATAGTTAATATTAAAAATCCACAAAAAATGTCAACACCATGCATAAAAAACACTTTGTGGATTAAAGATAAAGGTATATTGTACGGGACTACAAATAGAAGTCCAGAACATTTAATAAAGACTTACAGAAAACCTAGTGCTGCTAATTTGTTAGATATGCTCTTCTGTGACCCCACTGGGGAGACACGAGGGTCAGTGGATGCTCTCGTCCGCTGACCTGGCTGTCTTAAGAAAGACGGCATGGACCAGGGCTCATCCCACTGAACACCCGTACTCCTTCCCCGTGGGCAGGACACTACTCAGACAACACAGGATGAGGGTAACACACTACGGTAATAATTTATTGGATCACCAACAGCTAACAGCATATAGTACAGTTTCAGCAAGTACGTAAGATGGTGCAGGTGGCAGAGTCTCACTCTTCCGGTAGCTCGCCGGTAATTAGAACATCTGCAACTTCGGTGCTTCCAGAGCCAACTACCCCAACCAGTAACACCCCTCTTTTGGCGGGCAACCTCAGAGAGGAGGTAGCGGATAACTTAGGAAGC
This sequence comes from Phyllobates terribilis, assembly GCF_046119375.1. NCBI lineage: Eukaryota > Metazoa > Chordata > Amphibia > Anura > Dendrobatidae > Phyllobates > Phyllobates terribilis. Next base: position 6,793,711 of record NW_027362830.1, read on the forward strand.
TGATAGTCTATTGAGGTATGTGGCCAGGTGACCTGATTGTTCCAACCTGGGTTCTACAAACGTCTCTATGGGTTAAGTAATGAGCAGTGAATCAAATTATAATAGGTAATCAACATGTTTATAAACTTTGATTGTTCAATTAACTTGCGCCTTTAGTTCTCTAAGGATAGCAGAACAATAAGCTGCAGGGTCGGATAAAATAGGTAGTCAACGAGCATTTAACAAACATCAATTCAAGAGTCAACATTAAGGCTCATATGAAGAGTGGCTTATGTCTATTATCCTACTGAAAAATACATCTGGCATTATTAAGAACTAGCTATTGAACCTGTTCTACACCCGGGTGGCGAGCATTTTTATTGGTATATGGCCCCCCCTCCTGCTATGTGCTGCCCCCCTCCTGGTATTTGTGCTCCCCAATCCTGTTCCCCCATCCTGTTATGTGCTGCCCCCATCCTATCCTGGTATGCATGGCACTCCTCATCCCTATCCTGGTATGCATGGTACCCCTCATCCCTATCCTGGTATGCATAGCACCACTCATCCCTATCCTGGTATGCATGGCACCCCTCATCCATATCCTGGTATGCATGGTACCCCTTATCCCTATCCTGGTATGCATGGCACCACTCATCCCTATCCTGGTATGCATGGCACCCCTCATCCGTATCCTGGTATGCATGGTACCCCTCATCACTATCATATGCATGGCACCCTTTATCCCAATCCTGGTATGCATGACCCCCTCAGCCTTATCCTGGTATGCATGACCCCCTCAGCCTTATCCTGGTATACATGGGCCCCTCACCCCCATCGTGGTATGCATGGCACTCCTCATCCCTATCCTGGTATGCATGGCACTCCTCATCCCTATCCTGGTATGAATGGTACCTCATCCCTATCCTAGTATGTATGGTACCCCTCATCCTGGTATGCATGGCCCCCCATCCGAATCCTGGTATACATGGCCCCTCCACATCCCTATCCTGGTATGCATGGTACCCCTCATCCCCAATCCTGGTATACATAGCACCCCTCATCCCCAATCCTGGTTTTCATGGCACCTCTCATCCCCAATCCTGGTATGCATGGCACCCCTCATCCCCAATCCTGGTACGTATGGCACCCCTCATTCCAAATCTGGTATGCATGGCACACCTCATCCCAATCCTGGTATGCATGGCACCGTATTCTTCATGCTGGTATGCATAGGCCCCTCATCCCCAATCCTGTTATGTATGGCACCCCTCATCCCAAATCTGGTATACATGGCACCCCTCATCCCCCAAT